>NC_091688.1:22127500-22752500 GCF_041296265.1 Equus caballus | reverse complement strand
CATGCTGTGGCAGAGACCCACATAAAAAGTGGAGGAAGATTTGCATAGATGTTAGCTCAGGGCTAATCTTCCTCAAGAAAACAAAGGAGGAAGATTGGCAACAGATGTTAGCTCAGGGCTAATCTTCCTCAGCAAAAACAACAATAACAACAAAAAACCCCCAAAGAAAACCAAACAGAAATTCTGGATATGAAGAACACAATTAATGAGATAAAAGTAATCTAGAATCTGTAAAACTAAAGCTGACATTATGGAGGAGAGAATTAGTGATTTAGAGGATAGAAATATAGAAATGCTTCAGGTGGAAGAGGAGAGAGAACTAAGATTTAAAAAAAATGAAGAAATTCGTTGAGAACTATCCAACTCAATTAGGAAAAACAACATAGGGATCATAGGTATTCCAGAGGGAGAAAGGAGCAGAGAGCTTGTTCAAAGAAATAATAGCTGAGAACTTCCCAAACCTGGGTAAGGAACTGGACTTACAAGTACATGAAGCCAATAGAACTCCTAATTCCATGAGTGCAAAAAGACCGTCTCCAAGGCATATACTATTAAAACTGGCAAAAATCAATGACACAGAAAAAATTTTAAGGGCAACAAAGCAGAAGAAAATAACCTACAAAGAACCCTATCGGGCTTTCAGCAGATTTCTCAGCAGAAACATTACATGCTAAGAGAGAATGGATTACATATTCAGAATATTGAAAGACAAAAGCTTTTGCCCAAGAATACTCTATCCAGTGAAACTATCCTTCAGATATGATGGAGAAATAAAAGCTTTCCCAGACAAACAAAAGCTGAGGGAGTTCACCGCTACTAGACATCCCCTACAAGAAATGATGAAGGAAGCTCTTCTACCTGTAACAAAAAAGCAAAGGTTGACAAAACTTTGAGCAAGGAGATGTATAGACAGATAGAATCATAAAATTGCAGCTCTATATCAGAATAGGTCAGTAAACACTCTATTATAAGATAAAAGACAAAGGGAAGGAAAGCATCAAAAATAACTATAAACACTTCAATTTAGTCACAAATACACAGCACAGAAAAGAACGATTTGTGACAAGAATAACTCAGAAGGGGAAGAGGAAAGGGATGGAACCTGCTTAGGCTAATGGACATAAGAGGCTCTTGGAAAATGGACTATCTCATCTACAAGATCTTTTACACAAACCTCATGGTAACCACCAAACAAAAAATCAGAGCAGAACCACAAATCATAAATAAAGAGAAAACTGAGAAAACCATTGCAAAAAACCACCAAGCTGAAATGGCAGTCAGAAATACAAGGGAAAAGAACAATAGAAATATAGAACAATTGGAAAACAAGAGATAAAATGGCAGTATTAAGCACTCATATGTCAATAATCACTCTAAATGTAAATGATTGAATTCTCCAATTAAAAAACACAGAGTGGGTGGATGGATTAAAAAACAAGACCAAACAATATGCTGCCTCCAGGAAACACAGCTCAGCTCTAAAGACAAACATAGGCTCAGAGTGAAGGGATGGAAGATGATACTCTAAGAAAATGGCAAGCAAAAGAAAGCAGGTGTTGCCATACTTATATCAGGCAAAGCAGGCTTCAAGATAAAAAATACAATGAGAGACAAAGAAGGGCAGTATATAATGATAAAAGGGACATTCCACCAAGATGACATAACACTTATGAATATATACGCACCTCACACAGGAGCACCAAAGTATATAAAGCGACTATTAAAAGATCTAAACCAAGAAATTGACAGCAAAACAATAATAGTAGGGGACCTCTACATCCCACTTACATTAATTGATAGATCATCCAGACAGAAAGTCAACGAGGAAACAGTGGCCTTAAATGAAGTAGTAGACCAGATGGACTTAATAAATATATATAGAACATTCCATCCAAAAACAGCAGAATACACATTCTTCTGAAGTGCACATGGAACATTCTCAAGGATAGACCATATGTTGGGAAATAAGGCAAGCCTCAATAAATTCAAGAAGATTGAAATCATAGCAAGGATCTTTTCTAACCACAGTGCTATGAAACTAGAAATCAACTACAAGAAAAAGGCTGGGAAAGTCACAACCATTGGATCAATAAGAAATGAAAGGAGAAATAAGAAAACACCCAGAGACAAATGAAAATGAAAACAAAACATACCCAACTCTTATGGGATGCAGCAAAAGCAGTGCTAAGAGGGAAATTTATGGCAATACAGGCCCACCTCAAGAAAGAAGAAAAATCTCAAGTAATCTTAGACTACATCTAATAGAACTAGAAAAAGAAGAACAAACAAAGCCCAAAGTCAGCAGAAGGAGGGACATAATAAAAATTAGAACAGAAATAAATGAAATAGAGACTAGAAAAACAATGGAAAGAATCGATGAAACTAAGAGCTATTTCTTTGAGAAAATAAACAAAATTGACAAAGCCTTAGCCCGACTTACTAAGAAAAAAAGAGAGAAGGCTCAAACAAATAAAATTAGAAATGAAAGAGGAGAAACTACAACAATACCACAGAAATGCAAAGGATTATAAGAGAATACTATGAAAAGCCATATGCCAACAAATTGGACAACCTAGACTCATACAGCCTCCCAAAACTGAATCAATAAGAAACAGAGAATCTGAATAGACCATTCACAAGTAAGGAGATTGAAATAGTAATCAAAACCTCCCAAAAAACAAACGTCCAGGACCAGATGACTTCTCTGGAGAATTCTACCAAACATCCAAAGATTTAATACCTATCCTTCTCAAACTATTCCAAAAAAATTGAAGAAGATGGAACACTTCGTAACTCATTCTATGAGGCCAACATTACCCTGATCCCCTAACCAGCAAAGGACAACACAAAGAAGGAAAATTACAGGCCAATATTACTGATGAACATAGATGCAAAAATCCTCAACAAAATATTGGCAAACTGAATACAGAAATACATTGAAAAGATCATACACCATAACGAAGTGGGATTTATATGAGGAACGCAGGGATGGTTCAACACCCACAAATCAGTCAATGTGATACACCACATTAACAAAATGAGGAATAAAAACCACATGATCCTTTCAATGTATGCAGAGAAAGCATTTGACAAGATCCAACATCCATTTATGATAAAAACTCTCAATAAAATGGGTATAGAATGAAAGTACCTCAACATAATAAAGGCCATATATGACAAACCCACAGCCAACAACATACTTAATGGTGAAAAACCAAAAGCCATCCCTCTGAGAACAGAAACAAGTCAAGGGTGCCCACTCTCACCAATCCTATTCAACACAGTACGAGAGGTTTTGGCTAGAGCAGTTAGGCAAGAAAAAGAAATAAAAGGTATCCAAATTGGAAAGGGAGAAGTGAAACTCTCACTTTTGTGGATGACATGGTTCTATATAGAGAAAACCCTAAAGGATCCACCAGAAAACTATTAGAAATAATCAACAACCACAGCAAAGTTGCAGGGTACAAAATCAACTTACAAAAATCAATTGCATTTCTATACACTAATAACAATCTAGCAGAAAGAGAAGTCAAGAATACAATCTCATGTACAATTTCAATGAAAAGAATAAAATTTCTAAGGATAAATTTAACCAAGGAGGTGAAAGACCTATACACTGAAAACTATAAGACATTATTGAAAGAAATTGAAGAAGACATGCAGAAAAATGGAAGGATATTCAATGCTCATGGATTGGAAGAATAAACATAGTTAAAATGTCCATTCTACCTAAAGCAATCTACAGATTCAATGCAATCTCAATCAGAATCCCAATGACATTCTTCATGGAAATAGAACAAATAATCCTAAAATTTATATGGAACAACAAAAGACTCTGAATAGCCAAAGCAACCCTGAGAAAAAAGAACAAAGCTGGAGGCGTCACAATCCCTGACTTCAAAATATACTACAAAGCTATAGTAATCAAAACAGCATCGAACTGGCACAAAAACAGACACACAGATCAATGGAACAGAATTGAAATCCCAGAAATAAAACAGGCACGGACAGCTAATCTTCGACAAAGGAGCCAAGAACATACAATGGAGAAAAGAAAGTCTCTTCAATAAATGGTGCTGGGAAAACTGGGCAGTCACATGCAAAAGAATGAAATAGACCATTATCTGACACCAGACACAAAAATTAACTCAAATTGGATTAAAGACTTAAAGGTAAGACCTGAAACCATAAAACTCCTAGAAGAAAATATAGGCAGTACGCTCTTTGATTTCAGTCATAGAGGCATCTTTTCAAATACTGTCTACTTAGGCAAGGTAAACAAAAGAAAAAATAAATGAATGGGACTAGATCAGACTAAAACGCTTCTGCAAGGTGAAGAAGATCATGAACAAAATGAAAAGACAACCCACCAACTGGGAGAAAATATTTGCAAATCATATATCTGACAAAGGGTTAATTTCCAAAATATATAAAGAACTCATACAACTCAACAACAAAAGAACAAATGACCCAATCATAGAATGGACAGAGGATATGAACAGACATTTTCCCAAAGAAGATATACATGTGACCAACAGGCACATGAAAAGATATTCAGCATTACTGATTATTAGGGAAATGCAAATCAAAACTACAATGAGATATCAACTCACATCTGTCAGAATGGCTATAGTCAACAAGATAAGAAATAATAAATGTTGGAGAGGGTAAGGAGGAAAGGGAATTCTCATACACTGCTGGTGGGAATGCAAACTGGTGCAGCCACTATGGAAAACAGTATGGAGATTTCTGAAAAAATTAAAAATAGAACTACCATATGACCCAGCTCTCCCACTACTGGGTATTTATCCAAAGAACATGAAATCAACAATGTAAAGAGATCTGTGCACCCCTATGTTCTCTGTAGCATTATTCACAATAGCCAAGACATGGAAGCAACCCAAATGCCCATCGTCCAGTGAATGAATAAAGAAGGTGTGGTATATATTTACGACAGAATGCTACTCAGCCATAAAAAAAGACAAAATCATCCCACTTGCAAAAACATGGATGGACCTTGAGGATATGATGTTAGGTGAAATAAGCCAGACAGAGAAAGACCAACACTGTGTGATTTCACTCATATGTGGAAGATAAACAAACACACGAACAAACAGATCTATTTAGTGGTTACCAGGGGGTAGGGAGTTGGGAGGTGGGCAAAAGGGATAAAGGGGCACATATATACGGTGACGGATAAAAGCTAGAATTGATGGCAAGCATGACACAGTCTATAGAAACTGATATGTAATAATGTACACTTGAAATTACACAATGTTATAAACAATTTATTTTTATTTTTATTTTTTTGAGGAAGACTGGCACGAGCTAACATCCGCTGCCAATCCTCCTCTTTTTTGCTGAGGAAGACTGGCCCTGAGCTAACATCCATGCCCATCTTCCTCCACTTTATGTGTGAGATGCCTGCCACAGCATGGCTTGACAAGTGGTGTGTAGGTCCGCACCTGGGATCCAAACCAGCGAACCCCGGGGGCCGCCAAAGTGGAATGTGGGAGCTTAACCGCTGTGCCACCGGCCCAACCCCTGTTATAAACAATTCTGACCTTAATAAAATAGTTGAAAAAAAATTTGTCAAATTTGGGAACACCTCTACAAGTTTTCCTCATATCCTATTCTCAAACACTGTACGAATTGATGATTTTAGGAGTATTCCTGGGAGCCATTCCTACACTAGAACCACTAGCAGTAAGTATACAAGGGATTGCAAACCACACAAATATACCCCACAAAACCCAAACGTAATGTGTCACCAACTCAGCTTCTCCTCAGCTGAACCCCAAAATGCCTGCAGCCCTTCCTCCACCACCTGAGTGGAAGTCAGAATGGAAGTCAGGGTGGAACGAGAGAGAAGTCTTAACTGACTCTGGCTGAAGTATCTTACTTTTGCAAATTTTATAAAAACATATGAGCCTGTGAACACCTTGCAAGGGCCTTTCTTGGGGTCTTTGAAATGGTCTGCATGAGGGAGGGGCTGTGAGGCTTATGCTCTTTAGCTTTATGATAAATTTGCTCCTCGTCACAAGAAGTTTACAGGATTTATATATACATATACGAATGGGAACAGGATTCACGTCTGCAGGTGTGTGATGGCTGCCCTTCTGCTGCCAATCCTATGGGGCACTGCTGTGACAGTGGGATAATACCTCACCTGGAGATAAGGTGAAAAGGCTACATTTAAAACCCTTTGTGAAACTGAGACTTGGATCAAATGATTTCTCCATCCCGCCTCTTCCTACAATAACTGTGTTAGACAGGAATTATTATCCCCATTTTGCACATGCGGGAGCTGAGGCTCAGAGAAGGGTACAGGGTGAAGAACCAGCTCTGACAGTCACTTGTTACTCGTATGAACTAAGGATGGCTTCTATAAAAAGCACAAATAAGGATCACATTTCATGGCCTCAAGAGGATGAGAGAGCTTGTTGTTCCTCAGGGGAAGTTAAGTACGTAATGATAGGTTGTAGTATTAGTTAGGATTAGTTTTGGCTGTGAGTGGCACAAATCCCTAAATAACAGTGGTTTAAATCCCATGGATATTTATTTCTCACTCACAGGTCCAGATGGGTGGTCCACCATCGGCAGAGGCCGAGTTCCTTCTATTTTATTGCTCCACCATCCTTCACATGTAACGTCTAACTCATGGTCCCGGGTGGCTGCTATAGCTCCAACCATGAGGTCTATGTTCTAGCCAGCAGGAAGGAGAAAATGACAGAAGGAAGACAGGCTTCTTTTTAAGTACACTCACTGAGAACTTTGTGTAGACACACCTGCACACACCTTCCACCCCATCTACAATCCCATTGACCAGAACTTGGTCAGATGGCCACGCCAAGATGCAAGAAAGACTGGGAAATGTATGTTTTGTTCTAGGCAAGCATGTATGCGAGTAACACTGTGGGAAAAGGATAGAAATGATATCGGGACGGCTAGCACAATTGTCTTATGCTGTATTTCATCATGTTTTGCTTTTTATCTTCTCAAGAAGATTGTATTCTCTGTGAAGCCAGGGATTCTGTTCTGTACTCATTCACAGAATCAGAAATATTTCAGAGTGTGAAAGGGCCATAGAGATCATCCAGCTCAGTGATTTTCAAACTTCTTTTTATTAGTCTATTTCCTTTTTCAAAAGAAAACCTTTATGAGACTCCAATATGTAAGACACAAAAGCAACATATTATTAAAATAAATTTCTGAAGTTCAAAGTTGTAGTGTTTTCTTATTTTAAAATCAATGAGAACTCAAGTAAAAGCACTGAAGGTATCCAATGTGCTAATATTCGGTACCTAGTACATTTGAGTGTGTGTTTTCCACCGGTTTATAGTTTAAAACCCACTTTTAATAATGAAATTCAATACAATATTTTCAGAACTTGTTCAAACTTGAGCTTGAAAACAGCTGATCTAGTCCAAACTTCTCATTGTACAGCAAATGTTGTGAAGCTCAAAGTGGTAAAGTGGTTTGGCAGCAGCCCAGAGCTGGGCAGTGACAGAACTAGGCTAAAATCAAGTTTGTGAGTCAACAGTGTGGGCTTAGATTCCCACATTGTGCCAGGTGCCAGTGCTCCTTATGAAATCCGTCTATACTGCCTAGGAGACTGTTGGGCATAGAGACTACGTAATATATATTTGTTGTTAGAGAAAGACCTTTTCTTAATGATGGCTATGCCCATTAATGAGAGTAGAGACCCTCAGGGTCATTATTTGATATGGAGGGAATGACAATACCTAACATTTGTTTGGCTCTTTACATATTTACAAAGTGCTTTCACGTACCTTATCTCATTTAATCCTCTCAAAAAGCTTTTCAACAATCAGGGCGGGTAGTATTCCTATTTTATAGATAGGAAATTGAGGCTCAGGCTGTTGAGTGACTTGCCTAAGAACACAGGGCAGGTGAGTAACGGAGCCAGGCGTTACACCACATTTTCTAACTCCAAATCCAAATGTCTATTTCCATTTAAAACCCTTCTTGTTGAGTTTTCCATACACTTACTCTCTTTCTTGTGTTGCACAGCTCTGGGGAATACCATTCCCACTGTGGTCTGTGGAGTTATGTTCTAGTCTATTTACACAGACAACAGTGCAAATGGTAGACAAACTTTGGGAGTTACCCTTGCCCATTCACCCCTTTAAGTCCTGCCCTCCTCAATCTCTCTGGCTTAACGCAGGGTAGAGCTCGGAGATCACCCTCAGCCAGCCCGTGTATTGCAGCAGCAAGCGCAGTAGTGGGCTCAGCTCTGATCTGAAGCCAGAAGACCTGGGTTTGAGTCTCACCTTCATCATTAATGAACTCTGGGGCCTTGTATCAGTCCCTTTGTCTCTCTGAGCCTTAGTTTCTCCTCTGTAGAAGATAGAGATGCTCTGCCACTGTTTGTGGTGATGTTAATAGTTGTATGATCCAGCTCTGTGTCTTTAGACAGCAACATTTACATGAGATATGAACCTCCACCCCGTCAGCTTCTGGAGGACAAATGGTGGGAGCAGTGAGTAGAGAGGGACACAGGTAGGTCTGGTTGGCTGATTTGACCTCCATGTTAATGCACTAGGGAACGATCATAATACCATGGCATTTCTTCCAGCATCTTGTGGTCACTGTGGTTGTTGATTTTGGTGCTGTTCTTGGTGAAGTCTTGACCCGGCTGATTGGTTCCTGGCATAGAGTGTATGTTCCTTTACTCATTCATTTGTTCAACAGATATTTATTGAAGGTCTGCTTTGTGCCAAGTATATTCAAGGAGCTGGGAAACACAAAAGCATGTAATACAATATAAAGTAGTGACTGTTTCTTTGAAGATAACAAAGCAGGGTAGCGGTTAGTGAGGGCTGAGGCTTTTTGTCTGTATATGAATGACACATGTGTATGTGCATGTGTGTGTGTGAGTGTGTGTATAAGCGTGTACGGGCCAGTTGGGAAGGGCTCCCTGAGAAGGTGACCTGTATCAAGAAAAGTGAACTGTGTGGTTATCAGGAGGAAGAGCTGGGTTCCTGGCTTCTTAGGAAATGTTTGTTTAATGTGGAATAAATAATTATTCATGGCTCTTGTGCCAACTCTTTTTGAATCCGACTTTGCCTTCCCAGGCTTCCCCACTGCAAGTCCATATGCCTCCAAGGGTCTTTCCGCCATGAACCTCACTTTCCTCTCCATCTGACTGTCTCATTCCCTCCTACACATCAAGTGCATTCTCACACCCTGCTTTGGCCTGGTCTAGGACAGCCTCCTTGTCTCGACTGCTCTAATCCTGTCTGCTCCATGAAGTCTTCTCTCATTACTCCACTGGTCTCTCTTTTCTGGGCATTTTTATTGTTCTTATAGCCTACACCTCATGGTTTTCACACACTCTGCTTCTGTTTCATTCATGAGTGTTGACTTTGCCTCTTCAACTGCGGCTCAGCAGTTTGGGGGTGAGCCATGTCTTAAACTTCTTCTGGATCCTCTGTGGGACCTACCACAATGCTAAGTCCTTAGCAGGTGCCCAATAAACCTTTGGTTACTGACTAATTGAAGAGTTATTTTCTCCTCAGAAAGAATAGAGTGGAGGTAAGCCTGTTGTGGTAAATTGTAAACAATGGCACAAACTCCTCTCAGCAGAATGTGGCGTCTGTTTCCCCAGCCCTTGAATCTGGGTTGGCCTTTTGAGGCGTTTTGACCAATAGAATGTGGTAGAAGTGACATTAAGCAAGTTCTGGGTCTAGAAGTCTTGTAGCTTTTGATCTCGGGCTGGAAATGCTTCCAACACTGAACATGCCAAGACTAGCCTTATAGAGGACAAGAGGCCACCTGGAGAAAGGTCTTGGCCATCCCAGCTGTGGTTCCAGACACGAGAGTGAGCCTAGCCAAGAACAGCTGAGTCTGGTTCAGATCAGAAAGATCACCCAGCTGAGCCTGGCCCAAATTGTCCATCCACACAATTATGAGCTAAATAACATGGTGGTTGTTTTAAGCCACTGAGTTTAGGGTGGCTTGCTCTGCAGCACTGAATAACGAATACATTCTGTGAGACCACTCTGGGAGCAAGGCAAAGTGGTTCTAGAAATAATCCCTTGCATTCATACAATGCATTCATTATATCCTTCAGATCCATTTCACGTCCATCACCTCATTTAATTCTTGCAAAACTTTTTGAGGAGACAGGCACTTGTCACTGCACCTATTTTACAGACTAGGAAATCAAGACTTGGAGAGGTTGCCTCAGACATGCTAGCTGGCAGAAGATGTAGGACCAGTGCTCAGCCCACCATCATGCAGAAGTCCCAGGACACATGGTGGCCTTCCCTGTTGAGGGCAGTAGCCTGAATCAGACAAAGAAAGTGGAGACCTGAGGGCCTCACTTTGAGGCTGCTTGTTCTAATGAGCCCTGCTACCCCCGGCTCCTCTCACCTCTGAGTAAGAAGGTTGTATAACGAGAAACTCTAATGAGGCTTAGCAAGTCCTTGTTTTTTCCAGAGTAGCTCTGAGCCTCTGCTTTGCTGCAGGATTGGGCTGCTTGTGAAGGTTTCTAATTCGAGGTCTTAATTTTTGTAAAGCGTGAATTACAAGAAGTCAGAAGAATGATGCAAAGAGCATTTAATAATGCACATTCACAAAAGAAGTGGTGTAACTACATTAATTAGGCAAGTCTTGCGTAAAGATGCAATGTAATTATATATTTGAGACAGTTAATTAGAGAGCTACTTGGAAATTTCAGTGAATATTAAGGTAATTATACATAAATACTATAACCATTAAGACTGCACCCATAATGAAAGCAATAACTAATTACATAAATAACAGCATACTTATGTTTTTACATTACCAACACCTAACAATGCTTCCTCTCCCCCGCCTCCCTTCACCATGCAAATGACAAATCTTCCATTTTTAACTCAGATATTCTTGCAAATGGTTGGAAACAATGACCTTTCCTCTTCTTTCCTCTATTTTGACAAATCTGGGCCTGCTGTGGGAGCTTCCAGTGAATGGACAGAAATGTGGGATGTGAGGCCCCTGCCTGACAACACCTGTCAGTAGTTGTGCTTGTGGGCAGGAATAAACCATGGCCACAGGGCGCAGCCACTGGAGAGGGGCAAGGCAGGACCACGGACAGAGTCAAGGTGTGGGTTTGGGAGACCGGGACTCCAGTCCCGGTCCTGGCCTTTATCAGTTGAACCACCTCAGAGAAGTCACTTAGTGTCTCTGAGCCTCAGTTTCCTCATTATATCAAATGAGGATAACAGTAATCCCTGCCTCCCAGGGCCATGATGGACAGCAAATATAAACTGTCAAACACCATCTTGTGTAACAGGTGGAAGTTAGCATTGGAAGCTCCTGATCATTGACTTCTGTGCCTTCTGCTCCTTTCAGCATGTCCCCTTATCTTCAGGGCTCTCAGATACTCATCAAGCTGCCTACACCACCCTCCCAATTAAGAACTGCTTTCCTGAGAGGATCTGGATCTCATTCACACTCAAGTGTGACTGACTAATGACTTAAACTGCTGGGAGGGCCTGGGGATGAGGGAATGTATTTATACTTTAAAGGAAGCAAAGTCCTCAGCCCTGTAGAATGCCCAGGCAACAGGCGGTTAATGAAATGTTTGGGTAGTACTACTTCTGGGCACTCCTGGTTTCTCACCATGTAGGCATTGCAGTACCGTGTGAGAGGGACCACACAGAGTGGTGGGTAAAAGCATGAGTTGAGGAGTCTGACATATCTGGGGTTCACATCTTGGCTCTACCACTAGCACACTACTAGCCCCTCTAATAATAGTAAAAATCCTAGCATTTATCGACCAGTTACTATGCTTCAGGCACTGTTTTACATGCATTAATTAATTTAATCTTCATAACAATCCCACAAGGTACATGCTATTATTGTCCTTATCTTATAGATAAGAAAAGTGAGGCACAGAGATGTTAAGTAACTTGTCTTGGATCACATAGCTAGGAAGTGCAGGAGGCTGGATTTGAATCTCAACTCTTGGCTCTACAGCCTGAATTATTTGCCTCTGTGATATGTTTTTTCTCTTCAAATGCAAGATGATGGCAGTCATCGTCTTTACCGCATGCGGCTGTTGTAAATGTTATGTGAGATGGCACAGGTAGAAGTCTTATCTCAGTGCCAGCACATTGTAAATATTCTATCCTTCAAAGTTTGCCTCCTACCCCAAATGTCAACAAATGTTCACTTCTCTGTTTCACTCTTCTCTTGGCAAGTCAGTCTCTTCCATGCTCCCCATTTCCCACTATCTTTCATTTTTTGCAGTTCAGTCAATTTCTCACTGGGGGGTCTTTCCTGCTCCTGTGGGGTGTGGACTTGAGGGGTGGGTCTGATTCCACCTGATCCACCACATGAATGTTGACTGTTCAAAGAGTTCAAAAGGGGAGCCACACACTTGATCTGGCATTGCTTCCATTGCCCAAAGTCTGACTGGTACCATCCCCTCCTGTCACAATCTGCTGATTACCTGGAAATCACACATCATTTTTTAGTGGAAAAGTTTGACAATTTCACTTATTGACCAGATTTAGATATGAATTGTTTCCAACTCTTTTGAGAAAATCAAATCTTCTCCCTCTGGAGTGAGAGGCAGCAGTAGTATTTGGTACATAGAGACTTATTCTTTAAAGAAACATGAACAGTATGTCTGGAATGAGAAAAGGCTCTTAGTGTGGCTCTTGGTACCCAAGAGTGAAGGCTTTCTTAATTTGTTGTGTTTGGGGACCAGCCTGTTTCCATCTCCCCACTCATGCACCCTAAAGTAAAGTGAGTCAATTTCCAGCCTTCCCATATAGTCATAGCTTGTAGTTGGTATGTGTTTTCATCCAGAGGGGGGGCATGCTGGGAAAAACACTTACACAACATCAGAGGAAAGTTGTACCATCTACCTATATTAATCAACCTTTAGTCACAAGTATAAATAATTCATTTATTCCCAAGTATAACAGACAGTAGATGATCTCTAGACATTTAGGGGCAAAAATGTAAATAACAAAAGAGAAGAACCAACAAATGGAGCTAATTCCAGAGAAAACAGATAATTTAGAGAACAGAAGAAGACGAATTACTTTCAGTTGTTATCCTCAGAGGAATTCAAGATGGATCGTATTTATAAAATAACTACTTCTCTAAAAAAGAGAAACCAAAGAACAAGAAAGAATTTTTGGAATTAAAAAAAATATGAGTACTGACATAAGCATTTCAATAAAAGTTGTGGAAGAAAACCTGAAAAAAATCTGTCTGCTTATGGAGCAAAAAGACAAAAACACATAAGATACAAATGAAAAGTTAAGAGACAGGAAAGATCAAACCAAGAGACACTGTCTTATTCAATAAAAGTTCCAGAAAGAGACAACAGAGAAATGAAGAAAAGGAAATAATCAAATTTCTCAAAGTTCAGGAAAGATAACTTTAAAAAGAGTTACGTTAAAGGAGCTGTCAGTAAATGAAAAAAAATACCCACACCTAGATATTTGTTCATCAAATTTCAGAACATAAGGATAAAGGGAAGATTCTAAAAGCTTCTAGAGGGAAAAACCACATTACCAATTCAAGAAAAAGGGCCAGGTTTCCATATGATTCTTGTTAGCAGCATTGGTTGCTAGAAGAGAATGAAGCAATGCCTTTCAACTTCTAAGGGAAAATGATTTTTCTTTTTAAAGATTGGCACCTGAGCTAACAACTGTTGCCAATCTCCTTTTTTTTTTCCTGATTTTTTCTCCCCAAATCCCCCCAGTACATGGTTGTGTATTTTAGTTGTGGGTCTTTCTAGTTGTGGCATGTGGGACACCACCTTGGCGTGGCCTGATGAGCAGTGCCACGTCCACACCCAGGGTCCAAACCGGTGAAACCCTCAGCTGCCAAAGCAGAGCGTGTGAACTTAACCACTCTGCCACAGGGCCGACCCTAATGGAAAATGACTTTGAACCTAGATTTCTATACCCAGCCAAATTATCATTCAACTATGACGTCTTAGGATGCTTTTCAGAGATGGAAGGATTCAGAAATTTTATCTCCCCTAGAACTTTTCCATAAAAAACAAAGCAAAGCAAAATAAACCAAACAAAAAACCTGAGCACCTAATCCAGCAAAATAAGAAAAGAATGGAAGAAGGGGGAAAACACAGGATCCAATGCTAAGAGTGTGTTAAAAAAGAAATCCCAGACTAACAGCTGTACAGCAGGCCAAAGAAACAATCAGGTCAGGTTAGGACAGGATGTCAGGTAACTCCAGAAGAATGTTTTTAAGAAAAAAAGTGGATTTTGTTTACTAAGTACTGTGATTACAAGCTCTCAATATCTCATAGACATGACTTTTTAAATGTGTACTTCTTTTCATTAAAAGAAAAAGAAAAATTTAGAAATTTCAGGAGAAACAAAAACTATACCCAAAATTATGGCCCAAATATGAAGTCAGCTAAAATACGGCATGATTTTGAGTAATTCTATGGATGACTTTTTCTCACAGCATTTAGCATCTTTTAGCACTCCTTATAATTTATCTTCTTATTTGTTTTTTGTTGGTTATTTATGCCCCCACTAGAATGTAAGCTCTGTGAAGGGAGAGTCTCTTATTTTCACTGTTGTATTTCCTGCACCTAGAAAAGTACTCAGCACATAGTAGGCACTCAATAATTTTTAAATAATTGAATGTATCAAGAAAATGCAAATCCTGTTGATCCTGACCCTTAGTATATTTTTCTTCAAGTTACACAGGTTTTGTGACAGAGTGTCATCGATTTTCCTTTGAGTTCAATGACACTGGTTCTACGTGAAGAATATTTACATAAACTTAATATTATAAATATGTTTATTTTTTAAGAATAGATTGTTGAAATGTAATCTATATTCACGAATCAAAGGGTACAATTTGAGGAATATTATTGCCCAGATTAAGAAACAAAATACTACCAGCATCCTAAAAATGTCCCAGTTAGTTCCCAGTTTGATAAAATTACCAATCTTTTCTTCTACTTTCTTGAACATAATAATCACGGTTATTTCAAAGTTCTTATCTGAAACTCCAATATTTGGATTTCCTTTAGGTCTGTATTTTTGTGTGTGTATTTTTTATAGACAATTTTTTAGAGCAGTTTTAGGTTCACAGCAAAATTGAGTGGAAAATACTGAGAGTTCCCATCTACCCTTTCCCCCTATCACACGCCCACAGACTCCATCACCACTAACACCTGGCACCAGAGTGGTACATTTATTACAGTCAATGAACCAATATTGACATGTCATTATCACCCAAAGTCCATAGTTCACATTAGGGTTCATTCTTGGTGTTGTTTGTTCTATGGGTTTGGACAAATGTATAATGACAGGTATCTGCCATTATAGAATGACACAGAAGAGTTTCTCCCCACCTGCCCATCCCTGCCTCCTTACAAGCCCCTGGCAACCACTGATCTTTTTAGTGTCTCCATAATTTTGTCTTCTCCAGAATCTCGTATAGTTGGAATCATACAGTATGTAGCCTCTTCAGATCGGCTTCTTTCACTTAGTAATATTCATCTATGTTTCTTCCCTGTCTTTTCATGGCTTGATAGGTAACATTTCTTTTTAGTGCTAAATAATATTCCATTGTATGGACGTACCACAGTTTATTTATCCATTCACCCACTGAAGGACATCTTGGTTGCTTCCAAGTTTTAGTAATTATTAATAAAGCTGCTATCAACATTCATGTGCAGGTTTTTGCGTGGACATAAGTTTTCAGCTCCTTTGGGTAAATACCAAGGAGCGTGATTGCTGGATCGTGTGGTAAGAAGATGTTTAGTTTTGTGAGAAACTTTCAAACTGTCTTCCAAAGTGGCTGTACCATTTTGCATTCCCACCAGCAGTTCAGAGTTCCTGTTGCTCCATACACTTGTCAGCATTTGGCGTTGTTGGTGTTTTGGATTTTAGACATTCTAAGAGGTATGTAGTGGTATCTCATTGTTGCTTTAACTTTCATTTCCCTAATGACATATGATGTGGAGCATCTTTTCATGTGCTTATTTTTCTGTACATCTTTTTTGGTGAGATGTCAAGGTCTTTGGCCCATTTTTTAATTTCGTTGTTCACTGTCTTATTGTTGAGTTTTAAGAATTCATTTTATGTTTTGGAGAACAGTCCTTCATTGGATATGTCTTTTGCAGATATTTTCTCTCAGTCTGTGGCTTGTCTTCTCATTGTCTTAATGGATCTGTTCTTACTGATTGTTTTTTTTCCTGTTTTGGTCATTTGGTCTTGCCTGTTATCAAATAATTTTTGATTGAATTACGGATGCTGTGAAATAAGGATTGTGCAGTTGATCTGAGGCTCTGGATGGTGTGTTCTTCCAGAGATTGCAGGCAGTGCACCTGAACCCAGACTAGGATTAAGTTTATTTGAAGCTGGGCTTCTCTCTTGGTAAAGGCTTGGTAAAGGTCTGTTCTGGTTTGTCTTTACCTCTAGGGAATTGTCTTTCTGGGGAATGACTGGGATGTTTTCCAGGGCTACTTCATCTTGATGGGCCCTAAACTCCAATTTTCACTCTTTCAGCCATGTGAAGTTGCCTAGAACTCTGCTTATCCTCTCAGATGTGGGGCTGTCACCTTCTGCTCTGCTTCTCTGACGCTCTGCTTCTTGGCCTCTTGTCTGCAGCTTTAAGAATTGGCAAATGCCTCGAGGCTAGAAACTACTGGAGTGCTGACTTTCTTCTGTACTTACTTCTCTTTGATATGTTGGTCCCCTGAAATCTTCCTGTCTTGGCAGCTTTCCAGAGCCTTCAATTTCTTTTTCTTTTAATAAATTTTTATTGTGAAATAATTTTAGATTTACAATAAAGTTGCAAAAATACTGTAGAGAATTTCCATTTATCTCTCTCAGCTTCCCCTAATGTAACATCTTACATTACTGTGATACACTTGTCAAGACTCAGAAACCAACATTGGTACATTACTATTAACAAAATTTCTCACTTTATTCTGATTTCACCAATTTTTCCACTCATGTTCTTTTTCAAAATTACTGGATTCAATCTAAGATATCACATTGCATTTAGCAAATGTATTTTTAAAATCTAGCTCTTTAAGGATTCTTGGCAAGAGGGCTGATCTGTTATTTATTGATCTCCTATTTATTGGTTTTAAATTTTTTATAATTAACCTGAGGATAAGGCACCAAAGACTTAATTTTGGATTTCCATCATTATAAAGGTAACCAATAGAACAATGAAAAAATATAACCAATAAAACTGGGAATAGATGTGAGGTAGGAGGTAGTATAAGGGAGTTAAATTTTCTCATATTTAATAGAGGAGATTCCGTTGATATCATCAAGTTCCCAAATTGTGGCACAGAAATACAAGAATTATAACAAAAATGATTAGAAAAATGGAAAATAGAATTGATTATCTCTGAGCAATGGGAGAGAAAGTTGTGAAGGGATAAGAATTTTGCTTTTCTTTTACTGAGGCTGATATGCTTAAAGTTTTCCCTTTTTTTAACCATATCAAGTAGAGTCTATGTGTACTGACAATGCCTATTACATAGTTTAAGTGGAAAAAACAATGGGCGATAGAGTATGCGTGGTATGATACTCTTTACTTGAAAGTTCTATGTGCATATGTATGTATATGCCATGATTTTACAAACTTATGCTTGTGTGCTGCTTTCATTCTCATGAGAACAACATGTCCAGGTTAGCCCGCTGGTCCTGCAAGGAGGATGAGAGACACAGGGAGCAGAGCGGACTTACACACTTCTTACAGGAAATTGTGTCTGAATCTGAATTACCCATCCCTCTATTACCAGTAGTGAAAGTCAAGAATGAAAAATACAGTGATGATACATTTCTCATAAGTAACTATAAATACAAAGGGATAATATCATCCAGTGCTGAATGACAACAGCCATTAACTCAGCTTCCATAGCCAAAACTCCCCCTAGTATTTAAGATTCAAGATGGTACAGAGACCTTTTCACACATACAGAAACCCGGACCTTCCTAGAATAAATTAATAAAGGATGTACTTCAAAAGAAGAAGAGTGATCCTGAGGGAAGGAGTTGGATGCAAAAAAAGGTGGTGAAAAATGAAATTAGTATTTGTTGGTAATAAGATTAATTACTGTACAAACTTTGTTTTTTAACAAGAGTTGCAACAACGAAAATTAAGGTTATTGGTTCTCAGGAGATGAAACAGTTCTTGGTTTATTTTGGAAGAGATTAGAGACATTGAACAAGTTTAGAATTAGGAACATATATAGTTATGTATGTATATTAAAATGGATAAGTAACTAGGATAATAATAGAGGTAAAAGTCTAGCTTTCAAAAATCAGCAGAAGAAAAATAAAGGCGTAAAGAAAACTTTATCAATCCTGTAGTGGGTAGGAAATGGGAAAGAAACAAAGACCAATGTGACTTAATCACAGCTGCAAGGACCCTTAACATATGCACAGGTTATGGGGACAGAATATGCACATTTTTGGGGAGCTGTTATTCAACCTGCTCCAGGAACATACATGCAAAGGCCCTGAGGTGAGGATGTGATTGACAGGTTCTAGGAGGTCTGTGTAGCTGGAGCAAGGATGGGAGAGTGAGGAGGGAAGTGGGAGCAGTTCATGAAGGGCTAGTAGGTCGCACTAAAGACCCGAGCCATCTCTCCATAACTCGAGGGTGGAGTTTAATATTCTCTAGATCACTGAACGTGAGAATCAACCGGAGACCTTGCTAAAATATACATTTCTGAGCCCCAAAGGTTCTGATTCAGTAGTTCTGAGGAAAAGCCCCAGAGACTGACATTTTCTAAGGCATCCTAGCTGATTTCACAGATGGTTCCAGGGATCAGCCTACAGCCCGTAACTACTTGCTCCAGATGAAAACAACGCAGAAAGGTTTGATAATAAACACCCTCCGTCTAACTCTTTCTCTTCTTTATCTTCACGGATGGTTTGTTCCTCTTGCCAGTGATGGGTTTTGGAAAGGGCACGGGACCTCATTCTGGCCTAGGAGTCATGGGAAGAAAGTCTTCCAAAGGTGCTTCTACAGAAATTGTCCTTGTCCTTAAAAGAAAACCTATCTTGATATGGCAGCCGTCATCGTGAGGGATACCAACACCAAGGATGGCGGAAAAGAGACGTAAAGAATGTGGGATCTGGCATGATTAAGCTGCGGAATCCACTGTCCTGAGCTCACCTGTCTTTGAATGTTCTGCTATGAGGAATAATACATTCCCATATTGTTGAAGGCAATTGGAGTTGGTATGCCTGCAACTTACGGTTGAAGTATTCCTAACTGATGCAGCAAGACAAGCTATAGCTTTTCTCAGCTGCTCTGTAGCTCTCCTTTGGGTAGAATGGAAAACCTGTAACTCTGCTTCTCTCTCTCCATTATACAACAATAAATGCTGTCGGGCAGGCTTGTGAAGGGATGAAATGAGATAACGTCTTTAAAGTGCTTAGTACAGTGTCTGGCACAGAGTGAGAGCTCAATAAGTGCTCCTTGAATTGAATGAATGAGTGAATGGGGGGTTGAATTTCCTGAAGGCTGTAAGATAACATAGAAGTAACACCACCACATACTGGTCTTCATTCCCAGGATTCCCTTTCTCAAATCGGGATTGAAGATCACTTTGGCTTTCTTTGGCAACTACCCTATTGTACTCATTACTCTTTTCTAACAAATTTTGTATTCGCTTAGGAAAGGCTAAGTATTTACTTTAAATTTATACATTTTTATTAACCAGAGGCAGTTCTTTTGGATGTTTTTTTCTCCTAAATCTGTGCCCACACCCTGTGCCATCCATTGATGGCCACCAGGACTGATCTGTAGGAGGGTGACATGTTGCCACTGGGCTGATCCAGGATGGCAAAGAGAGGTAGGATGGATGTGGCTGTATGATACTTGAGTGCATTGTCAAGATGCTTATGTGACAAGCCTGCTTTCCCCGCCCCAGGTTTCTGGATACTTTGCTGGCTTACAATAGTTGCAGCAGGCAGGGTTTAGCCTGAAGTCAAATGCTAAGCTCATCAGACCCTTCAAAGCATCGTAGATTAGCAAATAGGTCCTAAAGACAGAAGGAGGGGTCCCCATGTAATTCACAGTCATGTCTTCTTTGAACCCAAATTTGTAAAACCTGAAAACCTTCTCAAACACAGACCACATGGGAAACAAAACAGTGCAATATTTCACTATTTCAAGAATAAAACTGGAAAACAGGCGTCCTGTCCTTTATGGCAAAGTTGCTTAGAGTTAGTTGTGCTACTGGACCTGGCAGTGACGAGATCAAACTTGTCAGGGCCATGAGCAAATGACAAAAAGTGGTATTATTAACATTTCTATCCCAAGAGACAGAGAATCTCATCACGGGAAATATAAACATTTGTATTGATTGTTAGACTGTTTTCGTAGTGAAGGTCATGACTGCATACCCGGCCCTTCCCCAAATCCTCACCCAGCTCCTGGCTGACCTCTGAGTGGTTTGAACAATCTCATAAGTCTCCAGGGGTTTGGGAACTGGGCAACTTGGGAGGTATGCATTTAGACCCCCTGAAAAAAAGTATAGGATGGCGTATTACTGGATTCTGCCTGGCTAAAACCTTGATCCTAACGTTTATTGCCTTGCAGTAAGCTTGGGCACGCATATGACTCAGAAAGTTTTTCTCCTTCGTTTTTCTCTTTCTTTCTTTTTCTTTGTTTCTTTGTTTCTTTCTGTCTTTCTCTCTGTCTCTCTTTCTTTCTCTCTCTCTCTCTCTTTTTCTTTCTCTCTTCCTCTCCCCCTTCTCTCCCCGCTCTCTCCTTCTCTCTCTCTCCTTTCCTAATTAAAGCCCTACATCTCTAGGGTCACATGTAGATGAAAAGTAAATCAGAGATCAGTCCTACAGCTTTGCATTCAGAATTGACGTTGTTCTTTGTTTTCATCGTATGCCTGTGCAGCTACACAGTATTGTGATACTTTGATCTGGGCGCAAACAGAGCATTCTCTTTATCAGCAAAAGAGCAGGTAAGGGTCATGGTAGATAAAGCAGGATGGGTACTTCTTGGGCAGATGTGGCTCTGTGTGTGTGTGTGTGTGTGTGTGTGTGTGTCTCACACACACACAACACATACATTGAGAGACAGTTGCCTCTAACAGTGAGAAATCAGATTTCCCAAAAGTGGACACCTGGAAATCCTGTGTCATATTGGCTATTGCGTCTTAAGAATGACATAATGGAGCTGGAGAAGATCCAGGAAAGGACAGCTGAATTAATTAAAAACTTGGAATGGTTTCTAAAACACTTTTATTTTCAGATTATAAAAGTAATATGTATGCACTATAGACAATTTGGAAAATATTCAAGGGAAAAGGAAAATAAAATTATATATTATCCTACCACCCAGAGGGAGCAATGTTTAACATTTTGTTGTATTTCCTTTTTGTCTTTTTTCTATGTACACAAACATACATGTGAAAAAATTGATGTTTATCTGTCTTTTCATATATACTCTTTTCATATATCTTTTCACATATATATCTTTTCATATATATATTCATATAATTAGTGTTTATCCCTCTATCTTTTCATATATATACATATAATTTTGTAATCTATTTGGTGCATGTTTTGTATCCTATTTGGTGTATTTCTTTCTCATTAAATATTTTTTGGAACATTTTTGTGGCTGCATAATACAGCAATTATACAAAATACAAAATTGTATTTTTCTCCTATATTACTTAGATTTAGTTTCTTTTTAGATTATATTTAATAAATTAATTACATATTTATTTTTATAATTAACACAACAATGAAATGTTTTCTACCCAAACCTTCATGGGCACCTCTGGTTATTTTCTTAGGATCAATTCTTAGAAGTAGAATTATGGGGCCAAAGTTTTGAACATTTTTAAGATTCTTGCCAGATTGCAATACAGACATTTGAAATGACTTTAGAAGTTGATTTGTCAGCATGAAAAGTTAAATGCCAAATGGAGACATAGATGAAGTCCATAGCAGCACAAAGGGTCTCTACTGGTCAAGTAGAGATTTGCTCAGTAAATTGAAATACTGCAAATGTGCAGCAAGTTTTGGAATTCAGTGAGGGCGGCTTTGGAGTCAATGCAGAGAAGGTCTGATTTGCCCAGCAGAGGGGGATCTGTGTAATTCTTTGTCTTGAAAAGTGGGAACTGGCTAAAAATACAGACAGACTAAGATTTTAGACGATGGTTATGGGAATGGCAAGGTGTTTGGTGGGTTTGTCATTTTGAGCTGGTGTCATCAAGTGCCTAGAACTGAACGGCACAACCATGAGACAATGCTCATTAACGTGCATTTTGACTGTGTGGCATGGCACTGAGTGAAGGGACCATGGGATCTCTGTAGCCTTGGTACCTGGGGACTGTGACGCAGAGCTCTTCCAAACTGCAGAAATGGCTTCTAGGACTCCGACAGTGGAAGCAGGGCTCAGTCTTTGGGAAAGACTCTTTTATTTTATTTTGGGAGAGAGTCACTTTTGTGAGTACTCTTAGCCACATAAATGTGATTCAAGCATCTACCCTATCTTCTTAGGGAGAAGTGATTGAAATATAGATATTGGCATGTTAGGTGTTCTGTTTATTAATATCAAAAACTATCCCAGGCTGGGGCCAGTGGTAGGACACTTCAGAGGTTTTTTTTTTTAACCAGAGGAGATTGGTGGTTTTTTCTTGTGGGCTGGGAGATAGAGTTTTTTGGGGAAAAGCCTATGGAGGAAAGAAGCAAGTCAAGAATCAGCTCCAAATTTGTTGAAATTACTTCAGCATGGGGCAGCAATTTCCTTCCTCCTTCGCTTCGTCCGCCCTCCCTCCCTCCCTTTCTTTCTTTTTCTTTTCCTTCCTTCCTTCCTTCCTTCCTTCCTTCCTTCCTTCCTTCCTGCCTTACTTCCTTTCTTCCTTCCTTCCTTTCTTCCTTCCTTCCTTTTTTTTCTCCCTCTCTCTCTCTTTTTCTTTTTTTCTATCTCTCTTCCTTTCCTTCCTTTCTTTTTCTGCAAGTGCAAGAAGAATTTTCAGTGTCATTAACAATATGTGGAAGGATGAGGAAGAAGAATGTGCGTGGAAGTGGTGCAAATGAGCTTACGTTTTCTTCAACATTCTCTACTGTTATTCTGAAATAAGAGAACTATAAAAATAAAATATAAAAGCTGCATAGCAAGCAATAAGGACAAATTCTTAGTTGAAATACGCAAATGATGAAAAATTAAATATATTCACTTTGAGATCCTGTATTCCCAAGTTTTCTGTATTGCAGGAGGAGAGTGCCGGGAGTAAGACTGGGGCCCTGGGGAGAGAAGGGCCAAAAATGCTACGGGAAGTGAGGGGAGGGAAGGTCTTTTTTCTGAAGAAATTAGATGAAATGATCACAGAGACCGAAAGAAACTCATCATCTTGCAACCACAGGCTCTTTGAAGCTACTCAGCAGGGACGAGGCTTCTGCAGTTCCTGGCTGCGAATGGGCAAGAAAACAGACCCAGAAGGTGACTGCTGATCTGCGTTAGTTCAGTTGGCTTTTAATATCAGCTTTCCCCATGATTAATATTAGATTTCTATTGCTTGAAGCCCCACTAACCTTAATGCTCACCCTCACGGCCATGCTTTGGTGCTGCTGTCAGGAACAGAAAGCCCACCTGGGTGGCTGAAGAGACTTGGGCAACAACAACAACAACAACAATAAGAACAAGCGAACCCTGCTGGTCCTAGTGTTCAACTGGGTGGGATCTCTGGAAACTTCCATTCTTAGATGGAACCCATGGCATTGACAAGGTGTTCAAAGTATGCGCTGTTAGGTACTTACACTATTTAAGACTCAGACAATCAATTTATACTTGCTGTGCACCCTTCACGTGCAGGACCCTAGAGTGACTGCAAAATATCTGGAAATACGAGCAATGTGAAGGGTGAAATAGGTGAAGGGGGTCAAAGTACAAACTTCCAGTTATAAAAGAAGTTCGTTCTGGGGATGTAACGTACAGCGTGGTGACTATAGTTAATAATACCACATTGTATATTTGAAAGTTACTAAGAGAGTAGATCTTGAAAGTTCTCATCACAAGAAAAAAAATTGTCACTATGTGTGGTGATGGATGTTAACTAGACTTATTGTGGTGACCATTTTGGAATTAAAAAAAAGAAGACCAGCGTGAAATGAGAGGGTTGTCCTCAGGTACTTATGACATGACGCTGTTGCAACTCCTAAAGTAAAGGATGTCGAATTTACTTATTTCTTATGTTTATTGCCTCTCTCCACCTGCTGGATTGTAAGCTCATCAGGATAAAGACCTTTGTTTTGTTACCCCCAGTGTCTTGAACAATGCTTGGCACAGAGTTTGTGTTCAGAATGTATTGAATATCTATTGGAAAAATGAATGCTTTGCAATTCTCCAATTGTGCTCATCCATTCATACTTATGAAAATACACTTATATCTCACTTAAAATGTGCCAGGCACTGTTCCAGCCCTAAATATACATCAGCTGGTTAACCAATCCTCTCATGTAGTATACTTATCCTAATTTTACATGTAAGGAAACTGAGGCAGAGAAGAGGCAGTAACTTAGCTAAGGTCACCAGTCAGTAAGTGTTAAGACAGTGATTCTAACCCAGGTCGCCTGGCTCCTGCGTCCACCTCTTCACTCTAACTCCATTTTCCTTCTCAGGAACTTGGGTGCAAGGTGTCCACTCAGCATTAACGATGCAGTCTGTGGCTGTGAAATGGAGTGAAATGAACCAGCCAAGTCCTTTCTGACTTCCTGCCCTGGAAGTTGTCCTTAACATTTATCTCTGCTCAACTGAATTATTAACATCTCTCAGTGTTGAGCTCTTATTGTCAGTCAGGCATCCATATTAACTTTTCATCTTATAGGGGAAAAGATAAGATGCAAAAGCAAACAACTTTTTGTATTATGTAGAAAGTGGAGTCACCATGAGAAAGGGATGGAGAGAAATGTTATGGAAGTTCAGAGGATGGTGCTGTTATTTCCGTATGTTGAAAGACACGGGAAAATGAGATGGAAAGATCTTCAGGGGAGAGAGAACAGCATAAGCAAAGATGTGGAGGACCATCTAAGAAGACCTCTCGTTGGTTGCTACTCAGGGTCCCTCAGAGCCACAATCTTTCCTCTCGTGGGCCAACAGATCTCTCACTGAGTCCTGGTGTGCCTGCCCTTTCAGCAACCTAAGGGTGTGGTCCAGCACATCGGTTAAGAGACCCTTAGCTGTTGCTTCTATTTCTATCACGTGCCCATTGATGAACTTCTCTGAACCTCAGTTTCTTCATCTGTAAAAGCTAGTAGGACCTACCTCAATTGCTTGCTGGAAGGATCAAAGGTGGTCACATATATGAAGCTCTTAGCTTCCCCTGACGCCGTGACCGCTCAATCACCTTGCTGCTGTTAGCCGCCCTAGTTGTCTGACTGCTGGTAGGTGATGATAGTAACGACCCTGGGCACTGGTACTGGGCTCTGGAGTTAGAATCCTTTCACATGCGTGAACTCATTGAAACCACACAACTGTCTGCCTGGGCAGGCCTGGGAAAATCACCTTGTCTCTTCCTTCCGCAATGTATATTTTAATTCTGATGAGCTACTTCGGGCTGAAATGAGCAGTAAGGGCGAACTTGGAGAGAGAAGGGGGTCAGAAAGGAGTGGCTGAGGAGTCTGGTAGAAGAAGGCGAGGTGGGATGTACAGGTGAGCACCAATTCCAGGACCAGCTGGCAGGGCCCCTTCTTGCCACAGCAACCCCTCCTGAGGCACAGACCCTCCTCTTGCAGGAGCGAGGCTGGGGTGATGGCGCGGAAGCCCAGGCCCTAGATAGGGGTCTACAGCCTGGCATGGCACAGGGCAGTTGATGTGAGTGCCCAGAGTCTGAGATACTCACTTCTCAGGGAGACTCATAAGTCATTTTTGGTGAGAAGCAAGTTACGTAGCATTTTGTAAAAATCATCTCTGGAGTAGATTTGCATAAATGAATGTATTGTATTTTTTTTTTTTTTTTAGGAACCATGAAAGCTTTAATTACCTAACCTCTAATTAAGCTTGTCTCTTGCAGGAAACACAGGATATTAGCTTATTTTGTACTTGGCTCAACTTTCCTGTTTTCATGTATTGGGTGATCTTCTCTATTACTCTCACGTAAACTCAGTGGAAACACTGCAAGGATGTTTTCAAACCAAAACATATTTTATTGAGCACCTACCATATGCCAGCATGGCTTAGTATGTAAGAACACAGGGCCCTGGGAGCCGAGTGCCTGGGTCCATTCTTGTCTCAGCCACTTACTA
Organism: Equus caballus; assembly: GCF_041296265.1. Classification (NCBI taxonomy): domain Eukaryota; kingdom Metazoa; phylum Chordata; class Mammalia; order Perissodactyla; family Equidae; genus Equus; species Equus caballus. The sequence goes on along the minus strand of NC_091688.1, from coordinate 22,726,242 downwards.
GCTGTGTGACCCTGGACAAGTTATTTAACTAGCTTGTGCCTCAGTTTCCCTATCTGTGAAATAGGTATTATAATAGTACCTATCTCATAAGGTTTTTATGAAAATCAAATGAGATAATATGATTAAAGTGTTGAAGATAGTGCCAATACACAGTAAATACTCAAGCCAGGTCAGCCTAATACGTCCTGGACACAGGGCCAGGAGGTGGAGATAGAGCTGCCGTAGACAATGTCCCTGAATTCTCGGAGCTTGCAGTCCAATGGAGAAGCCAGCAGCTAATATTAGTCAGCAGGAATAGTGGTGCATAGGATGAAAGGAGCAGACAAAGTGTTCTGCGGGTTATCATAGGCCGCTGTAGATACTCTGGGTGTTTTTGTTTTCCTATTTTATTAACATAGACTGATTCATTTAGTGTCATAGGTCCTCGGGGTTGAAAAGAGCTTTCCAAGGTCACTTGTCCATTTCAGTGAGCCAGGTAAAACCCTCCCTCAGATGGCACCACGATCGCGTCTGCTTCCTTCTCTGGCTCCATTACTGCACGAGGATCTGCGGTCCCCGTGTTCATTGATCAGCTTGGAGTGGTCTGCTTTCAGGAACTCCCTGTAGAATGGCTCAGAGCCCGTTTGGGGCAGATCTTGTCAGCACTTGTCTGTGGAAAGGGAGCTGCTCTCTGTGTGCATCTGTGACCCACAACCTCTTGATTCCTGGACCTGGGCATGATGCCTTGACCATTTTCTGGGCCTGTGGCTGTTGGCAACTCTGCCTGGTCACCTGGGCTATTGTGAGCAACAGGACAAGGATGGGCACAAAGCAGGGGCCAGAACCAGGACTAGGGGGGCAATAGCCACCTCCCCCGGTGTTCTCATCCTATCATCTGTGGACCACCTGCACCAGGATCACCTGGGGGAACTCTAAAATGCAAATTCCTTGGTCTCAGACCAGTGAGGCCCAGGAATACACATATTCTAATAAGCATCCCAGGTGATTCTTAGGGGCCCACCACCCAAAGGCTGTGCCCTTTTGCCTGCTTGGAGCCATTGTTGGAGATAAATGCTTCTCTTTGCTGGTTCCTGAGAGCTGCACTCCCACTGGATCTTCCTCCTGCAAGGTTTCTTCCCAATACACAGCCCCATTGGCTTAAGGGCCTCCCTATACGCACCGGGAAGGGGGGAAGGAGGCAAAGGGGGAAGGGTGTTGGAATGACTGGCAAATTGGGGATAGTTCTATGGATCACAGAATCACAAAATGTTGGAACCTAAAACATCTTAGAGATGGTCTTATCCAGATTCTGTATTTCGTGAGTGCAACATCGTGCCTGGAGCAGTCAGGGCAGGCATCCAAGGTCTGACAGACAGTAGAGGGCTGGGCAGGGCTAGAAGGCAGACCACCAGCTCCTTGTCCAACCAGAGTGGTCCTCCAACGAGGGCCAACCCTGGTCTGGTTTATTTAAGCTGTGGGGACCAAAGAAAGTGCCACTCAGTTACACATGTCTGGCTTGTACTTTGAATTAATTTTGCCAGTATCAGATGGGCCACACTGAGGTTGGCTCCATCTGTGGGTAAGAGCAAGTTAGGGAGAAGCACAAGCCAGGCCAGGATTCAGGCTGGAGTCCAGAAGAACCTGGCTGGCTCTTTGTGCTGGTGCCTTCTTCTAGGGCTCCTGGGGTGGTGGTGAGGGGCGTGCACAGCACTAGGCATACTAGTAAGCTACTGTGTGGTTGTGACGAATATCTGTGGTTGTTCCTATTACTCACTCAGCCACACACATGAAGACACCCCTAACTTACAAAGACACCCGGCTCCAGGAAGGAGAGGGCATTTTCTTCTCCCGTCTTTGCTGTCGCTCACTTACTCTTACCAAAAAAAATGAGCTGTCAAGGGTGTGTCTGTTACAGGGCAGGCTTGGGTTGTGAATGGCAGTGGATTGCCCTCTACAATGCGTCCACATGCATGAGTGCCTCCGTGTGTGTGTGTGTGTGTGTGTGTGTGTGTATGTGCACGTGCACTTGGGGCTGTGTGTGTGTTTGAGACTTGCACCAAAGTGACTGACGGATGGCAAATTATTTTAAAACATTTTTCCCCCTTTTTGAGCATAACCTTCCCCTCTGGCTTGTTGCATGCCAAGGTACCAAACCTGGAACAGAGCGGTGTCAAGTTTGAGAAGTAGAATCTGTTCAAAGAGAGCCATTTGTGCAGCGGGGGAGGGTGTAGCAAAGGGGAGGATGGAGATGGGCATCCTGCTGTTTGCTGAAGGCTTCCAGCACCCATTGGACTATGGCGGCGAGGGGGTTTATGCTGCACTTGAGAGACCCTCACGGAGAGTTAAAAGAAATTTTGCACATCCTTTCTTTACTACATTACTCTGGAGCTTCCTGGTGTCTTCACATCTCCAGCTGTAAAATGGGCCCAGGCACGCTGAGTGCCATGGAGACTTTAAAATCCTTTCTCACATCACATCTCTCAGGGTTAGAAAGACCTGAAGACGTCAGTTGGTCCAGCACCCCACTTTCAAGCAAAGAAGACCCGAAACACCCAGGATAAGAAAGCTCAACCCTGTTTTTAGAACTTCTGGGCATGGCAAATTCAGCGATTTAATTTCAATTAGTCAGAGCTTTATCACTTGTGGGTGACAAAAACCCAACTCAAACTGTCTTAACTGTAAAAGGGAATGTAGCGTGTCTCCCATGCATGGAAGGATGCTGGGGGAGCCTGTCGAATTAAAGGCAGAGTGGTAGGGACTGGCTTCAAGGACTGAAACTCAACATTGCCCCTTCCTCTTGGGACATCTATGAAATCAACTCGCCTCTGCTGCCCTTGGGTTTTGGCCCTTTTCTTGCTGCCGCCTGGCTTCCTCCATGCTGCTCAGAAGATGGCAGCCAACAGTCCTGGGTTCACATCCACATAGTTCTCAATCCAAGGGAGACGGGTAGGTGGTATTATTATCTCCCTTTTACAAATGAAGAAATGGAGGCACTGGGGAGTTAAGTAACTTACCCAAAATCACAAAGCTAGATGTGATAGATCCTAAGCATTCTGGCCCCAGAGTCTGTGCATTTTCCTACTACATTCAACTGCCATGCCAGGAATGACTTTTGTCTTCATGGCTGCAAGATGGCTGCTGCATCTCCAAGTGTTGTGTCTGTGTTCCAGGCAGAAGGTGCCTGGCAGAGAAGGGAGAAATGAGAATGGCAAAGGGAAGATCTTCCCTTCTTTAGGCTTTTTTGGGGGAGGAAGGAGGGGCATTGAGGGAGGGAAAACCTCTCCAGAAACTTCTACCTACATCTCATTGGACAGAACAGTTTCACACTGCCTCCTCTACACAGCCACAAAGGAGGCTGAAGTTCAGTATTCTGCTTCCTGGCCTTTACAGTAGAGCAAATCAAAGCACAGGTGAGTCAGAATATGGGTGCTTAGTGTGGGGCTCGGTAACCTTTTTTGGTAAAGGGTAAGATAGTAAACATTTTAGGCTTTGTGAGCCATATGGTCTCTGTCGCACCTGCTCATCTCTACTGTTGTAGCATGAAAGCAACCACAGACAATACATGAATGAATGAGTATAGCTGTGTTTCAGTACAACTTTATTTACCAAAACAGGCAATGGGCTTATGTCTGATTATGGCCCACAGGCCCTAGTTGCCAACTCTGGTTTAGTGATTCAGCCTAAAATATCTGCCATTGGACCCAAATATTTCAGCCAAAATGTTATTCTCACAAACTGGGTTGCAGACATCCCTGAAAGATGGGAGTGGAGAATGGATCTCAGACGATGATTGGTGACCCCAGGGTTGACTCTGACAGCTGACAGCCAAGTAGAGCGGCTCATCCCTCTGCATTACTCACTGTGTGTCCCTCCCCAGACCACAGGGCTGGTCAAAGAGATGAACAACGGACCGCCCAGCTTGGGAAGAGAGAACAGTAAATGCAGTAACTGAAAATCGGAGGGTTGAATGGGTACATAGGACTCATTGAGCGCCATAAATGTCTGTTTCCATATTTTCGAGCTCTTTAGTAACCAGAGAGCTGTTAGCTAACAACAGACGTTTGGGGTGTGGGTTAGAGAAAACTTCTCTAATTTTCCCAACCTCACAACATTTCACATTTGTATCTGGCTTCACCTTTGCTAGAGTAGAACCAGCATTGAGACAGTGTGCATTATATAATCTCGCATCAAACCTTTGTGTTTATCATTAAAAATATGGCAACATCATTGCAGTTATAAACAGAGTTACCAAGGAAACCAGTTTATCATAATTAGCTATTTATTCCCTCTCCTTTCTCGCTCTCTCTCCCCCTTCCACCTGAGCTTTCTTTGGGCAGAAAGGTATGATAAGCTGTTATCAGCCTGGGCTCAGTGGCTAATTAGGTCCTAATATTGATTCATAGAATTACATTGCTCTTTTCCATAACTATGCTGTAGTGCATTGTCTGTGCTTATTGCAAACAGACACAGTGATGGAACAATTGGTTTATTATATGTGTTTTAAATAGTCATAATAGCTGTCCCCAGGGCAGCGGTATATCAAAACCCAACAGATAGAAGATAAAAACTTTTCGTCTAAAAAAGACTTGTGGTTCTTGCTCTTGCATTAGGAGATGGTTGTGAGAGGAATTGCTTCCTGGATAGGGTTTCCCAGTCCTGCAGGACTTTTCTCATTGTTGTTGTCCATTACAACAGAGAACATTAGCTGGTATCCACACTCCACACTGGTGTCCTAGAGCGGGGGTTGGCAAACTTTCTCTAAAGGCCCAGACAGTAAGTATTTTAGGTTTTGCAGGCCCTTTGCCCTCTGTCTCAACTATTAAACTCTGCCTTTATAGCAGGAAAACAGCCATAGAAGATAAGTAATGAATAGGCGAGGCCGTGTGCTCCAATAAAACTTTATTTACGTAAACAGGTGGCAGGCCAGATTTGGCCCACTGGTTACAGTTTGCTGACACCTGTCTGGAGCCTCAATCCCTAATGTAGGGAATAACCTTGCAGTGGGGCCTTTGAGAGTGGGAACAACATCTGGGGAAGGCTGGACGAGCCACCAGGGGCCAGTGTGCTGCTACTCAGCTGTCCTCTGTGTGGCTCTCTTCCTGCCTGTCAATCTCTCATCAAGAGGGGAGGTTTCTCATGCTGACTCCGTACCCCCGCCACAGAGGGATGGACTAGGGATCAAGTGACCTGGGGTGAGTCCTGACTTGGATGCTTAACTGGATGACGTCTTCTCATCTGCAAGCCACTCTACCTGCCCCAGAGAGCTGTAAGAGTCAACAGAGACAGTGAATGGGAGAAGGCTCTGTGAAGGGTAAACCACCACACCATGTAACCATTACGGGGCGGCTGAGAAGATGCGGCTGTAGAGCAGATGGCACAGATGGGACGGGAACAACCTTCAGGGTTTAGTCCAACTCTCAATTGAACCCTGACCCCACCCTACACTCCTCTTCCCGGAAACCGTCCAGCCTGTGTTTTAATCCCCTCAGTGGCCAAGTTCCAGATAGCTTGTTCCACCTAGACACAGTTCTGGTGGTCATAAAGTTCTTGCTGATATTGAGCCCAAATCTGTCTTTCTAGGTCTTCCACTCATTGGTTCTGGTTCCATGCCTCAGCATTTTCCAGAACAAGATTAAGCTCTTCTTCACTTGTCAGCTCTTTGAATATTTGAAGACAGAGGTCATTGTCTCCAAGTCTTCTCACCAGGCTAAATATCATCAGTTCCTTGAACTATTTCTATATGACATGGCTTTGAATCTTTTCACTATTCAGGTGGCTCTCCTCTGCACAAGTTCCAGTCTCTCAACACTCCTCCTGATTTGTATACCCACAATTGGACACAACATTCCATGCATGTTCTCACTATTACAGAGTAGAGCAGGTTCATCATCTCCTTCGTTCTAGATTTAATGTTTCTGTTAATGCAGCCTATAATACATGTGACTACATAACAATGCTGGATTTGATTGAATTGTAGTTGACTAAGACCTTTAAGTTTTTTGGTCACATTCTGCTAAGTAATGGCTACCCCATCCTGACTAGTGCAGTGTAAATTTTACCTGGATTTCCAATAAAAAATTTTTGGCTGGATTTGGCTCCTTTTTACATAAGGCCAAAGTCCTTTTGAGTTGTGGTTACATATCTTTTTCAATGTGGGTAGTCTGTTTTAATGAGAATGCTGACTGTGATGTCAACCACATCTTTATATAGCCTACCATGGGTTTTGTTGTGGTCAAAAGTACAGTCTCTAAACCAGTGAGACTCAATTTTTACTGGTCTGTGCAAAGATAAAGAGTTTAGTCCAGAATGCATATAAAAGCATTGCGTTGGGGAAGTCTAGGCCCAACTAAACGCTGTGCTTGGTGACGTAGCTGATTTGCAGTTTGTAGATGAGCGGCAGTCCTTAGACCTCACTTTGACCAGTGTGGCTCTAAATGATACTCTACGATTCTTTTTGCAGGGAAAGATTCACCCTGAGCTAACACGTGTTGCCAATCTTCCTCTTTTTTTTTTCCTCCCCAAAGCCCCAGTGCGTGGTTGTATATTCTAATTATAAGTCCTTCTAGTTCTTCTATGTGAGCTGCCGCCACAGCATGGCAACTGACAGACGAGTGGTGTGGTTCTGCAACTGGGAAGCACTGAACTTTAACCACTAGGCCATCAGGGCTGGATCTTTAAGATCTGGATTGGAATCCTAGATGCTGGTTCAAGGAGGGTAGATGAGAAGAAAAACATCTGCAAAAAGAATAAAAAGGGTCATGGTGATTAGATGAAAATTACCCTTGAGATTCCGTCTAAGTCAGGGTCCTAACGGATAACCTCCTCAGGCTGGATTTCAGTGGTCATTCAATGCACATTTGTTGATTTCTTGATCTGTGAGCAGCCTTGTGCTGGGCCCTGGGGGGTTACAAATTTAAGTCAGATATGGGCTGAGCCGTGGTTGGGGATCCTTAAATGTTAAAAAACAGAGAACAAATTGTGGTGTAGACTGGAAGTGGCCTCCTCCAATATCATTCTCTCCTTTCACCTTAGGAACAGAATCCTGATTTTATTCATGGTAGCAGTGTCCTCAGGTAAAAGACTACATATCCCAGCATCCCTTGCAGTTAGACTTGATCATGTGATTTCCAGCATTATCTTATATCATGAGGGAAACTGAATGATGGGAGTTTCATGCTATATAGATGTTGGAGCAGAACATAGAGGACCCTTGGTCTCGGATGACTCTGTGGCGCTTCCAGCCCTGCCTAACTGTGGACTTCTTTTACATGAGAGAACAAATCCTCATGTGTTCCATCTTCTATTCTATGCAGCTGAACCTCGTCCAAAGTGATAGAGAATTTGATATTCAGAATGTGGTTCCTCCAAGAAGCAGAATTTAAAGTGTGATATTGACTGAGTGGAGGAGGTGTGAAGGCAAATATTTAGAACTCAGATTTTGCAAACTGGAAAGCTGGTGACCCTCGTTATGCATTGATAGAGCATTCGATTGAACTGTTGCCAGCTGTAACTGGGAAAGCAAACCACAAGTTGACTGAAGCTCTTGTTTTAGGGGAAACGGCAGAAAAAACTCAGAGTGTTGGTTTGCCGTCTCATGGCCACTTTTAGCAAAGTCCTCAAAAGAGAGCCAGCCAGCCTGAGGGCAGATAAGGAGAGAAATGGGAACCCCAGAAGCTGGCTTTAGGGGGATAGGACCCTCCTACCCTCTAGGGCAGCGCCTCTACCCTGAAGAGGGGCTCCCTGTCTGAGGCCCCTGCAATCGAAGTTTGTTGAGAATCTTATAACATGAAACTTTGTTGGCTTTTATGCTGCAAAATGAAGTGGGAGTTATAGTGAGTTCAAAACCAACACCTTGGAAGGAAATAAGGCTGGTGCCGATCACAGTAAAGACAAGACCAAGAGTGCTATCTTCCACGCTGTGGACTGCCTGCCTCTGAACGAATTGATGTTAGGGAGTAAGTCCTTGTCTTTAAGCTTCTGAGATTTTGGATTAATGTAGTGGAGCTTAATCTTAATTGACACTTGTGGTCTTGGGGCGACTGTGAAAGTTTTCTTCTGTCATGCTGATGACATGGTACATTATCCTCTGGGCAGGGGGAGTGGCCTGGCAATACCTGATGAGAGCAGGTTTAGGCAGGTAAGGAGTGGGCCACCTCTAAGATGGTACAGGTTATCAGGGGTGAGCAAGGCCTCCCAGTCCGCATCTTCCTGCAGCCTGGCTTGTTTGGCTCCTGACATGCCACCATCACACTTGTATTCCTTTCGTTTTTGAAGGCATTTCAGATGTTGAAAGTCTTTTCTCAGTGACTTTCAAATACTCAGTAGGGGGTGACACAAGAATGCTCCAGCCGCAGACAGCTGCCAAAGACCCTGGCCCTCTGGAGCCCAGCTCTGGGGAGCGAGGTGGAGATGTCCCGGAGTGGGAAGGGCACCAGAGGGGAATGGAGGGGGTGTCACAGAGAAATGTCCCCAAGCTCACAATTCCACACGCTAAAGGCCGGTGCAGCCTGGGGTGCCCCGATCCTGGGATAGGTTTTCCAGTCGAACCCATTCTCTAAGGCTGAACCTGCGCTGTGTCACTGAAGTGGAATTTGATCCATGTAGACAGCTGATCTGGACATTTTTGGCCTGGATTATTTGTTTGGCTGTCTCCACTGATCAAATTAACTGGATAATTGCCAAATCTCTTCTCAGTTGTGCTCCCGTAGGCAGCTGGTGCGGCCAGCAGGATGGGGTGGGCCTCCAAGGACAAGCCAGATTAGAGGATTAGCACATGCTTGCTACCTGGTCGACCCAGGGAACTGGCCGTTTAATCAGGGGTGAGAACTGAGGGCCGGTGGGGGGAAGTGGGTGATAGATGGGCCTCAGCCGTCCCGGCTCCACAGCAGGAAGATGCAACAGTGGTGCAGCCTGCATCTCCCCAGGTAGCCCTCCGGACCAGCAGATGAGACAGGGCCTAATTAGAATCAGGAGCCGCCCTGATTCTGCTCTGGCTCACCGTGGTGTGTGTGTTGACCGCGTCTTATCTCTAAGCAATTATTGTCTGGGGAGATGAGTTTCTTAAACTCGAGGGGCAAGAAAAACTTCAAAGAAAGAGTGAAAAAGACAAGGAGAAGAGGCCTTCCTTCTCCTCCCCCTCCTCTGGGTGGTTGAGATCCCAGGCTCTAGCTCGCATGAGCACAGTAAGAACCTTGACTGTTACTTTGATTGTTTTACGTGTGTCTTGTCTCCTCAACCAGCAAACATCTTCTTGAAGAGCATGATTCTCTGTTGGTTTCTTTAGCACCTGCTAGTGTGTGCGGCATGCGGTCAGGGCTCAGCGAGCCGGATGGTCTATTGCTTAATTCAGTCAGATTTATTGAGCACTTATGATGTGCTTGAACGCTCTGGGGAGAACAAAGATGGTCCAGCCTAATTTATGAGGAGCCCCCAGTTTCATGGGGTGGTGACAAGTGATCACAGTGCAGTATGGGAAGAGAGACAATAGTTTTGAATGGAAATGCTATGGGGGTACAGAATGGCGTTGGAGGCCAACACGCTCTCACTGAGCCAGAGCCCTGAGAGGGCTGAGGAAACAAGGGAGGTGTTATTAGCCCCATCCAACAGATGAGAAAGCTGAGGTTCAGAGAGATTCAATGACTTGCTCCAGGGCAGAGCAGGAACTGAAACTCAAGTTAGCTGTCTCCCTTTGTGTCTCAGGACTAGCCCTCTTTTGATGGAGTGAGTGCATCTGGGCTTCAGAGAGGGGGGCAGGGGCATTGGGTACCTGGATGGGGCAGAGATCTCAAACTTGTGCCCTGCAGCATGAAGCAGTCTGCATTCTGCAGGGTTTGTTAGGGTCAGACTCTACTGTTATTATTTTAAACCACACTGATATTTGAAAATCAGGATATTTCACATAAAATTGAGAAGACACCACTTCTGCATAACAACAATTTGCTGGTGCCCAGCGGTGGCCGCCATCCCTGAAATGGGGCACAGCTGTCCAGGTAGCTGTGGCGCATGCTCACCTCCTCCATGCCTGGTCTGACCTCTTCAGGCATTTGAATTTGAGAGTCTGGGGTTGAGGGACCAGAATGCCGACCCCTCTCCCAACTCTTACCCTGGGTGGTCTTAATGAGCATATGTGTTCTAACAGACAGAACCCTGGACCAGGAGTCAGAAATCTTGGGCTGTCGGTCCAGCTCGGCGATTTTGGGCAGATCACTTCAGCTCTCCCTCACAGCAAAATGAAGTCCTGCTATCCTCTCTGTGTAGCTCCCAGTGTTTCTGTGTAATGGAGGAAGGCGGTGGAAAGCTCTTCATAAACTGCTGACCAAGAATAAAGGAAAGGCTGGTGGTTGTGACAAATGAATGGTTGAGGTCTGTTTGGGTAGGTGCTGCAGAGAGATGAGGTGTCTGCCTGCACCCCCTCACCTCCGCCCCAGGCTGGAACCTCAAGCCAGCTTTCAAACGGGGCACTGGGAAGGGGTTGTCAACAAGCTCAGGCCCAGTTTCTGGTCAAGTGACCCAAATGCTTGCCTTCAGATCCATAGAGAAGCCACCGACAGGTGGGGAGGTGTGTGCAGGAGGCTCTCAGAGGCCTTTGTCAACAGACCCCTTGGTCCCCGTGCACATGGTCTGGCCTCGAGGGCCGGTACATCTGCACATGGCCCATCCTGGCACGGAGGAGCGGGCTGGGTGTCTGCCTGTCTATTCGAGCTCTGTTCTGTGTGAGTTCCGCTGCAATTGCCCTCAAACCATTTCTGTTGGACTCGCTCTCTTGGGAACTTCTGCTTTGTCATTTAAAATAGTTTGGGAACTTCAGATTTAGCTGAGTGTCAGAGCAGTTTATTTGGTCTGTAGGCGTTTTTGTTTTTAAAATTCATGACAAGTTCCTTGCAACATGTTTTATTTTATTTTCACCACCTGTTCTACCTTGGGGGTGGTTTTAAAATCTGGGACTATCTATCTATCTGTCTTTTTTTTTTAAGTTTCCTTATTTGCCATTTATATGTGTCTTGCAAACACACACGCACACACATGCGATGTGAATTTAAATATGGGTATGAACATACATACGTGTGTATATATCTCTCTCTCTCCCCCTGTGGTTCAACTGGCTTTAAACTATGGTTGTAACGTTGAAGGTGTACGTTTTGCCAGGCTAATTATGGAGTTTTAAGTGATAAATTTGTAAAACAAATAAATACTTGGAAAACCCTTTGCCAGTCTAAAGTGCTATCTCACTGAACATTAATAACAACAACAACAAAAATCACAATATTTAATCTTCTAAGGAAAAAAGCCTTTGAAAGCTTTACATCCTCCTCCACCCTCCACTGAAGTGGAAAAGGAGAAGTAGCGTGCCCATTTTCACAGATGGAAAAATCAAATCTCAACAAGGGTAGCTGGAAGGCCAGTGGTGGAGGTGGGGCTCCATCCCTAAGCTCCTAACATCCGTCTAATTCTTTGCAGTATCTCTCCACGTCAACCAGGATAAGGGACCAAGGCATATTTATAGCACTAGATTCTATTTCCTTTCTTTAAAAATATAGGTATCATGCATCTAGGTTTAACGATGGTCTCATTTGAGCCCCTGGATCCAACTGTGCCTGAAGCCTGGGCTTTTATATGAGCCAATAAATTATCTTTGGGCTGCTTCTACTTGAAACTGAGGAAAAAAAAATTAAAAAAATTTTAAAACCAAAAAACAATTTATGCTATCAGAGTTTAGCTTTTAACATATTATGTACTTAAATTTGACCTAAAAATAGGAGATGGGTATTATCATCTCCATTTTTTTACTAGGTGAAAAAACCCCAGATAGCCACATGGAATATCCGGTTGCTCATAAAAACCAGGCCAACAGGTATATAAGACTCAAAAGAAATCAAGCTTCTTTTAGAAGAAATCCAGAAGTCGTCTACTGTATTTTCCATAACATCATTGGAAAATATGTATTAGGGTCCCTGACATGGTGCCCTATCATGATCCTCTTGCTGAGATTTTCAAGAAGGATTTTGTTTGCGGCATTGAGACATTGACTCTGTCTTTATTGCCATGGAAACCAAAGCTTCCCAGGAGCAGTGAGACAGCCCCCTATATCCTCTGTGGGCCCCTGCTCTTCCTGTTCCACAGGGAGGTGACCTGTAGTATTACACGACTGGTAATGTGGGAACAAGTAGTGCGATGTGCGTGAGTTGCATAATTTATGCAAGTGTAACCTGCAGACTAATATCCTGGGACACATATAAAGCCAGGATCTTGTAATGGTTAAGAACACGGACTTTGGTGTCCTACAAGCCTAACTTAAGCAAGTTATTTGACCTCTTTGTCAATTTCTCCATCTAGAAATGGGAATACTATGATTGATATCACGTGCTCAATAAATGGCAGCTATTCCTATTGTTTCCCAAACTCTGATCAAATATATCTGGGCATGCTGAAATCTTATCCTGGAGATTCATAAGGTTCATTATCACGTTAAGGATTTGGAGGAGTCCACGAATAAAGCAAATTGCTTTTATTTGTCCCAGGGTTTTCAAATCTAACTTAAGCATAAAATACTTTTCTCTTCTGCTATTTTGTGGTAGAACTGGGGGTCCCATGGAACACACTTTGAGAAACCCCAGGGGTGCGTAAACTACAGCAATCAAGGGGGATTCATTAGGCGACCACTAGGGGGTGTGCCAGCCAAGTTTTCTGGTTCTCAGTCAGAAAGGAGGGTTTGCTCTGGGCTTCCAAAGAATGGAGCTTTTGAAAGCTTCACTGGGGAGGAAGGAGAGGCCAAAATGGCTACAGTTTAGGGGAGCAAGGGAAATAAAAAGAAGGGGTCACACCATGCGGAGAGAAGGAAGTTTTCCTGTTTCCCTTCTGTTAAGAAGTGCCAATGGCTGACCTCTGGATAATGAACCAGTGGAGACCTCAGAGTGGCTGAAATGGGAGGCATGGCTTGGAGGCCCAGGCCACAGCCTGGGTGGGGACAGTGAGGGCAGGCCCACAGCAGTGGCCTCCGGGAGGTGTAGCATCAAAAAAACTAGCATTTTCTAGGATATTGGGATATTAGTTTCCAGTATATCCTATGTCTAGGACACTGGTTTCTATTGGATATTGGTCTATCTATCTATCTATATCTTCACATTAGATGTAGAATATATATTTAATAAATGTATATTTTCTGTTAACTAAAAGTTTTCCTTTAACTTTGTGCACAGTATGATGTTTATGTGTCAGTGAGTTAGAGTGGTGGGTTAGGAGGTGGACGCTGAACATCGGATGATAAAAATGTTCATAGTAGAGAATTTGGAAAGTCTAAAAAAGCAAAAAGAAATCACTTGCCATGAAGCACCCCTCCCCACTGACATTTTGACGTATGTAGGGGATGTACAAGTAATTGGGTTTTTGAGGGACAGAAATCCAATTCAAATGGCTTAGGTAGCAAAGGAAGCTTTATTATAAGGATCCGGGATTGTCTGTCTCATGGACTCTGAGGGCAGGAACGTGGCCAGGCCTCAGCAACGATGGGAACAGCAGGGACTCACGTGCTGTCAGGATACTCTCTTTCTCCGACTCTTGTTTCTTCTTCTGTGCATGTGCCTCCTGCTGTCTGTTCTCTCCATGGATGTGCTGCCGGGGTCTCTGGCCCACAAGGCAGGACACGTGGTGGGCCAACATCTGCAGCTCCTGGGCACTCTGTCCTACTGTTTCTGCTGCTAGAAAGAGACAGATTCCCTCAGTTCCAATTCCAGAATTACTGGGGAAGGAGAGATTGTCCTGGCTGGGGTCAGATGTCCACCTTGGACCAATCAGTTGTGGCCAGGAGCCAGCCACACTGTGCATAATGCTCGTCTGTGGCAACTATATATATATGTGTGTGTGCGTGCATGTGCATGCATATGTGTGTGTGTGTGTGAAGTTCCCAGAAAAGCTGGAGGTGCAGAGAGGGGAAGGGGACACTGGCAGACAAAACAACACCTAGTACTGTGTATATTCTCTATATTTGTATAGCTGAGATTAAACTATACGTAAATGCATCCTGTTTTTAATCAAACTATGTCATCCGCATTTCCTCAGTCCTCAAAATCTTTGTAAATAGCATTTTAAATTATTGTATTGTATTCAATTATTTGGATTTACTTAGCAAATTTCCAATTGTTAGGTATTTAGATTGTTTCCATTAAAAATTCTTTTCACTATTATTAGTAATGCTATGATGGAAGGAAATTTTCCTGACTTCATGCAAGGATTAGCTACATTATTCTGAATAAAAATAAACAGGATTTAGTCCACAGCCCCCCCACCCCATTTCACAGTTGGTGCAAATTATTCTGGATCTCACCCCCTACTTGGCTTCACTTTTCCCTTCTATCCATCCCCAAAGTCAAAAATGCTGGTGGGAGTTGAAGGCTGAGCAGTATGGGGGAGAATGGGCAGGAAGACAGCTTTGGTGGTTCCTGCCCGTTTTCCTTCTGGAAGCAGGTTTAAGTAAAGCAAATCATCTGTGAATAAACCCTTCCACCCAGTAACGGAAGAGGTCAACATCCTCAAGGCAGGCTTCTGGGGAATGAGGCTCCATTTGGATCAGGCTGGGTGACCTAAGGCAGGGGAATCCAGGAATGGAGACAATCAGGGGAACGGAGCGAAGGCTGGGTCCTCAATCTGCGTGGCGTTCACAACCACCCTGCTTTGGGGAGCAAGCAAGGCCTGTCTAACCATTAACCTGCCACGTTCTCCTCTGGGAAGGGCAGTCTTGGAATGTTGGTGGTTTTCAACATCCCATGATTTTTCCCAAGATGGAGTTAAAAATTTGCTCAGGGTGAAATGTGGCTTTAAAGGCCCTTTGTGCAATAATGAGATTTCCTGGATGTGGGGTCATTGGGTGTTTTGTTGTGGAGAGCAAAGAATTCCTGAATGTGATAACCTGTGCTGGAGAGTGTAGACTATTTCAAGGAAGCACCACTGAATGCCACTAGAAAGGGAGGAAACTAAAAATGATGTCCTACTGTGTGCCGGGCCCTTTATGTTTGACCCTTCTGGGGCTTTAAATGGGTTGCCCTAGAGAACCTTCTGTGTCGATTTGCCTGGACACCCATTGCTGCTCTGTTATTTCAGGTGATCTCTGTTTTGGGGAAGGTTCAGAATGTCCTCTGCCATTGTTATTCTGCATTTTCGAACACTTTCTATTTGTGGAATACTATGGTTTTTATTAGATATTCCAGTTCCTTCTGTCCTGGAGTGGCTCCAACTGATGTTTTATCATTCCTATTTGTTTTGAATAATAATAAGTGAATAATAATACTAAATGCCGTGACTCTAGGAGGTGGAACATTTCTCAGGCTAGGGCTGCGTTTAATTTTGTTTTGGAAACTGTTGAAATCATTCAGCGCAAGAGGGCCAAGAGGCACCATGTCTCTGTCGGGGGGAGGGAAATAGGAAATAAAAATATTCCTGCTTCGTTTGGGAGGAAGGGAGTGTGCTACCTGAATATGATGCTTACCTCCATGGTGAGGTCTCACCTCTAAGCTTGAGAGCATCTTGGAAAATCTTGAATGTACAGGAAAATCCCACTCATTTGGACTTTCTGCTAAAGCTTGGAATTTGGGGACATTGATCTATATTTTTGTGCTATGTAAGGAAGAAGTTGGTGAGTAAAGAACAAATAGGATAGTAGGAGCAATGTTTAACTCCCGTAAGACACTTCCTTCACGGGTCCTGTAAGGGAAGCTCTGCCAGGCCTTCTGTCTGCTTAACTGAGGGGTTGACACCTCAGGTTAACTGAGGCGTGATTTCCAACCAATAAAACCGCATTTCCTACAAGACAAGCTCACTGTGACTTTCTCCTAATTCAGGTGTCCCTCTGAGTAAGTACAACTCTAGTTAGTAAAATAACAGCAGAGTTCTCTCTGTTAACTGACTTGGTTCAAGGAATTACAGCAAGTCGTTTAAGCTTTTTGTTCTGTTTCCTCATCGATGAAGTAGGGATAACAATGCTCCTCCCATATGGTGGATTAACTAAGCTAATTCATGTAAATTGGTTGAACAGTGCCTGGTATGGAGTAAGTGATCAATAGATGCTATTTATTTGTTTACTTAGGTGATGGGCATGTATGTAGCAGTTGCCTGCTGAATTGCATTGGTGTTTTGCAATATGGATATAACAGTGAGCTTGACAATGAGTTCCCTGAGCAGACAGTAGCAATAGTGGGGAGAGGAAGCTTGGAGGCAAGCTGAAACAGGAAATGGGAAACAGACATTTATTGAACCCCAACTATGTAACACGGCCCGCCCCACTGTTATTTTATCATTTAACAAATAATGAATGAGTATTGAATACTAAACAAATGCATGATAATAAAGTACAGAATATTTTGTCTCCTTAAGAGCTCAGGAGAAGAGAGGAATTGTGCCAAGCAGAGGCAGGGTGTGTGTGAGAGAGCCAGGCTCCGACCAACCGCCCCTGCCCCCCATGCCCATCTAAGGCTCCGTACCCGCAGACCACCTGCCACGTTTCCTCTGGAGGAGACACAGCTTAGTGAATGATTTATGTCGGAATCTGATGGAACCAAGTGATCCTAGGCCAGGCTGCTCTGGACAACATGCCTATCAAGAGAAGGCTGAGGGGGAGGCAGACCCGTCATCAGCCCTAGGGTGGAAGGGTGGCCTTGGCCAACTCCGGGTTCTTAGCAAACGTCAGGTGGTTGTATTCAGATGGCCCTCTTGTTGTTTAACTTCAGGCAAGTCCCTGACCTTCCCGAGCCCTGATTTCATTCTCTGCAAAACGGGGATGATAACACCCACCTTGCAGGACTCTTAAAGGCTTAGAAACAATACTTAAAGTATGCAACATAGACATAATAGGTACCCAACTGTGTCCCCACTAAATTTATATGTTGAAGTCCTAACCCTCAGTCCCTCAGAATATGACCTTATTTGGAAACAGGGTTATTGCAGATGTAATTAGTTATGATGAGGTCATACTGGAATAGGGTGGGACCTAAGCCAATGTGACTGATGTCCTTATAAAAAAGGGGAAATTCGAGCACAGAGACATACACAAACATGAGGAGAACAGCATGTGAAGATGAAGGAAGAGATCAGAGCTTTGCTTCTACAAGCCAAGGAGACCAAAGATCGCCAGCGAACCACCAGAAGCCAGGAGAGAGGCACGGAACAGATTCTCCCTCACAGCCCTCAGGAGAAACCAAACCTGACGACACCTGGTTCTCGGATTTCTAGTCTCCAGAACTGTGAAGCAATAAATTTCTGTTGTTTAAGCTGCCCAGTGTGTGGCACTTTGCTACGGCAGCCCGAGAAGACGAATATGCCAACCAACAGGAGCCCATCACCATCCTTGATCATCGCCAGGGCTCCCTCTCTGCCCATCTTCCTGGTGGCTTCCTCCAAGGGCATCCAGCAGGCAACCAGAGCCACCATTTGGAGGGATGCACAAAGAGAATGTGCTGTGGGGTGGAATGACCGGTGCTAAGACCAGAGAAGTGATGATCCTCCCTCCGTGTATAAATGTCTCCACGGCCCACAGCTCAGCCTGGGCAGGCTCTCCCCAAGCTCTCCTTCCTCTCGTGTCCCTGTGGGCATCTTCTGCTCCTCCTCTGCCTGCATGTTCACTTCATGCCCATCTGTGCCCTGGGGTCTTAGAGAAGACTATTTCTCTAAGTCCCAGCAAGGCTCCTGGATCCACCAAACAAGGATGCCTGGCTTGGTGGAGGGATCACAGAGAATTGTCATGACAACTCCCTAGGCTTGGGAAGTGCTTTGGCCAAGTGCTTTCTCAGTATTGGCCCTTGGTTGAGTCACAGATACCTGGAGCAAACGGATCCTGGGAAGGTGGGACTGGGAGAGGTTGGCAAGCAGCGAATAACTTTAAAGAGAGAAGAGCAGGAATCAAGGTGGTGGTCTTCTGATTTCTTTAAGATTCTGTAAGCCTAAGGGTGGGGGAGCAAGGACTGAGTGTCCTGGTATGGCTTGGGAAGAGCTCTGGAGCAGTGTCTATTTTTCTTTCCTTCTTTCTCCTTCCTTTATTTGCTCCCTATCTTCTGCACATTGCTCTCCTCTCCTCCTTAGCTGGGTGCGTATGGGGCCAACCTTATGTTGCCCCTGCTGAGTTCTCCCATTAATCTGGTCTGGTTCCCAACTTGTGATTTAGTGGTGGTGCGTGCCCTGAACGCAAGCAAGGGGGTGGCAGCAGGGGAGAAAGCGGGGGAGGGACCGTTTGATCTGCTAAAACGCACCTTAAGAGCAAACCCATCCACATTACTGAAGGTATCAGCTGGGTCCTGCCTACAGTTATGTCAAACAAAGTGTGCTGCGAAGTGCCAACTCTCCCTTTGTGCTGTGACACCGAGAGCTGCCAAAAGATATTAAAAAGCTTGCATGAACTAGGTGATGGCAGCTGTAACTATCTAAGTTATTGCCTGGCAGCTGCAGCACTGCCTCGCTGCTGCTGGCCGCCTGTATCGTTGGTTCTCCATTTGTTTGCCCTTTCTCTAGCAACCGAGAGCACCAAGCCTGTGGTGGGCGAGTCGCCGCCCCAGCCCCCTCGTGCCTGCAGGAGAGGATGCTTGCAGCGAGCGGCCGTGGACAGACACCCTCGTGCAGGTCCTGGGAGAAGTCGTGTTTCTCTTGGCCCGGCCCCAAGCTTGGTTTTGCATTGGTCAGCTCCACTGACTCCAAGGAACCTTGGACGAGCGGATGGCACAGCGGCGAGCACGCACACCCAGGCGCACACACCGAAGGCAGCTTTTTGTGTTGGTGTGTGTGGCTTTTTTTCCTTCCCTGTTGGCTGGGAGTGAGCTAGAACAATATCGCCAGCTCCAAGCCCTGCCAGTCCTACATCTGCTCCCTAAAACCTCCAGCAAATAAGAATACGGTGGGGTTGTTTAACCAACACTTACAATATACACACTTTTCAGCTTTTCTCCCCCTGGGTTGCCCAAGCTCAGAGATCTGGATGCTGGTGGCAAAGGGTTGAGAGATAAGGGGCTAATGATCCCTGTGGGCATCTGTCTCCGAAGCCTCTTCTCTGGCATGTTGATCTGTGGCATAAAATACATTTCATTGTCATGGGCTTCGGGGAAGGTGTCTGTACCGAGCTGGTTTTTTGTATTCTTGTGTTGAGTTTGGTCTTTTCAGCTGTCTGTTAAATAATTCATACAGCTCATGAAAGTAATATTTCTGGGATGTAGGGGGTTCCATTTTTCCAATTCCCTTTCACTCCATCTTTTTTTTTCTTTTTTTTTGAAACGGTTGTGGGGAGAACTTGGCAGGCGTGGCCCTGGGTGGTATAATAAAACCTTCTGTCTTTTCCTCTCACCTCTCCAGCTCAGGCTGGGAGGGCAGGAGGAGTGGCTGACCTTCAGCAGGCCAAGTCAAGGTCGAGGCTGAGGTTTGAGTTTGGTTTTCATCTCAGAGTTCAGCCATCAAAGGGATCCAGAGGCACAGGCCTTTTTCATTGCCGTCAGAGCCATTTTCCTGCTGGGAGGACCTTTCTTTTGAATATTCTCCCAGATGCTTGCCCAGTGCCTAGCATGGGGCTTTGCCCCCAGCAGATAGTCAATGAGCATCTAGCAAAATGGATTGAACTGAGGCCATTCTGGAGGAAGGCAGGACTCAGCATCCTTAACCTCTGTTATGGTCAAGTCCATCAAACAGCCATGTTGGCCATTTGGTTTATCTTCACATGTCGGCTTGGTGTTTAGGCTTTGTCAAGGCAAAAGCAAAGCCTCTTGTTCTAGAATGAGCAAGGCCTCTTCATGCTAGCCCTGCAGAGCCCCAAAGCTGGGTTACATGTCCCACTGAGCGCTGGCCCCTCTTTCCGCGTGGATTGTGGCTGCCTATTTGTCTGTAACCCCCAACCGCACTGAACATTCCTGAGAGCAGGTGCCAGGTCTATGTTGTTCCCTACTGGATGCCCAGCATCAAAAACAGTGTTGGACAAGTAGCAGGTGTTCTCTAAGTGTTTGTTGAATGAATACATGAAACAATATTTTCTGTAAGCAAAACAGGTTTTTATGGTGTTGTGGACAACCTTCCTGAAAGTCTGAGTGGGAGGGAGGTTTCTTGGTGTCCTCCCATCCCACTAGAATTGCCTTTATCCTGGGTCCCCCTCAGCCCCCAAGGGCCTCTTGGAGAGCCCCCTGCCCAGGTGCTCTGGCCTGCATGAGGCCCTTCTCTTGAATGTGGACCTTTGAGGAGGTTAGAAGACACAGGCTCTGGAAGTGGATGACTGCCCACTTACTGGCTGTGTGACCTGGGGCAAAGATCCCACATCCTCAGCCATCAACTCTACACCCACTTCAAAGATTGATTGGGGTGTGTGATGGGCTGAATGTTTGTTTCTTCCCAAACTTTGTATGTTGAGGCCCCAAATCCCAGTGTGGCTGGATTTGGAGATGGGACCTCTAAGGAAGTAATTACGGTTAAATGAGGTCGTAGGGTGGGGCTCTGATCCAATAGGATTAGTGTCCCTATGGAAGAGGCACCAGAGCTTGCTCTCTCTCTCTCTCTCTCTGTCTCTCTCTCTCTCTGCACGCTCACGGGAAAGGCCATATGAGGACACTGTGAGAAGGTGGCCGTCTACAAGCCAGGAAAAGAGCTCTCACCCAAAACTGAGTCAGCTGGAACCTTGATGTCAGGCTTCCAGACCCCACAACTGTGAGAGAATACATGTCTGTTGTTTCTGTCGCGGTACACATCTATGTATTTTGTTACGGCAGTCCTGACCCACTAATGCAGGGGATTCAATGATATAAAAGTAGAAATCTCAGCACAATATTTGGCACATAGTAAGGGAAATAGTATAGGTTAGAAGTTTTTCTCAAGTATCTGTGGCCTAAGAGGTTGAGGACACAAGGCTAGGGGTGTGGAGAAGGCAGAGAGAGCCCGAGGAACCTCCACGTCCATATTAGGAAAGGGCTGGGAGGTTTTTAGAGGAATCTTGGAAGGCTTGTGGGGCAGGGGGTGGGTTTCAGTGGGTGTGAGTGGTGGTTAAGAGGTCTTTGGAAGACAGAGGCGAAGTGAAGACCTTCTGATCTGTCACAGACAGAGGAAGAAGTGGGAAGTGGAGGGGACTGTCATTTATCAAGGGCTGACCTTGTGCCAGACCTGTGCTCCGCATGTCACACATGTCACCTCATTCAGCTCTCCACTCCTTCTCCCGCCTCCCAGTAGGTACCACCATCCCCAGTCTACAGACGAGGACGGTAATGAGAAGAGGTGGCATGAACTGCACACTCATAGGGGTCCACATACATGCACATTCCCCCTCAGTCCCCACAGCAGTCCCCTGAGGTGCCTTGGGACATCATCCTCATTTCATAGATGAGGCCATGGGAGCAGAGCACTGTTAGGTAACTTGCTCGGGGTCGCACAGTTAGCGGTGCTGGTGCAGGGACTTGAACCCAGGCAGGTCGACTTCTGACCCTGGGCTCTAAGTCATGTGCTTTACTGCCTGGGTCATGCTTTCCATTTCCTCGGAGCTTAATAATGGGTCTGGATCTCACATTGGCAGGACTGAGATTTGAACTGGCTTCTACTTGGAATCCAAACCTTTCCATTATATTACACTGTGCTGGAGGCAGGAACGTGATCCCTGAATAGTGGGGGGCTGCCGCAGCGGCAGCAGCAGGAATATTAAAAATAGACCAAGAGAGACGATGACGAGTGACTTAACATAGGGGGAGAGACAGGTGGGTGCTGTTGTCTCCATTTGACAGATAAGGAAACTGAGGCACAGAAAGGCTAAGAAACTTGCTCAGGACCACACAGTTACTAAATGGCAAAGTCAGGATTTGAACTCAGTGACCTGGCTCCTGTGCCCATCCTCCCAACAGTGATGCCATGCTGCCTCTAAAGGAGATCGGATGATATCATTTGATAAAGCTGACCTGGTGGAGGATTTTATAGGCAAAATAAGGAAGATAGAGGGAAAGTGTTGCATATCTCCTCGCTGGCTGAGGACTGGAGAGAGCAGGGATTTGTGGAATGCATTTGTCCCCATGTCAGGGAAGCTGGTGGCATTATGGGCCTGGGTACTGCCTTGGGGAGTGTTTTCCTTGGCTCAGTGCTGAACAAATAGGTTTGTACCAATGACAGCAGACCTCGCAGGACAGGTGCACTCCATGACGCCCGGGGGTGTTCCCACGAGGCCCCTATTTCCCTTCTTCACCCACTGCAGGTCTCTGTGTGACATGGGAAGGAGCCCCATTGCTCCCGCCCTTCCTGGGTGCTGACCTCAGCTGGCAGCTTCCACAAGCCACTGTTTCAGAGCGGAGGCTGCGGGGCTCCAAATGCAGCCAGCTGTTCACCAGCTCTCTCACCATGGGCAAGTTATGAATCCCGCTGTGTCTCGGTTTCCTCATCTGTGTGGTGTGGCGAGTCCCTGTACCCCCTTGCAGGGTGGTGGTGAGGATGAACTGAATGTCTGCTTGGAGCCATGATTCACACAGTGCCTGCTATTACTCTTCTTGCTACTACTCCTACCCCAGCAGCCCTGGCTGTCTGCTTGCTTACGACTGACTCACCATCGTGGCATGCCGGCTTCACAGGTCCCCTTGTCATCACTGATGATTGGGGGCTCGGCAGGGATTTCAAATGCAGTAGGTGAGCTCCCAGGCTCTCCTCCATGGCTGACCAGCTGAGTGGTCAACGGCCGATTGCCGTAAGGGCTGAGGTCAGAGGCCAGCCTGGCTCAGCTCTTCAGTTCCACCTCTGGTTCCAAATGACTGTGGAATTGCTTCGTTTTCTCTGTTGTCAGAAGGTGTCATTGTCTTTTTTCCCCTTCTCCTTAGATGTTATAAGTCAAGTCATCAAGGCCTTCAGACAAAATGAGGGGAAGGAATCTGAGGGCAGAGACTCAACTCTTGCATCCTTGTTCCCAAACGGCCTTAGTATTCAACACTATCAGTTTTTGTGCCCCTTTCGTCAGAGCTCCAGAATCCAACACGGACGAGCTGGACACAGTCTCAGCCCACAAGAGCTTTCAGCCCAGGAGGGGGATAGTCAAAGAGGGATGGAGAGAGTCCGGTGGACAGAAATCCCAGACAGAGCTCTGCTGAGGGGTTCATCTGTAGCAGGGTTGCTGAGGGGGTTGCATACAATACGCCAGACTGACCAGTGTCTGAGGGACTCTTAGAGCAGGTTTTGTCTTAGTATTAGTAATAAATACATTTCAGGGTTTAGTAAAACCCACAGATTTAAGTTTTTCATTTTTATTACAACTGTCTGGCTTCTAGTTAGATGCAGGCGGGTAATCCACTCTGTAAACTGCCCATGGACAAGTTTTTAGCCTCCAGTTGACCTATTTCCATCAGTTTAGTTTTCTCAAGTCACCTGTGCTGCCTTCCCAGGGACCCCACCTTGCACATCAAATATGTCCCATTCAACAAACATCATCCATAATGAGCCTACTATGTGCCAGGCATTGCAGTAGGCCTGGGAACTGAGAGTCAAATCAGACACAAGTGAATCACATCTGATTCAGTTCAAAGAACTGAGAATCTTTTCCTGAAAAGCTCAAATTAATTTTTCTAAATCTGATATCAAATGTATTGAGAGTTTACTTTCTAAAGGAAACTGCATAACCAATGTTTGAATTTCTGTACATTCGGTGTCTTTAGAGTAGAGCATACCCAAATTCATATTAGCTAAAGCTAAAGAAAATTAAGAAGGCAAGGACATAGATTTCGAGAACTGAAGGGACCCAAGCTGTCCAACCCAACCGTCCAACCCAACTTCTGGATTTTTTTTTTTTTTTTGGTGAGAAAGATTGGCCCTGAGCTAACATCTCTTGCCAGTCTTTCTCTTTTTTGTATGTGGGATGCCCCAAGAGCATGGCTTGATGAGCAGTGCGTGGGTCCACGCCCAGAATCCGAACCTGTGAACCCCAGGCTGCCAAGTGGAGCATGTGAACTTAACCACTACACCACTGGGCCAGCCCCCAACTTCTGGATTTTTACAGATGAGACCATTCAGGCCCTGAGACATGACATGAATGTCTCTGGTGGCTGAGCTGGCCAGTGGCAGAGCTGGGCTCATTGTCAAATGCTCCTTCCTGTGTGTCCCGCTGCTCCTACAGCAGTTATCTAGGCTGTCTGGGTTATCTGCTGGTTTGCACTATCTGTTCCAGGTTCCCTCCCTAGTGTAAAGAACTGGCTATACAACATTTCCATAAAACCAGATGGGACTTTTTAATCTTGGGCCAAATTGCCCCCAAAAGCACAGGTCCTTGTGGGCCCAGGGTGGGGCCCTCTCCTTCCCCTTAGAGCTTCTGTGCAGAAGTGCAACCCTGCCGCAACATTTGGCTGCTTGAGTTCACTCCACTCCAAGAGCATGTGTGATGCTGACAGACCTCTCCCTCTTGTGCCCAGAAATCCCACTAAAGGAGCAAGGACAGATGCAGCCACCACTGCCCTTGGTGGAGGAGGCCATCGAACAGAAGGGCACGAGAGCCGGGAAATGGCACATGAAGGCTATTGTCCCGGCCACGCAGCCCTGGGCATGTGGGCGCCTGTCCTCCTGGGCTGCTACCACTTGAGGCATGTGGAATGGGGATGCGGGATGGGCATGTGGCCCTGGAGCTGCCCCTGCCAGCGGTGGCCCCGGTGGATGGGGGGAGCAGGAAAGGGCTTTGCAAGTTCTTCATGCAATTCCTCATCTATTTTGAGTAGCGAAGTATTTGACTTTGAGACTTTGACTCTCCTTGCAAAAGAAAACCTGAGGGCTTCGGGTAGATGAGAGGTGGGGCAAGATCAAGAGCCTTTCTTCAGAGTGGCCCCCATCTGTAGGGGCTGACTTGGATTTTGGCTGTGTCCTTGTCACCTCCAAATTGTCTCCTGGCTGGGATCCCATGCGAGTCCTGGGAAAGGCGGCGTCCTTACCACACACATTCAGAGCAGAAAAAGGGGGAGAGGGTCACCCTGGGAAAATCTCACGGTCATCTGGAACATGCCGATCTTCAGCCGAGCATCTGTAAAATGATAACCGGCCTGGGGAAGAGCAGAATGGACAAAACCGGATAAAAGACCCAAACAAAGAGCGTTGCTTTCGGCTCCTCTATCTTCTTTCAGAGGAAGACTAACTACACGATTGTTGTGAACTAGAGTTAGGATGAAGGGGACCGGAACATTCTCTGCTGGTTTTCTTTCTGTATGGAGGGGTGTGTGGAGGCATAGTGGGGCGACGGAAAAACTTGTTGAAGAGAGCTGTACAAACAATGGCTGGTGAATGCCAAAGCTGGCAGTCAGTGGTTCTTAATGTTTGAATGGAAGTGGCTGGAGCTTGCTTTTTTTTTTTCCCCTCCACAGTCAGCGTTGCCAAGAAAACAAGGAGTAGCTGTTTTAAGCATTTACAAATGGTAATGTACCAACAGCTGGTCTCAGTCCAACCGAGCTATTGTAGGGGTATTAAAAAGACAGGCCAGAGTTGGAGATGTACTGCCAACCTCCCTTGCAGAGTTGGGGAACATTTTCCTTGGAAAAAAAAGGTCTTATATTCCTGCAGAGATCGACAGGACGGTTCTCCCGTGGAGTCAGTGCCTTGCTTGGCAGAGGAGGCCGCGCGGGCAGGCGAGCCAAATGCTTCGGCGACAGGGAAGCGTGGAGTCGGGGGTGGGGGTGGGGGGGCCTTGGGGCGGGTTTCTCAGCGCATCCCTGCCGCCTCCCTGCCCGCAACGCGGTGCGCGTGCACGTGGGTGTGGACGCGGCCGTCCCGCGTCTCCGGGTCTGCGTGTCCTCTGTCGGCTGGCTCGAGTACATTAGCGCTGGCCCCCGGACCAGTGTCTCCCTGTTGCTCTGCGTCCCGGCTTTCTCCTGTAAATCCATCACTCCTTTCCTTTGCTTAGAGAAAGCAGCAAAATCTCATGAAAACCCTGTCCTGCCTTCCTCTTTCCTCACCGTCTGCCCTCCGATGGCGTAGAGAGGCCCCCGAGGAAAGGGCAACCCGTCTTTTCCTCCTGCTGTTCATCTCGACCCCCAGTCTGCGTGTTCTTCAGGGTTTTGTTCGTCTCAGGAAATTGTAATACACAGAGCATGCTTCTTCGCTAAATGTAATTACCAGCGGCCCTGTGTTTATGGATGAGGCATGGTGGAAAGTAATAGAAAATGATTATTTTTCGTTCTGAAGGCCTTCTTTATTAGTGGTGCGGTAGGGACGTCAGCTGCCTTCTCTGAATGGCAATGCAATGTTTTGCTTTCCCCAGCAAGATAAACGATCTTATTTGTTGATGTTTGGTGCTTGAGATGACATTTATGTGAAATAAAAGGGACCAAATTAATAATAAAAAAAAATGATTAGCCAGACACAAATGAAAAATGTACATCTCTTCCCCCACCCCGGCTAAGTTGTTTGTATTTACATGCTATTCACAAATAATGGCAAAATGCCCAATAGTTGGATGGCGAGGATTTTTTTCTTTTACAATCATATGGCTTGATTCCGTTTTCCAGATCTTGTCTGTGAGCTGCTATTTGAAATAAAAATGTTTGCATCCGTTTCCTCATTAATCCTTCCGTTGTAATACAACCTGCTGCAGAGAAATGGCAAAACAGATGCAACAATGAAAATTAAAAGGGATGGACACTTATCTTGGGCTATAAAAGCTGCTAACCATGTAGGAACTAGAGAGGCTTTTGGACAGAAAATATGGCAAATGATAGAAACAATCATCGGACTAAGAGTTTGCTATTTGGAAAACTCTGGTGGGACATTTCTCTGCTCGTAACGGCTGGAGGATCACTCTTGAGTTTAGTGCACACCAGAGAGAGTGCTTGTCTGCTTTGCCTTGAGGCCTATCTTCAATATTTGGTGCATCTACCCATCTGGTTTCTCATTGGGCTGGAATTTTCTCGACACAAAAGCACTTTGCAAAGAACCTGTGGACCTCATGTTTTGAGAGCTCTATATTTCGCTTGGAAATACTGCTTCCTATCCTCCTGGGAATCATAGATTCAGAGAAAAGCTGCATTGACCTTGATCTTAATTTTTGCAACCAAATACATTCTATACTGGGGAGGTGAAAGGCTGACAGCATGTGTGGAGGTGAAGGATCATGTTTCCATATTGTTCAAACAACTTGGCAAAAAGGAAGAAGCAGCTTCAAATGCACCTTTTTGGGGATAGGATACCAATCTGTATATCATTCTGGGTTTTCTTTTTCTTATAATTGTCTAATGTTATTTCATGCCTGTACTCAACTCCTGAATTCACTGGGATTTGGTGTCACAAGTAGATTCAGCCTTTTTGTGTGTATTTATTGAGCATCACCTGTTTGCATTCTGGGAGTATTAGAGAGACAGAGAAAGGCAGAAATATGGTCTTTGCCCTTGTACAGCTTATAAACCTCTTGGCAGAGACTGGATTGGCACAGTTAAATACACATAGAGACAAAGAGCCTACCAGAGCCGTGCACACGAGAGCTGATGAGTGGGGTGTGAGATGATAACACGGCTTGGGGCAGGAGGTTTATTGTGGCAGAGTCTCTGTATGGGGTGCTAAGAGCATGAGGCCGCTACCACTTTCTGATGGATGGATCAAACCCTAACAAGTGAGGAGGCGGGAGTCCATGCATGTGCAATGTTTGTCCAAATGTGTCAGACCTCTGGTGACTAGCTCCTGGCTTGAGTGATACAATGGAATTACTGTTTTGGTCAGGATGGAGGTACATTTCAGACCTGTCTGGTAAATTTAGTAGACAAAGACTAGGGGGAAAGAGGCCCTGTACCTGGATCAAGTCTTGGGTCTGCCTCCTACTAGCCAAGCATCCTTGGCCTTAATCTTTTACTGCCTCCATTCTCAAATCTGTGAAATAGGTAGAATCATAGTGGTTACTTTACAGTAACGTTATGAGTAATGGATGATAGAGTATGGCACAGTGCCCAGCACCAAGTACATGCCCAATAGACAAAGAATTGTTCTTATTTTATATATATTTACTTCATTTTTCTTTCTATTCCTGTCTAAGATGCTGGGCTGAGCGTGTATTAATTGTTCTGCTTAGGATTGTTACTTGACAAAGAAGATTCTTATCTTTCCACTATAAAGGAACCCACTCCAAATTATGTAGCTGAAGGCGGGAAGTTGAGCTGAATGACCTCTCACAGTCAGTTCTAGAAATTTGCTTCTTGAACCTTTTGAATCCCTCTGCTTCAAAATCCTTAGCAGGTGTTGGCAAGAGGGAAGGATGCCTTTCGGCGAGCAGCAGGCAGAGGTTAATTTGGCACAGCCCCCAGTACAGAGAGAGTCCCACTCCTGATGTAGTTGTGAGTCTGGTTCTGTTGAGCCCTTGCATCTCTATTTCAAACAGTTTCATCAGCAGAACTGATGATCTGCTCATGGCGCTGCAGAAGCTCACCACATCTAGGCAGGCAGCACCATCCATGCACTACTGCAGGGGGTGAGCTGGGAAGGCAAGAGAAGTAGTACCATAGTGCCTGAAGCCCAGTCTCGAGTTGTGCGGGCCGGCAAACAGTGGCAGCAGAAGGACGAAGCTGGCATGGTGCAAGCAGGGATGGATTGGAGGGTGGGAGAAGGAGGTTCAGGGCTGGGGACACTGCTCTCGTCAAGCTGAACCTGAGGGCAGCTCACAGGGAAGGGAGCCGAGTAACGTCCTTGTCGATCACTAACTTGGATGTGCTCATCAGCTGGTTGCGCCTGAATTATAGCCTCCCAAAGGTTGATAGGCCTTAACTAATGAGCTTCTCAAGGGCAAAAGCCACATCTTATGCATCTTCATAGCTTTTTCAGTGCCACTTGGAGTCCCTGGCCCAGAGTAGGCTCTTGCTCTGTGTCATTAGATCACTGACTGTGTGAATGTTGCATACTTGTAGTGTGCAAAGGAACACTGCTTCCACAAACTCACATTAACTTGTCAAATTTGGATGCCATACCAATGTGTGTAGCTTCCACAGCCAGGAAGAAAATTCAGGAATTCTGTTTTGGCTTTTACTCCTTTGGTCAAGTGAATCGTTTCTGGAACAGGTTTCTGTGT
This sequence comes from Equus caballus, assembly GCF_041296265.1. Taxonomy (NCBI): domain Eukaryota; kingdom Metazoa; phylum Chordata; class Mammalia; order Perissodactyla; family Equidae; genus Equus; species Equus caballus. The sequence continues at coordinate 22,697,282 of NC_091688.1, read as the reverse complement.
CTTAAGTTTGGATGTCAGTGTACGAAAGGGCTAGCTGGATCTTTCTTTTCCTTTCTGGGAAGGGAAAGATATGTGAAATTCAATGACATCTGCTGAAATTCAAACATATTTTTATTTATTCATGGCCATGATCAGGGCAGAACCTCTAATTTCAACCAATAATTAGACTTGACAATAGATGTGGAAATAAAACATTTTTTGCTGAATTCACTTGTCATTCCTCCCTGCTGTAGCTGGTGTAACCCAGATGTCAGCTGTCCCCTTATTTTTCTCTTTGAGCTCCCCCTCCCACAATCCACTCATACTAATGCATTAGTGAGCCTGTGGCATTTACTGAGGGTTTCGTGGGGGAGACAGAGAGAGGGCCAACATTGCATACTTCATAGTCACCCACTCAAACATCTCCTGAGGTCCAAGAACAGTTTTCTAAAGCATTTTTATTGCCACTCCACCAAGAATCCTTTTTCTTTCTCTCGCGCATACCCAGAGCAGTAGGTTTCAACGCTGTGCTCTCTCCTTCCACTCCCAACCTCAAATTCCTCCCCTTGCTATTATTATGCAATCTTTTATTTCGTTCTCGATTTAATGCGATCCTGTGTGCTGCTGTTCACAACTGATTTAAAGACCTTCTGGGCAAGAGGCCCACCCGCCTTTGCAACTTGACTAGCATTCTTTCTGGAAGGACTTGAATAATTGCCATTTTCCGCACTGATCACGCAAGTGTCTGTTTATGCTTTTTGCTATTTGGTCCTTGGAATGAAGGTAAGGATTATGAGATGGCCATATCTGCAGAAAGTCCTTACTGGCCTTTCCCTGAGCTTTCAGAGGAGTGATGGGGCAGGAGGCAGAAGGTAGGCAAATGGAGAGTGAATGAGAGATGTGGAAGGATAGGCAGTGAGAGCAGACAACGCTCACAGGAAGTTTGCTGTGAAGGAGAGGTGAGAGATGGGGGTGGGATGGAGAGTCAAGAGGCTTTTTTTTAACTTTAATAACTTTTTGCATTTTTTATGGTTTATTTAATAAAAGAGGAAGATACCAGTGTACGTTCAAGTGCCAGTGGGAAGGAGAAAGTAGAGAGAGAGAGGTTGAGGATTTGGAGGAAGAAGGCATCCTCATGGACAAATGTCCCTGAGAAAGTGAGAGGGCACAGGATCCAGAGCACCAGAGGAGGAGTAGCCATAGCAGAAGACAGATGTGATGGAAGGAGAGAGGGCAGAGGGTGCGGGGCTGTGGACACGTTGCTAGTAGAGCTGAGGATGAGGGAATACAAATGAGGCTGGGTGGATGGCGACCTCATGGTAGGCTATTTGAGCGCAGTCTGAAACTCTTTCCAGGTTTGGGCTATCCTGCTGGTTATTGTTATTTACCATGTGTGCTCCTGGAGCCCACCTACAAACCTGGTCTGCAAGCCCCTTATGGACAAGGGTCTTTGCAGTGGTCTGCTGGATCCAGCTCATGCTGGTACCGATTGTCAAATCTTTAGGAAGTTTGCAAGCCAGTTGTTAAACCATTGGGAGCTTGGAACCAGCCGTGGTGAGAGAGTGTGTACACTACAGAAATCAGCAACGGCTACAAATCAGGGCTTTTCTTTCCCTGGAAGCTGGTTGTTAAACGTTCATCCGCACACCATTGCTTTTAGCTCTGGCTCCCCACCTTGCTCCGTTTGGTGCATTGTTTGTCCTTGTCCGCCCTTTTGGTGCACTGCCTACACCTCCTACACTGCACATGATGGCTTTGCTCTGCTGTGTCTCAGCTTCCTCCTCTGTTCCTGGGTCTTTGCAGCCTGGGAGTCCACATAGAAATAGGACACATGTAGGGTAGAATGTGGTTTCTGTGAGGTTGGCTGCACCTCACTGGGGGAATGGCTGCACTGGGGCATTCATGGTGCTCTTCTGCAAGAGATGCTCCTCTGTAGAGAGGCTGCTGTTCTCTCTGCCCACTGGCAAGTCTGGCAAATTTGGGCTTTCATTATTTATATCTATGCCTGCATGCTGGAGAAGAGGGATTTTCCCATCCCTCCCAGGTCCATAAAACACACACACAGAAGCAAGCAGTGCAGCCGCCCCTCTTGCTGAAGGTGAGGACACTGTCAGTGCGGTGGCAGCTTGTAACTCACCAACAGAGTGGTAGGCATGGGCTTCTAGGAGTGGCTCTCTTCTTCCCAGTTCTCCAGCCTGTCTTCGCACCCTCCCTCCCCTGCCACAGCTTCTCACAGCTGCTTCTGCCCGGCTGCCATTGGCCAATAGCAAATGTAGAGGAATCTGGAACTCAAGATCTGAAATGTCATGAGTCTGTAGGGAGTGTAGTGAAGTGGAGAGATCCCCAGCTTTGGAGCCCGACAGGCCTGGCTGGGTTGACTTTGGGCTCTGACAGGTCATCTTTAAGTGACCTTGGGCAAGGTATTAAACTGTCCAGCCTCAGAATTCTCCTCTGTGAAGGATTTAATGTGATCATGTTTGTAAAGAGTCTGGCATGCGGTAGGATCTCAAAAAGTGTTGGTGGAAGGGATGACGTGGGACTGGGGTAGATTAATTATGGATTCACTATTCCCATCCCCCAGGAAGCGTTCCTGGACTGCTGCTATCCTCCTCTGGTCACTAGTCGCTGACACTTTTGATGATGCCCCACGTCGACATGCTTCTATCGCGTGCTGCCAATCAGTATAAGGATGAACACATTTTATGGTGCGAGAAACTGGGCAGGGAGTGAGGTGGGGAGCAAGAGCTAAAAGCAATGGTGTGCAGCTGAATGTTTAACAACCAGCTTCCAGGGAAAGAAAAAGCCCTGATTTGTAGCCGTTGCTGATTTCTGTAGCGTACACACTCTCTCACCACGGCTGGTTCCAAGCTCCCAATGGTTTAACAACTGGCTTGCAAACTTCCTAAAGAGTTAACAATCAGTACCAGCGTGAGCTGGATCCAGCGGACCACTGCAAAGACCCTTGTCCATAAGGGGCTTGCAGACCAGGTTTGTAGGTGGGCTCCAGGAACACACGTGGTAAATAACCACAACCACCAACAGGAAAGCGTCTAAGAGCAGTTCCAGAGCAGCACAAGGGGGTGCAAAGAAGCCGTTTACATTTGACGGTGTTACATAAAAGGGAGGATTGGACCGAGTCAGGGCTGGCATTCCAAATGAGAAAGACTTTGGTGGAGGGAAGGTAGATCTCTCAGAGTAGGCCAATGGCATTGGTAAAGCCTCAAAGGAGGAATCTGGAGTCAGGCTCTGGGGTGAGTTGGGACTCGCACAGAGAAAGAACATGGGTGAGTCAGTGGATTAGGTCTTGAGCTCTGCAGTCTGAGAAAGGCGGGTTTGAATCTTGGTTCCACCACCAACATAGGAGGGTTGTGAGCCTAATCCATAAAATGGAGGTGCCACCTACCTGTTAGTGATGTGAGGACTGAATGAAATGAGGCAGGTAAAATGCGGGTGCAGTGCCTGGAGTTGGTGAGGGCTCAGTGAATGGGACCCATCATTATTGCTGTTTGTCTGTCTCTTTCCTCATGCCCCAGTGCCCCCCAAGAACAGAAATCCTTTTCTCCATATCCAGTGCAGCACGTGGCACGTCCTGGGTGCCCACCTCGAGAGCTCTGTTTGACTGAGGACACGTCTCTGGGCCCTGGCTGGACAGCAGGGCATTTTTGGATTGTTTTTTCTCCCTACCCTTCCTGGCTCTGGAGACATGGGGCAGCTTTGAGAAGCTTTGGGGTCACCACCTTGTTTTTTGTGGTGGAACCTGTCACCTGGAGAGTTCCAGAGGGGCTGCTACTCCCCAGGCCCTTTTTGTCTGCTCATTCTCTCCTCTGGGAAGTGGCATCAGGGAAGGTGCTGGCAAATGAGATCCTTTGGCTTGTTCCATGCATGTTTATTGAGCACCGGGGCCTGACACTGTGCTCGTCACTGGGAAGCAAGACGAGCAAGACTTAGCCCTGCCGTCAAGGTCTCAGCTGATGGTGAGCGGGGAGGGCACTCAGTTATAAGTTGGTGCTTACGTGCCGTCGTAGAGAAGTACATCCATGCTATGGAAGACGTGGGCAAAGGCTCCACCTCAGCCTGGACATCAGGCCTGTTCATGCGACTTGCCAGCATCTCCAGAAACCATAGAGGCTTCCACAAAGCCCTTTCTAAATTCTCAAAACACAAATCCTTTAAAACAAACAATATGTAAAATCTATCTACATCTTTTGGGAGAGGAGGTACTAGGGGTGTCCATCACATCAGATAAGATGTTAGTGCTATTAAATGGTTGAGAATTGTCTTGGTACAGCAGGCCCCTCCCCAGCCCCTATCTCTGATGATCCAGCTCTGACATCAGTTAGCATTCGGTGAAAGACTATAATCTTACTCTTTCTTCTCTCTCCTGCTTTTTTCATTTTTTTCCTGTTTCCTTTCTCCTTTTTTAAAATTTCTTCTCCCCTCAAACCTTCAAAGGCCTCTTAGAGGTACCACTTAACCCCCAGTAGTTCTAGAGTTGAAGAAATTACTCATTCTCATTTAAATTTTTTTGCACTGCGTGGCAGCCTGTAGAGCAAAGTGTTGGTTCCAACTTACTAGCATTCCATTGAGAAGGATGGTCTGTTGGCACCAAGGGCAGTCCTAGGAAGGCAGGGAATCTGAGGTCTGAGGGATGCTGAGGTTAGCTCAGGAGTCACAAACACACACACACACATGCACACGCACACACTCTGAGTTAGGGTGAGTCAGAATCCAGGGAGGCCAGCAGATGATCTAAAATTCTGGAGGTCAAAGCAGAGAGGCAGAGAAGAAACCAGAAAGGCATTTAAGAATCAAATGGATGCAAGCTTCAAAGAGCTAGGCAGGGTAGCTTCTAATGGGTAATTAGGACCCAAAGAGGCAGGGCCAGGAAAGGAGGGATGTGATGTGGAACACATACTCTGGGGAGACTTTCATACTAGTCAGCTCCTATCCAAACAGAAGGTCTTATGTGTCCTGCTGGAGTGAATTTTCCCAAGGCCACAGGGAAAGAAGGACATGGGCAGGAGAGAGGGGACATATGGATGGAACACAATGGCAAAAATTGATAGAGATGCCTCCATCAGCTTTGAGTTTTATTTCTGACTCAACTTTTCAGGTTGGTGGGTGACCGAATGTATTTTGTGGTGATCTGCCATGCTTTAGACAGAAATATGGCACCATCTCTCTCATGTTGGCGAGGACTTGCACTTTGACCTGTGTATTCGTTAGTGGAAATGGGTCTCGCTGGACCGCTCACGCTTCCTTCACAGCTAGGTTGTGACCTAAGATGCACGCTTCTGACACTGGATTCAAAGGGCTTCCTTTATTTATTTATTTGACTTTTGGACTTTGAAGTGTGTGTAATTGATGATGTTTTCTTCGTTCCTCAGCAATTCAGAACCAAATTGCAGTCTGTTTCTAAAGGGCACCATTTTGTTTATAATTCACCCTTGGCTTCATCCTGTTTTCCTCCCTTATATTTCCCTCACCCTAATTTCCACACGTATTTTTCTCAATCTCTTTGTGTATATAATCCACCTCAATTCTTTTAGAAATCAGACTTAGAGTTAAATAGGAATGATCCCTAGAATATTCTGCCTCTACCTTGAATAAATGTACATTGAGAGTCCATAGGACGGTTTGTGAATCAATGCCTGAAGTCTCAGCAAGCAATATTGGGCTCTGAGGGCTAGTAAAGAAAACACAAGTGCCTGCCCTCAAAGAGATTCTAGTCCCAAGTCATAGACAAAACAGATAGATTCAAGCTAACAGAACTGTTTAACTAAAAAATTGTAGAGGCATTGTCAGTGGAAAGGTTTTTCTTGGTCCACCATCCATGGAGAAACATTACCTACAACACATGAGGCACTGCATTATTTCCTGCGGTAAAGCTGTTGGTCCACATAGATGGTATGTAACTCAGTCATGGTGAGGGTGTGGGCTGGGCTGGCTTTCTGGAGGCGCTAACTTGTAAGACTGTGCCAGCAGACAAGAGTAGGTTGAATAAATCTTTGGCATCTTCCTGAAGATGTGAGCCTTAACTATTGTTTTTGAGTGAATCCAGCATTTTCTTCCTTACCTACTATGTATGGCTTATTTTGGTTGAGGAGGTGAATGTTTACTCCAAAGACTGCTTAAACTCCCAGTTGTAGGCAATATGGCTTTCCCAAGCTGTTCTGTTGCCTTCTCCTGCCTCTGTCACCTCTTCTTAAATGATGTCCAGACCTTGAGCCAGACAGCATGGGGGCCAGTGCATGCATGAGGCAGCCAGCCCTCACCTACCCATTGCCATAGATGCCCATCGCTGTTGAGATGAGGGGTGCCAGGGCGGGCCAAGATGGCAGATGGCTTAGAGGTGGCATGCTGTGTTCAGGCCCCTCTACCTTTGTTGCTGGTGCCATTCGAAGCTGCCGGCTACTGTTTTTAGCTTGGCTGTCCGTGGGCTTGAGGAGAGTGCTTTTGTCGTCACTCAGGAATGCAGGGTATTTTTAGTGAAGAGATTCTGCTTTAGGCACGTGCATTGCGTTCTTCCAGTTACAGGCATGGCAGAGGAGGGCTGACCACTGAAAACTTGGGGCATCAGCTGGCTCAGCTGAGAAATTCATGGAAAAAACAGATGGGGTGGGGATGTATCACTGGGATCCTTTAAATCCTGCCTCCTCAGAAGCTTATGCCCAGGCAAAATGGAGGTAGACTCCAGGAAGAAAGGGAGGATGGGAAAGAAACTGCCCTGAGGTTGAAGAACTTCAAAGAGGAACACCTGAGCCACGAAGCCACATTTATTGGGTCCTACGGTAATGGAACAGCCAGTAGTGCTATAGTGACATGCAGTTTTTACTCTGGGGGATTTATGAATCATCCAGCTTCATCCATCCCTTTTCTTCTCTTCCCTGCCAGACACCCGCCTCCCTGCCCCTTTAAAAGCTGAGGAAACCAAAGCCCAGAGAGGTTAAGTGACTTTCCCAAGGTCATACTGATTAGCAGCAGCTTTGGGACTGAAATGCAGGTGCTCTGACGCCAAGCCCTTGGCTTTCTATATTGTTTCTATATTGTCTATATGTGTCATATTGTTGGAAACATCTATGTTGCTTACTTTTTGGTCTTGTTTTAATCAATGAATTAAAATAAGAACTTAAAAGACTTCCTGAGATGAAGGTGAGCAGGGGCCGTGCTTAGAGTCTTGGAACTACGAGAATGTTTCTAACTTTCCTCTTGGTTACTTTTTCTTGGTTTCCTTCTGTTCCATGTAGCTCCCATTTATTGAGCACCTATGATACAGAAGGCGCTGTGCTGGGTACAATCACACAGATTATTTTGTGAACACAATAGCCTTCAAGGGAAGCATCAGACACATCTTTTCAGATCTGAAGACTGAGATACAGATGGGTTGAGTGGTTTCCTCAAGATCAAATACCAACAAGTGACAGAGCCAGAATTAAAAGCCAGGTCTGTCTGCCACGAAGACTGGTGCTCTTTCCCCTGGCCCTCAGCTGTTCTCGCAATGCCTTGGGAGCTGTGTTGGTCTGTGTCTTGGGTGTGGCCGTGAGCCCTCTGATAGTGGCATATGCTGTGTTCACTAGCAGTGTGGATTTTCATGGAAGTGTAGAAGGAGATGTAGTCTGTTCCTTCACACTCTTACATCTCTAATAAATAAAATGTCTTCTTTCCCCCAGAAGTCTCTCCAGAGGGAGCCCAGCCATTTAGACCATCTCCCACATCGGACCCTCAGCTTAGCTCTACAGCTGGTACCTGCACCCCTGGGCTCTTACCTCTGTTCCAGAGCTCTTTATGTGGATGTTTTGTCTCCCCAGTGGATTTAAAAAACACGGTTTAGTATAATTGAATGAGTGTCTATTGAGTGTCTCCCAAGTTGCTGGAAGCTGGGTCGCAGAGGTGGCTCTGTACTTTGGATCTCATGACAGGCTGGGCTCTGAGCCACTCATTTGTTCTCTTAACAAACACCTTGCCAGGCAGCCTCAAGGTGCAGACAGTTTAGTAGGGGAGGAAGACAAGTACACAAGGTAATCTGAACATTCCAGACACCTCCAGCTTCGCAGGTCAAGGGAACTCACACTGACATTGGCTGCTCAGCGGACCCAGCCCCACCTGCAAACCGCTGATGTCTCCAAGTCTCCAGGAGATGGCTCACTGCCTCCCCTTGACCTCTTCAGATGAAGCGGACTTCCAGATTAGGTTGTGTCTTGCGCCCTTAACTTGTCATTGTGCAAAGATGTCAACATCTCATTTGTAATACTGAGGATACTGAAGGTCCTATAATGAGGAGAATTGAGGGTCTAATTTTCTCAGGTAGTGAGGTTCCCCGGTTGGACAGGAGGAGGAAAACCATAAGCTCCGTGGGTTAGGAGACCTCTCTGTCTTGTTCGTCTTCGTATCCCCAGCTCCTACTATGGAACATGGCTAATACATATGATGTTGCTTGAATAATTAGATGCATAAGAATGGATTTAGCAAGTTATTTCTTCCCTATAAACTCATAAGGAGACCTATAGTTGTCTGAAGGGTTGAAAATTGACGTGTTAGAAAAGAATAGAATGGACTTGGGATCATTTGCATTAAGAACAGATCATGGGGGAATTAAGAAATATTTTTTTAATTAAAAAATATTTTAAAAAAATTTACAAGATGCTAGCTATTCTCCGTTTGTTCTTCTAGATCTGCTCGTCACCGTTTCCTGCTCTGCCCTCCGCCCCTCAACAGGACCTCCTCAGTGGCTCCTTTGCCCTCTGGCTCCTCCGTGGGGAATCCTAGTAGGAGGCAGAGGGAGGAAAGAGGGTGGAATCTGGTTCTTTTTCCCTCTGGCTCTCTCCCTAAGGGATGCCCCTGGACCGTCTGTGTCTGTGACTCTTCTTTGCTCTTGTAACCACTCTCCCCGTGTCATTCCAGTCCCTCTGTTACTAGCCCTGGGTATTACCCTTGTGGATTCCCTATACTTTGTCCACACTTTTGAAAGACTTCCTATATTAGACTGTCATCAAATTATCCTCACTTGAGTATGCTTGCAACCTGGATAAATGGGTGCAGCAACTCCTATCTTGAAAATGCATTTAAGATTTCTCCTAGCTTATCCTTGTTCGTGTGTCCCTCCATTTCCTTCATTTTATTGATAGTATGCGAACTAGTTGCTTCTACCAAATTTATTTTTTTTATTTTTATTTATTTATTTATTTATTTATTTTTTTTATTAATGTTATGATAGATTACAACCTTGTGAGATTTCAGTTGTACATTTTTGTTAGTCATGTTGTGGGTACACCACTTCCCCCTCCGTACCCTCCCCCCACCCCCCCTTTTCCCTGGTAACCACCGATCAGATCTCCTTCTCAATATACTAATTTCCACCTATGAGTGGAGTCATATAGAGTTCGTCTTTCTCTGACTGACTTATTTCGCTTAACATAATGCCCTCGAGGTCCATCCACATTGTTGTGAAAGGGCCAATTTCGTCTTTTTTTATGGCTGAGTAGTATTCCATTGTGTATATATACCACATCTTCTTTATCCAATCATCAGTTTCTGGGCATGTAGGCTGGTTCCACGTCTTGGCTATTGTAAATAATGCTGCGATGAACATAGGGGTGCAACGGACTCTTGAGATATCTGATTTCAGGTTCTTAGGATAGATACCCAGTAATGGGATGGCTGGGTCATAGGGTATTTCTATTTTTAACTTTTTGAGAAATCTCCATACTGTTTTCCATAGTGGCTGTACCAGTTTGCATTCCCACCAACAGTGTATGAGGGTTCCTCTTTCTCCACAACCTCTCCAACATTTGTCGTTCTTGGTTTTGGATGTTTTTGCCAATCTAACGGGGGTAAGGTGATATCTTAGTGTAGTTTTGATTTGCATTTCCCTGATGATTAGCGATGATGAACATCTTTTCATGTGTCTATTGGCCATATTCATATCTTCTTTTGAGAAATGTCTGTTCATGTCCTCTGCCCATTTTTTGATCGGGTTGTTTGTTTTTTTGTTGTTAAGCAGTGTGAGTTCTTTGTATATTATGGAGATTAACCCTTTGTCGGATAAGTGGCTTGTAAATATTTTTTCCCAATTAGTGAGCTGTTTTTTTGTTTCAATCCTGTTTTCCCTTGCCTTGAAGAAGCTCTTTAGTCTGATGAAGTCTCATTTGTTTATTCTTTCTATTGTTTCCCTCAACTGAGGAGTTACAGTGTCCGAAAAGATTCTTTTGAAACTGATGTCAAAGAGTGTACTGCCTGTATTCTCTTCCAAAAGACTTATTGTCTCAGGCCTAATCTTTAGGTCTTTGATCCATTTTGAGTTTATTTTGGTGTGTGGTGAAAAAGAATGGTCAATTTTCAATCTTTTGCATGTGGCTGTCCAGTTTTCCCAGCACCATTTGTTGAAGAGACTTTCTTTTCTCCATTGTAGGCCCTCTGCTCCTTTGTCGAAGATTAGCTGTCCATAGATGTGTGGTTTTATCTCTGGGCTTTCAATTCTGTTCCATTGATCTGTGGACCTGTTTTTGTACCAGTACCATGCTGTTTTGATCACTGTAGCTTTGTAGTATGTTTTGAAATCGGGGATTGTGATTCCACCGGCTTTGTTTTTCTTGCTCAGGATTGCTTTAGCAATTCGCGGTCTTTTGTTGCCCCATATGAATTTTAGGATTGTTTGTTCAATTTCTGTGAAGAATGTTCTTGGGATTCTGATTGGGATAGCATTGAATCTGTATATTGCTTTAGGTAGTATGGACATTTTAACTATGTTTATTCTTCCAATCCATGTGCAAGGAATGTTTTTCCATCTCTTTATGTCATCGCCTATTTCTTTCAAGAAAGTCTTGTAGTTTTCCTTGTATAGATCCTTCACCTCCTTGGTTAAGTTTATCCCAAGGTATTTTATTCTTTTCGTTGCGATTGTGAATGGGATAGAGTTCTTGAGTTCTTTTTCTGTTAGTTTATTGTTAGTGTATAGAAATGCTACTGATTTATGCACGTTAATTTTATACCCTGCTACTTTGCTGTAGTTGTTGTACCAAATTTATTTTTATAGGTGTGTAAACACTAATCTGGGAAGAAAAGGGGCTGTGATGTCATCCAGACACATACCATCACACACAAAATTACTTAATTTAGTGATGACTAATGCAGAAAGCAGCCTTGCTCTTCGTCTCAAGAGAAAGCTAAACTGGAGGAGAGAGACCCCTCTGTTCTCTCCCACCTTCTCTCTCTCCGACCGCTCTGTCTTGATTTGGATCCCCTCGAAGCAGAGCTTGGGAAGGGATCTGAGTGTCCATGGCTTACAGAGGGAGAACCTCAGGAGAAAAAGTGAGGGAAGTGGGGTAGCACCAGGCAGGTGCAAAGCAAGGATGTGGTCCCAGCTGGAGTCCGGCCTCGACTTGGTCCACAGGGAGCTCTGGAGCATAAACTGCACCACTGAGTTGGTCCCAATTGGAGGCAAAGGGCTGCCTTTGTACCCTTGAGTCAGTCAGTTAATGGCTGTGGGCTGACTGCAGGAAGGGGGTGTCACCTGGAGGTGAAGTGGCTGTTGTTCCGATGAAGGCAATTCTTTGAAGAAAGGGGAGCATCTGTGAGCCAGTATTCACAGCAGGTGGGGGATGGGAGCACCAGCCTGGGAAAGGGCACCTGGGCGGGGCCTGACAGTGTGGGCTATCCCCTCCTTCTCCTTGTTCAGTGAGTACATAACTGCCATTGCTTTTGTTTTGCCAGTCAATACATTTTTATCTTCTTCCTCCCTCTCTTTCTTTATTTCTTCCATAAATGTTCCATGAACCCCTGCTCTGTAAGCGCCAATGGGATATTCAGGAGAAGTCTAAGGCACAGGCTCCCTCTTGCAGATTCTTACTGTCTCATTGGGATGACATGACCTGCTGCGGTAGGCATGCGTGAAGCAACATTTGATTGAATATTAACTCGTGTGGCTGAGATAAATGTACCCTAGGAATTTAGAGAAAGCAGTGGTCAGTCAGGACTGGGATGATCATAGAGGTTTTAAAGGGGAACCCAAATGCCCAAAGCCTCTGGTGAACTGATTGGTGCCAAAAATGGCACCCAGGGTCCCCACTCCCCCTCCCTGGGCTTTTCCTTCTCCAGCGATACCGATGGAAAACGAATGCTGTGTTCAGTTCACATCCCTACTTAATTCAGTTTCTTTTAGGCCACACAGAGTTTCTGTTTCAACAAAAGTCTCCATAGGGGAGATTCCCTCTTGTTCTGCCCTAAAACAATGGGATGGGGACAGATTGTGGCAGAGTGAGGTGGAGGCTGCGGCCGCCCTGCCCGAAAGGCACAAATGCTGCCTTTCAAGTTCGGGGCGTAACCCAATCCCTCTTTCAGCTCTATTTGTGGGATGAAACCAGGGGGAAAAGAGAGGGGGGAGGAGACTGTGGCAGTTTTGACCTCTTCAGGGTGTGTGGAAAAAGGTATTTTTCTTCACCTGGGAAATAAACGTGTCCTTTTGATGCTACCCATGTTTGTCTCTGTCCATCTCTCCCTTTAGGGCCACCCACTTGGGCACTAGGACTTCAGGCCAGGCTGATAAGAATTGGAATATGGAGGACAAAATCCTTCGGCACAGCAACAGGGCTTTCTCCAGGTTCTCTGGCTCAATTCCGCCCAACCGGTAATCGACATCTCCAAGTCACAAAATGTCGGCTTGGAGCTGCTGTCATTGGAGAGAAGGGAAATTGGCACTTGGTCCTTGTTCATGGCAGTGATCCTGAAAGGTTTCCTGTTTAACATTTTATTTGCATTAAAAAAAAATAGCCAGCATCTCAGAACTGGAGCGGATTCAGTATGTGTGCGTATGCTGTTCACGGGCTGAGGGTGGGGTGGTGGAATCTTCTGTAGCACGCCGGAATCAACTCGTCGACAGCAGCCATTTTCAACATGATCCTTGTGTTTGCTTGGCAAAATCTAGGATTGGAAAAACAAAAGGTTTTCCTGCCAGATTCCATTAATTTCAGCAGCAGTAGCAGCAGCAGCAATCTGCTTCTCTCGGTTGAACATTTGACAAGAATGGCCAGGACTGAGGTCTGGGAGTCTTGTGGGGTCTTTTTCAGTGAAGGTCTAGGTTCTCTCTGCCCATTTCCTCCTCTGTAAGAACATGTGACTGACAGAATGATGGGCAAACGAGCTGGCAACATACCATAAGTAGGTGGGGGGACAAGGGGACTGTGAGAGGGAGCAAGAATGTGGAAGAAATGAACACTGTGGGGTCACGGTGGGGGTGCCTCCTTTGACCCAGCCAAGGTAGACGTCAAGGGTCACTCCCCACCTGCTGGGGCTGGAGAGTGTCCAAGGGGCCTGGTGCTGGAATGTGAGACCAAAGAGTAAGTCCCGGGGTATCTGCTCTCTGGGGTCGCAGAACACTGTTTGGAAAACAGGAGCTGCCCAGTTACAAAGGATGACACAGACAGAGGGGCCAGCAACCCAGAGTGAGCAGGAATGGGGCTGGGGAATTTCCACTGGTTCCACAGTGAGGTCGGCTTGTGTGTGACCCGCCTGGAATTTTTTAGGAGTCCTGTAAGCAGACTGGAGACGCCCCACTCAAGGGTATGGTCCTACAAGCTGGTCTGCCGTTTGATGACAATAGTGGACAAAGGGCTATTTGCTCAGTTATTTTTTAGTTGTATTTTTTTCCTCTGCCTTTGATGATCTGGGAAGGAACTTTATGGAACTGGAAAGAGCAATGATCATGTGACCAGCAGAGTGAGCTCACTAGATGGTCACCAGCCTTTCCCAGGAGGTCAGAGGAAAGGTGGATAGTGGCCCCTGGAGAGCTGGAACTGTTCACTCTCATGTGTGAAGGGCTCCTTATCAACCCAGGAGAGAGGGCGTTGTTGGATTAGATCACCTCCCTGAATTTTCTGGTTAATCACAGCTCTTCTATATGGACTGCAAGCGTCCAAGAGGTTTTTAAAAACCACCAGCCAGCAACACCTCCATCCTTCATCCCCCGAAATATCTCACAAGCCCTCTTACAGAGCACTAAGTCCTTCTGATGATGGTCACTTAGCAATGATGATAAAGCAACTTCACTTACGGAGTCCTTGCTGTGGTCTCTTGCCCTGGGCTCAGTGCCACATTGTCACATTTAGTCCTCTGTCATTCCTAAAGAGGCATGATTATCTTCATTTTACAAATGGGAAAACGGACTTGAAGACCTTAACTTGCCTAAAGTCATATAGAACTGAGATTTTAACCCAGGTTTGTTTACCTACAAGGCCTGGCCAGAGCACTCCAGAGGGTGAGGGGGTCGTGAGGCTGAGGATCCTCTGCTCACCCAGGTGAGGGAGAAAGGAGCGGACATCCCAGGCCCCAAGGTCCTGCCTGCAGGCCTGACATCCGGGAGGTGGGCTCAACCTACTGAGGGTCATGTCAGTGCTTGAAGCTGAAGACTGCATCTGGGTTCCTCACTCATTCTGGCAGCTTCCGGGATATGTGTGTGTGTGTGTGTGTGTACATGCATGAGAGAGAGAGAGAGAGAGACTGCAAAGGAAGGTAAGTTTCCTTGGAGTAGATTACCTGGGAAGCCCCTATGGAGTGGATTCTCATGGAACGGATGCTCATTCCCTCTGCATAAGTGCGAAAGTGAAGGACTATAGCAGGGATAGAAAGGGACTGAGATTGAGCAGAAACCAGCCCAGGTAGCCATAACTGTTATCTGGAATTCTAAGACCTAAGAATCACATGAAATAGCTTGTCCGTTGTTATCCAGCTCTTTGACATGCATCCAATATGGAAGCCGACCATGGGAAATTTATTTTTTCTGAGACACTGAAAACGCTTCACAAGTTCTCTTTAATCAATTGACTGACTACTGAAGATTATGGCAAACGTTGCCCATTTAACATTGCCCCTTTTAAATATATTTTTGTTCTAGTGTTTTACAGTGTTCTCTGTGGATGTCTCTTTTCTAAGTATGAGATCTCTTCTTTCCTTGAGTTGGTCTATGTGAGTATGACCCTTTAAGATGAATAAAAAGTCCTATGGGCTGCATGGAAAGAGATATATGTCGTGCCTGGGCTATCTATGTGAGCTCATGCATTTTCCAGCACCCTCCCTGTTAGGCAGGGACACAGGACTGGGCCATGGACTGTAGCAGAAGTGATGGCTGTCAAGTCCAGGGCAAAGCATAGGAGAAGCGATGTGAGTCCTCCTTTACCGCAGCCATTCCGGAAGCTGCGTGCTGGAATGTTGGTGCCACAGATGGAGGTGAGACCCACTGATCTGCAACAGACTCTGAAAGAGTAAGAAATAATGGATTAAGCCACTGAGATTTCAGGATTTTTTACCACAGTGTGGTCTAGCCTAACTTTCTGGAAGAAAATTTACCACCAGGTTTTCATCCATCCTTTTATTTTATTTTCAAGGAGGTGGAAAGCAGTGTTAAGATGACAAAATGGAAAGGAGTACATTTTTGGCATTTGAATGTATATTCCATTTGTCCAACATTGCTCTCACCCCTCCCCAATGACTTGATACACTCCTTGTCACCAGTGATTTACGGTTCTTTGCATCCTCCAAGTACATAGTAGAGGCTTGATAAATAGTGGTTGAATTGAGATGAATGGAACTTGGCCCACTAGAATACAAACTCTATGAGGTAAGGAATTTGCCAGTTTTGTTCATGGCTGTATACCTTAGAGAAGTTCCTGGCACATAGTAGATACTTAATAAAAAACTATTGAATGAATCCCATAGCTACAGACCTGGAAACTCTATCAGTGACCTGACTCTCAGTTTCCCTTACTGCTGGCAGCACTGGGAGACACTTAAGACATCTATTCTTCTGTCCGTATAATGTGAGGACTTGCCTGTCTCTTTTTTAAACTTGAGAGTCTTTCCTAAGTCCAGCCATAGAATTCTGGGTAAAAATAGCAAGCAGGAAGCTGAAGATTAAAATCACACTTTTAAGTCCATATGCCAGGAAAGATGGGTGGCCCTGTGTAGGTTTGCCATGATACGGGACCTCACATCCCTTCCCTGCTGATGGACAAGGTTGGTGACACATTCCTATATCCCTGTGGATGTTTCCATTGATTGCTTCATCTCCTTCCATGGAATGATGGTCAATTTTATGTGTCAACTTGGCTGGGCTATAGTACGCAGTTATTTAATCAAATAGTAATGTAGGTGCTGCTGTAAAATTATTTTGTAGATGTGGTCAACATCTAAGATCAGTTCACTTTAAGTAAAGGAAATTCCTCTTGAAAATGTGGATGGGCCTCATCCAATCAGTTGAAGACCTTAAGAGCCAAAAGTGAGGCTTCCCAGAGAAGAAGAAATTCGCCTCAAGGCTGCAGCATCAACTACTGTCTGAGTTCCCACCCTGCTGGCCTGACCTAAAAATTTCAGACTTGCCTGCCCTGTGGATTTTGGACTTGGCAGCTCCCATAATTGCATAAGCAAATTCCTAGAAATAAATCTCTTTATAAACACACACACACACACATTCTACTAGTTCAGCTTCCCTGGAGAACCCTGACTCATACCTGTGGGTCTTTTATGTAGGTCCTATTAAACCATAAATTCATAATCCCATAGGAAGGGATTGTCTTATTATTATTCCTCAATAATTACATTTATTGAGCACTACAGTGTGATAAGCTCTGTGATAAAGGGGTGTTCTGTGCTGTGCTTTACGTTATAGAGCCGAAGGGGGAAAGAGCATGGCTTTTTCTCTCAAGGGACTTACATTACAGTTGAGAAATATCACATCCCATTTTCTCCTATTCTTTGGCATCTCCTCTCATAGCCTTTACGATTTCGCTGGGAGGGTCTCTGTTTGCTCAAGAGGTAAAGAATTTGTCCTGCCTGGGACAGAAACCTCCCGGAGATGGTTGAGGCAGTGGAGGGCTGAAGGAGTGATGACGTAAGGGCCTATTCGAATGGAATGTCTTAATATTTGTCTTCTGCTTTCAGTTCAACCTAATTCCACACATTTGTTACTGCCTAACTGGGCAAGTCACACTCTTGTCCTCCAGAAGTTCCCACAACTGACTAAAATGCAAAGTGTGTTCTGAGGCTGTCATGCCAGAGCCTGAACCAAGTGTTAGGGATCCCAGGAAGGGGAGGTAGCTCTGATGGGGAAGCCAGGCAAGCCTTCTCAGAGGCACC
Organism: Equus caballus; assembly: GCF_041296265.1. Lineage (NCBI taxonomy): Eukaryota > Metazoa > Chordata > Mammalia > Perissodactyla > Equidae > Equus > Equus caballus. The sequence continues at coordinate 22,680,182 of NC_091688.1, read as the reverse complement.
ATTATAACCGAGTTTGGGTGAGGACTCACCTTTGGCCAGTGGGACGAAGATGCGGGTGGAGACTGTTCCTGAGACAGATGATAGCTCTAGGAAAGGCACAGGGGCCAAAAAGCATGAGGCTCATTCACACAGCTTTGAAAGTATGTTTAACGTTCAACTTAGTTGATGTATGGGTTGAAAGAAAAGAAGAAACACCAAGTTGGATGTGGACCTGAATAAGAACAGAACTGAATTTCAAGTTCAGAGTTAGGGTCATACACAGGGCAGAATGATAACATTGTGAGAATGGGTGCTATTTCCCATTTTAGTTCAATTTGTTACATGGCTCCAACATGGTTAGTGAATACTCTGTGTTATAGGAGTCAGAGGGGGCATCTAAGAAACAGAAGATACAGCCACAGGCCTAAGGAGTTTGTAGTCATACTGGGAAGATAGATTTAGCATTTAACATTCATTCGAGAAGCTTTTATTCAGTGTCTGCCATGCTTCAGAAACTGTTAAAGTATATAAAATTGAATTTAAATGTGGTCCTGCATTCAAGGAGCTTACAATCTAGTGGGAGAAGACAGACAGGTAAATTATTTGTTATACCTCAGTGTTTAAGTGCTGTGATGGAGGAATAAGACTGGCGATTCAGGAGTCCAGAGGGTTGATTTGAGGAGGTAAGAATGAAAAACTCTCTGGGAGAGCGTGCTTGTTTCTAAATGGGAGAGACAAGCACGTTTAGGACACAAGCTGGTGGAAGAGAGGCAGCAGAGAGGGAGAGACTAAAGACAGAGGAGAGGGGAAATGATGGATGGTGAGAGGGGTGGAATCCAGAGCCGGGTGACAGGATCTGCCTGGAACAGGAGGAGGGACATTTCAGAAGGAAGGAGGAGAAGATAGGTTAAAGTGTAGATAGGTAAGTGGTGAGGAGGAAGTTGAGGGAGCAGGTGCCTTAGGGTCTCAGTATTTTTACCAAAGAAGGAGGCAAGGCTGAGACAGAGTGAGGAATAATGTGGGAGAAGAGGGATTCTGAGGTGAAAGAAGATTCTAGAAAGGTGGATGAGGAGAAGAGAGGAAGGGCTTGACGGCAGGCTTGAGGTTGGAGATCCCAGATTCATGGAGATTCTGGCGCAAATAATTGTGTGGTTTCCTCTGGCTGTCCTCAGGGATCCAGAATTTAGGATTCCAGGTCAGGGAAGCAGACCTCAAAGATACTGGCGAGCAAGTTCCTGAAGGGACGGGTCGTGAGGTGTTGGTTACAAAGGGAAGAATGTGAAGCCAGATGGGAGTTGATAAATGGAGGGAAATTTAGCTTGTCATGGACAGAAAGTATCCATGAGATGAAAAAAAAAATGTCAATTGAACAAAAGAAAGATAAGAGACTGTGCTCAGAGCAGGCGATTGACGATGTTGAAAAGGCAGGATGCGCATTTGAAGGGGTCAGAGTCAGTGTATTGAAATAGGCCAAGGAATATAAGCGTGTAGCATGGAAGGGTTGTCCTTCTATCTGTGAAGACTTCCTGGATGATGACAGGATCAGGATGCAGAGTAAGATAGCCAGATAAATGAGGGGGAGTGACAATGCGGTCAGAGCATGTGAACTCCCTCCTTCTCCTCCTGAGTGTTGTCATCCACTGGCCTCTTTTCCTGCCTCCCCTCATTTACCTGCTGTTTTAACTCACCGGTCCTGTTTTTATGGAAAGCATTTTTATATGATGGTAAGGCCAGATTTCAGAGGGCCCATGAAAGCGGCAGAGGGAAGTCAAATGAGGAGCAATGTCAAGGCAGGTGCTTGGCAGAGCTGAAGGCTCACCTGGTGGAGAGGCAGGAGCTGTGGTGTGAAGGTATTTCTGAGTTGCAGCAGGTCCATGAGAGGACGATGTCCCCTCATCGCTTGTGGTACAGTGGGCCATTGGGCTTTTGCTTACAGTTCCAGAGAGAACATTAGAAAGGTTGCTTTGGGCCTTTGTAGAGCTCAGGCTTGCCTGGGTGGAGGGATTGCTGTGGCCTGAATCAGAACAGAAGACAATGGGTTTCTCAGTGCTCTCTGACCTTGGCTAAGGTCATCTCTGAGCCAAGAGGTAGGATAAAACTGGCTGTGCCCTGATGGGAGAGGTGGGCATTCCTGGGCATCCAGGCTGGTGGAGGTTGGCTCCAAGTGACTGAGTGGTTGTTTGATAACACAGCAAACCTTCAAGGTGGCATTTAATCAGTTGTTGAAGCTGGTGGCACAGATGGAAAGTGCCACGGGCTATCAGGCTAAAGTGGTCAAAGAGGAGTCCGGGGCAGTTGGGCCACTAAAAATGGGTGCATTTCTACAACTGGGAGCAGAGGTGGAAGCGGGCTGAGCTCCACAGGAGACAGTGCTTCAAAGAGGTCAAAGACTGGGTCAGATGAAAGGGCCACTCAGTGCCCTATTTGGCTTCTGGCAGCCACACCAATGGGCATGAGACTGTGGCCAGCATCTTCAGGGGATAGCAATGGGTTTGGTGAGTCGGTTACTCGGCAGATTGGCACAGTTTATCATACTGGCCTTGTGTGTTTTGTAGGCATTCAGAAGTCTTATTGCTCAGACACAATGTTCCCACTTGTTTTCATTGCAGGTACAAGATGGCCGCTACAATCTACTACCCCTGGAAGCCTGGGTAGGCAGAACCGTGGGCCTGGCTGCTCCCCATGATTTTGTTTGCATCATTGGCTCCTGCTGAGACCAGTTAAGTCCCCTTTGTTTGTGCCTGGCAGGCCATGATGGGGCATTCCTGTCTGTCAGGGAAGTCCTCACTAAGTTCTGTCTGCAGAAACTAATTCTGTTTTAGACCATCCATCCTTAGATCTGCAGAGCAAATGGCAGATGGGATGGGATTGGGGTGAGGGTGGGGGAAGGCGAGAGAGAAAGCTTCACAATTATGGTGAGCAAGATGGAAAGGAGGGAGGGAGAAGACATCTTCCTGCCATTTCTTTGATGAAGACACTGAGTATGATGAAGCCTAGCCCAAGGAAGCGGAGGAGTGAGCCGCAGTTCCCACCCCCTTACGTCATGCTTTTCCTCTGCCCCCGAAGGACCCCTTCCCTCTCTGCAGTGATGTCTCAACATCCTAATATGTTTCCTGTTTGGGGGCAATTCCCACATTGTGTAGAGGTCTCTGGTTCCCCCTTCAGAAGCTGAAGTGGGGCAGGCATGCCCTGTCCTGCTCCCTTGTATCTGGGCACATACAGGTAATGTAGTCTTGGACCATTGGATGCTCCCATCTACCTGAGACTGGAAGCAGGGAGGGTCCACAGGGGCAATGCAAGCCAAGTGATGGGAGTGGTACCTGGGGTAATAAACCAGACTGTGCCTGGGTGGGTATTGGCTGCCTGTCGGCTCCCTGCCTCCTTATTATGCCTGTTGGCTGCTTCTCTTGTGTTTCCATCACCTCTATGAGCTCTTAGTTATCCTTGCAATAAATCTCTTTTCCACTGAAGTTAGAGTGGCTTTCTGTTGTTGGCAACTGAGAATCCAGATTGAGAAGCACCCCCTGGAACCTACAATGCTCTTTCTACCTTTCCTTAAATTTGGAAGCCCTTGGTACATGTTGCTTTTTGAGTTGGGTTTATAAATCCTGTCTTCCTATGTTATAAGCTCCTTGAGAGAAGAGATCATGTTAAAGTTTTCTTTCCCCAGAGTACCTATCTTGTTTTATTTGCTCTGTAAATATCTATTGAATGATGAACAAATGAATGACAATGTAGCTGAGTATGTGTGTTAGCTATCTATTAAGGCACAATGAATATCCCAGAACTTAGTGGCTTAAAACAAGAATAAACATTTATCATCTCACTGAATTTCTAGGAGTTAGAAATTTAGAGTGCCTTAGCTGCATGATTCTCTTATATTAGTCAGCTAAGATGACGGCTGGGACCATCTTTTGAATGCTGGACTAGATTTGGAGAATCTAATACCAAGATAGTTCATTCAGGTGAACTCAGCAAGTGAGTGCTGGCCATTGGTGGGAGGCCTCAGTTTCTATCCATGTGGATCTCTTATTGGGCTACTTGAATGTCCTTACGACATGGCAGCTGGCCTCCCCCAAAGCAAATGAACCAAGACAGAGCAGAGCAGAATTTGCAATGTCTTTTATGATCTAGCTTCAGAAGTCTTACTCCTTCATTTCTGCAATATTCTATTGGTTATACAAGCCAGCTCCATTCAGTGTGGGGAGGGACCAAACAAGGGTGTGACTACCAGGAGGCAAGAATCATTAGTGCCATCTTCGGGGCTGTCCACTGCCACATGGCTCACAAAGACAGCCAGAAATGGATTTTCAGGGTTAGGGCCTACCTCAGTCAGATACTTTGGAGACCACAGGGGAAGCTAAAAATGATGTTGTCCGAGCTAGCTTTGAAGATTAAAGCCGGGGGTCTATCCCCTGTGGTTGGTTGGTCTTGCCCAGGGGTCTTCACAGCTTCCTGCTGTGGGGGGTGAGGCAGACCTAATGATCTCTGTGACGTGCATGCTCTGATCTCAGAGACCTGGACTTGGGGTGGGGGAGGTGAGCTGGGCAGAACGGGAGGCTTCAGTTAGAGGGAGCTCACCCATCGCCTCTCAGTCCCAGCAAACTTTCTCATCGTTTACTCCTCTTGTTGTGATCAAACTAAGTTCTTCTCTTGCTGTTTGGCTGTAGGAAGGTGGAGTGGGTTGAATAGTGTCCCTCCCAAAGTTCTGTCTGCCTGGAACCTCAGAAGGCGACCTTATTTGGAATTAGGGTCTTTGCAGATAAAACTAAAGTACAGATTGAGACGAGAACATGCTGGGTTAGAGTGGGTCCTAATTCCAGTGAAAGTGCTCTTAGAAGAGGTAGAAAAGGACACACAGAAACACTGAGAAGGAGATGATGTGAAGATGAAGGCAGAGATTGGAGTGAGGCATCTATGAGCCAAGGAATACCGAGGATTGCTGGCTAGGAGAGACGCATGGGAAAATTTTATCTGTAGATTATTTTTGGAATCTGTGTGTAACCAATTATGTATCTATGAATAATGACAGTTTAATATCTTCTTTCCAAATCTTTCTATTTCATATTTCTTTTCCTGGCCTTATTATACTAGCTAGGACCTCCAAGAGTCTATTGTTAACCAGTAGCCATGATAACGGACATCCTTATCTTGTTCCTGATCTCAGGATAAAAACTTTCAAGATTTCTCCTTTAAAGATGCCTGAAGGAAACAATCCTGTCCACACCTTGCCTTTGGACTCCTGGCCTCCTGCCTTGCATGAGAATAAATTTCTGTTCTTTGAAGCCACCCAAGTTTGTGTTGATTTGTGACAGCAGCCCCAGGAAACTAACACAGTAGGAGAGAGAAAAACACAACCTCTGAAAGACCTTCTAAGCCTGACCACGGTTCAGGACGGGTCCCTGGGAGCAGCAGTGGGGTTTGGGCGGGTGTGCTGTGGGGGAGGAGGGGTCTTTCTTCATAAGCTGGAGCACCTCAGGGCAGCTTGTTCACCTCCCGCTTTGGGGAGCAGAGCTTCCACCCCGTCGCCCCACACAACGGTGCTCGGCCACGAGGTCCTGGGACTGTCGACACTTTGCAGCGGCAGTGGGGCCCGAGGCCCTTGCATTGGCTTACCTACTCCATCTGAAAAGGGAGAGCGGCAAAATGAGACCCATCCTATCCAATGGCCCCTCCAGTGACTTCATCAACAATTCATTCATTGATTAACTAGTTATCTAAAGTATTAATTCAAGGTTGACTGTGAGCGAAGCTGTGCAGTTTATTTCTTCCCTCTTCTCTAGAGTTTATTCCGACCTTCCACCTTGGAATCAAATACTTTTCCTAAAATCAAAGCCATTCCCTCACTGGAAAGGCTCTGCTATACTAATTCATCCCCACTTAATCGTACTATTGTTAGTGATCAGCGGGTTTTTCCTCAACATGGTATTTACATTTTAAAAGTGAGATCTGGAAAACTCCTTAACCGCCCTCTAGTGTTGGGCATTCCTTAACACGTTAATCAAGGTAAGGCTCCTTTTGTCCTACAGCTCACCCCAGAGCAACGATTCTGCCTGAATTCGTGGGTGACAAGCTAAGGGAGTGGGCTTCCCTGTGCAATCTGAGGTGCGACAGGACTGGGGTTGGTGACAGGAGAAATCAGAGGAGCCATCTCTGCCCTTGGGCGGTTTCACCCCTAGTCCCACAGGAGAAGGCTGGAGTGGGGAAGCCCAGGGCTTCCTCCTGGGAGTGGAGTTGACCTTGAGAGGGGCAGTGGCATCCCACAATCCCTCTGAGGCTCTTTAACGCCAATCTGAACAGTCTGGAGATGGAATCCCTGGGACCCGTCTCCATCACCACTGTTATAATAAACTCCAGGATTGCAGCCGCAGAGCCGCGGGCTTCAGGAATGCAGCCTGTAATTACCTCGCTTCTAAACGCTCGTGGTAATGGATGATGAGGCCTCGTGCATCAGACCAGTTAAATTGCTGTGCGACTCCACCGCAATTTCACTCAGCAGACAACATGCTCAAACTTGGCAAATGGAGAGAATGTGAACTATTTGGGAATTGTTAGCTTTTAGAACAACCTAGAAAGTGCCGGAGAAGCCTCTGGAAAGGAAAAGTTAAGTCAGTGAAGTGTTGGACCACCAGGTGATTATCCATGACCACCTCCCCTTTACTACCCAGCTGGCCCCATGTCACCGGGATTACAGCCTGGAGGCTGCAGGGATGACTCACATGCTCCAATACGATCACACACCGCACCGGGCACTCTGCGGGATGCTGGGGATAACGAGTGCTGGAGATAGGACCACACTGGGTCTCTGTCCTCCAGGAGTTTACGTCCGGTAGGGGCAGAACCACACACATCTGTTTCACGGGTACATGGGATATGTTCTATAGAGATACAGATCGAGGATCTGGGGCCTCGTGGAGACTGAGTAATCTTGCCATGGGGTATGGGGAGATTATGGAAGGTGTTACAGAGAAGGGGAGGTCTGAATTGGACATTGAAAAACGCACAGGGTTTGGGAGGGCTGAAGGGGAAAGTTAGGGAGTGACCTAGATGCCAGCTTAGCCAGGGCTGTGAGCAGGGTGGTGGATGGTTAGGTGAGCTGGTGAAAAGGAGTGGGGAAAATAAGAGGATGGCATGGTTTCCAGTAAGCTGTGGCTGGGCTGTGAGGACAGATTCATCCCCTTTCCCAAGCTGACATACTGTGCGGGCACAGCAGTCACAATCCAGCCACCACACCCGAGCCCTGGGGTTGTGCCTCAGCTGGGACTGAACGTAGGCCGGTCAAGCCAGGTTGACACGTAGGGCGAGAGGCCTGAGTTAGCTCAGGGCTAACTCAGTCCTGCTGCAAACCAGCTGGATGGCTTCAGAGCCCCCAGGCTCTATTCCTCCACTGGCCCTCCGGCCATGTCCTTGAAGAGGGACTCCGGTGCGCCTGGTCGTTCCTACCTCTGCTGGGATCCTCTTCTCTCCTCCCCACTCCGCTTCCCTGGCTTATGTTCTGAAAGGGTCAGCCCCAGCTCCAGAGAACTTGACCTTGGGGGGAAGACCCAGGAGCAAGGAGCTTTGCAGGAGGACTGCAGCTGGCCGTGTGGAGGTCTGGGGCAAAGCGCTCCCTGGGGCCTGTTCTGTCGGCCGGGAACCGATATGCGATGTGGCACTTGCCACCACCCCGGGCACGGGCTGCTGTCCCTGCTCCCAGAGACCACAGGGCTCTCGCTGGCCTCACCTCCACTGTCTTTTCCTCCTTCTCCCGGCTGCCTTCCTTTCCTTCACCAGGCCCTGACTGCTTCCAGAGCTCCTTCTACATTTGCGATGAATCTTTATTTCCAGATTAGCCACCATGCACACAAAATGGAGCGTCCCTGATTTGAGGAGCAAAAACAGTGATTACGAGATTGGTTCTCTCTCGCAGAATGTGGAGGAACAAACAATGCCACGCAATTTTAGTTTGTATAGCATCTTTCAAACCATGCGATGCCCCGGGCACAGCGCAGAGTTGCTGTAAATAATGCGATCGCCGGGATAAACATTCTAAACATCTTTGCATCGAGCTTCATTTCGTCCTGCCAGACTGGGCCAGGGAGGCTGGAAGGAAAGGGATGGGGCAGGCGCGGTGCTCAGACCCAGGGGGAAGCCAACAGGGTGCAGCTGGAGGGGAGGTGGCGCCAGGAGAAAGGGAGATGGGGACTGTGGTTAGGGCTGCTGAGTTTAATGAGGTCAGGAAACGGGGCACAGAGTGGGGAGACATGGGTGGAGGGTGGTCCTGGAGAGGGAGCAGGAGCCCAAACAACGTGGGCCTGCTTCGGCAGGGCACTCCTCCACTTTAGACAGGACTAGGGAGAGGTGGGCAGAAGGACAGGAGAAATTGTTCCTTTTCTGGGAGTCTTTAGGATGTCACAGAATGAACATGCGGTGGGTAGGTCCTGGCTGTTTTATTAACATAATCTGCTGTGTGACTCAGGTTTGTCTTTCTGAACCTTGGTTTTTCCGTGAGGGGGTGGTCTCGGTCATTAAATTCCCCTCCAGACCTGACATGTGGAGTCAACTGTCAGAGTCCCCTCTGAGTCAATGATTCTGTGTGTGAATCCCCCTGGTGTGAAACCATCAAGGGCTCTGGCCACTTGTCCTCTCCTCCATGCCAGCAGCAGGAGGTGCCCTCAGCTTCCACTGGAGCAAAGCCCCCACCCCACTCCTGGGCTGGCTCTGGAGAAGGTGAGAGTGGGCCTGAGGAACTGACCTTAACTGAATAACCAGTGTGCCTCTGAATCTTCCTGTGTGACCTTGGGCAAAAAACCACCCTCTCTGACCCCCAATTTTGCTAACTTTAAGTAGGATACATATTCACAGGGTTTTGATGAGGATTAATTGAAATAGCTTGTGCAAGTTCTCTAGCATATTGTCTGGCCCACAGTGAGTGCACAATAAATGGTTGTTATTATTATTACTATTATTTTAATTACTGGCGATGGTGATTGCATCCACTGAGAGGGAACACACCTTGCCCCGGGGTGGGGTGGGGGGAGCCTTTGGGGGCTGAAGGGAGGTTGCAGTCTCGAGGAGAGGAGGTGGGAGCTCCCCTGCCCTGCTGGACCGCCCGGAGGGGTGGGGCCCAGCTGCGGCTGCCTTTGGGATGGGCTCCTGGAGCTCGCTCTCATTTCCAAGTTGCTGGATTCTTGTTCGTCAGTTCCTCCTAATTTGGGTGAAGTTCGCCATATGGAGAGCAGGGAACAGTGTTACAAAAGCTTTCACACGTAGATAGCGCAGCGCTTTCTCAGCTAAAGGAGGACCGTCTTCCCCAGTGCAGATTTCACACGCCGATCTCCAGGGTGTTGAGTTCCCTCGTCAACAGGGGTGGAGTTGTTAAGCTCTCCGAGCCATTGTCTCCGGCCGGCAGGGTCCTGTTCCGACCCCGGGAGAAATCCCATCTTCTTTTTCCTCCCCAGGGTGACGGTTTTCCAGCCCTCTCAGGTGAACCAACTTGTCTTCCAAGACCGTGGGGAGCGTGCCCGGCTCCCCCAGCCCCGGCGGCTCGGCTGGCAGGCCCTGCACGCGGGGTCTCCCCGGGGATCCCTCTGGATGCTGCTCTGGTTTCCCGTCTGGAAGGGAGCTGGCTGTTCTGAATTGAGCCCAAGCCCCCTGTTCCCCAACCCTCGGTGCGTTCTCTAGAACTTTCTCTTCCAGCCAAGACATCTGCCGCAGTCTGAACCTTCCCCGCCTCCCCTTGCCCCTCCCAGCCTGACTGCTCCAATGTGCCTATTTTAGTGGTTAAAAATAAATCTCTTCATTTTTCTCTTGGAGGCTGAAGTGAGCCGTCCCTCACCTCCAAAGATGGCACCCTTCCGGCAGGTGCTCCTGAGGGTTCTTTCTTGGCTGACGGGACAGTGTTCCTTCCCAGTGGCCACATTGTCCGGCTTTGTTGCCCCGGTGGAGGTGCAATTAGCTGGAGGTCAGTGATAAAAATGGTTGTGGTAACCAGCCATTTAAAGGGCACTTACCATGTACTGAGTCCTATATATTATTATCTCATTTCCTACCTAAAATAACCAGGCAAGATCTGTGCGACTATCCTGACTTTAAAGAGGATGAACCTGAAACTCAGAGAGGTTAAGTGACTGTTACAAAGTTGCACAGCTAGTTAGTGGTAGAGCTGACATTCAAACTCAGATCTTCTGACTCTACATCTTGTACAATTTCCATCAGCCGCCTCCCCCCACCCTTGTCTTAGTGCTAATACCCGATTATGCCCAAAGATGCCCCACCTTGGGGTCAGGGACAAAAATTGCACAGAAATACAGCTGAAGACTGAAACGTAAGGGCTCTGGGAAGAGAGTCAGCACTCTCCCAGGCTGGCTGGCTTTATGGAACAATGTCTCGTGTTAGGACCGAGAAGTGAGATGCAGCCCGTCAGAGTCTGTGACTTTTCCGGTGGAACTCTGCCACCCACATGAGTCTGGCTCTCCTTGGCACCCCTGCACAACACTGCAGAGTCTGCCTTTGCCACCCTGTGGGAGGAAGAGGAGCTTGAAATTGTTTTTGAGCTGTTCTCATTGATTTTCTTTAATGCACAAAAACATTTCCGTTCACACATGGGCTTCGTTGAGGGGGACAAAAGAAAAGATTTGACAGAAATTTAGGGGGCTAGGTAGAGCTCAGGGAGGGAGCCTGAGTGCCTCGTGGATTGCTCTTCAATTTATCAGTATTTTCCTGGAGTTCCTTTGCAAAGCCGGCTGCTTAATCTTGCCGCTGGGTCGGGGATCCGAAGAGGAGATGTGGCTTCCTGGGTGCCTTGGCTTCTGGACCAGTTTAGGCTGGCAGCTCTCTACCCCTGCTCTGTTTAAACCATAGCCCCAGAGCTGTCCTGTTTTTCTCAGAGAGCAGCTGGCCTTCAGGTAAGCGTTCAGGCCCCCAAAAGAAAAAAGTGGGAGAAAGTGATGCAGCCCCCGCCCCGCTGTGGGGCGCAGGACCTGGTCTGAGGTCTCAGCACTGAGGACATGGGTGCTCTTGCACCTGTAATTTACAAGGGGAACAGCCCCATGCCGTGAAACAGCTGTCAGGAGGCCGATAACGTTCCAACGATGCTTACAACTGAGACAGAAATAAAAATAAAAGCAAAACATCATGGATCAAATTCTTAAAAGAAAGCTGCTCTGGGTGAGTGAGCAAGAGCAGGGGATGGCAAGAGAGGAGAAAACGGGGATCCCAGCCCTCTGCTCCCTGGCATCCTCCCGCCTGAGGGCTGTGAGGCATCCCAGCGTCCCCAGGCGAATGTTCTCCAAAACCTCAAGGAGGCCTCCCTCTCAATTTTTCCTGGTCGGCTCCTGTCTTAGTTTGCTGGGACTCCTGTAACCAGGTACCATAGTCTGGGCGGCTTAGAACAGCAGAAATGTACTCTCTCATGGTTCCGGAGGCCAGAAGTCTGGGATCAAGGTGTCTGCAGGGCCCTGCTCCCGTGGACGGCACTCGGGAAGGGTCTGCTCTGGGCCTTCCTCCCAGCTTCCGGTAGTTTCTTGGCTGGTGGGAGGATAACTCCCATCTTCACGTGGCGTTTTCCCTGTGTGCATGTCTGTCCTGTCTCTTGCCCAAATTTCCCATTTTTATAAGGACGCCAGTTCTATTAAATTAGGGTCCACCCTAACCATCTCATTTTAACTTAATTACCTCTGTGAAGACCGTATTTCCAAATAAGGTCACCTTCTGAGTTCTGGGGATTAGGACTCCAGCGTATCTTTTTCGGGGGAACACAATTCAACCCCAGTAGCCCCTCTCTCTCCCAGACCTGTTTTTTCAGTTAGCTGTCCCTTAAATTTGAATGAGACTTTACAGTCCACAAACTACTAGTGTAGTCAGAAAAACACGGGCTAGAAATTCACAGGACTGTGTTCAAACCCTGGCGTTCCAATCTACTAGCTATGTGGCTGTGGAACACCCATCAGTCTCTTAACCCTGTTTGCTCATTGGAAAGTGGTGGCAAAATGTCCGCCTTATTGGTCACACATGAGGTTTGATGACCTGAAGGGCCCGGTGTGGTGCCTGATACATGGTAGCTGCTCAATAAATGGAGGCTCGATACAAAGAGGAAAGTTATCTCCATTTGTAGATGAGGAAACTGAGGCTTAGAGATAACCTGCTCTGGGGGCAGTGAGACAGCATCTCTGCAGACTCTGAACCCCCTTCCCCTTAGACTCCATTTCATCTGTGTCTCCTGTGGTTATGGTACTCACCTCATGGTATTGCACTTACTATATATATTTATATAATATATATAAATTTTTTTTGAGGGGTGAGGAAGATTGGCTCTGAGCTGACACCTGTTGCCAATCTTCCTATTTTCTCTTGAGGAGAAGTGGCCCTGAGTTAACATCTGCACCCATCTTCCTCCATTTTGTATATGGGCCACAGCCGCAGCTTGGCTTGACAAGTTGTATAGGTCTGCACCTGGAATCTGAACCAGTGAACCCCAGGCCACCAAAGTGGAGTGCACTGAACTTAACCATTATGCCACTGGGCCAGGCCTGACTATATATTTTTTAACCCATCTTCTTTCCTTGCTAGATTCTGAGTTCTTTGAATACTGTAACTAACTTTACTCACTTTTTTGTATTCGTTTTTTATTGTGGTAAAATATACATAACATAAAATTGACCATTTTAACCATTTTTAAGTGTATAGTGAAGTGGCATTAAATACATTTGCATTGTTATGCAACTATCACCACCATCCGTCTCCAGAATGTTTTCCTCTTCCCAGACTGAAACTCTGTACCCATTAAACGCTAACTTTCCATTTCCCCCTTCCCCCAGCCCCTGTGTCTGTGAATTTGACTACGGTAGGAACCTCATGTAAGTGGAATCATGCAATATTTGTGACTGGCTTATTTCACTTAGCATAGTGTCTTCAAGTTTCATCCAGGTTGTAGCTTGTGTCAGAACGTCCTTCCTTTTTAAGGCTGAACAACATTCTGTTGTACGCATATACCATATGGCGTTTATCCGTTTATCCACTGATGGACGCTTGGGTTGTTTCCACCTTTTGGCTATTGTGAATAGTGCTGCTATGAACACGGGTGTGCAAATATCTATTCAACTTCCTGCTTTCAATTTTTTTGGGTACATACCCAGAAGTGGAATTACCGTGTCTAACCTTATCCACCTTTGTAGTCTCAGGGTCAATAACAGTATTGATGGAACCGTATTACTTAATAAGTGTTTGTTGAATGAATAGATTAAGGAATGAATGATTGAATGAGTAATTGAGTAATGGACAAAACAAGAAACAGAAACCTGGCAAGGTAAGAGGTAGTCGTTTTAACTGTGAGAGGATCCAGATGAGGCCCCTGGACCAGATTAAAAGGACGGGGAAGGGAATGGTCAGACTTCGCAAGAACTGCCCAACACATCATCTGTACGGGCTTCGTGTTACAACCATAAAGGATTTAACCAAAACACTTGCCTGATGTTTTCCTCAAACAATTCTTTCTGAAGTAAGGAGAGTACCATTCGGTGGATGCTCTTGTTTAATTACTGTGCTCTAGGACATATGTGAAAGTGATCTGGAATTTTGGACTTGGAGGGAACAGCCTTCCACGTCTCCTCACCCACAGGCTAGTCGAGTCTCACCGGCAAGGATTCCCCACGGCTTCTTCCAGCGCCCACTCCTAGGAACTCTCCAGAACCAGCTCCTGCTTCACGCATCTGTTTTTTGCCTCCCAGAATCGGCTACGAGCACGGCCCATATGACTCGCTCCTTTTCCCACTGACATGAGTGTCATGTGGCTGAATGTGACTTTATTTGTTTTTCTTTTGTTCAGAGCTGAGGACAAGCTGCCCATCTTCCTCCTAGCCCTGGATGCTGGGAGGCCGTGATTGGCAGGAGTCCAGGATGAGAAAAGAAATGTGCCTCAGGTAGCAGATCTGCCAGAAAAATTCTGGCTGGTCGGAGCTCGTCTCACCCCATTCTTGATGGCAGGAGTTTGCATTTCTCTGGGCAACTCCCTCCTCTCTTCCCTCAACCAGCCCCCAAGAAACTGAAATCCCAGAGGCGGCAGCGTTGGATCTGAAGGTTTCTTCTCATTTTGTCAGCTCATCGCTCAGATTTGGCCACCAGTTTGACAAGGAGAGCACCCGGGAGGGCAACATTGCGGGGGGTTGAGGATGGCGACTGTGACGGCATAGCCAAGGCTCACGGCTGCAAAGTTCATTCAAAAACTGCAGTATCTCCCCGACCTTCTCTCTCTAGGTAGATAAATAAGATGCGGTGAGAGGAAGGCTATCTTTTTCACATCAGACCTCAGGTCAGATCCAAACGAAGGCGAAAGGCCATCTTGAGTCCCAGTTTTGGTTCTTATTTTGCTGTTAACATGGGAGAGTTGGTGGTGGGGGGGGCAACAGAGGGCTGAGGGGGGAAGGCAGCCCAAAGGGGAGCCCGGGGGAGGAGGGGCCTGGGCTCGGTGAATAGTGAGCTCAAGAGCTCTTCTGCACAATGAGATTAGCGCGATGTGAGCATTTCCATGCCAAGGTGCTAACGCAATAATACACGCGAGTTTGCCAACTTTTCAAATTGAATGTATTTGATTATTTGCTTTTAATTAGTGTGAGTTTTGGAGTATGTACAGGATTGTCAGGGATACACGCAAAGCCTCCTACAGCCCAGGAAGCCTCCCCTTGGTAAAGACGGCCCCGGATTGTTCTTTTTTAGCTGTGGAGAATGAGATTTAACAGCTCTGTTAAATGTTTTAGCCCATTTCCATTGTGCCTCTGTTTCAACCTATTGGCAAGACCAATTGAAGTGAGAAAATAAACCTCTTATCTGATCTGAATGCTGAGAGCTGCTCCTAAGAAGAATTTTCCAGCTCAACTTCGGCTTTCCGTGAACATCCCTGTTTTGTGTTTTCTTTTCAGGGTTGGCTATTAAGCTGATTTTTTCCCCTCTCCCTTCCCTATAAGTATGTTTTAGGAAACATCTATACACAAGAAAAAAAACTGGGCAGGAAAGAGGGAGAGGAGAAGAAATTTGTTTATATAACTTAGAGGCATTTCAAGAGTGCTTTCTATCTCCCAAAGACTTGGGAGCATCCTAGGTTTGGAGTCCTTGCACACCACAGAGGGGGCACTGCTCAGGGTGATTCGCAGCCGTGTGCTAAACGGGGGGGGACAATGAGGCCGTGGAAAGGCTAGGCTCCCCAGGCCAGTGAGGGATGGAGTTGGATTTGAGCCTTAGTCCCCAGGCTCCATCTGCATCTTGGGAGACATTGCTAGCCTGGCTGGTCTACTAGCTACCTCATCTTTCATTTTGCTGTTTTAACAACTATTTCCCACTTCTTTCCATGGGAATTTTGCAGGCAATGGTCATTTATCAAAACAAAACAAGTCCTTCTTTAGGCCCAAACTTAAAGATGCAGGACGAGGTGGAGATCTCAGTGCAACAGCTCTATCTCCTCTCTCTCCTTTCCATCTTACTTTGCTAAAGGAGAGAAGAAGGATGTGGCATGAGGCTTTTTCCCAGCACTGCTCTCCTCTCAGCCTCCTCAGGCCTGTCACTCGGCTTGCCTCTGTCCCCAGGACACTGGGGACATGGGCAGAGACTGAAGCCCACCCTGGCATGGCCGGCCACTTTGTCCCTTCCTACCCCAAGCGCACATTGCTGTCCCAGCAGCTCGCCAGGGCCACGGAGGAGCCACCATGTAGCAGAGAAGCAAGACCCCCCATACACATTCTGAGGACGGCTGCCTGCTCACCCATTACCTACACAATCTCTCAGTTACATTAAAAAAAAAATCTTTCCCCCCCTTAACAATAGAGAGGAACAAATGGTTGACAAATAACAACAGCGGCAGCTCTGCAACAAAAGCACGCAATTATTACAATTATACTATCCTTGATTAGGCTGCCATGCATTGCATTTCAATGTAATTGATGTTGTAGGTTGACACATCGGACACCAAATATTCTCGCCTGTCCCTTCTCTCTTTTGTTTCAGAAGCTGATTTGCATTTTCTATGCTTTTAGTAATGAAGACTTAGCACTTTTCCTCCATTAGAAAAAAAAAAGAGAGATACAATAATCTGCAACTCGGCACTTGTTTAAGGATTCTGACCCTCGAAAATACCACTTTGCTTCGCACATTAGCTGCTTACAAAGAAGGAAGCTAATGTATCATCTAATTGGGCAAACCACTGCATCTGATTTCTCTCAATCAGACTATTAGCTTCGTAATTACCCATCTGCCTCGTGTGGAAAAACGGCAAGGCGCACACCCAGCTAATAACGTTCTCAAGAGCTCTCCACCACAATGAGAGGAGGCGACGTGGAGGGAGATGGTCTCTAACCATTTCGGTGCCAAGGTGGTCACACAATGCAGGGGGGCTTTGCCAACCTTCTCCCGCCTGAATGTGATTAATTATTTGTCTTTAGTTAGTTGGAGTTTTGCGGGTCTGTTCAGGATTGCCGTCACGGCTGCTGCGGTGGTGGCCGTGGCGGATGCTGAAGGATAGTGACCAGTGGGAAGGCAGGAGATGGCTTCTTGTGGCCTCTGCAAGAGACACTTGGGTGGAGGCAGGAATGTCGCCTGGCTTGGCGGGTGTCCTCAAAGGGAATAAAGATTTCCCCAAGATCGAGCGGTGTGTTTCAGTTCTCTTTTTGTTCCTTTTCTCCTTCTGGCGTTGGGCTCCCCCTCTTCCCACGTGGGTGAAGAGGAATCCTTTGTGCCCTTGCCCGGGCTTACCTGAGGACGAGGACGTCAGGGAGGGGCCCCGGAGCGCCCGGCCTGTGTGTGCCCTCACTAGTGCAGTGACTTCTCTCACTTGTCATGGTTTCTTCTGGCTCCCTTTCCTCTGGGATCGTGTTCTAAATGCTCTTTTGTTCAGTTCGGTGGCTGTAGGGCTTTCCTGTGGGCTGAAGATGGTGTGACCTTAGGCAAGTCCCAGGGTGCCTCCTTTTCTCCTCCTCTGTAAGCTGGGAGGGGAGGCTGGCCAGCTCATGTCCTCAGGGACAGGGGTGGATGGCATGTGGGTGTGTCTGGGAGGGCAGTTGGGGCTGGTTTTGGTTCAACTGGAGTGAGTAATTGGGGTCCCCTACCCCTCAGCTAGAGAAGCTCAGCTGTTATTTGTATATTCTTCTATATCAATTCTCTTTGAACAAAGGGTTCCAGCCAAAAAATTTTGAGACCAACTGGATACACATGGTCTGGCTAATAATGTCTAATGACTACATCTATCTCAAGTCCATAACTGTGCCTGGGCCATACCAGTATTCACCATGTTATCGGTTGGTTAATTTAGCCCATAGCTGCTGCTGTTTAAATAGGAGTTTGGCATATGAAAATGAAGTCTTTTAAGGCTAACACAGTGATGAAGTTTGCCTCTGTGTCTGCTTTTGTAGCCAAAGTTTAATTCTGACATGATTTTCAAGACTCCCTGATAGCTCACACTAAAGCATTAGGTTAAGAACAGAAATTTACACATTTATTCTATCACCCAGGATACATTTCTAAAAACTCTACTCTATATGTGTTACGGTGAAGGTCTTGTAGATAATATTTATATTGGGCATAGTCCCAGCTTAATGTAACTTCGAGTGGTAAGTAAAGATAAGTTTGTTCCTTACACAAGTAAGAGACAAAGTCCCAAGATTCATCTGGTCTTGCTAAATGCCCCATCAAGCTAGCCAGGGTTTTCCATGGTGGAGGCAGACACATTCATGCATGATCCCACCTCAACCAAATTACTTCCATCTCACAGTGCTCAGGCTTCCTGCAGTCAGTTCTATTTACCTTCACAAAGCCCCAGTGAAAAGAGTTCGGTTGATCTGTGATATCTTTCCTATTCTATCTGGAGGGAAATTGGGGACTTTAACAGCCACATGTATCTCTTAGGGTTTAGGAATTTTGTGCAAGATGCTCTCATTGCATCATACAGAGTCTTATTTATAAAGATCTTCTAAAAATTCCTTCTAGGTTTCTGTTTAAGGAAAGGCTTGGCTTCCCCTGCACCATATGTATATCCTGTACTTTTTGACTGATCATCCTTTCCTCTTTGCTTTGGCTGCTAGGAAGCTCAAAGGCCAAATTTTAGCTTATCTCCATTGACTTAATAGGGCTAGATGTCTTATAGTTTATGTATGAATGCCACTAAAACTGTATTACTTTTCTATCTGTTTATAATTATATTTTTCCTTTGCTCTAACACCTGAAATATTTATTTCTCTTGAGTCCTTTTTTATTAAATGCATTTCTGTATAGTATTTGAATACTTGGTGGGAAAATGTTCTGGTGGAAATAGACCAGAGAGGTTAAGTAACTTGTCTAAGTTACATAGGAATGAATGCAGTCAAGAAATCTTTTTTGTGCCCAGAGCTGATGTTTTTGATGTTAACTATGAAATCTGCTAAAATCAGTTTACCTTGTGGTCTGCTATGATTTTCTAGTTTTTCTTTGGCAAGGTTCACATAATTTGTCAGCCTCCCTTACAGCTTTCCTACTCTCCCCTGAAAGTCTGGGATGCTAAGGAGTCTGAATCCATCCAGCCACATCCAGGGACAGAGGCAAGGGAGAAGATGTTCTCAGGGCCTTCCATGCTGTGGGTTGAGTTCCCGATCTTTGCAGTTATGGTACCCACCACCACTTCTGTTGTGTTCTGAGCTGCCCCGTCAGGGCTCCTCCTCAAAGTCAGCGTTCATCACAGCCTCTGCATGGCCCTGAGGTGGGGTGAGAAGTGACTTGTGTATCGCTCAGTGGGTGAGTGCAGAAGAGGAGGGAACAGGTTTTCTGCTCCAGGCTCTGGGAGCCTCATATTGGCCACCTCCTCAGAAACGCTGTCATGAGAGGAGCCAGAAGCTGTGAAATATGCTGCCTGGGACCTGCTCTCATTTTAGCCCCAAATGCGAATCATCTGTTTGGCAATCGCATTATTTTTCACTTGCCTCCAAGCATAGTCACTATTCTCCAGAGGCCAATAGGAGGTCTATTCTCAAAGGACTTCCCCAGGGAAAGAGGTTCCGTAACGGAGCAATTCTTAACCGTTTTAGAGTGAAGACATCCTATCCATTGCTTTTGACACTGTCCTTTCCCTCTCTTTTAATGAAAAATTTCGTATGACCCATTGACTTTTTATTATAATTCTTTCGAGCATTTGATTATCTTCGTCTCTTCGCCATCAACATAGACCTGGGAAAAACTGGACATACAGGGCAGGGACTACAAAACAGAGCCCACGTAGCAACTCTGTAATGTGTTCTAGTTTGAACGACTCTCAGGAAGTTCTTCCCTATCTCTAACCGCTATCCCTCCTATTGCATTTTATCCTGTTTCCTCTAAGTCCTTCCTCGGAAGAGATGAACATCATACCAATACCTAGATAATTAGAAATACAGCCAACTTTCTATTGATTATAAGTAGATTATGTTGCAGTTTATCTCTGGCAAATCTTGCCTCCATCTCTTAGTTAACATCTCTGTGGCTTGCTTAATTTCTTTATTGCTTTTATAACCATTGCCATCTGTTACTGAAATTG
This sequence comes from Equus caballus, assembly GCF_041296265.1. Lineage (NCBI taxonomy): Eukaryota > Metazoa > Chordata > Mammalia > Perissodactyla > Equidae > Equus > Equus caballus. The sequence continues at coordinate 22,660,702 of NC_091688.1, read as the reverse complement.
GAGTTTAATGGGAACTAGAAGATGGAAACGTCCAAAATGAAAATAATTATTTTGAGGCCAGTCAGACTGGGAAAGGTAGTGGTCTTAGAGGAAGGGTGAGCTTGGCTTAAACTGACCACAGGATGCTAAGAGTCAGGTTGGCCTTTGCGGTCATCTGGTGATCTTCCAGTAGGTTTGCTGATGAGGAAATCAAGACCTTGATTAGGTAAGAGTCTTGTCAAGTGACGCAGCTACGTGGAGGAAGCTCTGATACCGGGATCCAGGTCTGGATATCTGTACAGTCTGTCACGATTCTTACTTATCAATCTGAATGGTGAAATTACCCATTTCCGGCATGCAAAGTATGGCTGGACAGAATTGCATTTGGGGACAGAGCTGAAAAACAAGATAGTTCTTAGCGTCCCAGCTTCTCTGGAATTTTGTCTTCATGGTGCAATTTCATGATTTTGTGTACGATATCATGAATAACTGGGACATCAGATATCCTCACAAGAAAAGGCAACACATAGACTCCAAAATAACCTAACACACAGAAATTATTTCATATTTATCTACTGTTCGGGTTACATTTGTGAGGCCTCTCGAATTTCTATGGACGATGAGGAATTGGTGTTATTTATGCCTTCGTGCAGGAGTCAGAAAATGTGCAACATCCTCAGCATCTGGACCAAGTCCAGTCTGTATTTTTTTTGCCCATCTGCTCCCGGTATTTTAAGTAAAAATGTTTGTATCTGCATCCCCCAAGCCCTGTTGTAAATTGTAAATCATGCCATTATATCTGGTAAAACCACAATGTCAAGCAACAATTCACAAAGCCACAAAGATTCTCTGGAGTCATTTTCCTGTTCTTGTTGATCAATTTTATATTTTCCCCTTGGCCATATGCACACATTAAATGGCACTAATTCAGTGAGAAAACTCATAAGGGATAATATTTGAAGTGGCGCAAATGGCAGCGATGCCTTTACAAGTATCTATTTTGTAATTGCCTCCGCGCTCTACCTGCATCGGCTCTTCTCTGTTGTTTCAGTTGAGCGAAATGGACGCAGAAATGAGGTGGGGGTGGGGGAGTGAGGGAAGAGGGAGGAGAATGTTTCAGATAAATTAGGTGTAAAAACAGGAAAATCTCAAGTCAAAAATTGTGTGGCTGCAATTATTTCTTTCTTCTGGTGAGGATGTTTATTATCCGATCCGGAGCGGTGACAGGTGGGGAGAGCAGACTAGTGCTGGCTAGTCAGCATGGGTGCTTCCTGTTGAATACCCCCACCCAGAACTTGATGGCAGGCCTTTATCTAGGCCATTGAGTTCTTCTTTTAAATTGTTCGATTAATTTTTTAAATGAGAATTTTTTAGTAAACTTTTTTATTCACGTATAGATGGTCCCCACCTTACGATGGTTTGACTTGCGATTTTTTGACTTTGTGATGGTGTGAAAGCGATACACGTTCAGTAGAAACCGTACTCCATATTTTGAATTTTGGTCTTTTCCCAGGCTAGCAATGTGCAGTATGACACTGTCTGGCGATGCTGGGCAGCAGTGGTGAGCCGCAGTTCCCAGTCAGCCACGGGATCGCCAGGGTGAATAACTGATACACTTATGACCATTTTGCTTTTCACTTTCAGTACAGTATTCAATAAATTACTTGAGATAGGAGATATTGAGCACTATATTCTAAAATTGGCTTTGTGTTAGATGATTTTGCCGAACTGTAGGCTAATGTAAGTGTTCTGAGGGCGTTTAAAGTAGGCTAGGCTAAGCTACGATGTTCTGCAGGTTAGGTGTATTGAATGCACTTTCGACAGCAATATTTTCAACTTAGGATGAGTTTATCAAGACATAACCCTGTCATAAATTGATGAAGATCTGTACAGTATATACACAGAAAAGTACATAATTCATAGTTAAACAAGATGGTAATTTTTTACAAAGTGAACACACTTGTTCAACCACCACATACATCATGAGGCAGAACTTATCAGTGCCCAGAATTCACTGTTACCCTCTTCTGGGCATTACTTACTCTCCCCCAAAGGTAACTACTCTGCTGACTTCTGTCACCATTCATCATTTGGTATGTACTTTTTGGGGTCTTGTTTCTTGTACTCAATGAACATTACGTTTGTGAGATTCATTCATTTCTGAAAGTATGGCAGTATTTTCTTTGCTCTATTGTATTCCATTGTGTGTTTGTCTCTATATTGTGTGTTATTTATCCATTATACATTGATAGACATTTGTATTGTTTCAACTTTTAGGCTTTTATGAATAATGATGTTATGAACATTTTTGTACACATCTTTTGATCCACATTGTGTGCATTATGTTGGGAATATACAAAGGATTGAATTACTGATTTATAGGGACTATATATGTTCAGACTTAGTAAACGCTGACAGTTTTTCAAAGTAGTTGTACCAACTTACACTCCCACCAGCGGTGTATGAGAATTCCAATTGCTCCACACTCTCACTAACATTTAGTATTGTCAGTTTTATTTAAAATTTTAACCATTCTGGTGGGTGTGTAGTGTATCTCATTGAAGTTTTAACTTTCGTTTCCCTGATGACTAATGATAATGACCATCTTTTCATGTTTTTATTGGCCATTCGAATATTCTCTTTTGAGATGTGCCAGTCCAAGATTTTTGCCTGTTTTTAAAAAATTGGGTTCTCTATTATTCTTTTTTTGATTTGTTGTTTTTTTATGTATTCTGGATACAAGTCCTAAACACACACAATTTCTTAATATTTATATAGCAAATATCTTTCCCCACTCTATGACTTGCTATTTCACCCTCTTAATGTTATATTTTGATGAGCTTTAATTTTTAATTTTAATGAAGTTCAATTTATCAATCATTTCTTTTATAATTATTGCTTTTTAAGGAAATCTTTATGTATATCCAACATCGTGCGTATATTCTCTTATTTTATATTCTGTAACTGCACTATCCAGTATAGTAACTAATAGCTTCATGTAGCTATTTGGATTTCTTTTCCTAGATTTGTTGACATACAATAAACTATACATTTTACAGCATGTGATTGGATAAGTTTTGACTTATGTACACCTGTGAAACCATTACCACAATCAAGATAATAAACGTACCCATCACCCCCAAGAGTTTCCTTGTGCCCCTTGGCAATTCCTTTCTCCCACCCCTCCCCCTGTCTTCAGGCAACCACCGATGTGTTTTCTGTCAGTATGGATTAGCTTGTATTTTCTGTAATTGTACGTAAAAGGAATCATACAGTATGTACTCTTTTTTTTGGCTCTTGCTTCTTTCAGCATAATTATTTTGGAGATTTATCATGTTCTTGAGTATATCAATATTTCATTCCTTTTTATTGCTAAATAATATTCCGTTGTATGGAGATATCACAGTTTACTTATCTGTTCACCTTTTGATGAACATTTGGGTTGTTTTCGGTTTTGACTATCATAAATAAAGCTGCTATGATACACGTATTAGTTTTCTATTGTGGCCATAATGAATTATCACAAACCTAGTGGTATAAAACAACACAGATTGATTATGTTACAGTTCTACAGGTCACAAGTCTGACAATGGGTCTCACTGGGCTAACATCAATGTGTCAGCAATGCCGAGCTCCTTTCTAGAGGAGAATCCATTTCTGGGCTTCTTCCGGTTACTAGAGCCTACCCGCATGCCTTGGTTGTGGGCCCTTCCTCCATCTTCAAAGACGGCAATATTGAATCTCTCTGACCTTTCTTCTGTTGCCACATCCCTCGATGACCACAACTGGGAAAGAATCTCTGCTTTTCAGGACTCATGAGATTAGACTAGGCCCACCTAGATAATCCAGGCTAATTTCCTCCTCTCAAAGATGTAATCTTAATTGTATCTGCTGAGTCCCTTTTGCTGGTAAAGTGACATATTCACAGGTGCCAGGGATTATAGGGTGTGGGCATTTGGTGGGGGGGCTGGCAATTATTCTGCCTGTTCTGTTGACGTCCATATGCCTTAGTTTCTCTTGGGTAAATAGCTAGGAGTGGAATGGCTGGATCATGTGGTATGTGTGGGTTTAACTTTTTAAGAAACTGAAAAACTCTTTTTGAAAGTGGTTTTAACGTTTTACAGTCCCATCATCAGTTTAAGAGAGTTGTAGTCGCTCTGCATATCGACACTTGGTATTGCTATCTTTTTGATTATAGCTGTTTTAGTTGGTGCGTAGTGGTATCTCATTGTGGTTTTAATTTGAATTTCCCAAATGACTAATGATTTTGAGCATCTTTTCACATGCTTATTTGCCATCCATAGATCTTCTTTGGTGAGATGTTGGTTCAAATATTTTGCCCATTTAAAAATTGTTGTTTGTTTTCTGATTATTGAATTTTGTGAGTTTTAAAAAAATATTCTGGGCTTAAGTCCTTTATCAAATATATAATATGTAAATATTTTCTCCCAGTATGTGGTTTGTCTTTTCATTCTCTTAACAGTGTGTTTTGAAGATTTAATTTTGACAAAGTCCAATTTACAATTCCTTCTATTATACATCTGTTTTTGTTGTATCTAAGAAATCTTTGCCTGACTCAAGATCACAAAGATTTTTCTCATTTGTTTTTTTCCAGGAGTTTTATAGTCTTAGTTTTTTCATTTAACAACATAAAAATAATAAGAAAGAGTCTTACATATTTGCTCGTTTAGCTACCATTTCTATTGCTCTTCTATCGTTTGTATAGATCCTTATTTTCATGTAGCATCATTTGCCTTCTGCTCAAAGGACTTCATTTTACATCGTGTAGTATGGATCTCCTGGTGATGAGTGTGTCAGCTTCTGTATGTCTGAAAACGTCTTCATTTCACCTTCAGTTTTGAAAGGTATTTTCATTGGAAGTAGAATTCTAGTTAACAGTTTTTTCCCTTAAGCACTTTAAAGATGCTGCTGCACTGTTTTCTCACTTACATCGTTCCTAGTGAGAATTCTGCTGTCATTCTTACTTTTGTTTCTCTACATAACTGCTTTTTTTCCCTGTGGTTACTTTTAAGATTGCATCTTATCACTGGTTTAGAACAAGTTGATAAAGATGTGCCGTGTTGTATTTGTCTTCATATTTCTTTCCTGTGGGAGTTCATAGAACATTTTGGACTTGTGGTTATGTGGTTTTCACCAAATTTGGAAAAGTCTCAACCATTATTTTTTCAAGTATTTTTTCTTTTTCCTCCTCCTGTCCTTCAGCAATTCCAATTACTCATGTTATAATTAGGCTACTTGAAGTTGTCCCAAGCTTACTCTTGTTCTCTTTATTTAAAAAATTATCTTCTCTGGTTTCATTTTGGATAGTTTTTATTGTAATGTCTTCAAGTTCACTAATCTTTTCTTCTAGAATAGCTATTCTGCTATTAATTTCATCTAGTGTGTTTTCATCTCATACATTATATTTTTCCTCTCTAGAAATTTGACATGTCTTTTTATATCTTTTATGCCTCTACTTAACTTTTTGTACATATGGAATATAGTTACAATAACTTCTAATTCTTTGTCTGCTGATTTAACATCTGGGTCAATTCTGGGTCTGATTTAATGATTTTTATCCTCATTATTCGTGGTTTTATCCTGTCTTTTCATGCCTGGTAATTTTTTTTTATTGAGTTAATGATAGGTTACAATCTTGAGAAATTTCAGTTGTACATTAACGTTTGTCATTCGTGTTGTAGGTGCACCACTTCACCCTTTGTGCCCACCCCCCACCCCACCTTTCCCCTGGTAGCCACTAATCTGTTCTCTTTGTCCACATTTTTAAATTCCTCATATGAGTGGAGTCATACAGAGATTATCGTTCTCTAGCTGGATTATTTCACTTAACATAATTCCCTCAAGGTCCATCCATGTTATTGCAAATGGAATGATTTTGTTCTGTTTTACAGCTGAGTAGTATTCCATTATATATATACCACATCTTCTTTATCCATTCATCTGTTGATGGGCACTTAGGTTGCTTCCATGTCTTGGCTATTGTAAATAATGCTGCAATGAACATTGGGGTGCATAGGACTTTTGGAATTGCTGACTTCAAGCTCTTTGGATAGATACCCAGTAGTGGAATGGCTGGATCGTATGGTAGTTCTATTTTTAATTTTTTGAGGAATCTCCATACTGTTTTCCATAGTGGCTGCACCAGTTTGCATTCCCACCAGCAGTGTATGAGGGTTCCTTTTTCTCCACAACCTCTCCAACATTTGTTACTATTAGTTTTAGCTATTTTTGTCATTCCAATGGGTGTAAGGTGATATCTTAGTGTAGTTTTGATTTGCATTTCCCTGATGATCAGCGATGATGAGCATCTTTTCATGTGCCTATTGGCCATCTGTATATCTTCTTTGGAGAAATGTCTGTTCATGTCTCCAGCCCATTTTTTGATCAGGTTCTTTGATTTTTTGTTGTTGAGTTGTGAGAGTTCTTTATATATAATGGATAATAAGCCTTTGTCAGATATATGACTTGCAAATATTTTTTCCCAGTTAGTGGGTTGTTTTTTTGTTTCAATCCTGTTTTCATTTGCCTTGAAGAAGCTCTTTAGTCTGAGGAAGTCTCATTTGTTTATTCTTCCTATTGTTTCCATTCTCTGAGAAGATATGGTGTCCGGAAAGATCCTTTTAATACTGATGTCAAAGCGTGTACTGCTTACATTTTCTTCTAGAAGTCTTATGGTTTCAGGTCTCACCTTTAGGTCTTTGATCCATTGTGAGTTTATTTTGGTGAATGGTGAAAAAGAATGGTCAATTTTCATGCTTTTACATGTGGCTTTCCAGTTTTCCCAGCACCATTAGTTGAAAAGACTTTCTCTTCTCCATTGTATGCCCTTAGCTCCTTTGTCGAAGATAAGCTGTCCACAGATGTGTGGTTTTATTTCTGGGCTTTCAATTCTGTTCCATTGATCTGTGCACCTGTTTTTGTACCAGTACCATGCTGTTTTGATTACTGTAGCTTTGTAGTATGTTTTGAAGTCAGGGATTGTGATGCCTCCTGTTTTGTTCTTTTTTCTCAGGATTGCTTTAGCAATTCGGGGTCTTTTGTTGCCCCATATGAATTTTAGGATTCTTTGTTCTAATTCTGTAAAGAATGTCATTGGGATTCTGATTGGGATAGCGTTGAATCTGTAGATTGCTTTAGGTGGAATGGACATTTTAACTATGTTTATTCTTCCAATCCATGTACATGGAATGTCTTTGTATGAGACATTGTAAGCTTTTCCTCATTGGGTGCTAGATGTTTTTATATTCCTATAAATATCCCTGGGAAGCCATTGAGTTACTTGGAAACAGTGGGATATCTTTGGGTCTTCGTTTAGCTTTTGTCAGGCAGCTGAGAGCAGTGTTTAGTTTAGGTTAAGGTTCACTCACTGTTGAGACAAGACCTTGTGAATACTCTACCTGACACCCTGAGAATTATGGGATTTTCTGGTTTGGCTGGTGGCAACAGGTACTATTCTCAGCTTTATGTGGGTGCTTGGTATTATTCTCTCTGACCCTTTGTTGTGGCTCTTTCCCTGGCCTTGGGTAGTTTCCTCTTACTTGTCCTGATCAATTGTCCGTTCAATACTTGATGCGACCTTCTGTAGATCTACAGAGTTCCCTCTGTGTGAAGCTATCTTTTCTTCTGGTACTCTTTCCAGAAAACTTTTGCAGCTTGGTTTCCTTAGATTCTCAACTGCATCTTCTCTACTCCAGAAGAACTCGGGGCTCTGCCTGGATTTCCTCTCCCTGCATTGCTGGAAACTCTCTCAAGGCACTATGCAGAGGCAATCATAAGACTCGCGTTGTTTGTTTCCCATTCTCAGGGATCACTCTTCTTTGTTGCTTAATATTCAGTCTTGAAAAAGCATTTTCTTATGTTTTTGGTCTTTTTTTTTTTGAGGAAGATTGGCCTTGAGCTAACATCTGCTGCCAATCTCCTCTTTTTGTTGAGGAAGCTTGGCTCTGAGCTAACATCTGTGCCCATCCTCCTCTATTTTACATGCAGGACGCCTTAGACAGCATGCATTGATAAGCGGTCTGGGTCCATGCCTGGGAGCTGAACTGGTGAACCCCGGGCTGCCAAAGCAGAGCGTGTGAACTTAACCAGTGTGCCACTGGGCCAGCCCCTCTTTTTTGATTTTTTAAGTGGGAGCGTAAATTTGGTTTTCCAGTCCTTCTAGGCTGAAAACAACAGTCTTTGTGACAATTTACATTTGAATTATTTGAGATGAATAAAATTAAAAGCAATTTCAGTTCCTCAATCACTTCAATAAACACATTTCAAGTGCTCAAAAGCCACATGTAGTTAATGGCTATGGCATTGACTATGGTGCAGATATAAAACATTTCCTTCATTGTAGAAAGTTTAATTGGACAACTCTGTTATAAAAGTAAAATTGTTTCATGTTTTACAAAAACATCTGGATCTATTGTTTTATATGGTATGAATTAATGGTCAAGATGATATTGTTTTTCCAGTATGCATGTTCAAAAGTTGTGCTCTTTATTCTTGACCTTCACATTTCCACTGCATTTTTGGAAGCAATTTATCCATTTCCAGAAAAAAAATGCTGGAATATTGGTTGGAATTGCACCGAATCTTTATATCAATTGAGGGAGAATTGACATCTTTGAAACTTACATCCCTTCCATCTATAAATGTGGTTATTCCTTTATTTATTTTGGTCTTCTCTAATTTCTTTCAGTAATAATGTTTCATAGTTTTCCGGGTAAAGGTCTTGGATATCTTTCATTAGATTTATGCCTAGGTATTTGATATTTTATTTGTTTTTGTAAATGGCATCCTTTTAAAATTCCATTTTCTAATCTTTTGTTTCTAACATGGAAATGCAATCCGTTTTTTATATTGATCTTTTATCAGTGACCTTGATGAAATCAATTATTTATTTGAAAATTTTATCTGTAGATTATTTTTGGAATTTGTATCTAACATATTACGTATCTATGAATAATGATAATTTAAAATCTTCTTTTAAAGAGAAGAGAAATAGAAGAAATTTTTCTTTCTTGCCTTTTTATGCCAGCTAGGACCTCCAGCAGCCTATTGCTAAACAGTAGTGGTGATAATGGATATCCTTCTCGTTCCTGATCTCAGGGTCAAAATTTTCAATATTTCGTCATTAAGTATGGTGCATGATAGATTTTTTTTGGAAGATAACTTTTATCAAATTAAGGAAGTTCCCTTTTTATTTCTTGTTTGATTAAAATTTCTTTTTATTTCTACAGGTGTTGGTGTTGGATATTACCAATCTTTGGTTTTTGCTTTTATTGCTATGATTCCATCTTTTAGTCTTTATTTTTTTGTCAGTGTGATAAATTATGTTGATTAATGTTAAAATTCTGAATCAACATTTTACTTTTGGATTAAAATAAGTTGTGTGTGATGTATTTTCCTTTCTAGATGTCACTAGATTCTATTTGCCTATGTTTTTGCTGAGTAAGACTTTTTAAAGGAGACTTTTGAGTTTGTTTATTAGAGATATTGGCCTGGTTTTTTTTTTCTTGTGATGTGTTTATCTGGTTTTACTAGCAAGATTATGCTGGTTTTAGTTTTATATAACGAGCTTGGAAATGTTGGTTTAAGATTAATGCTATTTCTTAAATGTTTGGAAAAATTAACTGCTAGCTATCTGGGTCTGGAATTTTTCTTTGTGAGTAATTTTTAAATTATAAATTCAATTTATTAAGTAGATATAGACTATTCAGATTTTTTTATTTGTCCTTATGTCAGTTTTCCTCGGTTGTGTTTTTTAATTAATTTGTGCATTTTGTTTAAATTTTCTTCCTCGTACTTTCTTTGTGATTAATTTACTGTTATTTTCCTAGCTTCTTGAGCTAGATGCTTAGATAATTGAATTTTCAGCCCTCTTCTAGTATGTGCATTTAAACTGTAAGTTTCCCTCTAAATATGCTTCAGTTGTATTTTACATGTTTTGATAATAGTGTGTTTTATTATCTTTCATTTCAAAATGTTTTCCTTTTGATTTCTTCTTTGGCCTATGGGTTATTTATAATTTTTTACCATTTTTTTTTTCTCTGTGTGCCTGTCTACATTTTCTGCTAATCTATCTTCCAGTTGAATAACCTTCTCTTCTGATGAATTAATCTGCTGTTAAATTAATCTCTTTCACCCATAATATCCATAATTACATTTTTTATATTAAAATTTACATTGTATTCTTTTAAAAGAATTCACTGGTGAAATTTCCATCTTGTCATACATTTTCTTGAACAAATTAATCACAATCATTTTAAGTTCTGTGTCTGATAATTCAAATATCTGGATCATCTGTGAGTGTTTCTGTTGTCTATTTTTTCTCTAGATTTTCAATGGTTTGGTCCTATCCTCTGGCATGCTTCATGATTTTTGATTCAATGCTGGACATTGTATTTGAAAAATTCTAAGAGTCTTGAAGATGTTGTCCATCTCTGGAGAAGATCTGTTTATTTTTATTTATTTGGCCAGCAAGTTCACTAAGGGTGGGTTACTTTGGTTCAGTCAGGTCTTGGATGGTTCAAGACAGTTTCAGGTTTTATGTAGACTCTATGTCGGCCACTTAATTTCTGGTTTCTCACTTTGGCGTCTCAACTAAAAAAGTCTTATGTGAATGGAGGCTATTCCTTCTTGGTGGGTCCATATTCTAATTTTAGTCTTTGCATTCTATACAACTGACACAATTTATTTGTTTTTTAACATTTGTAGCCACTTAGCAGCTATTTTCTGCTTGGGTTCCCAGACTCTTATTCAGGGGCTGCTTAAGACTCAGCAAATACTTAAGGAGCAGAAGCTGCACAGAACTTTAGGCTTCTTTTGCTGATGTTCTCTTTTCTCTGGGATCTTGGTTTATTAAGTCATAACTACCTTGGGATCCCTGAATTCCAACTTTTGTCTTCCCAACACCATGGGACTGTCAAATGCTCAACGTTATTGCTTGGGGCTCAGCCTCTGGACCCAATGATGTGAACTGGCAAATGCTCTTACAGGAAAGAGCAGCAGAGAAAAGTCTTGCTTGCTTTAATGTGTTTTTCTAATTTTTCAAAGATCCTGGACCTTCAAATCCTAATTACCTTGATTTCTCTCTGATGCCTTCAAACAGTTTGTTTCCCCCTAGGTTTTATAATTCTTCTTGGCAGGCAGATTGGTTTGATGAAAGCTACTCTATCATAGTTGGATTGATGATTAATTTTCTTAATAAGTTTTTTTTTATTGGTAGAATTTGGAAGTATTTATTGCTGTGAGTATTGCGTCCAGGTCGTGGTTTACCACGGCTAGCAAAGGGCTCTTGTGTTGTGGGTTGGGCTCAATGGAACACACACTGGGGTGTAAGATGTTTATTAAGGATCAGCACCTGTGAAAGGAAGGAAGAAGTAGGATCAGGAAGGGAGAATTAGAACTTGGGCCTATCAAGCATGACTGACAGTGATTCTGGAGTGAATATTGACATTTATGCCCCTGCCTCGCTCAGTCTTCACATGTGGGAAGCTCCAATTTCCTCACGGGTAAAGTGGGAGCAGCTACTCAGCCGCATTGTGGTGAGGGTTAAATGACACAATGTGTGTATGTATTAAATGTCTGAAATGACACAGCGTATGTGACGTCTGCTTTGCATGGTGCCTGGCAGGTGGCATTAGCTATGCCGGTGGATCCGTGGGGCTGTTTCTGCCCCGCCCCATCTCTTGTCCTGCGAACTGCCCCTTCCCCTCAAATGGCTCCCCTGGGGATTCCTGTGTTCCTGCCTGGCCTTGTTCCTGCGGCCATACCTAGCTGCTTCCTTCTCGGCCCTTGGTACATCCTGGGCCAACCAAAATGCTGCCCCTCTGCCCGCAGGTCAACCAGTGCATTAGAGAGTTTCTCTCCCTCTTTCTGGCAGAGGTGGAGGTAGACTTTGGGAGCTGTTGGTAGCCGTGTTTCCATTAATGAGCAAGAATCAGGCCAACATTCTGACAGAGGCAGAGGTAGAGATGGAAAACATTTTGACAGTCCCGATACCAGACATACCTGAGAGCCAGCTCTTTCCAGCCCTTCCCAGGCTGTGGTGGTGGCAGGGCCAGCCCACGTGGTGCTGTTGTGTGAACTCGGAGAAAGCTCCCTTTCTCAAGACCATAACATTTCCATTTATCAGGAAATTGCATCAACCATATGAATGTTCCCTTCTAGAAAATTGTTGTAGTATGACAACTGATGTTCACATGCTGCTTTCTAGGGTTGTGCAGTGCACAACCTACACAACAGTTCACAGTGGTCCTGTGCATTGGACCAACCCCTTTTTGGCCTGAACTGGATTTCTGTCAGTTTCAGTCAAGGGACCTAACTAACACAGCTGTTGTCACACGGTGACATAGTATCTCGGCTATAGGAGGCAGTGATAAATTTGTGGAATAAATATATGGTTGAATAAATGAATGAATGAGCCTTGCCAACATACATTTAACATGGTAACTTCTAGAGTCCTCTTCAGATTCTGGGCTTCTGGGTGCTGTGAGGACTCTTGGGTATTAAGGTACATGATGTTCCTTAGAGAGCAGTGAATACATCTGCCTCCTCCGTCTCTGTACCCCTCTCACAGGCCTCTGGGTAGCCCCAGCAGGTCACACACAGTACTTATCAGGATTTTTGTTTGAGTGGTGAGCTTTGTAAATTGTTCAGGCAGCTTTGCTCTTGCTTCATGCAAGAAACCTGTGGATCCTGGTACTTCATCTCGCCCTGGAGTGGTAATAACCCCTTCCCCTCAGACCTTATTTCAGCCAGGCCTTGGCTATCTCCCTGCGGCTGTGTCAGCAGCACGGAGCCACTCTGGACGCCCTCCCATTTTGCCTGAGCAGAAACGTTCTGGGCTTTCCTTTCCCCTGGGAGCCTGGCTGGGGGGCTGTGGGGAGTTCCATTGCTCTGTCTCTTCCTGCTTAGTCTCCTAGAGCTGCTATAACAAAGCATCACAAAGCGGGTGGCTTAAGCAACAGATGCTTACTGTCTCAGGGTTCTGGAGGCCGGAAGTCCGAGATCAAGGTGCCGGCAGGGTTGGTTCCTTCCAAAGGCTGGTCCACATCCTTCCCTTAGCTCCTGGGGGCTTGCTGGCATTCCTCGGCTTGTGGCAGCATGACTCCAGTCTTCACACGACACTCTCCCTGCGTCTCCACTAGTCTTCCCTCCACGTGTGTCTGTCTCTGTGTCCAAATTTCCCCTTTTTCTAAGGATGCCAGTCACATCAGATTAGCGCCCACCCTAATGACCTCATTCGTACCTTAATCACCTCTTTAAAGATCCTGTCTCCAAATAGGACCGCATCCACCGGTACTGGGGGGTTGGGCCTTCCACATCTTTTTGGGGGACACAGTTCAAACCATAACACCTCCCTTGGGATGTTCCTTCTCTGTTGTTGGTCCCAGTTAAGCTGGTTTCTGCAGAACCATTTCCTGAGCTAAACTGAGGCTTCCTCCAGGTGTGGTGTATTCTAGAACTGCATATGCCTCAGGTACAAAAGCTTTAGCAATCCCGTCTCTCGCGTTTGGGGGTGTGTGTCCACCATGCGGGTGAGATTTTTTCTAGTGAGGTTGGCGGGCCGTGGGGTTCATCCGTGTACCTATTTTTCAATCACAACCTCAGTGCAATCTTTGGGGCCTGGCAGAGGCTCTGACATAGATGATCAAGCTTCTCCCAGGAAAGGAGAGTTTGCGAAGTGGAGCCGGGAGAAGCCCCCTCATATCTCCTTCTATGGGGTGAGAGACACAGGCTCCAAGGGGGATGAAATACAGTGTGCGCCCGTCTCTTCCAAGGAGCTGTGTTCTCCCCAAGTGGGAGATAACACGCACCGGAATTCTCACGTGGAACTCTTCAGTGTGACACTCTGTGTTGTGGGTGTGTCTTTCTCACCTCTAATGTGTTGGCTAGTTGTTCTGTATGCGATGGAAGAGGACGTGTCTGACAGTCTTAAACTTGTGCTTTTAGTCATTTTAATAATAACAAATATCATAATGAGAATATTTTCTTTCATTTCTGGAGTCTCTAAAGACTTGTTTGAATCTCCAGATAGCTCTCTGTATTGGCGTATTACCCTCTCCTTAAAGGGCAGGATGGCCTGCTGGTCAAGCGCATGAGCTCTGCTGCCCCAGTGCTTTGGTCCAACTTCATGCCACCATTTACCAGATGTAAAGACTTTTGGCTTTCGTCCCTGTATCCCACTTCCTCTTCTATAAAATGGAACTAATAATATGACCTAACCCATTGGGTCATTGTGAGTGGGAAATGCGTTAACATTTGTAGAGCACTAAAAACGGTCATTCGAGGCAGCTTATGTTAAGTGCTACACATTAGCTCTTATTTTATTTACAGATGAGCGAACCGAGGCTCTGAGAAGTTAAGAGAATTCTTCAGGCCGCCCATGTCTCGTAAGTAGCAGGCCCCCCAGATCCTAATCCCTGGCAGAATGACTTGAAGTTAGGGGGTTTCACCTCAACTGCGTTGGCACAAATCCAAGCGCATTCTGCCGCTCAGTTTGTCTTGGCAAAAATCTTCTTGCCATTTTCTCCCTGGCCCACGCCCACTCCTATGCGCGTCGGACACCTGCCCTCATGTTCCCAGAGCCCCGGGGGCCTCCTCTGACCTACAGCTGCCTGCTTGTCTCTGTCCGTCTAGCCTGCGGGCCCTTGAGGACCCGCCAAGTGCCTACTGAACGGATAAGCAAAGCTGTGCTCTGCACCTAGGAGAGGAGCAAACGCTCCCTGAAGTGGGAAGACAGTCGGCTTTGGTCCTAGAAGGAAGCGCTACCTTTCACAGGGAGCAAGGTTTTGATGTTTTGTGAGTTGCATGGGGAAATTTACAGTTAAGTCCAAAAAAATACTGCAGACTACATTTAAGGACAATAAGCTGTGTTAGAAGTGACCTTGAAGGTGTCTTTCACCTACCTGTGAAAATGACATCACAGAAGCAGGAACCACATCTTCCTGAGAGAATTCCTTGCAAACACTCCTGATAAAACAGCAAAATAGGGCACTTCCTAGGGGCGGGGGCAGCTGATGGCCTCGAGGCGCCACACAGTGTGTTGAAATTTTCCCCCAGGTGAAAATCACTGGCATTAATGAGGGTGAGACCCACAACCTTGGCTTCATCAGCTGATGCTCCCCAAGTGCTAGAATAGTGCCTGGCACTTAGTAGGTGCTCAATAATTATTTGTTGAATGAATGAATGAATGAGTGAATGAAGTACCACGTTGAAAGTGACTCAGCAGTGTGTTGGCCCTACATCTACATATAGGATCTCCCCATTTTACAAATGAGGAAACTGAGGCTTAGAGAAGACAAGGTCACTCCGCTTAGTTAAAAGCCATGTGAAGATGGGGACTCCTTTCTCTCTGTCTATAAGCCATCACTGGCCGCTGCCCTCCCAGGACTACCGCCTTGTTGTGGGTTGGGTGGGGTCGGTCAGTGACTGAGTACCAGGACTCTCTCTCCATGGGAGGCCGATCCCAGGGAAGGAGTGGGGCTGGTGTCCGCCCTTGGGGTTAGTGGAATGAGCACAGGCAGGAAGAATGCACACCGTGGACAAAGTCTCAAGGCTGTAAGAACCAGAATCCTCGTCCATACTCCTCCATCTGATCGTTCCAAATTCCATCCAGTTTGGCATGTTTTTCTCTATGGAAGTGACATTGTTGCCTCATCTGTCATTTCAGTGGCTGAGGAGAAACTGGTGAAATTCAGGGACTTTCTGCGGGAGTGAAGGGCTGAGGACTAGAGCACAGGCAGGCAGGGCAGGGTCGAGCAGGCTGCTCCAGGGACAGACCCTCCTGAGAGCGGAACAGGCCAGCCTGTGCTTTACTGGGAAAACCAAACACAGCAAAGCTGAAGGTGCTGAGGAGGCCACATCCCAGTTACTGTGGCCCACGCTTTCTCCTGGAAAGGGGTGCTCAGGAACGGCAGAGGCAGGATGCGGCTGCAGGCTGACTGCTGAGGGGCTGTCTCTGGCTCCTGGTGCCTGGGAGCCCTTTGCATTCACGGTGCGCAAAGCCTTCCTGCGCCTTTCCTAATGGGAGGTGTTATCTCCGCTTTTCAGACCCAGAAGCCCTGTGCCGAGGAAGCTGGGCTTTTCTGCCTCCCCCCCCCCCCCCCTTGGCGGGCAGAGGGCGAGTTGCGGGTGGTGGTGCAAACGTGGTCCAGCTCTTCTGCTCCAAACCCGAGCTTTATCTCCCTGACCGTGCTGCCTCTTGGAGCCTTCTGGAGAGGATCATGCTGTGGAAATGAGCATCCGTCCAGACTTGGAGCCTGGGCTTCAAGGGCCTGCACGACCCTCCACCCGGCTTCCAGCCACCACCATTCCTCATGTCTTCCCCTCACCTGTCTCCATGCTGCCGAGGGGACCTGCAGGCGATTGACTTGCTTCTGTGCATCCAGGCGGACCTTTGCCCACACCCCCAATTCCCCTCTTCTCCCCACTTTGTTTTCCCCTGGAGTCATTTAAATGAAAGTAGATGGATCCTGGACAATACAAGGGGTGATTTTCTTTTACACACTTCCATGTTTGGTCTACAATATTTGTCGTCGGTATAGTCTCTTCATTCGTTCATTCAGTCGCTCCTTGATCCATCCTTTGGCATTCACTTATTGAGCTCCTATTGCATGCCAAGCATTGTGCTAGATCTGAAGGACTCCTGTCCTGAATAGACAATTGAGGAACTAGAAATTTGTAGGGATGGACCAAGTATTTCTCCAGAACACACAAATCCAGAGGACAGTCAAGGATCAAACTGTTGATGTGTTGATATGCTCAGGCCCCCGAAGAGCTGCAGGCACCCTAGTCCCCGCAAGCATCCTTCCTCTGGTTCAAGATGGAGTTGGCAGGGCTTGTAATCCATCATCTTGCATATTCTGTGTGGCCTCCTCTCTTCCCGGGCACAGTGAGATGTCCAAACTCTCCTCCAGATCAGGTGCTGGCACTAACACGGCTGCCCCAGGAGTGCAAGGACTGCACCTTGCGGGGTGCTTCTCATCAGCACCTTCAAGGGTCTGCTTCTCTGACCAGCTTTAGCTCTGGGCGCTGAGGCTGAGCCTCCAGAATGACGCAATGTCCCCTCATGCACAGCAGACACCTGTGCAGTCAGGCCTCCTAGCCAGGGCCGCGACCAGTGCTGTACCCACTGCAGCCTGAGGCAGCTTCAGCGGGCAGTCCCCAGTGTTTCATGCCTCGCCAGTGCCCTTGTGCCCACTGCCTTCTCTCTGGGAACACAGGAGAATAGTATGAAAACATGGGATTCGAGTCAAACAGATCAGTTCCCAGGCCTAGCTCTGCCACACACTGGCTGTGAGATATTTGGTAAATTCACTAATCTCATCTATAAAATGGAGCAAATGATGCCTCCCCGTATCAGTCAGGGCTCTGCAGAGAAATAGAAACTATAGGAGATACATATTTATTTTAAGGAACTGGCTGACACAATTTGTTTTAAGGAATTTAAAATTATTTAAATTGGCTGCCAATTTGAGTAATTAGTTGACGCAATTATGGGAGCTGGAAAGTCCAAAATCTGTAGGGCAGGTTGGCAGGCTGAAAACTCAGGCAGGAGGTGATGCTGCAGTCTTGAGGTAGAATTCCTTCTTTGGGAAACCTCAGCTTTCACCCTTAAGGCCTTCAACTGATTGGATGAGGCCCACCCACATTATTAAGGGTAGTCTTCTTCACAAAGTAGACTGATGGTTAGATATTATCCACATCTACAAAGTACCTTCACAGCAACACCTAGATTACTGTTTGATTAACTGAGTACTATAGACTAGCCAAAGTGACCCATAAAACTGACCATCACATTCTCTCTTAGGAGAGTTATAAGGATTAAGTAAAATAATATATGCAAAGGGCTAAGCATAGAACCGATACATGGTTCATTGTTTACATTGTTCGCACAAGGAGTAAACATTTACTCATTAGTATTATTATTGTGGCTATTATATTTATTTTCCACTTAGTTTTGGTCTGCTGCTGATTCGACAAAAGGCTCGTGCTTTGTTCCAAGGTGTTTGCTACTCAGATATCCCACACATAAGGTGGTGTTTGCTAGTGGGCAGAAGTGCGCTGTGGGAACTCAGAGATGGGAGTGGACCCAACAGTAAGCTCCTGGAGGGCAAGCCCAAGTCTGGTTTACACAGAGCTCAGAGTAAATGCTCCACACATATGAAGAAATGAAAACAAGGTCCTTACAAGCATGAGTATCCAATGCACATAGATTACAGCCTCATATGTAATTTGAACTTTCCTAGTAGCCATATTAAAAAAACAAACAGATACTAATACAGTCCCGTGCCATATAACATTTTGATGAATGACAGACCCCACGTACAACAGTGGTCCCATAAGATTAGTACCATGTAGCCTGAGTGTGTACTAGGCTATCCCGTCTAGGTTTGTGAAGTACACTCTGTGATGTTCGCACAACGAGGAAATCGCCTAACGACGCATCTCTCAGAACGCATCCCTGCTGTTAAGCGACACGTGACTGTATCCAAAAGTATTACTATTTCAAAGCGTAATCAATACATAATTATTAATTAGACATTTGACATTCTTTCTTTTCACACTAAGTCTTCAAATCCAGCTTGTGTTATATTTATGGCACCCTCCATTTGGACCGGCCATTCCAAGTGCTCAATGGCCGCATGTGGCTAGTGGCTGCTGTACTGGACGCAAGCTTAGTTCCTGAATGGTTGCATCCTCATCACCGAGGCTGGGTGTGGAGTGGGTGGCATGTTGGTCACGGACTCCACTCCAGAACAAACTCAGTAGGATTCGCTGACTCGTGCCTGCCTGTTCAAAGCCTGCTCGTGACCGGTGGTCGGCTAGATAAGAACAGAAATTGATAGCAAGCATTTAGTGAGTTTTATAACAATTTGACAGTAATTTTACATCCATTGAATCTCATAGTAAAAAAATTGAGGATTGCATTATATGTTTTTTTAAATTTAATTTTTCTATAAATTCATTTGTATTGTATTTTAAAAGCTATCTGTCTGTGATGGAGTGGAAGTCAATAAAAACTGGTCCTTCACAGAGATAGTTGAGAAGCAGTGCTCTAGGTCACTAAAGAAGAGTCTTTGGGGTGGATCCTGGGGATCTGTGCTTTTAACAAACCCCTGATGATTCCTAGGCATATGGAAGTTTGAGTCTTCTGAAATTAGGTCAAAGACCCCAAGAAATGTAGATGTCATTTAATTTTCATTTTAATTTTATTTTCTCCCCCAAATTGTTGTGTGTCCAGAGATCGAGCCTCAGGCTGGGTGGGTCTTCATAACGAGGGCAGCTCAGCTCACTTCAAAGACACCATCCCAGTAGCAGTGGGGAGCCCTGGGCCGCCTTGACATCCACACAGGCCAGAACACAAGTTCCACACAGTCCTGCTTCTTCTTGAGACCCTTTGTGAATCCTCCAGGATACTGGGATTTTCAAGGTTTTCTCTGATCCTTCACACAGAGAATACAACTTTTCAATCTCCATCTCTTGGAGCAGACAGGCAATCTGTTAAAAAAAAAAAGGGAAAAAAAATCTCTAGACCCAAAGGAACTCTATTTTTTCTTGTCCTTGCTCAAAGCTTTTATAGAACATCTTGGCTTTCAAAGGCAGTGCGTGTATTGATTTTTTGTCCCTGACCCCCAGGGTTCATTGCTGCTGTGTTTTGGGCTAAGGCTCCCTATAGAAATCCCAGTGGCCTCAGCTCGGGAAGTCTTGGTGATTGGCTGATATTGGAAGCAGTTTCCTTATATAAACCATCACAGACGTCCTTTGTAATTTGTCATCTTCTCTTTCTGTGAGGTTCTCCTCACAGGATCTTTCCTGCATGGCTCGACACTTTAAATCAGGCTTCGGGCCAGAATTTCTGCAAGGAAATGGAAGCCTTTACCTCTGGCTCTGCCACAGCTTCTAGAGAAGTTGTTTTAGCTTCTGGCCCCCACCCCTGCCAGCCCAATACTCACCCAGAGATAGATTTCGTCTCTTCCCACAAAATCTCAATATCCCACCGTATTAATTCACCAGGGCTGCTGTCACAAAATACCACAGCCTGAGAGGCTTAAGCAGCAGAAATTTATTTCTCACACTTTTGGAGGCTGCAAGGCCAAGATCAAGGTGTCGGCAGGTTTGGTTTCTCCTGAGGCTCCTCTCCTTGCCTTGCAGATGGCCACCTTGTGGCTGTGTCCCTTCGTGGCCACTCCTCTGTGCATGCATCCCTGGTGTCACGTCCTCTTCTTATAAGGACACCAATCTTACTGGCTTACTGCCCCACACTTAGGACCTCATTTAACCTTAATTACCTCTTTAAAGGTCCTCTCTCCAAATACAGTCACGTTGGGGGTGAGGGCTTCAACATATGAATTTTAGGGGGGCGCAATTTAGTCCATAACAGTTACTAAGTTGGCTTCTGCTTGTTGTTAAGCTCCCTCTCGGATTCTGGGGTTCTCACACAGGACGATTGTGGGCCCCACCTCAGTGACCAAGGTTTGGTTTGGTTCCCACCTCATCGCCCCCTGGAGGCTGTTCCTGCACTGGGTAGAGGCCTGCTTGGACTTCTTTGAGGGTTGACCAGGGTCTTCAGCCCACTAAGCCACGCTAGATTCTGCCTGTGGTGCCATTGCTGGCTCTCAGAAAAGTGTTTTGTAGTCAGCTGTGAATTCTATCAGAGACTGCTCTCTACTCCCGACTCTTCAGAAATGATTCCAAGCTTTAGGTAAAACTTGATTTTTGTGCACACATCACTCATTCCCCTGCTCTCTTCTCCCTTGGTGGTCTGTCTCCCCTTCACTGGCCCAGTCTCTGGCCAAATTCAATGGGAGAACAGAAATTAGTCATCTTAATCCTTGCAGCCATTAGCACTCCTATTCTTTCCATTAGAAGGCTGGGCATCTACTTATCTCTTATTTTCCAATCTATTTTACAGCAGGAACCCAAGACCATTTCTACTTTCTTTGCAGTCATCAAACAAAAGACAAGAGAGGGCAAAATAGTCAGATTCAAGTCTTTAGTGACAGCTTATTTAGTGACCTTGAGAAGTAAAGAAACACTAAGCTTTTGTTTGGCACCATTCATCAACCCATTGATCCATTGATTCATTGATCAAACATTCACTGAGCTCCATCAATGCCCCAGGCAGCGTGCTGAGCATGATGGGTGATAGAGATGAGACACACTGTTCCTGTCCACCAAGAACTTTTGGTCTGGGCATGAAGGGTCCAGTAAGCAGGCAATTGGGATACAGTGTGGAAGGAGCGGCAATGGGCACAAACCCAGCATGCGATCTGAACCAGAGTGCAACACAGCCACACTGGGAAATTCAGAAAGGGCTTCCCAAAGGAGATGAAGGCTGGGCTGAATCTTGAAAGGAGAGTGGGAGTTAGCCTAGTGCAGAGGTCGAGGTAAGAAGAGGAGAGAGGCATGAAGGCTATTCCAAGCAGAAGTCACAGCATAGGAAGGGTTGGAGGTGTAAGGGATGTGGGGCAACTGACGAAATATGTAAATATTGCATGTAGTTTCTGGGAGGCCAGTAATTAAAGCCCAAGGATGGTTCTCCTGATAGCCTGGAGGTTGAGGGCTATACCTGATGAGGATTATTTTAGGCTGGTTACTTTTAAAACTGCAGATGAGAAGGGGGCTGGTTACTTTTAATAAAAGCAACTCTGAGGAGCGGAGTTTGCTTGCCCTTTGTTGGGAAACATTTACATTTGTAAGGGAAAAAATCTCCATCTGTAAAGATGCCTCCCTCTCTGTGCCAGGAAGAAGGGGGATAACCTTTTCTCTAGAAACTCTTAATCAATGCCAAAGGCAAGAACTTAAGTTGTTTACTGTCTGGCAACCTCATGTAACTGACCCCCCCAACATCCTCCTTTGTCTTTAGCTGAAGATAATATTTAAGCCGTGGCTTCTGCCATTTACTTAATCTGGTTTGATTCTTACCTAAAAAGTTATAGGACCACCCAATAACCAGGACCCTACCAGCACTGATACCATTTTAATGACTCTTTTGACATATTCTTTCCTCTGTCTTGTAAAGAGATAACTCACATAACTATGCCTTAAATTTAGCCTTACTCTCCACCCATGTTTGCAGCAGCAGCAGTGGCAGCAGGAGCTCTGACTGCCCATGGGTCCTGTCCCCATGCTATTCCACACTATTCTCTAAATAAAAGAGCACTACTGCCAGATCTTGAGAGTCCAAGAAATCTTTCTTTCAACTCCTCGGATCACTGACCCCGCATCATACCTACCTCAAGAGGGGAGTGTGCTTGTGTGTGTGTGTGTGTGTGTGTGTGTGTGTGTGTGTGTACAGTAAAGCTCCTAAAATTAAAATGGCGCTCCACTAGCTCTCTTCCTACCTTTATGACCATATGTTCTATAACTCCTTCTTGGCCTTCTCCTGACCTCCTTTCTTCCCTCTGTTGCTAGCCACCGAATCTCAGCCCTTGGACCCTTCTTCTCTATAGAAAAAGATGTTTTAGAGAGTGACCCTGTCTCAGAGCTTCACACTCTACATCTCAGTAGCTAGCAGAGACCACGTTCCATTGTCCTGTCTTCCCCCCTCAGTGCTCCGGACTGGCATTGTCGACTGTCTGCTGAACATCTCCACTGTCACCTAGTCTAGGCTGACCATGGATCCTAGTTTGCCCTGGCAGTCCCAGTTATGTGTTTTGTCATGTAGTAATTATTAAGAATGCCCCCTTTTCACTTTCAAAAGCATCCCAGTTTAGACAATAAATTATATGATCACCCTACGTGTGTTTCACTAAGTCTAAAACCAAACTCTTTTTCCTCTATCCATTCCCGCTCCAAAGATCCCTTCTAATTTTGTTTTTGACGATTGGTGCTGAGATGATCTATTGACTGCACCTTCTTCCTTGCAATCATTTTCAACCCATCACCCTTCATTCTTCGTTAAATCTCTTCCACATTCGACCTGCCCTTTCCACTTGCATTGCCACAGTCGTGGTCCAGATTCTTACAACCTTAGGCCCTCTCCTACTCCCCAAATCTGTTCTGAACAATCTATTTCAAACACAGATTTTACTGAGTTACTCACGTGTTCAACTCATCCAGTGCCCCCCCAAAGTCTACAAGATAACATCTCTGCTTTAGCTGAACACTAGCATTTGGCTTTTAACACTTATATGCTTTTTAAAAATGTTTACTGTTTAAACTGTTACTTTATTTCAGCCAGATCAGTCTATCCACTGACCCTTTGAAATGTTGTGCATGTTCTGACTTGCGTATCTTAGCTCATGCTATGTTCTTCTTTGTTCAAGGCTCTCTTTCTACTTCTCTTCCCAATCTTTCTCAAACTTGGAGGCCTAGATTGATTCCATCTCCTCTAGGAAGCCAGCTCTGAACCTCAAACCCTGAGGAGTCAGTCACTTTGTCTCTCCTGCCATCCCTTTCTGGGCCTGTGGATTCCTTGCTATATAGTGCTCAGCAGAGTGTTGATGTCCATGCTCATGCTGCTTGAGCAAATGGAATAGTGATTGACTTGAGGTCTTGGAAAAGACATCACTTTTGTCAAACTCTTATTTTGCCCAAGACGAGATGCTTGCAGCCGGCACTATCACCTCAAAATCCATGGTGTAAAAACACGATTTCCAAACCTAAGCTGTTTCCAAATCCTGTTCTGCCACTTATCAGCTGTGTGACTTTGGGCAAACTACTTAACCTCTCTGTGACTCAGCTTCCTCTTCTATGAACAGAGCTAATAGCGGTATGCACCTTATGGGGTTGTTGTCAGGATTAAATGACATAAAGAAAGTTAAAGGCTTAGTATAGCACCTGGAATGGAGAAAGAACTCAATACTATTTTGTTATTTAATTGTTTACTATTATTATGGTCAATTATTTTTTCCCAACAACCAACCAATCCTTGGTAAGAGTTCCCTGTTTTACCATTGGTTCTCAAAGCTAGCAGATTAAAAGACAGTAGTAGCAATAGCTGAGCTTGTAGACATTGGGGATAACCGTAATAAACTCCCTTCCTGATTCACCCCCAAATTAGCACCATCAGGTGGAATACAAACCCCATGCCTGCATATCACCTGCTCTACCTAATTCAGGTGGGTCTTTAAAATAATCCGAGTGGGATGCCCTTACTCTTGCCTGCACCAACCCCACCTCTTCTTGGGCTGATCCCCTACTGTGCTTGTTCTTCCCTCTCTCCACTTACCTAAATTTGACCCATCCTGAGAGACCAATTGGGATCCATCTTAGAGTATGTGTCGTGGAGCTCAGCCCTTAACAATTGTCTCCTGCAGTTGGGAATTAAATTTTATCATTATTTTATGGAACTCAGAGAACTTTTCTCTGTCTTGAGCACATACCAAATGCTTCCAAAATATTTATTGGTTAACTGGTTGGTGATTACAACCATTAGGTTATCCGGGGGAA
This sequence comes from Equus caballus, assembly GCF_041296265.1. NCBI lineage: Eukaryota > Metazoa > Chordata > Mammalia > Perissodactyla > Equidae > Equus > Equus caballus. Next base: position 22,636,312 of record NC_091688.1, on the reverse strand, counting down.
GTTCTTTGGAGAAAATGCTCACCTATTCCACGTTCCAAAGAGCCCTCACTCCTGGCTCATGTCTAACCACCAGTTCTGATTCTTCTGTTGGAGGCTAGCCTGCTGAATTCAGGGCAAGGAGAGGAGGAGAGGACCGTGGGCGTGTTTTCAGATTTCTCACTAATTCAGTATCCCAACTAAATATAGTGTTATTTAGCATTATGAAATCGGCCCATTTTAAAGTCATTTTAAGTAAACCTGTATTTTGAAGCTTCAGTATTTTATGTGGGTCACCTGGATTCTCAGGGAATGTGAGCAAATGAACCAAATATGTTTTAAGCAAAGATTCCTGTTAGATTTTACTTCCTTGATGTCCTCAGGCTCAACCCATGCCTGAAGGACGTGGTTTAGTCTACAAGCCCATTTGACAGGAGGACCACACAGAACTGGGACGCTCCCATCCCCTCCCCTTCTGCTAAGCCACTGCTGACTTCAGCTGCCCTGTTTTCTCCTGGGCTCCCATAAAGCCAGCGTGTGAGAGTGGCACATGGCCGCTGAGTCTACACTGACTTTTCATCTTTTAAGGCCTGTTTTTCTAGCAGGTTGGGTATCCACGTTCCCATTGGCGACACAGAGGCTAGTTGACCGCCACTGTATTTTCCATCCCCATCAGCCTGTGATGTTTAAAAATGCAAGATGGGCGTTCCTGGAGTTTCTGTCTAAGGTGAGCCAGGTAAACCCTCTCTAGCAAGCCTGCCTCTCCAGCCAGGGCGGGCCAGCTGCTCTTCAGGGAGAAGGGGAGGGTTCCAGCCGAAGAAGGCTCTTTAAAAACACCAAGGCTGACGGCACGATAACCACTCCAGAGCCAACAGAACAGCTGCAAAATATGATAAAAATCACTTGAAAAGTTCATTGATTTTGCAGCAAAACTGCAAGTACTTCGCTTTATAATAGTTGTTCCCTCGCGCTCTTGAATCTTGTACTCGAGCTACAAGGGCGTTGGGGTCAGGGTGGCATTCAGCAAACAGGCCCGGGAAGACAATAGCACAAGGCTGAAGAGACACTTTAATCATGAGCTAATTTACAAACCAAAGCAAAACAGAGTCAGGTTTTGTCTAAGATTATTAGAAGATGTTAATTCTGTGCTTAAATTATTTCTCACTCCTTTCCCCCCTGAGCTCATAACCAGAAAAAAAAAGGAACATCAACCCAATCTCGCCCCCCAGTTCTTATCTTCCTAATTAAATTTTGTGACTTGGCGCACACGGATGGGGGGGTTACTTTTTTCCCTTTCTTCTTTTCTCTCTGAGGACGATGTACCTGTTATTCACATTCTTATTGCTTCTTGGTGGGAGCTTCTCGCACTCAGATGGAATGGCTGTTAGCTCTTTCTCTCCACTTTTTGTCTGGGTTGAGCGAGACAATGATAGAACTTGGTACAGAATGAGTTCCTCCTGGGTCCTTGACCCAATAGATCTCCACCGGCTGCTCAGTGGCCAGCACTGTCCTCCTGCTCTCCTCCCCTCCGCGGCAGGGGCTTCAGCAGCAAGCTCTGCCCTGCCCTGTCCTGTCCTGTCTTGCTGGCCCCACTCTCCTCCCAGGCTGGCCAGATCCCATGGCCAGGATTTAAAGGGACATGAGCAAACAAACCCCAAACTGGACTAACTCTCAATTATCAGCTTGAGTGGAAGTCTAATCCAATAGTCATCTCTACTTGGCTTTGGAATGCCTTGCGTGATTCATACGGTGCTGACGTACCTGGCTGTTTCTGCTTTGCTCGGGTGAATAGCGTTGGCATTTTCAATATGCCCAAAGACTGCTGGTGAGGATAGCACCCCAGTAACATTCTGAGGTGGAAGGGAAATCAATTTGGGCAGGAGAATCTGACAAAGGTAACCCCCATACGTTACCACGCAAAGGGCACGATCTGCTCGTCACAAGACAAAAGCCAATTGTCAAGAGGCAAGATGGTGGCAGAGAAAGGGCATTTTATTACAGCTCGCTAGCAAGAGGGAAGATGGCGCCAACGTCCAAGAGAACCATCTTAAGGGGGGCACAGAATCTTGAACCAGCCACTTCAAGGGGCTATTTAAAAAAATATGTATTTTTTTAAGATTTATTTTTAGATAAACTGATTTTCTATGAATAAAAATTGTATATCTCTTTCTTTGTGTTCAAAATAAGGAGTTAATTTTTCCCCCCCGAATGTGACATAACAATTTAACATATTTGGATTATGTTTTTTTTCCTGTCTAAACTGATACATACCTGGAAGGTATTATCATGCACAAGTGTAACTCACACAAATGTGGTTACTCAATCTTCTTCTTTTTTTGTTTTTTAAAGATTTTATTTTTTCCTTTTTCTTCCCAAAGCCCCCCAGTACATAGCTGTATATTCTTCGTTGTGGGTCCTTCTAGTTGTAGCATGTGGACGCCGCCCCAGCATGGCTCGTTGAGCAGTACCATGTCCGTGCCCAGGATTCGAACCAACGAAACACTGGGCCGCCCGCAGCGGAGCGCACGGACTCAACCACTCGGCCACGGGGCCAGCCCCGCAATCTTCTTTTTTTTTTTAAAAGTATTTTTTTAATGTCTTCTTTTTGCCTTCATGTAGACAAAAAGTGTTCTCACTTTTCTGAGTTCTTTTCTTCTCTCTCCTTTTTCTATTTGCTGTGTGTGTGTCATTTTCTGAATGTAGCAACTTCTTGCGAGGCTTAAAAGGTCTTCAGATTTAGGTGAAATAGATCACTTGTTTGCTAATCAGAACTGCGCCATGAATAACTGTTTCAAAATTTCAGCAGAGATGAGTGACTTTCGATGGCTGCCCTCTGGCTGGTCTCAGGTTGGTGGTGTGGCCTAGATTTCACCAAACAATCACATTGTGGCTCTTAAGAATACTGTGTAGTGCTAGGTCATCTCTCAAGGGGACACCATCTACTTTAGCAGGATTGGGACCATTTTATATTTTGTCAGTGATGTAAGTCACACACAGGAATCAGAGTTAGCTGGCACCATGTCTTTGATCTACTTGAGCAATAGCTCAGGGTGTCTGGTAAAAAAATAAACTGGTGCCCCAGGGTGCTTCCAGGTCATCTGGCCCCATAATCTGGTTCTGTCTGACTCCAGTGTGAACGCTGGGTTTGAAGGGAGCAGGAGGGAGAAGTGTTGGTGGCCTGGGTGAGGGACCGTGGTGGTCTCAACCAGGAAATTCTTAGTGGAAACAGAACAAACCAACTTAAGAAACACTAAAAAGAGGACTTGACAGAACTTGGCAATTGGGTTTGGAGGACGAGGGAAACGTCGAGGACAGTGCCCGTATTTCTTGTTTGAGCATCTTAGTGGATGGTAGGAGAGAGGCAGGAGAGAGCAGAGAGGTAGATGTAGGGGATAGGTGTCCACAGCCTGGACATATGGAATTTCAGGTGCCTGTGGCCCATCTAAATTGAGACGTCACAGAAGCAGTTGAGTGGATGGGCTCTAGCTCAGGAGCCTTATCCAAGTGAGAAATATAAAACTTGGATGACATTCACGTAGAGAAGGAAGTCCTGGAATTAGAAAAGGTCACTCAGTGAGTGGAGAGAAGGGCTCAGCATGGAACCTTGAGGAAAACCAGTTTTAAGGAGCAATCAAGGAATAGAAACTATAAACGATATTAAGAAGGAAACAATAAAGAAAATTAACCCGTTCTAAGAAGCAATTCTGAATCTTTGTCTCATTGCGTCTTTAAAATTTTGTTTATGCTTATTTATTTTGATCATTTATTTTTTTACCATGAGATATTTCAGACATTTGAAGGGTATAGTTTAGAATAATACAGGAAACACTCACCATCTCCCTACTGCTTGAGAACAGTTGAAGACTCTCCATGAATCACTTTCCTGATCATTCTCTCCACCTTCCCTCAGGGGTAACCAAATCAATAACTCTCATGCTCATCTTTATACTTTTATGGCACCTTGTGGCATCATCATGCAAAAGGAAACAGTCTCCTCCATTGCTAGTGGGACATGAAACTCAAATTCCAAAGGAAGGAGCATCTACAGATTGCCTTTCCAAAAATCACAGGTGTGCTTCTCTTTCTCAAAGGGCACTCACATTTGATTGCTAAGTGTAGCCAGTTATCAATTCATTGTCTCTCAGCTCCAAATCCAGCCCACCTTGCCCTGCTTTGTGGCGCTGGAGCTGGGCACTGTAACATTTTTTCTTCACCAGCTGGTGCAATACTACCCTTGCCAATAGAGGGCGCTAAGGAGGCACTTCAGGAGGCAGAAGCCTCTCTTCCTGGTTCTGGTGTGCTTCCTCCTTCTTGCTCCTGCCCTGTGGCCGGTGACTTTGCACGTCATCTAGTGGTACTTACCCTCTGGTGAGTTTCACTGCTGTCCCAATGGGTGGCTTTCCAGGGAGTCTCCCTGGTGTCCTCTCCACCCCCAGCAGACAGTTTTCTGCCCTCCAGCCCCAGCATACAGCACCCAACATCTCCACCATCCAGTGGGCCTCAGCCACATCCTCCCCAACGAGGCCTGGCCTTCAGCCCTGGGCTGGCGGTCCTTCCTTAGTTGCTGTGCCTCTGCCTTAGAAGTAGTGACTGCTCCTCTATCTGCTCCCTGTACTCGCTATCCCTTTATTCTTCAGAGGTCTCTTTATCCTTGAGTAATTAACTCCCTGTTACTATTTAATAAGTCTTTATATTAAACCTTCCTTGTTCAAACTACTGTGTGGATGCTGCCTCCTCACTGGATCCTGACTAATATGATAAACGATAGAAAGAACACGGACTTGTGGCCCCACACTGTGACTTTGCATTCTTCTCAGTGGTGAGACCTTGGAAAGTCATTTCATCTTTCCGAATTTAAATTCCTCATCTATAAACCGGGGCTAGGAATACCTTCTCTACCCCGTACCAGGATTGTTCCAAGAATCACATTGGATATGGATGTGACTTATTAAGGGGTAGAGTACAGGATACACATTCAGTCTAAGTCCAAGTAGGGAAAAACAGAAGAGTTGGAGAGAGTAAAAGAAGATGAAGTAGAAAAGTATTGGGGAGCAAGACTCTGACTGGTATTTATGGCTTTATGTCACCCAAAGCCTCCTCTCCCTGTGCCTTCTGCTCAGTGGAGCGAAAAGAAGCGAGACTCGGAGAAGAGGGAGCTGGAAAAAACAGAGTTCTTTCCTTTGATGCTCTTAGAAGTCTGGAAAGAAATGGCTTCATAGGGGGCTCCCGGGAGCTGAGTGGCTCAGGGGCCTTGGTGCCAAGGAAACCTAAGAGCTAAGGATAAACCAACTGCAGGGGCTTTGGAGTAATCTAGAATTCAGGGTGAACTGATAAAATTGCAATAAAGATCAGAGAGAAAGACGCTAAATTGTACCTGAGGATTTTTTAACTTCAATTTTTTTTTTGCTTTAAAACAATTATCTATTTTGGGGGGCCATGTTATATTTATGAGTTTTAATATCAAATTTTTTTGTTTTACTAAAAGAGGAAGTGTTGGAGCCTTGGTATTCAAAATGTGTCTCTATGGCATGGCTGGCACGTAGTGGCTGAATATCTAAATTGCAGGTTTAATTTTTTGTTTGGTGGGCAAAACAGGCCGCAGGCTATAGCTGTGGTGACCATATGGAGAGGTTACAGGCTATGGTTAGCAACCATATAGATCAGATCCTTCAGAGAAAGTCTTGTTTTTGTGTAGTTTATTCTTTTTGACACAATTTGTTAAATGAACAACAAAAATGTAATTTTGTTTGATATCTATTGAGAGTATTCGTAGAAATAAATTTGTTATGTGTCCTGAGTTTTCTGTTCAGAGAGCATGGTTTTTGTAGGTGGGTATGGCAGAAAGACTCAGACTAGGATATTCCTCCTAGGGCATTCTTTCTGTGGTCTCTTCCCCTTCTTGGTCCTTCATTTACTTACCTATAAAAGAAGAAGAGTTGATTGGGCAGTGACTTTACAACTTTTTAAAACTGTGACCTAGTGGAAATCACCTATGCAGACATTATTTACCTGTCTCTGTACGTCTCTGTCTCTCCCTATGTCTCTCTGACACACACCCCTCCAATAAATTTCCTAGAAACAATGCCTAGCCTTGCTAAATGCAATGCATTTGGTTCCATTCCACACCATGTCACTCCACTCCACTCCACACCACTCCATTCCATTCCATTCCATTCACAACAGAACTTAGCAAAAACTGATGGGTTGAGAGCCACTAAGGTCATGACTTACAAGTAGGTCTCACCCCAAAGTCCAAAATACACTGGACAAAATAATCTCTGACATACAATCTATGTCTGTGAGACTATTTGCTTCTTGATGATAAAATCTCCTCACAATGGTCCTTTACAGCTGCTACCACTGCTCCAGCCCCACCAAGCATTTGCCGTTAGCAGATCCATTGCCAAAGAGAACCAAGTCTGAATGTGGAATAGGTGACCCATTTCTACCAGTAGATGGTATTTGGAATTCATTTTGTGCTCAAACTTGGCATGTAGTGTACCTCCTCCACAGGATGTCTTCTTGTTGGGCTTCTGCCTCGGTTTCCTTTGCTCTGGAGGCCTGGCTCCCTGTTTAGTTGTTGAGGTTGGACCCTGCCTCCTGTGTACCAGCCCCTGGCTGTGTCCTGCTTCATTCTAGATAAACCTTCCAAGAAGCATAATGATACCACCTGTTTGGCAACTGGACGCTTTTGATTCTGATGTCTGTCCTGAACATATCTTCATTCATCACTTTTCTTTGGGTATTCCAATTCCACCTGCTGGTCTCCCTAACTAGGACCGCTGTTTCCTCTCCTTTCTGCCACATGAAGATTTCGGTCAGCCTCATGGTCCCGATGGGTGGATTGGGGAGTGCAAAACCCATGAATTTATGCGTTTTCGTGATTTATAGATACACAGTGGACACTGGGTAATTTCACTGCTAATTTGCTTATTACAAATTTCTATGAAGCAGTTACTATTGTAAACAATCTCTAAAATATACCATGATAATTCACCTTCAAGAATCATGAAATAATTCCATTTTTAAAATAACCCCTCTTAGTAATGTTAAAATGTATCTTCTCTTTTCTACTTACCCCTTCTCCCACAACTTACGGGTTTTATAAGAACACAATTTTGTACATAGTTTCTTTAAGTGCGTGTGAATCTCTTTTCAGCCCAAGGAAGTTTGTCAATATATATGTGGGGCCTTGTATTTCATCTCCACCTCTTCTAGGGATAGAAAATGTTTCAAAATACCCCAAAGAGAGTTTGGGCCGGAGCTCGGGGAGGGAGAACTTCTGACAGAGGGAGGTTGTGGAATGTTTCCTTTAAAATAACACAGTCAGCCCTCTGTTCCCCAGGTTCCGCATACCCATGTTCCACCAACTATGCATTGAAAGGCCCACGATGGTTGCGTCTGTACCCAACACGTACAAGCGTCTTTCTTGTCATTATTCCCTAAACAATACAGTATAACAATGATTTACATAGCGTTTACACGGTATCAGGTATTATAAGTAATCTAGAGAGGATTTAAAGTATGCGGGGAGGATGTGCGTAGGTTATGTGCAAATATTAGGCCATTTTGTAATGGAGACTTGAAGATCCTCATATTTTGGTATCCCTGGGCGTCTGGAACCAATCTCCCGTGGACACCAAGGGACGACTGTAGCCATAATTAAAAAAGGGGAGTGGGGTGAGGAGGTTGTCCTAATCTGTGAGGGCTGGAGGGGGAGAGTTAAACGATTTCTCAAGGTCTGATCCAGCCCTAAGATTCTTTGATGTGACTGCTCTGTCTCTTCCAGCTGTCTGTTTTTGAGCCAAGGCTTTGCCCGCTGGAGCCCCGAGCTCTGAGTGAGAAACTCCCAGCTTGGCAGCACCCTCGGCAGCCCAGGAGCTTGTGCCAGCTGGCTGACCTGTGCTCTCTGGGAATTCCAGACCTGCACTAGTCGGCTCCCGTGATTTGCTTTGACTATTGGGCTTCCGGGCAAGGCCCATGGCTGTGGAGCTGATGGACCGCTTCCAGGGACCTTCTGCCTCCGTTAGTTAACTCATTAGGGGCCTCCCGGGCATCCTCCCGCACTGAGCAGAGAGAGTCTGCTCTTCACCTGTCCTTTTGAGCTTCGCTGGTTATGCATGGTTGACTGGACAGCTCAGTTCTGCAGCCAACCATCTCATCAGAGTTCAGCCTAATTACTGAGTCCCTAGGTATGAGTTAGGTTAAGTAGCTGCGCGATTAATCCCTTTTTGGGTATACAGTGAACCAGCAAGTGGAGTACTCTAGGTATATTAATAAATGATTTGGGGCTAGAATGATTTTAATTTAATATATGTATGTCCACTGCAAAGAACAATGGGATCAAGAACTTGTTTGCTGGGTCAGCTTATGTTTTAATGCAATCAACTCTTGAGTAGGCTGAGAGCCATGTGAGTCCCCAAATTCATAAATATAAAAATATTTATAAGACTCTTGACTTTCTCCTGAACCAAATTCTTGTCTTGTGATTTTTCAGCTTTTGTGAACATTTTATCTCTTACTCAATGAGATATTTTTCTAACAGTAAGTGAACTTCCTGAAACTGTGTTCCAAGTTGCTTTTATTCGTATTTATGTATACATATATTTCTAAGTAGAGATCTCCTTCTTGGTATAGAATCAGGCCCCCACTGAATTACTTTTTTTCTAATAAGGTTCATTACTTTCCTTTTAAATTTTAGTTGTTATTTTGGAATTCCTGCGCAATACATGAGTTTATTCTTGTTAAAAATTCAAACAGTACAGACAAAGCTAAAGTTCCCCTGGGCCACCACCCCAAACCCAATCTCTAACTACAAGTGACCATTGTTAAAAATTTCAAGTGCACATTTGAGCCCCTTTCTCAGGCATCATCGGAAGTGCACAGATTCCGGGGCCCATCTCCTTGGGTTTGAATTCCAGTCTTGTCACTTACCCACAGCAATTTGGGCAAGTAACTTAATTTTATGCCTCAGTTTCTTCACCAGCAAAAATGGGGACAATGATAGTACCTATTTCCTAGGGTTTTTGTAGGATTAAAAGAGTTAATTTGTGTAAAGCACTTACAACAATGTCTGGCATATAGTAGTTGCTCAAAAGTGTTGCACATATGTATATCCACATATTCTAGAAAATTATAATGTTTTATATACATGGTACCATACTGTGCATACATTTCTATTACTTGCTTTTTAAAAACTCTTTCCATATTAGCACAATTAAATGTAACCCCACTCTTTTTTAACTGCTTCATGGCTTTTCACCATAGGTATATAACATAAATTATTTAGCCATCCCCTATTGCTGGATATTCGTGCTATTTTCAATTTGTTGCTATTGCTAATGAAGCTGCAATGAATACCCTCGTACCTGCCTCCTCTTGGATGTGTACCTTAATGTGTTTCTCTAGGGCCAATACTGAGATGTGGATTTACTGGGTTATAGGATATACATGTCGTTGGTGTTGGTGTTGGTGTACATGTACTTGCTATTTTGATGTTGTTAATATTCTTGCTCTTAAATGCCTTTAATATTTGCCCACACATTTACCCTTTCTAGCATTGTTTATTCCTTTGTGCACTTCACTGCTTCTTTAGCCTGAAGAACTTCCTTTACTCCAGGCCAAAAGTGGGGCTGATGAATTTGCTCAGTTTTTCTCAGTTTTGCCTTATTTGAGAACATTTCTTTTTTTTTTGCCTTCATTTTTTCTTAACGAAAATTTTTATCTTGAGATCTCCATAGATGTACATGCACTTGTAAGAAATAGTACAGAGGCCTCCTGTGTACCCTTTACTCAGTTTCCTCCAACAGTAAAATTCTGTAAAACCAGATAGTGAAAGCCTGGGATTTTCCCCAAGATCTAGCCACTTCGGCTGGACCTGAACCTCAACATCTCCCAGCAGTGTACAACTTCTGAAATCTGCCAGTTCTTCACCTCCCAGTGGCTGTGCTCTGTGAGGTCTTTGGAGGTCTTGCCCTCAGGAGTTGGATAAAAGCTTAAAGTGAATTTTATGCAGATTTTTTTTTGTCTTCTCTTCCCCAGCTCCCTTTTTTCTGAAGCTCTACCCCCTAGGCTTCAATCACTGTGGCAGCTGTTAATGCGATTCTCTGTTTCTTCTAGCCAGTGAGCTAGAAAAAGATGAAGTCAGAGTTATAACAGGAGGCTAGATTGTGTTGGTCCTTGCGAGTCATTTAAGCCACCGCAGGCCATTGTAATCACTGATATCATAAATAATCAACATTATAAATAGGTTGTTGATTTGGGAGTGGGAATCTATTGAGATAATTATATTGATTTTTCCTTTAATATATTAATGCAATGGGTAACATTAATAGATATTTAAAGCTTGAGCCATCTTATATTTATAGGATAAAATTATCTTGACTATGATTCATTATTATTTTTAATATGTTGCAGATAAATTGCTAATATTTTATTTAGGACCTTTGCACATCTGTTCACAGGTGATATTGGCTTTTAGTTTTATTTTCTTGTGTTGTACTTGTCCAATTTTGATGTCGTAGATATGCTAGCTTCATAAAATGAGTTTAGTAGCTTTCCAACTTTTTCCATGCTATGCAGCGTTTGGTATAAATTGGGTATTTTCTGTTCTTTGAATGTTTGGTACAATTTTTCCAAAGGTTTTGGTCCATTACCGTTTACATTTCTTCTTGAGACTCTTATAATTCATGCTTTCTTATAAAATCATTATTTTAAATCAAGATTTCAAATTTATTGGCATAATATTGTACCTAGTATTCTCTTATAATTAAAAACTCGCAGCCATAGTTAAATACCCTTTTCCATTCCTTTGTAGCTTTCCTTCTTTTTTTGATCACACACAGCCAGTTTATTTTTTTGGTCTTTTCAAAGAATTAGCTGTTAGTTTTATTGATCAATTCTTTTAAAAAATATTATCTTTCATTAGTTTCTGGGTTTATCTACATTCTCTCTACTTTACCTGGTTTATTTATTTTTACCTTTCCAGATTTTTAGTTAGTTCAATTATCAACGATTTTATTTTCTATAAATGTATTAAGGCCATAAATTTTCTTAAGATTCATATAGGGTGCATGCCATTGATTTTGGTGTGTTGTGTTCTATTTGTTGTTCATTTCTAAACAGTTTATGATCTGTATATTTCTTTCTTTTCTTTTGTTTTTGCTGAGGAAGATTAGCCCTGAGCTAACATCTGTGCCAATCTGCCTCCCTTGTGTATGGGGGTTGCCACCACATCATAACCAACAAGTAGCATAGGTCTGCACCAGGAATCTGAACCCATGAACCCAGGCTGCTGAAGTGGAGCATGCTGAACTTAACCCCTATGCCCCGGGGTCGGCCTCTTGCACTTATTTCTTTCTAATCCAAGATTTTTTCAGAAATGTGTTTAAATTTCTGGCTCCACATTTTTGGAGGTAGAGGGGTGCTATAGGGGAAGCCATGGTGTGCCACCTAGTTCTTCCTTTAGGACCAAGATATTCATTCTCCCCAGTGAAGAGAATGTTGGCTGCTAATGGGTCATGGCTAAGTCCTTCTTTAATCATTGCCTTCAGCCAAAGGGAGCTGCCAACCCAAAGTCACACCCCTTCTTAGGTTCCCAGGGCAGCTCACATCCAGTGCCTAGTTGATGAAGGGTACAAAGGCCTGAACTTCTTGCCTCCATTTGGTACACCTTTAAGGGGCAGTCTCAGATCCAGAATTCTCTGTTGGATTGGCTGAGATCTCTGTGACTATTGCAGTGCAGTTCAACCTCTCCCTCTGCCTCATCCTATTTCCCTCATTCTTTCACGGGTATTGCTCCCAAGAGTACTGCTTAAAACCTGCTGCACAAAATCACCTTGCATGCAGATATCCATCTCAGATCCTGTTTCCTGGGGAACCCAGTCTCTGACTGGGTTATCTTTTGGTTGTTATTTCTAGTGTAATTTACATTAATGAACATTTTTCCTCATGCTCGTATAAGAGAGTTTCTATACCTAGAAGTGGAACCACTGGGTTAAAGAGAATATGCATCTTCAGCTTTACCAGGTGTTGCGAACTAGTTCCCTGAAGAGGCTGTGCCAATTTACCCTCCCATCAGTAGTGTACTTCACACCCCTGCTAACACTTTATGTGACCATCCCTTGGTTATAGCTTTCTGAGGTCACTCTATTTGTACACCTAGGTTATACCTAGGTTATAGTAGTTTTTTAAAAACTCAATCAACGAGACTCCAACTTTCACGAGGTTAATTCTAGATATTTACTTTCATTATTAATATCATTTTTATTAAGTGGATATAGTTAATTGACTTAGATAGTTCAAAATATAGAACCAAGGGTCAGGAAATCTGGATTCTAATCCCTATTTTGCCTAAGATCAACTCTATAGCCTAGAGTCAGTCATTTATCCTCTCTGGACCTCATTTTTCTCATCTGTTAAATACGGAATTTGGACTAAGAGAATCTCGTAGGCCCATCCACTCCGAAAGCAAATGATTCGCAGGGTTCAATCCCTATTCCTCTTCCACCACCATCCCCACCTCACTGCTGCCTACACTGAAGTCATACCCAGGGGCCATCCTCTCTCTTCTTAGAAGAAGAAGCAATCTTTTGCTTCTCTTGGTGAAAGGTGTTCGGGGTCAGGCTTAGGATAAGAGAATGCCCAGAAGTTGGAGTGAGGATGACTGAGATGGATTTCTTCGTTCTCTTTACTACGTACGTCCCTCCCATCCCCTCAACCTCCACCTAACTCAAATTCCGACTGACTTCCCACTTCCTGGTCTAGAGACAGGGTTCACTAATTACTACTTAATAGCTTTTATTTAGTTCTGCTTTGAGATATCTGTTAAAATAAGTAACAAACATCTGGTCCTTTAAAAGTAAAGGTTTTAGATGGATCAATATTTATTGAAAAAATATTTATTGATGCTATTTTGGTAACTCAGAACAAGACTCTGTCTTTTCTGTCAAGGCACACAGTCTGGTGGCAAGATCTGGAACACCAGCAGCATGCTCCCGAGGGAGTGCTCCAGGTATGGCCAGGAATGAACGCTTCTCAGTTCTGGGGTTGCCAAAGGAGTCCTTACTGAGGAGATGGAGTTTGAGGTGGCACCAGAAGAATGGCAAAGAGGAGGGAACAAGCTGCTATTATGTATTCTGCTTCTGGTTGTATATGTTTCATGCTTCTTCATGTGGAGAACTAAATAGAAGCTAAATTCATAGCCAGTTTTTCAAGATCCTCCAAGGTCCTTGGAATCTGCCCTGGGTAAGGCCTAGTGTCACCCTTATGTATAGTTATCATCAGCAACACTCTTTTTCTGGTTCAGAGACTTAGGATCCTTCCTTCGGAGATTTTGGGGTAGAGATAAAAATGTAAGGAGGAGGCTGCGGAAAGAGCTCTGGTTTTTCTCTGACAGGCAGGTTGTTGGTTTCCTGTGAGAAGATGCCCAGTCAGCCATGAAAATAAATGACCACGTGTCCTGTCTACAGACCGGAAGAAAACCGGTCTACAAATTTAATAGAAAGCAGGCCCAAGAGCCTTAAGGAAATGAGTCAAAACCTATTTTTTTTTTACTAGTCTCTTTTAGACTTTTGTTTTTACTTTTGTGTGTGTGAGTGTGAAATTCCATATTGGCAGAAGAATTGATTGCCTCCAGGCAGATGTCTGTGTGCCTAGAGCCTGCTGATAAAGGGACAGGAGAAGGAAGTGGAGATACTAGGAATTGACAAAGGAACATATGGGAGGAATCAATACAAATTATACCAACTGAATTGGAATTCCAGTGACCAAGCAATGTTTAAACAAAATAGCTGGTCAGTTTTCGTCTCTGATGGAAATGTCATCCAACAGTTCCCCTTCTGGGAATAAAGCCACAAACAATTATAGAAAATTGACTTTATACCTGAATTCCCAAATGAGAGGGAAAAGTTCCAGGCACCTGAATTCTCAAACGAACACAAAAATACTCAGATGAAATGATCTGGAAAAATGTTCAGCAAATTGTGGTCTTTGAAGCAATACATCAACATGTGCAAAAGTTCTGTACGTACATGGAACCCAAGCGGAGTGACCAATGTGGATGGGAAGATTTGCTAAAGAAGAATTTTACATTTTTTTTTAAGGCAAATGAAGACATAGATTGGGGTTGTGGACAGGGGAGAAATTCCAGGTGGTGGGATCTGTTCCCTTCAGTGGTGGTTTCAAACCGTGGAGATCTCAGACGATCATCTTCCCATCTCCATTGATCTGCATTCCCTGCACCCATAGCCTATACGTTGCAGGAAGGGAGACTGTAGCCCAGGTTATTCTTCTTTGGAGCCCAAGTCCGAGTGAGATGGGGAATAATGCCTCTTGGTGCCCCCTTTACCATTTGTTTCCCCAAAGGTTTATATTTTATTGCCCACATTAACATATCAATACCACCAATATGCATATATTTTCATTAAACTGCTTTCAGTTGGAATAACTAACATGCCCTTGCAATGCCATTAAATGTGAACAATTATGAAGAAAGAGAATGCTCCATTTGTCCTCTCTTTCAAGACCTCAAACTAGATTGCCTTGTTCTCCTAACAGGTGAAAGTCCTTTTGCCCAACAAATTAGACATGGACAAATTGCTTCTATTTCAGGCTATTTTGAAAGCCTTTCCCCTCTGTTACCTTTCCCATTCACTTGTATTTGAGGTGTAATGTTAATTCTTGATCATAGGCATGAAATGAGGGGAACTGTACCACAAATAATAGAAAACGGCAGATAATCCAAAAGACATTTTTATTTGTCTTTGGAATATACATACATACTTACCTTTGAATATGGGGATGTTGGACATTCCAGAAATTTATTTCAAACCAGATTAGGAAGCCAAAGTGGGAAGACTTCATGCCTCTGGAACGAAGAGGCTATGTTCAATTTCTAGTCCTGCCAACCCCAATTAATTCCACCTTGCAACTCACTTCAAGCTGTGGAAAAGCATGAAGGACTCAGGCTCATTGACATTTCCCTCTCTGCCAAACCTGTGCTGAAGCAGGGAAGGAGTTAAATAGATTGGTTTCAGCGGGTTTCCTGGAGTCAACACAGAGACTTGCAAAATTAGCAGAACTGTGGTTAATATTGTTAAAAGATAAACTGAGGCATATTAAAAATGTTAAGAGTTCATTTGAGCAAAAACGACTTGAGTCAGGCAGCATCCAATCGAGCAGACAGAAAGGAGCTCTGAGGGGCTGTAGGAAATAAAAGGCTTTTATAGGCAGAAGGGAGAGGGCACAAGAAGTTATACTAGGCAAAAGAGTGGGTTGGTTATTGCAAAGTTACTTTTCTTTAGGGAATGGCAGGGGTCTATCAGGCAGATGACCCAACTAGCGCTGATCAGGTGACTCTCGATTAACTAGTTTTTGATTCTGTTTCTGAGAGAGCCAAAACTTTAATTAAGTCTTGATTTGGTGACATGGAATTTAGCATAAGCGACTCCATTTTGGGCCTGTTGTCTTGTTTTTTAACAGCACAGATTTAAGAATTAATCCATAAAGAGCAAATGTCTAAAGTTCTAATAAAACAATTTTACAAATATAGAAGCAGTTAATCCAGATCAATACACTGAGTTTATTATGCACCAGACACTCCGATTGTTGTAGTGGATATAGATTAAAAAACAGACAAGTTGGGGCCTGCCCGCTGGCATAGGGGTTATAGTTTGGCATGCTCCACTTCGGTGGGCTGGGTTCGTGGGTTGAGATCCCAGGTGCAGACCTACACCACTTGTTGGCCATTCTGTGACAGCGATCCACATATAAAATAGAGGAAGATTGACACAGATGCTAGCTCAGGGCTAATCTTCCTAAAGCAAAAAGAGGAGGATTGGTAGTGGATGTTAGCTCAGGGCCAATCTTCTTCAGCAAAAACAAAACAAAACAACAGATAAGCAAACAAACATGATGTTCATAAAGCCTTAAATGATCTAGCCCGTGTCTATCTTAACCTTATCTGCTCCTCTCTGCCCCTTGCTGACTATGTGCCAGCCCCACCTATCTTCTCTTGTTTTCTTGAACAAGCCAAGTCTTTCTTGACTTTGGACCTTTGTGCATTTGCTTCCTGAGGCCTCTGCCTGAAGTTCTCCCATTTCTTCACATGGTGATGCCTCTTCTTTTGGGCCTCTGCTCAGGTAGCCCTACCTCAGAGAGGCCTTCCCAGCCTCCCGTCCTCAGTACACTCCCTATTGTGATTTTCTGTCTTATCAACCCCTCCCTTTTGTGTCACTTTGTTTCTTTTCATCTTTGTCCTTTACTAGAATATAAGCATCCTGTGGGCAGGGATTTTCCTGTTCAATGCTGCATCTCTGGCTCCTAGCACAGGGCCTGGCTCATTGAGATGCATGAGATGTATTTTTGAGTCAGTCAATCAAAGCTGAATAAGATCCGATGTGAAAGAGCTCACAGTCGAGTGCTGAGTGGTAGTAAACTTGCAAACAGTAATTACTGTCAGTTATTTCAAAAGTTATTGTCACCTTGCATTTTTTTTTTTTGAGTAGCATGATCAGTTTTGAGGATTTTTAAAAATCATATTTTTTTAATAAAAACTTTCAAATCTCGTTTCATTTATACTCCCAGTCATCATTCTCTCCCCACTATTGGATTATTTTGAAGCAAATTCCAGACATCACAGGCAGGCCAGGACTATGGTGAGTCAAGTGAGGCACCTAGGATGCAACGCTGAAGGGATCCTCGTCCCAGGTGCTGACCTTGCCTTTGCACCACCTGACAACCGGACCCCAGCCCCACTCCTGCATCATATCATTTCACTAGTAAATATTTCAGTATGTATATGTCTGTATAAGGCAATAACTCTTTAATTAAAAAGACACACATAACTACATTACCATTATCACAGTTGAAAATCACAATTCCTTAATATCATTGAATGTCCAGTCTGCCTTCAAATTTCTCTGATTATTTAATAACATTTTTTTTAGGTTCATTTGTTTGCAGGAGGATCCAAACAAAGTCCACACATTGCGTTTAGTTGATATGGTTCAAAAAACGTCTCTGAATCCATTAGTTCTTCCCATTCCTTTTTTTGTTGCTATTTTTGTTTTGCGTTTTCTTTGTGATTTACGGATGAAAAGAAAAACAGGTGATTTGTCCTGTAAAGTTTTCCCCATTCTTAGTTTTGCCAGATGCATCTGTGTGATATTGTTGAACATGTTTTCCTGCCTCCAGGATGTCCTGTAAGCTGGTAACTAGGTCTAGTGGCTTGATCAGTGTCTTGGTCAGTTCAGGCTGCCATAACAAAATACCATAGGTTGAGTGGCTTATAAACAGAAATTTATGTCTCACAGTTCTGGAGGCTGGCAGTCTGAGATCAGGGTGTCAGGCTCTGGGAAAGGCCCCCTTCTGGGCTCTAGACTGCTGACTTTTTGGATCCTTACATGGTGGAAAGGGAGCTAGCTAGCTCTTTGGCCTCTTCTTATAAGGGCATTAATCCATCCATGAGGACTCCACCTTCATTACCTAATTACTTCCCAAAAGCCTCACCTCAAAATACCATCACATCTGGGATTAGGGTTTCAACATACGAGCTTTCAGGGGACACAAACATTCAATCCATTGCAACCAGATTCAGTGTTTTTGCAAAGATACTTCATGGATGGTGCTCTGCATATCCACCCAGAGGCACATAATGTCCGGTCCTCTTTTTTTTTTGATGTCAGTAACCATCAAAGATCATTGCCTAGATTCATTACTTATTAGAGTTACACAATAGTGATATTTAAATTTTTCTATCCTTCCTTTATTTGTCAGCTGGAATACTTGTATAAAGAGGAACTTCTCCTCATCAACTATTTGTTTACTTTGAGGTACAGTTCATATAGAAAAGGCAGATAAACGCTTGATTCTTTCCCTTTGTGTACCAATTTTCAGAGAAATGAGTTGATTTTCCTTTATTCTTCAAAGATGACCAATGAGGTGTTGTCATTGTTGTTTTGTATCATTAGGCAATCATGGATTTATAATGTATTTGGTGTGTTTCAATAAAGTTGCCCCAAATTTTGCAGTCAGAGCCCCTTCGAATTGGCATCTGAGTCTTTTTGGCAAGGCCCTAGTAGTCTTGCTGGTCGCCTGCTGTGACTAGATGTTCCAGGTTCCTCTTGTATATTTCATGCCCTCAACCTAAAATCAGTCATTTCACCTAGGAACCTGGATTTCTTTTAGTGGAGAATTATGTTTAGGGACCACAATCTGAATGTAGAATGATTTAAATCCAGAATCCCAAATGTTGGCTTCTATTATTAGTATATTTATTTATTAAAGCAATATAGTTAACAGTCTTTCATAGTCCAAGGCATGGAACCAGTAGGAAGAAAGCCAGTTAAGGTTGAGGCCAGTGGAAGGAGGAAGGAGGAGAAGAAAGACATCTATTCCAATTTTCCCCTCCTCGTCCTCCCATTTTCCCTACCCTGTCATTGTCCTACCCCACATCTCTGAACATCATGAGAAGCCTTTTTCTAAATGGAAAATTACTACTGGTCTATCACATCTGGTTGGGGTAGCAATGGAATTGGGTGTAGAGAAGTGATTAAAGGACCTCTGAGAGGAAATTCCACTTTTCCTTTCTAAAAAGAAGGCATTCTCCTCTATTTATAGTTCTCTGTTTCCATTTTTTTTCTTGGATTATGGATAGCATCATTCTTTTTGGATTTGATACCAAAGAGGAATGTAAAAGTTTGGTTCCAAGTACAAGATATCAGAAACTCGTGGAAATGGTGAGGGAGCAGCGCTGGGTCTTCTCAGGGCCCCCAGGGCACAGGAGGTGGAAGGCATGGCAATAGTTCTCCATTTAGACCTGGAGCTGGAGAGGGCGTTTCGAATGGATCAGGAAGAACCTGGGGCTCTAATACTTCTTCTCTGTGAGTGTGTCTGTGCCACTACAGCTGTCACCTCACTGGGATGTCATTACCCCTGGGGTCAGGAGCAGTGTTTCAGATGGAGGGAAAATAACCACCTCTTCAAGCTGCCTGGAGTTATTTTTGTTGTTATTATTTCAGGGGAAAGCAATAATAGCATTTCTGAAAGTAGAGTGGTTGCTTCCTTTACTGTTACCTGATATTTCTTAGTTGATATTTTTTTCCAGGATGCTTTTCCACAAAACTTATTGTTCAGGGGGAGGCACAATTGAAATCAATTGCTAATTAAATTTGTGTCTAAATTAATAAATCACAACTATTCAGATCATAGCTATCTGAATAATTTCTATTATGGGGAACATAATTGTCGGATTCAGCATTTAATGAACCATATTGTTAGGTAAAATCCTTATGACAATTGGGACTAATAGAATATGTTAACCTTTATTCTTCCCAGCTTGGCATTACATTGGACCATGTTAATATGAAAGCACCTGGAAGAGTTCCATCATTAGGTAGCCATTGTGACTCTGCCGGCCTTCTGAGGGAGCTTGTGAGGCTTTGGGAAATTAGTGATGTTTGATGTTTGTCAGTGGTGTCCTTGTCTACAATCAGTTTTTGGGGCATTTGGTTCTGTGTGCATGTGTCTTCGTAAGATAGAAACTGAAGTAAGCCGGAGAGCTGGAAAGCCCTCATCAAGGGTCAACAATCTGTTTGGAGCATCCATCTATAGGATACTCCGGGTTTTGGATCCCAGGATGGGTATATTTGAGGTGATGATAGAAGAAATAAACATGACTCCTTTCCTAGGGAAGCACATAGTCCAAGGGAGAAAACAGAAGAGCTTTATAAGAAAGTATCAAGGACACTCATTCCAAAGAATTCCGGTATGTTTAACCAGAAGTAGTTTCATGGACCTATATCAAGATGTGACTCTACAGTTCTGTGATGGCTTTCTTAGAGAATGCATCAGAATTTATACATCTTCTTGAATGTCATCTCCAAAATATCAGCACGTCAATATGAATAGCTAGCCCAGTGAACCCTGCTTTGGGAGACGTCTGCAGAGTTTGGCATCTGCCATTTTTAATGCCTAGGATGGAACATCTGCTCTGCCTTTGTAACCAGGAAAATGACCTTATGACCCTAGTTCACAGAACCAAGCAATATTGGGCAATGTTACAGTTAAAGGTGAATGCCAGCCTCCCTTGTCTACCTGTGATGCCAATCAGCCCAGCAATGACAACAGCCAGTGCCAACCAGGTCTTCCCTGATGCTCAGAGTCAGGCCAGTAGCTCAGGAGTCAGACTTCACTGTTCTCTCATTGACTACAGAGCAGCACTGTGCAAAATCCTCTATCACTGAATAGTGGCCAGGGGCCTTTCGGTTTTGCATTAACCATAAAACTGGCCCCAATAAACTGGAGAAGGCACGAAGTCATTTCTCCTCACCCTAGTTCCTGGCTTCCCTTTTCTACCTGTGAGTGGGTGTGGGAGGAAGTGGAGGATGTACCCCAGAGCATCACCTGTGTAGCAGTGACTGCCAGCTCTGTTTTTGTTGTTTCTTTTGTTAAAAGTAATAAACCTCTTGTAAAGGACACGTGGGTAGGATTGCTACTTTTGCTTTAAGCAAATTCCTAAGAGGAAGACCGGACCCCAGTGGTCTGTAGCGGCAGGAGGAGGACGAATACTAAGCCCTAGCAGATATATCCTCCCTCTCCAAGGCCAACAGTCTGGGGGCACGTGCACAAGCCTACATTTGATGCTTACGTGCCGCTTAGGACTTTTAATCATCTGCTCCATTTGACCATTTTAGACTATGGTCTAAAAACCCCAAATTTTCCCAAACCGATTAGGATTAATATAGGGAAATTTTCACAAAAAATGTAGAAGAGTTCTGAAGCATTAGAAAGATAGGAGTTAACGGAAAGGTGTGGGAAAGGTGTCTCAGAGGGGAGGCAGAGAACTGGATCCGCCTCTGTGGAGCCTGAGGGAGCAATTGACCCCAGGTGTATCCCGAGGTTCCCAGGTGGCTGCCGTCCAGCCCCATCTAAGAATCCAGCCTTCCCTCTCCCTCCTGAAGACAGAGCGAGGAGAGACTCAGTCTGCTTCTCCAAAGCTGGTCTTCCAGGCTGTTCTCGCCCTTCTCTCTCTTATCCCCTATTCTCCTTCCAAGCAGCCTGTCCCCAGGCCGCTAATTTTAGCCCAACTGTTACAGGGCTCAGGGTAGATGGATCAACTGCTCCTGTAAGTCTGCCTGTGGGTGGTTGGTGGATGTCAGCCATTGGCGGGGTTCTCCTTGGCCAGGGCCAGTCCCAAACAGAGCTGGGCTTGGAGACAGCCAGCAGAAGGGACCTGGAGCTCGCGGTGAACAGGTGCTCTGATCTCTTCCCGAAGGTGGTTTCTGAGAGTGGTTGCAAGGATATTTCACATGGTTGGTTATGGGAGTGGGAGAGCCCCGCTCTGAAACCGAAAATAGTACAGGCAGGTTTAAAGATGATGTTCTCCCAGCTGCTTTTTCAAAGCCATCAGAAAGGGCATCTGGAAGGTGGTAAAATGAGGTGTAATCTATCAAGCAGGCTGAAGGGGACCTTTCCAGGACACGGTAGGTATTTCTCTTTGGGTCCAGAAATATTTAGTTTTGAAATTATTAAACGTCATCATCATCTTCTTGGTGATTTTGTCCTTTTGGTAATCTGAGCAGAGCGCATACATGTTTGTGTCTGCAAATTACTTTGGAAAATGCATATTATTTACTTGTTCTGAAGAGGCTCTTAGGCTCTGTTGTCTAAATAGGAAATTTGGATCTAATAAAATGGGACTCTTACGGACTCCCAGACAAATAATAGCAGAAGCTATTACCTTTACAAATTCAAAATTTAAAAAAAGGTCATTTTGGTTAGGTATCAGGACAAAATTCAGTATAAACCTCTACAAGTCATTTCTTTCTTTCCCCATTCTCTCCCTTTTAACACAGTCATGGCAGATCCCTGGATACGAGAGAGTTGCTTCCTGTGCTCTAAGAAAGAGCTGAGGCCTCCAAGCCTCATCACCCATAACATCTCCAGTAACTGGGCCCTGGAAGCTGTGAGGAGGAGCAGCAGGATCTGTTCTGAGCATTGATCCTGAGCGCATCCGTGCTGGCAGAGGGAGTGGCCGGGGGAGACGTGTCTGACTGGCTATCTTATTGGTACCTGGGGCAAGCACAGGTCCGTGTCTCTAGGGTGAACGTCTTCACTCCGCACGAAAGGGGCCTGTGAGGCAGGTGTGTGGTGCCTCTGAGTTGGAGAGGATGTCTGCCATGGGTCCCCTTTCACCACTCACAAACTTTGGTGCAATTTTTCAAATATAGTTACCAATCAAACTCGGGGATGCAGAATCTTGACTTTTCTTTCTCATCTCCTCTTTCAAAGGCATATTAACTAACAGGGGCTTTAGGATCCCCTTGATGTATAATCTATTTTTCTTCCTTTGAACTCCTATGGTGTTAAAACTCTTACATCTTCGTTAGGTACTGTGCTCTGCACCTCAGTTTGTCATTTGTAAAATGAGCAGAGGCAACCTTTCTTTTTCCAAGATATCTTACACAAAATTTCAATGGATGGAATGTGTCCCAGTAGAGCTGTTTGGCTGGAATCAGGTGAGGAGCCACCGGCCCCTCTTTACCTGCCTCTCCCTCTGCCTCTTTGGTGGTCCCCAAGGCCCACAAGGACATGAAGGTGCAGGGTTCCACAGGTCACTGTTTGGATCCCCAGGACTAGATGATTGCTAAGTCTCTCCAGCCCTAGGGTTTGGGGGTTCTAGGTATTTCATGGGTAGGTGGCCATCTCTGGCCTCCAGTGTTGGCTCTGATGTATATGATGAAAAAAGAGGGTGAGGCTGTCGGCTTTTGCCCTCCTACTCATTTGTCCTTTTCAGATGGAAAGGTTTCATAACTTGGGGTGCCCTAAGTCAATCTCTCAGAACTGAGAGGAGAATCTTCTCCCACACAGCATATTTCTAGTGGATTTTGGGTGCCCCAAGGCAACACTTGCATTCTTTCTCTGAGAAGGAACCAGTGCCTGTGTCCGTGACTTCTACTTGTGGAGTACCGTGCCTGGTGTGGGGGTTTGACTGGTCTGCTTTGAGGGGTGTCAGGAGCTGAAAGAGAGGCCCTTGGGAAACACTCAGCAAAGGGGCAGGCCTCACTTTCTGGAAAGTTCCACAGTTGTAAGTCTCAGGCATCCCTCTTGGCGGACCAGAAAGATCAGTATTTACCATGAGGTTCTTGGCTGGGGCATGGCCTCTCCTTCCACCTCCTCAGCACCTTCCTCTTGGCCACGTGACATGCGGGCTGCTTTCTTCTTGAGTCCTTGGCTTCCTAAATGATCATGGATGAAAGATCAAATCTGTCCCACACAGGTAATCTTTGCCATCTTAATATTTGTTAAGCTTTTTGATTTACTGAGGAGTTAAAGACACGTCAGGTGACAAAACTGCACGTTAGATCAGCTTCATGAAACACTCAGAGCGAACGGTTTAACTCATTTATTTCACCATCTTTAAACCAATGTAGCTGAAGCATCGCACCACCCCTTTATAAATCTTCCCATTTATTTCTGACTCATGTTTATGGGAGGGTGCAGACCTGGTCTGTGCTGGGGTTTTACATATGGCCACGGAAACTGACATGTCCTGCTCATAGTGGTGAGCAAATCCAGCGCACACACGGTAAATTAGCCAGAGAAAACTTTCGTCTAGGAAGCCTGAGGCAGGTGCGTTGCTAATAAGACTTCCCTTCTGTGTTTGAGATTCCCCAGTTCCTTGCCTTCCTCACGCCACTAACTGTCGCCCCTGGTGTTCTTTTCCCGTTTGCCTCTTTCACTTTCAAAGTGCAACTAATTTGAAGGGAAATTTAACCAGCAAAAGATTTACAGAGAATCGTGGCAGGTTGCTCTAAAAAGAGAGGGTTTAGAGGCTGTGATTTGTGACTTAACTCAAATTAGGTCAAGAAGGATCCATCTTGTGGCTTTTCTCCATTCAATTCAGTCCCTTACTCTTCCTCAGAAAGGGAATTTCCAAGAGGGACACAATGGCGCTGGGCATCTTTGGGAACCCTGTAGGAGGAGTGGTGAAACCTCACCCAGAGGGAAGATCTGATGGTTGTGCTGAGTGCCTTCGTGGTGCTGAGATTGGCAAGGGGGCCCTTCCTGGCAGCCTGACTCTCTCCTAATGTGACCTAATATAAGGCCAGAACACCTGGCTTTTCATATTTCCATTTTCTACATATTTCAAGTTCTATTTGTGGTCTAATATATAATCGACTTTTAAAAGTGTTCCATGGATATTTGAAAAGAATTTCAAATATCTAATTCAAAATATGTAATGTTTTACGTTGCAAAGTTCAAAATATATTTATTAAACCGGGCTTACAATGGTTTCTTCATATTGGTTATATCCTTATTTATTTTTTATCTGTTTTATCTATTGATATTTTGAAAGGCAAGTGAAAACCTCCACTACTGTTGAGATTTTTCTCAGTGCTTCTTGTGTTTCTAATAGATTTTGCTTCATAAATTTCTCTGATTTTTGAAAGTGTAAATGTTTATGATGGTTTTATCTTCTTTGTGAATTCTACCTTTTATCACTATAAAATATTCATTTTTATTTTCTTTAAGTTACAGTTGTTGATATATAGTTTTGATCCTTTTTTCTTTAAAAAGCTTTATTTGAAAATCAGAAATAAACACAAAGAAAGCTACAAAGGACGATACAGTAAAGCCTAGATGCTCACCCATCCCAAATGAACAAATTTAACATTTTTCGTGTGTACTTCAAATTTTTAAAAAATTTAGTAGACTTTACTTTTTAGAGCAGTTTTAGGTTCATAGCAAAATTGGGCAGAAAGGACAGAGTTCCTAAATTGGGCCCTGCCCCCGTACACACACAGCCTCCTCACCGTCAACTGCCTGCAGCAGACGGGTCCATTTGCTACAATCAATGAACCAACGTTGACACATCATCACCAAAGTCCATAGTTTATGTTAGGGTTCATCCATGACATGGATCCACCGTTATAGTATTACACTAAGTTTCACTGCCTGAAAATCCTCTGTGCTCTGCCTAGTCATTCCTCCTGGCTCCCTAATTCCTGGGAACCACTGATCTTTTTGCTGTCTGCATAATTTTGCCTTTTACAGATGTCATCTAGTTGGAATCAGACAGTATGTAGCCTTTTCAGATTTGCTTCTTTCACTTAGTAATAAGCATTTAAGTTTCCTTCGTGGCTTTTTACGGCTTGATAATATTGAATAATATTCCATTGTCTGGATGTACAATAGTTTATTTATCTATTCATCTACTAAAGGACTTTCTGGTTGCTTCCAAGTTTTGGCAATTATGAATAAGGTTGCTGTAAACATCCATGTGCTGGTTTTTGTGTGGACGTAAATTTTCAACTCATTTGGGTAGATACCAAGCAGCGTGATTGCTGGATCATATGGTAAGAATATGTTTAGTTTCGTAAGAAACTGTAAAACTGTCTTCCAAAGTGCCTGTACAGTTTTTCATTCCCACCAGCAATGAATGAGAGTTCCTGTTGCTCCACATCCTTGCCAACATTTGGTGTTGTCAGTGATTTGGATTTTGACTGTTCTAATAGGTATGTAGTGGCATCTCATTTTTTTTTTTTTTAAAATATTGGCACCTGAGTTAACATTTGTTGCCAATCATCTTTTCTTTTCCTTCTCCCCAAAGCCCCCCAGTACATAGTTGTATATTCTAGTTGTAGGTCCTTCTGGCTCTGCTATGTGAGATGCTGCCTCAGCATGGCCTGGTGAGCGGTGCCGTGTCTCTGCCTGGGGTCTGAACCCACGAAACCTGGGCCGCTGAATAAGAGCACGCGAACTTAACCACTCAGCCAGAGGCTGGTCCCTCGTTGTTTTAGTTTGCAGTTCCTTAATGATGTATGATGCGGAGCATCTTTTCTTATACCTATTTGCCATCTGTATATCTTCTTTGGTGAGCTGTCTGTTTAGGTCTTTTGCCCATTTTTTAGTTGGGTTGTTTGTTTTCTTATTGTTGAGTTTTAAAGGTTCTTTCTATATTTTAGAAAGCAATTCTTTATCAGATACGTCTTTTGCAAATATTTTCTCCTAGTCTGCGATAGATTTGTTTTGAAAGAAATAAAACATCATAAAGTTTAAATCTCCTACATTTCTGTCTCTAGTCCAATTCCCTTCTCTCCATCCTCAGAGGGAAGAATTATCATGAATTTGGTGTGTATTCAGTCTAGACTCTCATATATTCACTACACGTATACGGTAACACATAGTAATGTTTTGTGTATTTGAAAATTACTTGAAAGATCTCATACTGTACATTACATTTTAAGACCATTTTCCCCCCACTCTATGTTTTTTTAAAGATGCATCTGCGTTAATATATATGAATATGTTTATTCATTTTAACTAATGCAGAGTTCTATCATATGAATATATCACACATTTTATATCCATTCGCCTATGTCAAGCATTTGAATTATTTCTAATTTTTTGTTCTTATGAACAAAGCTTCAATGTCTCATTTTGTTTGTGTGAAAGAATTCCTCTAGTGTATGAAACTGGAAGTGGAATTTCTGAGTTATAGGATTTTTTTGGTACTAGACATTGCCAAATTTCTTCTCAATGTGATTGTGTCAATATACACAAGAGATATTTGAGGTTTTCATTTTTCAGTATTCTTACCAACAATTGGTATGGTCAGACTTTTAAATTTTTGTCAGTTTAAAGGATAGCAGCTAGCTCTGCACTGATTTTTTTTTGTTTTTGTGTGTGTTTGTTTTTTTAAACTGCATCTCCCTGACTACTGTTGAGACAGAACATTTTTCAAACTTATTGGCCATTTTCTCATTTGTTAATGCCTGTTCATACTCTTTACCTATTTTCTATTGGGATGTCTATTTTTTTACTAATTTATAGGAGATATTCATGTATTCTAGATGCAAAGTTTTTGTTGGCAGAGGTGATGTTAAAAATATTAAACAATAAAATATGGAACACCAGCACAGCATGAGTAATTGTCAATCAAAATAGATGCCATATCCAATTAGAACAAACTGAATTCATGAAGACATTCTTTTATTTTTGTTCTAAAATTATAGAGATTTGTTCCTTTATATCTAGATATTTAACTTAATTTTTAATGAATATGATGGGAGGTAGGATCAATTGTTTTCTAAATAATAAAATCCATTGTCCCAACCTCTTCTGTTGAACAGTTCATTATTTCTCTGGCCATTTTTATGCCTCCTCTACCTTATACAAAGGTATCATATATTTTGGGTCTGTTTTGATGTTTCTAGTTTGTTTCATTGATTTATTTGTCTACCTCTCTGCCAATATCACACTGTCTTTTTTTTTTTTTTTTTATTAAACTATAACTTTAAGGAATTCTGATTTTTCCTCCTTATTCTTTTTCTGAAGTATCTTGGATATTTGTGGACATTTACTCTTCTATGTAAGTTTTAGAATCAGTGTTTAAATATCTAGGGAACATTCCATTGGGATTTTGATTGGAATTACATTGAATTTATAGAATAATTCAAGGAAGAACATTTCCTGGTATTGAGTTTGCCTATCCATGATCATGGTTTATCTTGCCATGTATTCAGGTTTTCTTTTTATGTTCTTCAATGAAGTTTCATGCATTTTTTTCCCCATAAAGTTTTACTTGTAGCTTGTGAGGTTTGCTTTGATAGTGACCTTTCATTGGGGTAGCTTAGATTTTTGTAGCTGTCGTGAATCCTATTTTACTTTCTATTATATTTTCCAATTGGTTCCACCTGTGTTTGAATGCTACTGATTTTTGTGTGCTTATCACATGTCTAGCAATCTTGATGTATTTTGTATCAGTCCTAATAGTTTGTCTGCAAATAAAGACAATTTTGTTTCATTCTTATCTTATTGCTTTGGCTGACTGAGTATCAGGATAAAAACTCATATGGACGGAGAATAGAAGGGAATGTCCTTGATCTGACAAAGAGCATATACCAAAAAAACCCAGCACGAACCACATTTAATGGTAAAACTTTATGGTAAAATTTCAGGCGCTTTCCCATTAAAGTCAGGAAAAAAGAGATCCCTGCTCTCTCTCCTACTATTCAATATTGTATAATAAACAGCTTTTTTGGTAGATATGTTTTGTCAGGTTAAGAAAATTCCTTTCTGTTCCTAGATAGCTAAGAGTCTTTCATGAATGAGGTTTAATATTATTAAATTCGTAGTCTGTATGTATTGAGATAGTCATGTGCATTTTTCTCCTTCAAACTCTTATTGTGGGGTATTACTTTAGAGGCGTCTGATGTTAAACCATCCTTTCATTTCTAGGATAAATCCTTCTTTGAAATTAACATATTTTAATTTACTGATAGATTCAACTTGCTAAATTTTATGTTTGGTTTCTTTTCTATGCTCATTAATGAAATAAGTCCATATATTTTTTGTTTTGTCATTTTTTTGTTTGCATATGAAAGCTATCCTGGTCTTGTATAATACAATGATGGGGCACTCTCCCTCTGATACTATTTTTCTTTAAAAAAATTGTGTAACATTTTCTGTCCCTGAAAATTTAGTGATACTTACCTGAAATAACCGCTGATCTTGGTATTCATTTTTTGGAAAGATAGAGGCAAGAATGGGAAAATATTTTGGCTACCAATTCCATTTTTAAAAAATGACTTTTGGTTTGCTTAGGATTTCCATTCTACCTGAATTTTGATAATTTCTATTGTATATTTAATAGTTTATATTCTTCTGGAAAATTATTTATTTCATCTATTGTATAACGTTGTTCATATAATTTATAAAATATATATGATATTTGTAGTTAAGTTCCTCTTTTCATCCTTAATATTGTTTATTTGTGCCTTCTTTCTTTTCTCTTCTTTATTCTTCCTACTTTTCCAAACAAATGCTCAACTCATTTATTTTTAATCTTGTTAATTTACTATTATTATTTCTTTTTGGTGAGGAAGATTGGCCCTGAGCTAACATCTGTCGCCAGTCTCCCTCTTTTTTGCTTGAGGAAGATTGTCGCTGAGCTAACATCTGTGCCAATCTTCCCCTATTTTGTATGTGGGACATTGCCACAGCATGGCTTGATGAGTGGTGCATAGGTCCATGCCTGGGATCCAAATGTGTGAACTCTGAGCCACTGAAGCAGAGCGCACAAACTTAACCACTACACCACCAGGCCGGCCCCAATCTCATTAGTTTTCTGTAAATGCATTTAAGGCTGTCTATTTTCCACTAAGTAATATGCTGTCTGTATCTTTGAAGTCCTGATAAATAGAACCTCTCTAGTTAGAAATCCTTTGTAATTTCCTCTTTAATTCAGGAGTTGAGTGTGTGATTTTTAGTTTCCAAATGTTCGGTTTTTAAGAAAAAATGCTTCTTTATTGTTGAATTCTTATTAATTGCACTGTGGTCAGAAAACATGGTTTATATGATGTCAATTCTTTGAAATTGTTATCTAGAATGTTGTCAATTCTTTTAAATGTTCCACGTAAAATTGAAAAGAAAATCTAGACAGAAACAAGATTCTTGAATTGTAAATGAGATAATTTATATTAAAAGTTCAATTGATGCAGCAATATAAAATAGACACTGCTCACCAAAGTGAACTGCATTCCCAAATACAAATTTTAAAAGTAGTTGAACCAGAACCAGTTTCATGAGTCTTGGGCCCTTTGCTTGGGAATCATGACTGTTATATCTAATTGATGTTTTTTTCCCAATATGTTGATGTCCTTTTAAGGTTTTTAGTCCTTTTAAGGTTTTTCACCTAAAATTCCATTGCACCTGATGACATTAATGCTAAATCAGCTTTATTTTGGTTAGTATTTGTCTAGTATATTTTTCTTCATTGCCTGTTTTTTCAAATGTAACGTTATTTTATCTTGGGTGTAGATCTTTTAAGCGGCATAATACTTGGATTTTGATGTTGTTGTTGTTGCTGCTAATGTTTTTAACCCAATTGAGGCCACTGTCTTTTAATAGGCCCACTTAATCCATTTAAATTTATTCTGATTACATACAAATCATGGATTGTATCTACCATCTTGTTTTATTTTTCTGATTACTATTCATTTTCCCTGTTGTTTTGTTTTTCTTCTCTCTTTTTGATGCTCCTCTTGACTTGGTAAATTTTGTTTTACTCTCCCATCTCTGCCTTTGCAGAGGTTTTTGTTCCACTTTTGGCCCATGGAAATGCGTGTTCATTTTGGTGTGTAAATGTGCCTCTTTAAAACTCGATAAAAAGTCTATTATTTCTATGTTTGAAATAGAGGAAAAAATTTTAGATGTAAAATCGCAGTCCCATCTCTTTATTTTCAACACTTTGTTTTGTATCATTTCAAGTCAATCTCTAACAAAGAGCTTATATGTGGCTTTGGCTTTTATTTTTTCCACATACATTGAGCATCTTTGTCTTTTATTAAGGGAATTTAACTCACTCACTTCTGTTCTTTTGGGATAAGTTCGGTGTCTGGTATGGCTCCCATCCTTTTTCTGTTACATGTCTTACTGCCCTTCTTTCCGTTTTTCCCAGCTTTTACTTGAGTGGCACCTCTTCCTCGTTGTTCTTCTCCACCCCCACACAAAGTGACTTGGAATTTTAACATCTTAATTGTATTCTACTAGTGAGAATCTTCATATTGTTGATAAATGTTTTAAAATGTATTTTTCTTTATTAATTTCATGAATTAAAATTATCATCTTAGACAAAAATTGTTTAACTGTGCCTTTATTTCTTTTTCCCATCTCCTCTTGAATCTCATAAAAATTTGAGTTTTTATTTCCAGATTAACATTTATTTTACTATTGCATTATATCCTCTTTTAAACCATATTTTTTCATAGCCATATCATCAAGACTTGCTTAGAAGTAATTATACATATTAATGGTTTCATTGATCACAATTAATTCATGTATATTTTGTCCTTTTCTTTCATGGGGTCTTCATTTGAATTCATGTTCAATTTATCTGAATTTTTCAGGAGTAATTTTTCTCATAAAGAGACAGAATGGTAAACTTTCTGAATACTTGCATGTCAAAAATCCCCTTTCTTCTGTGCTCAGGAGAAATAATTGCTACACTGGATAGAGAAGCTATGGCAAACCTTTGCCATAAGAATTACATATAAAACATCTTTCTACTATCTTTTATTTTTTAGTGTTACTTAGGAGAATTTAATGACAGTCGGAGTTTTTTTTTAATTGTTGCTAATCTTGTCCATCTGGAAACTTACACAGGGCGTATGAAGCTTTAAGTTTCATCAGACATGTTCACTTTGATCCTTTTCTTACTCCTCCTGATACTTGACAAGCCTTTTCGGTGTGAAGGATTAGGGTTTTCTTCAGTCTGGAAGACTTTGCTTCTATTACTTCCTCGGTTATGAGCTCTCTCTTATCCACTACTTTCTTTTCTTTTTGGACACCTTTGTGTATTGATATTGGTTCTCTTGACTCCGTCCTCCATGACTCCTACCATTTCTCTCTTAAATCCCAGTACTTTGTCTTTTTGCCCTGTATTTTGTGAGAGTTTCTCAAGGCAAGCTTCTAAATCACAAATCAGTTTTCATTAACACACATTCTACCATTCGCGTCCTCCACTGAGTTATTATTTTTGAGATTTAAAAAAATTTTTTTTTTAAATTCAAATATCCTCTTGCACTCAGATTATCCCAAGTCTTTAAAAAATAGAAACGTGCTGCTATTTTAAAAAAATAAGTTCATTAAGGAAAAATTTGTGTATAATAAAATTCACCGTTTTTGAGTATGCAGTTCAAGATTTGACAAATGTATGCAGTTGTGTCATCATTACCACAATCATCATACAGAATATTTCCATCCCCCCAGAAAGTTCCTTTTTGCCAATTTGTAGTTAATCCCTTTCCCTTATCTTAACTCTTTGTGATTACTGACCTGTTTTCACCTTAGTTTTACCTTTTCTAGAATTTCATATAAATGGAATTATTTATCTATAGTCTTTGGTGTCTGACATATTTCATTTAGCATAATGATTTTGAGATTCATCTGTGTTGTTGCATGTATCAATAACTTGTTCTTTTTCATAGTTAAGCAGTATTCCTTTTTATGGATATAGCACAATTTGTTTACCTGTTCACCAGTTGATGGACATCCCTCCCTCTAACGCCGGTTTTGGACATAATGAATGAAAATGCTATGAAAATTCATATACAAGTCATTGTGTGTACAAAGGTTTGTATTTGATTGGTCATATAGTAAGTGCATATTTAATTTGGTAAGAAACTGCCGGAATGTTTTTCAAAGAGATTATAGACTTTGCATTCCCATCAGCAATGTATGGGATCTCCATTTCTTCTTGAGTGAGCTTTGATAGTTCATGTCTTTCAAAAAATTTATTTCTTGGATCTAAGTTGGAAGCTCTTGGAATGGCATCAAGCCCAGAAAGGACCCCATTAAGGGCAGTCGTGACAACTTCTTCTGACCCCTATCAGCATCTCTACAGCAACTGTGTTCGCAGTGGATATAGCTCTTAGCATGAGGAGTGACTCCTGAGGAGTGGGAAGGCAGCTGTGGAGTTATTGTATACAAACAAAGCCCCATGGGAAGGTGGGTGGCTCTGGGGACTTCTCCTTTGCATTGTATAATCCCTTTTTCTCTAGCTGCTTGCCTGGCAGAGTCTAAGGTTGTACTCAGATGTGGTGAGAGTGTGAGCAGGAGCTCTAAAAAGCTGACATGAAAGAAGGGTCTCTTCCAGGTGTAGACAGTGTAAGCCCGTGGCAATCTTTCCTCCCCTTTCTCAGGATCCTATCTTCATAGGAATCCAAATTTTCTGATATGTAGATGAGATCCCTTCCCTATTTTCAGTAATGTAACTAAATTTTATTTTGCACTAACTGAATTGCCTCAGGAAGAGAATTAATAAAAGGAGGAAGATAGCCCATGATATAATTATATCACCATCTTCCTAGAATTCTATGGTATCACTTGTATTAGTTATCTATTATTGCATAAGAAATTACACAAAACTTAGAAGATGAAAACAGCAAACATTTATTATCTCCCACAGGTAAGGAATCTAGGTGCTGCCCAGCAAGGTGGTTCTGGTTCAACATCTTTCGCAAGGTTACAATCAAGATGTTGGCTGGAGCTTCAGTCATTTCAAGGCTGGAATGAGGAAAGATCTGCTTCCAAGTTCACTCACTTGGTGGTTGGCAGGCCTCAGAGATCTGCTTCCAAACTCATTTATGTGGCTGCTGGCAAGCCTTAGTTCCTTGCTACGTGGACCTCTCCCCAGGGCGGCTTCACAACATGGCAGCTGTCTTTCCCTAGAGAAAGCGAGAGAGCACCCAAAATGGAAGTCATTGTCTTTTTATAGCCTAATCTTGGAGATGACATCCCATCACATGTACCATAGTCTATTCACTAGAGACAAGTCAATAAGTCCAGCACACAAGCCCACATTAGAGGGATGAGCATTACATAAGAGTGTGAATACCAGGAGGTGGGGATCATACTTCTTACTTAATTGTTTGTTCTCCAGTGTCCTGGTGTGAGTTTCTCCTGAAGCATACCCTGAAGAAATGATTCAATTGTAAACAGTTTTTTTAGGGGGAGATGATCCCAGGAAAATCTAGTAATAAATGGGGATGTGAGATAGGAAAGGCAGGAAAGCCCATAAAGGGAATGTTTTCAAGTCAATTACTACTCTGGGTGGCTGGAGCTCAGTTCTGCTGAGGAACTCTGGGAAACAGTACAGAGCATGCCGTAGTGTTATCCCAACCAATGATGGAGGAGGCTGGGGTATTTATCTACAAACTCTCCATCCATCATTGGTTGAGGACTGCTTGTAGGGGAATTAATTCTCTGGCACTTCTTCTTGCCTTGCATATGCTAAGAGTGCTCTCCTTCCCACCCGTCAACTTCTAATCCTACTTTCTATGGAGATAAATGCTGAAACGATACAGGCGGGACACCAAGAACATCTGCTATACTCAACTAGACTGTAAGCTTCATGACGGCAAGAACTATCTGTCCATAATTTTCTTTCCATCGCGTCGTTATTATCTAGCATATCACCTAGCACATACTGTCGCTCAACAAATATCCTTTGAAAGAATACAGGCCGTTGATAATGGCACCAAGAAGGAACTCACAGTGCAGTGAGAGAGACAGACTTGCACACTGCTGACTACAGTAGGATCAGTGCTGTCTTGTAGATATTCACGGGGTGCTATCAGGGTCTAAGGCAGCAAGTGTCAACTCTGCTGGAGGTGGAGATGTAGCTAAGGAAGGTTGCACACAACAGTGGAAGTGTGAACTAAGTCTTGGACTTAGTCCATCTACTAAGGATGGATAGGATTTTGTGATAGGCTTTGTTAGTTGGAAAAAATAGGAAGGAGTGCAGGGAGAAAAAAACGTGTGGCAGAGGTATTTGCTATTTCTAAAAAGAGTATAGTTTCTCTAGATCCTCTCTCACATTTGTCCTTACTCTACTCTGGAAGTTTCACGTAGTCTGAGCTTTTGGTGCTCTCTCTGGCACATCATCTTGTCCACAAAGCCATCATTGCCCTGATAGTCTGAACATGTCAACACATTAACCTTCACTCTTCTGCCTCTTTCCCTACAAATGCACACACAACACAGTGGTTTAAAGTCCTTATGGCAAAGATAATCTTTTCTTGATCTTTGAAGAGGCAGGCACAGTATATATACACACATCACAAATATTTTCTTTAGGTATTTACTGTTTGTAGGAAGTCTAACCCTAATCCTGCATTTATTAAAACAAGACAGGATTTATTAAATTGGTTTAAGTTTATCAAATATGTACAGATCTTTACATAAATTAATTCGCTTGTTAAATATTTGTGAAATTTATTAAGACTTTGGAGGAACTTAAATAATACCTGAACTGTCCAGCTTAATTTGGCTTAATTTTTTTTAACCTAAGGATTAATGAGGCTATGAGGTGCAGACACAGGACTCTACTTGGTCAGGTGAGACAGGGCCAGTGGGCAGGTGTCACTAGCTGGGGCCTGATAGGCAAGCAGAGAAAGTGATGCCTTGGTGCTTTGGCGTGAACCTTTCTGTTTAGCAGGCCTGGAAGATTCTGATGGTGCTGCCTGGGGACAGTGGGACCTGCCAGTGTGTGATGATGTCATAAGAGGCAATGTCAGGGGCAGAGCTGAAGCCCATGGATGACTTTCTCTTGCTCATTAATTCAATAATTTATTGAGCCACTGCCATGTGGCAGGTATGGGCCCCATGAGCTTTGAATACAATATGACCAAGATGTGAGCTTAGCAATCAAAGAACAGGAAATATAGATGTATGTGTATATATACATATATATATATATGATTCTAATTCTAAGTTCAAATCCTGTCTTCACCATTTACAGCCTCTCTGACCTTGAAATTATGCATTTTTTTAGATCTTCATTTCTCAGTGCAGAAAATTAAGACAAATATATAGAATTATAGGAAATAGTAAGTTAAGCCATATGAGAACATCTAGCTGAGTGGTAATTTCTGCCTTCTAGTTATATCTAGTCAAAAAGGCAGTCCTGACATCTTACTACCTGAACCACCTGAACGTCTTTTGGGTCCATCCACTTTGCTTCACCACCACTACCTGCTCCCAGACACCATCATCTCTCCTTCTCTGTGGTCTCCTTGAACTCATCTTTGTGTTCTTCCAATCCACTCTCAAGATAGCAGCCCGAGTGATTTTTTTTTTTTTGCTGAGGAAGATTCACCCTGAGCTAACATCTGTCACCAATCTTCCTCTTTTTGCTTGAGGAAGATTAGCCCTGAGCTAACATCTGTTGCCAGTCTTCCTCTATTTTGTATGTGGGTTGCCACCACAACATGACCACTGATGATTGGTGTGGATTTGCTCCTGAGAACCAAACCTGGGACACCTAAGCTGAGCATGCTGAACATAAGCACTAGGCCACGGGGCCAGCCCCTGAGTGACCTTAAGGTCCAAGAATGATCATGCCATTTCCTGGCTTACAACTCTTTAATTCCTTCTCATTTCTCTTAGGACGAAATCCCACACAGCCCTGTCCCACCTGGCGCCTCACAGGGAGGCATAGTGGTTAATGCACCTGCATGCAGCCTGCCTGGGTTTCGATCCTGGCTCTGCCACTTTGTGCTATGGGGTTGTGCATGACGTAACCTCTCTCTGGGCCCTTCCTCCTTCCCCTCCTTTGACTATGCTCTATGAACACTTGGGTCTCAATTTAAAGTCACACACTCCAGGAGGCCTTTCCTGACTCCCTCTCCAGAGCAGCTTCTCTCTATTATATGTGCCCATAGCAACTTGTGTCTTTCTTCCATAACGCTCATCGCACTTGTAGTCACCTAAACAAATTCTGTCTTCTTGGAAAGATCCAAGCTCCTTGAGTCAGGAAAGCCACGCACTTTATTCACTGTGCTACCCTCAGCTCATGCACAGTGCCTGGAGGTAGCTGGCATGGGATGACTGAACTAGTAATGAAACATAGCTAAACTATAACATAGTGTAACACGCTATAACAGGACTGTTTATGAACTATTATGGGAGCATAGACATCTGCCCCTTAGAGGTTCAGCCGTGTCCAAAGAAACAGAAAGCGTCCTGCTGAGAGTTCCTGACAGATGTCCGACCCCTCCAGCAGCCCTCCCAGTGGTGGGTGGCAGTCTGGATTTCATTTGGTGGTGCTGGTGGGCTATCTCTTGCAGTGTCTGTTTCTCCATCCCCAGAAGATTTTGGCAACCTCTTAGATCAAAAAGTAAACTTTCCGAAGAAAATGGAGGTTCCAAATGCCCTCCGGAGCAGACGGACTCCACCCACAGGGAACCAGAGCAGGAAATACGCAAATTGCGTTAGGCACCTGGACATCAGGATTGGGGTCCATGATCTACGAATATTTCATTTCCCACAAAGCTGTATATGAAAAATGATTCTGGAACAGGGAATCCTATCTGTCCCAAATTTCCATATACTCTTTTCAAAGATTTTGATCTTCATTTGGAGTGACTCTGAGTTTGGCTTCTAACGCTTTAGTTACCTGGGGTGTTAAAAGCCTTGTGATCTGTCAAAAAAAAAAAAAATTAAAATACTCTATAAGAGTGTAACACTGCAGAGTATCCTTTGGTGATTCATGTAATTGTCCCCAAGTTAAATTTGAAGTAAAGGACAGATGGTTTTACGTTACTCCCCTTCCCCTTAATGTGATCACACCTGTTGTAATACAGTGGGAGGATCCAGAAGTTTATGTTCTTAGGGAGACAGAGCTCTTGTCAATGGCGTGGGACAGAGACATCCAAGAGAGAAAAAATATCTCAAGAATCTGGGGGTAGAATAACGTAGTACGAAATATGCCTCTTCATCTGGTGGGCTATGGCAAAGGGAATGACCAGACCTGAGTGCAATTGCGTAAGGAAGGCTGACAGAAGGTGGTGAATTTTGAGCGTCTTTCCAGGTGTGGAGAGATGGTATTCTAGGTGTGAAGAGTCCCAGGGCGGGGGGGGGGGGGGGGGGGGGGGACACAGGTGGGCTGTGTGGGAAGTGAAAGGCAAGGAGGCCCATAGGAGAGAGAATCAAATGGAAGTGGGTGATTGCGGGGTCAGAGTCACAATGTTTAGGAATCACCCTCCCTGGCAAGCTGGGTATGTGGATGAGATCACGGATCTAAGAGTGGAGAAGGCTTATTTTCCTCCTAGCTTCTTCACTCAGTAAGCACTTATTGAGCATCTACTTGATTACAGACTCTAAGGTAGATGCTGAGGATACAAAAACCATAAGGCACCATCCTCATTTGGGAGGAGGCCAGAGTTGAGTGGGGGAGACACGGAAATGGCAAATTACAATACAGTCTGCTGCAGGCTAGAACACAGGTGTGCAGGGCAACCCGGAGCAACTCCGAAAGGACTTCATGGAAGAGGTGAGGAATGGCTGGGAGATGTGCTCACAGGCATAAAAGGCATTTCAGGCAACAAGCATTGCATCCCAATGGCTTAGAACTGTGAATGAGTCTAATTTGTTCAAGGAGAAAAGCAAGAAGTTCAGGGTGACTGGAACTTTTGGGGAAAAATGAGGATTTTCTGGACATGAAGTGGGAGAAGGAGTTTGGAGCCAGATGGAGACAGTCAGCCTCTATTCTGCAGGCAGAGGGGCTGGCTGGGAACATCAACAGGGGAGCAACGTGATCGCGTTTATTTCCATGATAAGAGCTCTGGAAATGCTTTGAAAGACAGAGTGGAGCCAGACAAAACCCAGGGCAGGGACTGCAGTTAGGAAGAAGGGTTTTGTGACAGTCCCAGGAACTGAGTGACAATGGGCTTGGAATGGGTTGGGGCCGGAGGAATGGAGAAGGGGCTATTTCTGAAGCTCTGCTTGGTGTGGTTTCTACTTTTTCCAGAAGAAGCTCTTTCCCTCTTGTTTCCATTAATGTCCTATTGAATACAGATTCAGATCCTTTCCTTCAGCCTTCACCCTTCCTTCCCCTACAGGAATCAATAGCAGCTTAATGTGGCAAGACGTACGATGAATCCCACTCGGAGGGAAAGCAGTGCTGATGTGGATTTTTCACGGGTCTGGCAGAAGAAGCCAACATTAAAGCACGTTTGACCTGCTAGAAGGGGCTCTTGGAGACCAATCTTTTCTTGCTTCCTTCTTGACTCCATTGAGAGGTGAAGCAGGCGTTGTTTCCTCCGCCTGGAAACGGGTTCATTGTGCTTGGGCTTTGGACAAAGGTTCTGCTTCCAGCACAAGAAGCGGCCCCTTTTAGGAAGACCTGGAGCTCTCTGTGGTCATCAGAGGAGGGGAGATGCATTGACCTTTGGCTGCCTAGACAAGGCTGACACTTTGCCACTGGCTAGGATGGGAAGTTCAAGATGGCAGCACCGTGAGTGCCGTAGAAGTGCAGTGAGAGGTAGAATTAATCACTCTCAAGGGCATCTGAAAAGCAGATTGTCTTAAACAGGATCTTAAAAGGTGGCAGCAGGTTGTCTTTGTCTTAGCAATTGGGGAGGGGAGTGTCCTATAGAGAGGGCAGGGCTGCAGAAGAGCTCAGGTGATGGCCCGCTGGGGTGAGATCTCACCTTCACAGAATTTTCAGAACTTACTAAACAGAAGTGAAGCAGAGGATCCAGGAGACAGCGTGCCAAACCTCAGTGGGATGTGATGGGGCAGAAACAGGGTTGGGCTTGTTGTAGGGTGGTTAGAAGCTGTGTCAATTGAGGAGGAACTGAGATTTCCTTCCTCACCCACCTCATGATTCACCTCCCAGCCTGGTGGTGATGAGGCCTTGAAGGCAGCTGTTAAAATACTTCCTTTATGTGGAACAAAACGCATCTCTTTTCTGGCAAGGAGGTGGGTTAATCTATCAGCAGCCATCAGTGCCTCAGCATCAAATAGATCCTTAGACTGACAGAACTGGGGTCCTGAGGGAAGACTTTAATGGGACACCTGAATCAGGTGTGGGGGCTTTCCTGGAAAAGGGCGGCTCCAGGAGAGACTCAGAGCAGGGAAACAGGCAGCCACCATGTGCACAGAGGGGGTATGGAAAGGACAACAGACAGACTTCTAAGTAAAACTTCACCTACTTCTGAGTTTTGCTAAGACCCAGCCCAGTTGGCCGAAGGCCTGGATTCCTAGTCGTACTGTCTACACTGGGGCCCATCTGCTGTTTTCTGCACAATGGCTGCCCATTTGAGGTTGTGACCCAGGAGTCACTATGGTTATCAACTGGGAGTGCTCAAAGTGACACATGAAAAGCAGCTTCGTTTAGTGTCCTCGACATAACTAACCACATCTTAACAATGGAGCCTTGTGGGATTGAGGCTCCCTGTTTGTTCAGAATCTTAATAGGTGGGCTTTGTGCACACAGATTTCTAGTACTGCTTACCCTGTATTTTAAGTCAAAGTGGATCTTTGTGTGAAGGATTCTCCACCTCCTTTTCCCTTTCTACAAAGGAGATAAGTGTTTTCACTCACCTTTCGTGACTTACAAGCAGCTGAATAGCACTTGTGGTGTTTGAATGTCATATAATAGGCATTGTTACCGATAGAGAAATGTCCTTTTCCATGTTTCTGAGCGCCCCTGTGCTTACTACCTTTCTTGCCTGTGTGCTTTCCCTCCCTCTCTATAAAGTGGCTATGAACAATTCCTGAAAATGTTTGTCCTCCATTTTTTAAAGCATCTATGCCCTTATAATGCTGTGTGGGAACTGCTGCTCCTCTGGGGAACTATTTGCAGCTGGTACCTTCAGCAGATTCCCCAGGCAGAGCTCAGCTGGGCATGTGATAGGCGGGCAGAGTGCTGCCCTGAGATGGTTGATGTGGCTTAAGAGGAGACACATTCTAGAAGAGTCACATGGTGGGGGTAGGGGTAGACAGAGGGTGGTGATGCTGTTTGTGGCGATGTTGGGGTCTAAAATTACAAGACAAGACACCATTTGCAGTCATAGTCACATGTCCTGTATAATACAAAAGGCTCGTTTCATAGCACCATTTTACTCTATTTTTCATAAAGGATTCTATTTAAGTTGCTTCTGGTATGAAGTTAGTGGCAGTTGGCTCTTAGTCACAAAAGCTTTGGCTGCATGAAGTTTATGTCTTTGGGTTCGTCATTAACGTGGAGTCAGGAATTGGGCTGGATGTCAAAGTAAGAAGTCAGGATCCCTGAGCTTTCGATTTTGGTCAAGATGTGCGAGAAAAGTTTTAGTTCAAAATGGCGCCTGGCCAATGGACTCTGAGAGAGCTTTCACCAAAGATCTACTGAAACATTTTGGACATTAAAAACAGAGTCCAGACAGCCAAGTGCCAACATTTAAGATGAAGTTGTACTACCCGCAACAAAGAGCTGCATAAATAAAGATGGATACATTCTTGGCTGCACGAAACAGAGATGATCTGACAAATGGCGGAAAGGCACTCCATGCATTCCTCTTTCTCATGTCTCTGAGGCTCAAACGTATGCAAGTATCAACCCAAAATACAGACATTAGGGGAGCTGATGTCTTCTCTCCCATTCCTCCCCACTCCCCGTCACCTTTTTATAACTACTTGAAGTCAGAGATTCCCAGAAAATACCTGGGTAGGAAGTGAAATGGGGGATTGTGGAGGCATACTCTATTCTAAAGAACCCGGAAGTGAGACACCGTAGGGCAATGCAGAGAGAGGAAAGCCTAAAAGAAACATGTGCTGGAAATCACTGCATTTCATGCACTACATCATTTCAGAGGATCAGAGAACCAGACAGTGGTTTTATAGATGAATAGTTCTCAAAGTGTGGTCTTGGAGAAGAAGCATCACCTTGGAACTTGTTAGAAATGCAAAATCAGAAATCTGGGGATGGAGGTCAGCAATGTGGGGTTGAACAAGACTCCTAGGTGTTTTTGATGCATGTTAAAATTTGAGAACCATTGTAGTAAATGATGCTATTTCAGAGAACAGTGGTGACCTAGCAGAGGAAAACTTGCTGTATTTGGGAATTAAAAGTGGAGATCTGCACACTGGCCTGACCCCCAGCTGTGAAAGTGATTGGGATGAGATTGCCAAACACATTTAGAAATGAGACTAATGCAATCAGTTCACCATGTCTTTTGACAAATTCTGAGGGTAGATATGGTTCACCTTGTTCAAGGATAGTGAGGCCTATCAAAATGCTGAGAATAAAGAGAAGAGTCAAGGAAATGCATACTGCTAAGAATTGTCAATGTCAGGATTCAGATTTAAAATTCAGAAAATTCTTTAACGTCTTCAATAGAGGGCAAATCAACATGGATAAAAGAAAGCTGCTGTAGGATGAGGTAAAAAGAAAGGTGGACAGAGATGGAAGGATAGAAAAAACTTTAAAATTTTAATAGCTGTACTTGGATGCAAAATGGAGTCAGTGAAGAACACTACATGATATATTGGAAAGTCATAGTGTTCTGAAGGACAAATTTTAAAGGCAGAGGAGGAAAATGGATCAAAGTTGTGAGATAGAAAATGATAGAAGTGGAAGACAGAATGGAGAGCCAGCACATGAATAATTGGTGGCTCTGAAGCAGGGGACAGAATAAATGGAAAAGAGAAAAACCCAAATATATAAATATGTGAGGAAAGACACGTTTTTTGAACTGAATAAAAACTTGTAAGACTACTCCAGACAAAATTAATGAAAAGAAAACCATACCTAGACATTCTGATAAAAATTGTGAATTACAATGATGATGAAAAATCATATAAAAATTCACGTAGAACTAGATTATCTACAAAGAAGCAAAAATAAGTTTGGCTTTAGACTTCTTAGCTACATTAAATTTCAGAAAGTAATGGAGAATCATCTGTTGGGCTTTGAGGGGG
The DNA here is from genome assembly GCF_041296265.1 of Equus caballus. Lineage (NCBI taxonomy): Eukaryota > Metazoa > Chordata > Mammalia > Perissodactyla > Equidae > Equus > Equus caballus. The sequence continues at coordinate 22,594,090 of NC_091688.1, read as the reverse complement.
AATGGTTGTGACCCAAGAATTTAAAGCCCAGTCATATTGTCGTTAACATGTGAAGGTAAGAGAAAGATAGCCTTGGCTACACTAGGTTTAGAAAATATACCACACACGCCCATCTTGAAAAATTACTCAAGGATGTTTTCCTGAGGCCGTTCTTAGAGAGAGAGCAACACTAAAATTCAGTCATAATAATATTAGCAAACACATACAGCGCTTACTGTGTGCCAGGCACTGTTCTAAGACCTTTGTTCATATTAACTGATGTAAACTTCACACCACATTATGGAGTATGTCCTATGAATATTCCCATTTTACAGATGAGGAGCTGAGGGACGGTGAAGTTAAGTAACTTTACTCAAGGTTGCACCACCAGTGGAGGGTGCAACCAGCATTTGGACTCAGGGAGTCCGGTGCCAGAGTCCTTCCTCTTTACTGTTATGCTCTGTTGTCTTCCTGTTATAAAAGGCCGATAGTCAGCTCTAAAATTGTTTTAGTTGCAGTTAGGCATATATTACTTTTTAATGTGTGATTATAAAAATGAACGCAAATATCTTATTCTTAAAAAAAGAAATATATAAATAAAAATAACACAAAGTAATTATGATAATCTGGGGTTAAAAACGTAGGGAACATAACTGAACTCCAAAACATTTGCGTGTTATGAGTGCTCTTTTTTTTCACAAACCCTTCCTGGGTCCTACGTTTCTGATCCCAAATAAGAGGATCTTAAAAGATACTTTTTCATTCTTGAATCTGACAATTAGAGAAGTCTATATTTCACCAAGCTCTTGAAAAAATGCAAGGGAACCCATGTTAGAAATAAAAACTAGAAAAGTAAATGTGACATATATAACAAATGATAGAAAGCAAAGAACAAAATAAGGAAGCAAAAGAAAAACAAACCACAAAATAAAACAAAAATGTAGGACCAAATATACCAGCAAAAACTATAAATATAAATACGTTAAACCTATTATAACATAAAAAAATCTCAGAAGGGGTCTTAAAACAAAATATGGTTCACAAGAGATGTATCTGTAAAAAAAATGTGATATGACTAAAAATGAATGAATAGGCAAAGATGTATCAGGCAGATGCAAATAAACAAAAAAGCAAACATATATGTATATGTATATATTTATTCTTAGTACTAAAACAGACTCCAAAGCAAAGATCATAAAACATAACAAAGAAACTTACTTTTGGTGGTATGGTGGAGCTGGCTTGTGCTGGCTGTGAGAGCTCATTGTGTCCATCTCATTCCAACTCCGAGTTCAGTGACCACATCAATAACCTGAAATTAGCCATGATGGGAGCATTTACACCACAGAACTGGCAAATGCTACAGATCATGGCTTTTAAAGTTTTTCTTTAGAGAGCCAGTTTACCAGCATACAACTTGTTACCTTATATTGATTGAGTAAAATTCACAAGGGAGATATGCATCATATATTTCTATGCACCGTGAACATTGTCTTGAAATATATAAGGTAAAATTGCTGGGAATACATAGGAAAATCAAGACAGAAACAATAGTAATAAGCGACTTCTATGTTTCTCTCTCATTCTTTGGATAAAGAGTTCCTAACCAATGCATATGTAGAGAATTTGAATTATATAAAAAATTAAGTTGATTTAATAAATATGTTTTATTCAGCAGTGTATGCTACAGTATATGCTAGTTCTTTTCCAGCATCCATGTGACCTCTAAGCCTCACCCAAAAATCTCAACAAACTCCCAAAAGCAGGTATGGGACAGGCTGTCTTTTCTGGTCACGCTGTAATACAACTAGAAATTAATAAGAAAAATTTAACTTAAGAAAAAATATACCCAACCACATGGAATTTTGCCCCAAACAAAAAAGCAGCAATGAAACCTCCAATCAAAGCAGAAAATAAGATAACAACAAAACAGCCACCTCCAATAGCTTCTAAATAATATGAGGATATTAAAATTTCAATTACATGTAACTTAGAAGATCATAAAAAGAACACTACATATCAAAACTTGGATGCAATCAAAGAAGTAACAGAATTAAAATTCTTTGTCTTAATTGTCTTAATATTAAAAAATTAATGAAAATAAATGACTTGTATTTCAGTTCAAGAAATTAGAGCCAACAAAACAGTCTCAGGGACAGCAAGTTGAGGGAATTAAAGATAAAAGCAGAGATTTATAAATTCTTTAACAGTTACAAAGTAATGTAGTTAGCAAATAGATCCAAGATCTGGGATTTTGAGAAGACTAAAAAATTATTAAAACTTGGAAAATATAATAAAGAAAAAAACACAATGTAGGAATCAAAATGGGATATAATTGAATACATAGAAAAGTTTCAAAAATTTTGAGACTACTAGTTAAAATGCTGTGTTCCTAACTGTAAAAATTGTGTTAAGATAAAAAAAAATAAACTAATGACTAAAAAAAGTTGAAAAAGTTCTCAAACAGTTACGTTAAGTAAGAAAAGGCCCAAGGTCTTTCCATGTTGAGTATTTTTAAGCTGTTAAAGAACACATAATTCCTATCCTTTAAAATTACTTCTAACTAGAAAAATAATGTGAAAGTTTGTAATTTCATTTCCTGAGTAAGCGTAATCCTATACTATAACTTGACAAAGATAACAACAAGCAAAATTAACAACCAATTTCTTTGAGGACATATCCATGATGAACATATCATAAAAGAAATATAAGTGATATATTAGCAAATAAAATCTGCCAGTAAGTTAAAAAAATAGGTTATGGCCAAGAATTTTTACTCTAGTTATACAGGATCTTTTCACATTAGGAAATCTCTTAATATAATGACTCAAAATAGCTCAGAAATTTTAAAAAACGCTTCATTGTAATGGATCTCGAGAAAGACTTTTGAGAAAATTAAGCAACTCTTCCTAAGAATATGTGTGTTTTCTTTACATGCTGAAGATTACTTATTTTATGTCAACATTTAGCATCATAAACAGTATTACAACACTTGAGGAAGACCCATTAAAGATCGTGCTGCCCATTCCCACCTCTATGTTGTAATTATTCTCCAGTGGTACCAAAGCATAAGACAAGATAAAAAGCTAGAAGTATAGAACGGGAATGGGCTGGACAAAATTATAATTATTTTCAGATGATATGATTATACATCTAAAAATGTAAAGTATCAAAAAATTTTAAAATAAATTATGGCGTTCAAGAGGGTGCCAATATATAAAACAAACCTAAAAAAGTTGTCTGCTTTTATGTCTACCATAAAATCTATTAAAAAATAGAAAAAATGTATCAATAATAGCAACAAAATCTATAAAATACCTAGAAAAAAAACGCATTGAAAGAAAACTATAAAGTGTTGTTGAAAGACATAAGAGAAAATCGGAGTGAATATATGAAAACAATCAATATTTAAAGCTATCAATAATCTATAGATTTAATTCAGTTTAAATCAAAATTTCCAAATGACCATGTTTGGAACATAACAAAATTATTCTAAACTTAACTAAATGATTAAACATGAGATAATAGAGTTTGAAGAAAGAAGAACAGAACACTAGGTTTGCTCTATAAGACATAAAATGTATTATAAATGTTGAATAAAGTAGTAAGGTGACATCTTAAGTCAGTGAAAAGAAAAAAGATTACTCAGTAAAAGGTGTTTTAAAAATCAAGATTATAATTTAGAGAAAAAAATTAGATTCTCCCAATTCACTCCATAAGACAAATTCCTGTATGAAAGAGATACTTTCCTCACACCAAAAGTAAAATGGATGCAAATGTTAGAAGCAAATACAGATGAATATTGACATCATCTTTGGTGCGAGGAAAATATTTCTTCACAGGTCAAAATGCATAAAGCATTTATTCATTTATTTTTCTGGTACTTGTTTGGCACTTAGTAGACTTATAAAGAAAAAAATGGGTAGATTTTATTACATTAAAAATTATGTTTACAAAAACTACCATAAATTTATTAATTAGGAATATCCATGGCTAGTAATAGAAAACCTGACTTAAATCTGTCTTAAATAGGTATTAATTTATTTGTCTCATGCAATAAGCAATCTGGAGATTGGTAGCCTATCTGATAGTGTGGCTCAGGAAATCTGTGCTGTCTCCATCCTCCTATTTCCTATCCTTAGAGTATAGAGCTTTGTCCTCATAGAAGTCACTTCATGGTTGCGTAATGATTGTTGATGTACCCCTAGGCCCATATTCATTTTCCAGATAGAAGGCAAAGAGGCAAAGTCACCAAGAGGCATGCCAGCAGATTCTATCCCTTAGTAAAAGAATATTTTTTTTCCAGAGCCTCACCCAGCAACTTCCATTAATATCTTGTTGGCCATAAGTGGTCACATGGCCACTCCTAGCTGCAAGGGAGTCTGGGAAAGTGTGCTTTCCAACTTCTAATACAGAGGAGAATTAGGGAGATAGAGATTATAAATGACTTTTGAATGTCCAATCCACAATAAAGAAAATTCAAAGACAAATAAATTGGAGAAAATATTTGCACTGTATAAAACAAGGTCAATATCATTAATAAATAAAAAGCTTCTAGAAGTCATTGAAAACAAACTCAGTAAAAAATGATATAAATAGGATATTAACAAAACAAGGTATAAAATGGCCAGTTGACACATTAAATGTTTAGCCTTTCCCATAATCCACTAAGTACAAACTAAAACAATACCACTTTTTATGCATCAAACTTGCAAAGATTATAGGAAAAGATATCAGTACAAGGATTTTTATCCCCCTATGTAGTGACAATTAAATAACTGTAAATTCCAAAATGGGAGCATTGGTCAAATAAATTGCAATTCATCTATAGATCAGATTATCACATAGTCAGTAAAAATACATTTTCCATAATTACATGGGAAATGTTTATAATATATTGTTAATATTATTAATATTTTCATGTTGTTAAATGTTCTGAAAAATCATTTTACAAAATAATATAGGCCATACAATCCCATTGAAAATTAATAGAAGAAAAGATAAAGAATATTTTATGGTTATCTTTGGATGATAGAATCAAGGATGGATCTTTATTTCCCTCTTCTATTTATTTGCATTTTCTACATATTCCACAATAAACTTGAACTACTTTTGTAATAAGAAAGACAAGCAATAAAATTATAATAATAAAAAATAAAGATTGAAACTGGAATAGAAACGAGGAACCAGGAAAGCATTAGGAATTAAGGCTGATTGAAGAGCTGGCTCGTCTCTTTTTCTCATAACCAGGAACTCTTCTTACTCTTATGGTTTCTCTGCTTTCCTTATGTTCTTCTGCCTAAGAAGCGGCTTATTTTTTCTTTGCACTCTCGGTATCTTTTCTTATCTCACAACTTTTTTCTCTATGGCTGCTCAATCTCTTCTCTACCTTATTGTTGCAACTTCTTCCTGATTTTGGCTTGCCATGACTCAACTCCCGCTCTTGGCCACGTAGTTTCATTCACCACAGTGAGCGACAGAATTGTTTCCATATTTCCTCAATTTGAATTCCCGAGAGTGAGAATCTAGTTAGGCTAGCCAGTCTTTCACCACCAAGCCATGTTAGAGACAGCTGACAACTTGTGGATCTGTCATCCTCAGGCCAGCTTCCCTCACTGGTTTAATCGAGACACCGGGTGGGCAGGGTGATCATGTGGTACAAAGCAGGGTGACATGGCACTCTCCTTCAGCAGGGACTCAGATGAGATGCCTGTAGCATTCACTGCTGTCACTATGATTGACATATGTAGTACACTTCACCTCACGCCTGCTCTCACACTCGCCCTCTTTCTCACATCATTGCTCCAGAAAAGACGTTCTTGCCTATCAACATTTAATTATCACATATAAAACCAAAAAATCCTCATGCTGTATCTATATTTGGAGCCTGCGACATTTCAAAATATGTTTGCCAGAATTAAAACAATGATCAGATACTACTGTCATGCAAGAGATTGGCAAAACAAACAAACCAAAATTGATAACATCTAGCGCTAGTGAGGAGATGTACAAACTGTCATTCTTAGTGGTGTAAGTGCGAGCTGCTAAAACCTTATGGAAAAATAATCTGAAAGTATCTGTGGAAGTTACAAAAGCATATATTTTTATTCTAATCACCCCACTTCTAGAATGTATTCTGTAGAAATAAATATATCAGTATGTAAGAATATGTACAAGGATATTTATATAGTATCATTTGTAACAAGGAAAATCTGGAGGGGCCGGCCCCATGGCGCAGTAGTTAAATTCGCATGTTCCGCTTTGGTGGCCTGGGGTTCGCCGGTTCAGATCCCGGGTACGGACATGGCACTGCTCAGGAAGCCATGCTGTGGCAGGTGTCCCACATATAAAGTAGAGGAAGATGGGCATGGATGCTCTTTCTTGTGGGACTCTTTTGTTTTGCTGGAGCACATCCTCGAGTGATTTCCTAATACAGAGTATGGGAGACAAACTTTCAGGGTGAAAAATGTCCCACTTCATGGACAATTTAAGTGGATATTAAATCCAATTACCCTCAGAATTTTGAAAGTATTATCTTCACCATTTTCATCATTCAGTGTTGCTCTTGGGAAATTGATGCCGTTTTTAGTCTCATTTCTTTGCAGGTGACTTGATTTTTTTTCTCTCTGGAAGCTTCTAAAATCATCTCTTAATCCCTAAAGATCTGAAAGTTCCCAATATTTATAGTTCCTTTTTCATTCATTGTGTTACTCACAGTGAACTTGTTTATCAAAAACTTGGGTTCTTTGGTGCAGGGACATTCCTCCTATTATTTGTTCTTTCTACTCTCGCTGAGACGCCTATTAATTAAGTATTGAAGCTATCAGATGGATTTGTATTTCTTCTCATCTTTTCTCTGATGTTTTGTATTTCTTTCTTTTTAAATTACTTTTGGTGATTTCCTTGATTTTACTTTTCAAACTCAATCTGAATTTTCTATTTCATCAATCCTGTATTCCATTTCCCTGTGTTTTTTCTTATACCCTCTTCACGTCTTTTTAAATAGCATCCCATCTTTGTTTTATGGATCTTCTCAGATCTTTTGAACTCATTAATTAAGGTTTTGCTTTTTTTTTGTTTTTCTTTATTCATCCCAGAATTTACCTCTTTTCTCCACAGACACTTTTTGGTTATCTTGAACTTTCTCTTTCGTATTTCTGTCTTTCTTCAAGTAGCCTGTAATCCTTGCTTGTCCATTTATTTGTAGAGTGAGGCAGTGGAATCACTGACTGGGATCTCTGGTCCTTTGGGTGGGGCATGTTGCCTGCCAGCCTTCCTTTTAATGTAGGCAGTTTAGAGAGCTGCCTTAATGCTGAGGGTCCCCTAGATGCCAAAATGTCCCTCACTAGCTGTCCTCATTCTTCTTGCTTCACTCAGTTTCTTTAGCCATAAATTGGTGATTTTTTTTAACCTGGGCTAAAAACACCTGGTTTGGTAAGGGGAAAATGGAGATTGATGAGTCACTATAGAGAATTTCAATGAATTCCTTCTTTTTCTGCCCCCTTTCTTATTCCCACCCCATCCCAGCCCTCAGAGCAGCTCCTCCTGGGCCTCCGGCTCCTCCACGTGTGTTCTGAGTCTCAGCTCCCTCCGCCCCGCCTCACCATCACTGATCCACAATGTGCTTTCATCCTCTAGAAGGAGTGGCTGGAGACTGCTCCTCTGCTTACGAAATCCTCTGCTTTCTTTGCTGGTAACTTCTAACATTTTATCATTTCTGATTATTTTGTGTGGCTCTTATAGCCTATTTTAGAATTTATAAAACAAATAGAGAGGAGGAGACAAAGAAAACAAATCCTTTCCTGTCCCAGGCTTGGTTTCCCGCACTAGCTGTGCCTGCCTTTCTTCAACCTGAGTGAGTTCAGTGTAGCAAGCACACCTAACTTTACCAGCGAAGCAAATCAGGCACCTGGCATACAACCTCTTATTTAGGAAAGAGGGGAGGTGCCGCGTTCCCATTGTAAATTGTCTGATACGGCGCATGGCATCCATCTGCTTTGTCGTCTTTACCTCATTCCTAATCCCGTAAGGCTGAGTTAAGGCCAAGTCCCCCACAAGCCACCGTCTAGTGGGCTCAAGATCCCTAGCTTCTGTAAAAGAAAGCCCAATGTTCGCTCTGTCACCGTCTTGGAGCGTGGGGCTGCGGGGCTTCCTGCCTCTCTTCTCCCTGTCACTGTGCATTGTCCACTTCCACCTAGCCCATGTGTCTTCTGAGATCCTCTTCTGTGTTCCGCTAGTGCACCTCACTGTCACCCAATTCAGGAGCAATTTCAGCTTTAGTCACGCTCTTTCAGTTTCAAGAAAAAGCGACTCACGCAGACCACCTGAGGCAAAGGGAGGAGGGTGCCTTGCTGGACACTTGTGAATTGGGACTAAGTCTCTGGCCAAAGTACCTCCTGAGCCGCCATTTCTCTGTTGCAGGTCACGTGCTCTCTCTTTGATGGTGTCTGTGATTTTTTTGCATGGCTGCTTTAGAGCTGGGTTATCTGGATTCAAATCCCAGCCCTGCCACTTGCCAGCTGTGTGACTTTGGACAAAGGACTTAACTTCTCTGTGCCTTAGTTTCCTGATCTGCGAAATGGGGATAACAATAGTGCTTCATAGGCTTATTGTGAGGATTAATTGAATCAATACATGTAATAAACTGAGAGCATTTGTTGGCACATTTTAAGTGCTCAGTAACAATCCCTAACGTGATAACATGTACATGGTGCTCCCCACATGCCAGGCACTGATAGAGAGGTGGAGCAGCTAGCCCAAGGCAACACTGTAGGAAAGGATGAACCGGGATTCAAGCCCAGGCAGTCTGGTGCCATAGATCACACTCTGACCACTTCCTTATTCTGTTCTTTTGGTTTCTCTTCTTCATTGTTCCTGCTCCCATATAACTGTAATTTGCTCTCATTCCTCATGGCCCTGATTCTACCTCATGGCTTCTCTCTTTATGCACATTTCCTGCCTCTGGCTTCACTACCAACTGTCTGATTTTTCTCTAATCTGAGAGAGAGAGATTGAGACAATTGACCAACTCCTCTTTGGTGTCTGGCCGTGCCGTAGGCTGTTGGCCGGCCCCCGTATCTGTTGTCCTGAGATCATCGCCCTCACTCCTCCAATCAGCTGGGGTTTGGAAAGGATCAGAAAGTTACTACTTCAACAGTGACTGTGACTGGAGCAAATTCTCTTAGAAGGGAAGCTGAGGGCAAGATGGCACCGTGATTCACCTGCTGAGGACACGGCAGGAAAGGCTTTCGAGCTTGCAGTCCTTTCTTCTGAAAATGGATCTCCTGGTTTTGGACCTAGTTTTGAATAGGTGAGTAACAAGATGGAACGATGGCCTTGGGAAATGGATTTTGTACATGGAAGGATGCTGGTAATCTGTCCTCAGAATTTCAGGTTGTGGTTGTGATGGAAGCTACATTTTAGCGAGCCACTCATATCACAGGCAGCATCATTTGCAGAAGTAACACCATTTCTTAATGGGTTGGAGATGCAATGATTGTCCAAACTCTCTTACCACGCACCAGGTTGTATTCTCAGAACGTCATGTCTAGCATTGAGTAACCATCATGTAAGGTTCATTTAACCTTTCACTCAGTCACTCATTGAACCTCTGTGGGGCACCCCCCCTCCCCCCCCCGTTCTAAGGGGTGTAAGACAGCCCCTGTGACTGGTGGAGATGATTCACTGAAAAAGGAATCAGAAAATAAACACCTGTCCATTTTTATTCAGCCAAATCCAAGAGAGGGAAAGGAAGAGAGAGAGAAAGAGAATGAGAGCTTAATATTAATGTCTGGTAGTTATTATTGGTCATCATTATGATTAGCAATTAGTTAGCAAATAGTGTGGTTTTGATGCTATAACTCAGGAACGATGTGGCCTTAGATCAGTCCCTTATATTTAAAAGGGAATTATAATTCCTGGGAGATTTTATAAGAATTAGAGATAATAGATGCCTGGCTTGGTGCCTGGGTGCTATTACTTTTAGGCAACATTTTCCCTGGAGTGGAAAGTGGCAATTCCTCCCGTTCCTTTTGCTCTCACTTTATATTCATTAGGCAACTTTCTGACACGTAATTTGCTCGTCTGAGGCAATCATTCCAGGAGAGAGTGTTCTGAATGACCACTGTGAATTATCCTCTAAGATATATTTCCCATTGTAAATTGATAAATCAATGAACATATTAGCATTCTGGTTGGCAAATTAGGCTCCTGCTAATTTGGTTACTGGAATAACTTCCCCAAGTGTGACCTATTCTAAGTGAACAGGTTTAATCACATTTCAGGATCCCCCAAGTTTAAGGACTTGAGTCATAACTAACACCTGTTGGGTACTGCCCACCCATGAGGGCCGCCCTGAGTAGGCAGCCAGCCTCATCTGGAGCTCCCACCTGGAAAGGGACCATTGACTGGGGGATGCTGTGTGGGTTGGTTGAAACAGGGATGCCCTGGGAACACATGCCCAGGTTAGGCCCCTCACCACTGACCAGGTAAAAGGTGAAACTGGCCTGAATTAAGATGGTAGCAATGGGCATGCAAAGAAGGAAAAGGACATGTGGAGAAACTGAGAAAAAGATGGTAGAGTTTAGAATCGTAACTTCATAAAATTTCACAATTAGAGATTTTCTGGGTCAACCCGCTTGCTTTTCACCTGTGAATCGTGAGCCCCAGGTGATGTGCTCTGGTTCTGTGTCAGGTACCAGGGTTCAGGTCCCTGGTGGACACGCTGCATTGCGGGGCTTCTGACTGATTCTATTCTGTCCTCGAGTGTTTTGCTAAAACACATTGCACAATAGCCACGTCAAGTACACCCAGGCATGGCTTGAGCTATGGATACAGACGCTGGGTGTATTAATCTAGTTTAATAGACCCCAATGTTTGAAACAATACCTTACATTTTTTTTCAGAGACTGCACAGAAGTGTAGCATTGTATAGCAAATGAAAGTGTTGCTACAATGCCTGTAAATCAGAGCTTTAAACTATGTTTCAATTATCCTTCTATTATCCAGCTGGTATTTAAACATGTTTATTATTCAAATCAGCAGCGAATGTGCTGCTGTTGTGTAAACAACTGTCACTTGCTGAAACAATGATTAGGAGGCACCATCCCATTCAGGTGTACTTAGGAGTACTTATACCCCAGCCACTTGTATTTAAATATCGTGCAAACACAATGCTTGAGTGACTACTTTCACTCCTGTTCCCAATGCCTCATGCCAATTCTATTACATTAAGAGGGAAATCTATTAAATTTTTCATTTATACACATCCGTACACTGTTTTTACCCATTGTATCATTAAGGCTTAGATTAATATAATAGATATGCTGAGAGAGACAGTGTGCATTGAAAAAAACCCGTTCAAAATAAAAGCCAATTTCTCTGCATTATTCGGGGGTGCTGGAAAGCTTTTGTGAAAACAATGCAAAGAAAATTATTTTCTGAATAAAAAGCATGACATGGAGAAAAGAAAAATTTGGCCCCCAGAAAGAGCAGTCTTGAACTTTTATTAGCTCCATTACCAATTCAGCCTATGAAAAATTGAGAGACAGAAAATAGGACATTTGTCGAATGAATCTGCGTCTCTTTTGAAGGTTCGCTTCTACCACTGGGAAAGGGTGTGTGTGTGTGTGTGTGTGTGTGTGTGTGTGTGTGTCGGGGCAGGGGCTGTGGGTGGTGGTTGCTGGGCAGAGCTTGGAATTGCTACTAGGTAATTCCCAGTGAGTTTATTCTTTTTTTCTTAAGCCTCAGTTTCCACATAGAAACCAGGAAGACAAGTTTGTGAGTACTGGGGCATTATAAATGGTGAGGAATCATAGTCTGATCAAACGATTGATGCTACTAGGCGTTTTGTATTATCTGAGACATATTTTGGGGGCTCAATAAATTCCTGTTGATTGCTTTCAGTTGCTAACCTGCAAATACTATCTACTGTGCTTAGGGAACCACCGACAAAAGGAGGTGGTTGTTAGAGAGAAGGGGGTACTGATAGATGTGCATTTGGTTTTGGAAATGCACACCCAGAAAACTCATGGTTGTGGCTTGTGTACTTAGCAAAATCTCCCAAGTGGGTTGTAAAGAGCTCTGACTTCATCCTTAGAGGTAATGGGAATAATGTCCAAATACCGCCATCTTAATTGATTTCAAAATACAATAAATGCCTAGTTCCTTAGAACCTGTAATATACGTGGTAACAATATAATTTATCATACAACTTGGGACGTTTTGAGAATGAGAGACATAATTATGTCAGGATGTCAAGTGTAAACCAGCACTGTCCTGGGCAAAACTGGACATATGATCACCCTAAAATCACATGGCTAAAGACCAACTCTGGCCAAGACTTAAAGCAAGGAAGGAGAAGGAAAAAGTAGCGTCTCAAGGGTCTGACTATATCCTTCTTTTGAGATTGGTTATTGTTTCATCTTTAAAGAAAAATAGATGATCTTTTTTTGGCTAACTAGAACTCACAAAAGCAAGTAAACTCAACTTTCAGAAAATACAATAAGCAAAAGTCCGTTTTTACATATTAGATAAATTAGCAAACAGTTTACTTGTTTTTTTTTGTTTGTTTTTGTTTTTGGTTTTTTGCTGAGGAAGATTTGCCCTTAGCTAACACCTGTGCCAATCTTCCTCTATTTTGTATGCGGGTTGCCGCCACAGCATGGCTGCTGACGACTGGTGTAAGTCCACACCTGGGAACCCGGGCTGCTGAAGCGGATTGCCACACTTAACCACTAGTCCATGGGGCTGGCCCCATGAACAGTTTACTTTTCAAAGTAATTATTGCATAATGAAAAGGTTTACCAGATTCCAAGCCAGCAACCTGTTTTTGTATGTGATTTAACTTATTCAAATCTTGCCTAGAGAATATCTTTGACACAAATGTGAAGTCTTTACACACAATTTTAATTTCTTCGCAGAGACTTGAGTTCAGTCAACAGAGTCAAATGATGACACTTTGGATCCACATATGTGATATCAAACCAATAAACACCAATTCTTAGGTATTAGAGGGTAGGCAGCACCTGGGTTAATGAATTTCATAATTTTCTCCCCAGCAAAGACAGCACCCAGAGATTGCAAACTTTAATGCTAGCAATACAAAAATCATTTTCACCTCTTAGATAACCAATTTTTATACTGATGTCCCATGATTTCTATGGCCATCTTTAGCCCTTTAATTATGTTCATAGATGTATTTCTTTTATTGAAGCCTGTGTTCTGAATTATTTTCATTGGTGGAAGAAGAACGTCAGTTAGTTGTTTCATATATTTCTCGAACAGCAGAGTATCTGATCTCTTTCCCATGTAGGCAGACTGATTCTCACAACCCTGCCTCTACTGTCTCAGGCAACAAGTTCCTGGGTTCCTGCTTGCAATAGCGTGCTGACTCATTTACTGGAGGGCTAATTGCTGAGGTGACATGGAACAGCATTATTATGCCTCTGGGTGTAATACTCAGCACCAACGTAGTCCCCCTCAATTATGTGCTCTGTCGTCTCCTAAGCCCCATACATTACCCGCACCTGTTTGTAAACAAGTTTCCTCCATTATGTACTTGTGGGAATTCCTGGTGCCAATCACCGGATCCTGCACACCTACAGCAAACCCTTCAGTGTCTCCAGCTGCCTGACCTCTTTTATCCAGAAGTTAGACAACACTTTTCTCTTTGTCATTTAAGCTCATTCTCTGGAGGTAAGGACAGTGTAGTTTGTTTTTGTTGTTGATGGAACATTGATAGGATTTCTGCTGAGGTCTATTCTACACACCTCAACTAATTGTTGTGAAACTCGAGGCGAGGGTTACTGGCCAAGTCATAGACGTTAACAAGGGTGATTTTGAAATAGCCTAGGCAACACAAATTGTGGCTGCCAATAACTCTGTATGTCCCTCGTTTTGTTTTTTTTTTTTGAGAAAAATTAGCCCTGAGCTAACTACTGCCAATCCTCCTCTTTTTGCTGAGGAAGACTGGCTCTGAGCTGACATCCATGCCCATCTTCCTCTACTTTATACGTGGAATGCCTACCGTAGCATGGCTTTTGCCAAGCGGTGGCATGTCTGCACCCGGGATCTGAACCGGCGAACCCCGGGGGCCGCCGAGAAGCGGAATGTGCAAACTTAACTGCTGCGCCACCGGGCCGGCCCCTGTATCTCCCTCTTTAATGGAGTATGGTGACTCCATGCATCTTGTATGACCTTGTTCATCCTTCAGTGTTTCCAGTTTACGTCCTGTTTTCTCTGGGAAACCATTCTCCACTATTCTGACCTCACTCAGTTCCTCGTTGGATTCATGGGAGCCAGTTTCTAATGTCCAATTCTTGTACTTAATCATATGCTACCACCATTTGACACTGTTTCCCAGACTTTCCTTATCCACCAAACATATTATAAGCTTCTTTGAGGGGGTAGGTGGGGGTCCCTTCACTTCTCTGATTGCTTTAGTGCCTAGCACAGGGCTTGAGGTCATAGGGAATAAATAAACATAAATTTAGCCAATATTGATTGAGTACTTACTGTATGCAAAGCTTGGTGCTCAGTACTGGGGGAAAATACAGTGAAAACCGTATTCCCTGACATCAGAGGGGTTTCCAAGATAGGATAAATCCAAAGGAGAGGTGGTAAAAGAAGCTGGATTTTACACTCATATAGCTAGACTTCAAGGGAGTAATATGCTCATGGAAAATGGAGCTATGACATGACATAATTCAAGAAAAATATTCAATTATAAGATTAGGATATCTGTTAGGAGTCTTTTTTTAGGAATAGGAATGGCTCACTAGCCTGGCACGAGGGCTAAATGCTGGGGGAGCCTTTCTCAGACGGGCTATGAGCATCTTTGTTGAAGTTGCGTGGCTTTGGGAACAGGCTCTTTGAGGGCAGGATGGGGCTGGGAGGTCACACCTGCATGGCGCTGCTCTAGCACACCTGGGCTGGCTGTTCAGGAGCATCAGGGAGCAGCAGTCTGGCCAGGAATTGGCATTTCATAGGGGACGTTGGCGGTGGAGGCAGGGAGAGGTGTCTTGACTAGGGGAGTACCATGGGGGAACAAGCCAACTTGTAGGCACTGCTTTGGGGTTCTCCAGAAGCAACTAGAGAGACTTTTGACATAGGAAAGGCGTTCCTTCACTCCTCTGCTCTGAATCCCCCAGCAGTTCTTTATTCCTCTTGGAAGAAAGGCTGAAGTCCTTACAACGGCTTATAAGGCCCATATAATCCAGACTCCTGTGACCCCTATGACTTCATCTATTCTGTCTTCTCCAGCTACACGGACCCCCTTACTCTTCCTCCACTAAGCTAGACCCCAGCCTGCCTCCAGGCCTTTGCACCAGCTGTTGCCCAGGCCAGGATTTCCTCCTGGCTCACCACTCTCCCCTCCTTCAAGTCTTTGTTTAAATGCCACCTTCTCAAGGAGGTGTCCCTTCACTACCACCCTCCCCCCAGCACTCCTCATTCTCCCTCCCTTGCTCTATCTTTTTCCATGCACTTCTCACCCTCTAATATATCATTTACTCATTTGTTGTTATTTTCAGTCTTTCCACTTACAGAATGTAAGCTCCGGAACGGCACAGAGTTTTGCCCATTTGTTCTCAGCTGTTCTCCCTTCTACAGCACCACCGGCTGTGTGCTCAGTAAGTCTTCATTGGATGAGCGAATGAGCAGGTGGGTCCTGATTGGTGGTAGTGACGGTCAGCTTTTAAGGTGACCCTGACTTCATTTGCACTCTATGCTGGGGGACATTTGTATTACGATTGTCATGAGGCTCTATCTTCATTTCTGACTGATTTTTAAACAGTATGTCTTAAAGTTCCGTTAAAAAATGTATCTATTCCTTAGTGTCTCTGGAAATAACTCAGGGTCTGTAAACCAACATTTAAATGCCCAAAGGAAGAACCTGGCAGGGAACTTCAGAGGGAATATTTTCATGAAGGGAGAAATTCTTTGGTAACTTGAACAATTGCTGCCTTGGTATTTGGAGGCAAATAAATCAACCTTTAGGGGAAAGAGTTCTTGCCCCAATTTAGGGGCTTTTATAAACTGAGACGACAGCTCAATCTCAGGGGCTGTAACTAGAATCACAGGCTCCCCCAGTCTGCTACTTAAGAAGCTGTTAATGGCCAGCTTATTAGCCCATTAGCAACTGCTTTAGCCCATTAGGAGACGTTTAAGTGGTGCAAACCGCTGGCAGTTCCAGCAGGGTGAGGCTTGGTTGACTTCACCGTGGTGATTCCTTGCTTTGGCAAATTATCTGAGTGGGTCAGGGCAGCTTTCCTCGTGTGACGTTTACTTGTAATGAGGCACGCCTGTACTCCGTGTCCCATCTGGGGTGGAATTCTTAGGGCGATCATTTGGAAAGGGGTAGTTTTGTTCTTGTAAACTATAGACTCTCAGCTGCTGATGACCCGACCACTAGCCACCTACCTCTAATTGCCACCCCTCTCCCCTGCGGCTGCTCCCAACCACAGAGGAATTAGTTAAAAACTCTGGTGATTAGAGGAGATGTTGCCAAACCTGGAGGGGTGGCCTGTGTGTGGACTGCAAGAAGTTAGCCTGGCTTGATTCTTGATCTGTTTTATGCCTATAGTAGGGAGACTAGTGGCCCCTGCTAAAGCTGGACCCTGCCTGAATCCCTGCAACCCATGAATATGTTACCTTACATGACAAAAGGGAATTTGTGGATGTGATTAAAGACCTTGAGATGGGGAGAGTAACCTGCATTATCCAGGTGGACCAATGTGCTCACAAGAGTCCTTAAATGTGGAAGAAGGAGGGAAAAGAGGAGGTTAGAGTGATGCAATGTAAGAAGACTTCCCTGTTGTTGCTTGAAGATGGAGGAGGGAAGGGAGCAGAGGCATGCGGCAGCCTCCAGAAGCGGGAAAGGGCAAGGACGTGAATTCTCCACGTAGAATTCTTCCGCAGAGTCTCTGGAAGGGAACACAACCCTGCTGACACCTTGATCTTTGTCCAGTGAGCAACATTTCAGCTTCTGACCTCAGACTGTAAGGTAATGAATTTGTGTTGTTTTAAGCCATCACATTTATTAATTTGTGACAGTAGCGATAGGAAACTAATACAGTACTCAGGGTGGTGGGTGGACTTTGTGGCAGGGTAATTGAAAACGGAGAACGTAATCCCTGTTCTTAAGGTATTGGGGTGGCAGAAAATGGGCACAAAAAGCAGGTTTTCTGCAACAGTATTTGGAGAGTACAAACTTTATTCTTCACCCCATCCTTAATATGGTGCTTTAGCAGGAGATAAAAAAACAGAACAAAAAAACAAAACAAAGACCCCCAAACTTTCCACCCCAGACTCTGTGGCACGCACAGCATTTTAACAGAGGAGCATAAACACATCTACACCTGGCATAACTTGAAACATGAAGCCACTTGGTCAAAAGCAACCATCGCAAGAACGGAAGAATATGGCTGGATGACACAAAGTAATGCAGGTGAGTAGCTTTCTCAGTGTAACATGTACTGGTCCAGCCATCCTCATAGCCGTTGTCAAAATAGATTCCACGGTGGCCCTTGTTCCCGATGCCTTGCACCGAAATGCTCACAGATATTAATAGTGCCGTGTCTTCCATGATGCTTATTGCTTGTTGATCGTTTCCACCTATTTTATTAGTTTTCAGCTATTTGATTGGTTCTGAGCTGTTTCAGTGGTCTTCTCAACTCCAGTCATTCTTTTGTTTCTTGACTGTTCTCAGAATGCCTTTGGTATTTGGAATTTATTTTGATCTTAGAGCCATTTTGAATCTTAAGCCATCTTATTAGGATTTTTTATACCTTCTCAACATTCTTACACCTGATTCCCCAGTTTAAAATCAAACTTTTAGCCTTTGATTGATAAATACCGAGGGAGGTATATATTCTTGTAATTAGTCTTTGGCATTGCATCAAGTTCAAAATTGGTGATAAGTACGTGATGTTACACATACAAAAATCCTAAGCTTAATTTTATCAAACTTTCAGAAAAGCATGTTCTTCTTATTGTAGTGTGTTGAATGGTGGCCCCCCCAAAGATATGTCCACATCTTAACCCCCAGAACCTGTGAATATGACGTTATTTGGAAAAAGAGTCTTTGCAGATATCATTAAGGTTCTCAGGGTGAGATCATCCTGGATTGCCCAGTGCGCTCTCAATTCAATAATGAGTACCTTCATAAGAGGTAGAAGAGGAAAAGACACAGATGCAGAGCAGAAGACCATGTGGAGATGGAGGCAGAGACTGGAGCTATGTGGCTCCAAGCCGAGGAATGCCTGAAGCCACCAGAAGCTGGAAGAGGCAAGGAGGGGCTCTCCCCCAGAACTTTGGGAGAGGGTTGCTGCTCTGCTGACAGCCTGTTTTCAGACTCCTGGCCTCCAGTTTGGGAGAGAATTAATTTCTGTTGTTTTAAGTCAACAAGTTTGTGTTAACTTGTTATGGCAGCCACTGGAAACTCATACAGTCATAAAACATTCAGTGCCTACTTATTACCTGTTAATGTCAACATTCATACGACATCAGGCATGGCTTTCATGAGATCGTTGACTCATTGGACCACCCTGATTCGCTGGAATGATTCTACGAAAAATCTCACCCAGCTGAACTTTTCAAGAATACCCTGAGAGTTTTGCATATATAGGGCAGCTATTATCAGTCCAGCTTACAGAGTATTTTCATATACGTGTACCCATGTGAGGCATGGAGTGGGGGTGAAGTCATTTTAGAGAAGGATGATTGTAGGTAAGTTCTGGGTAAGACCTACATTGCTGTATCCTAGAGGGAGAAGGTGGTAATATGAGTCTCAGCTGATCCCTTCATTTTGTAAGAAAATTTAATTACTGGCCCCAGGAAGCATTTTCTTTGAGTTTTATGTAACAACTGCACTCTCAGCAGATAGAGGGAGGCAGACCTTGGGGCAAGCAAATGGGAAAAATAACCTATAAAATGTGTTCACAAAATATGATGTTATTCCACCCTGGAACTTAATAGAAATCCTTTGACTGTTGTTCTGCAGTCAACAAGACTCATCTAATTGGTGACCATGGTAACAAAATCAGGTCATGGGGAGGTTCATGCTGAGATCAAGCATATGTAGATCTCCTAGTTCAAATATACATAAAGATAAGAACCTGTTGGTAAGAGTCTGAAATGTTAGGTTGAAGATGGGCTCTCCTACGCCGGGCTTATAATATCGAGAAAATGATCATTTGTTTGCAATAGCCATACGTTTTGCAGAAAAGGAAGAGATTTTTCACATTCACTGGGGGGGAAAGAGATAATTCAGAAATGTGAGACCAGACTGAGTGCATAGATGTTGCTTCATAGATCTGTGTAATTTACTCCCTGGGGTTTGTAGTGTGTCTGACTTATATTTTAGACATAATTAAGTAATCAGCAGTGTACATTGTAAAATGAATGTTTAGGCTGCTTGAGGTTAAATTTTCACAGCCATAGCAGCTGCGTGGTACCAGCGACCACCCCTCCCCGCAGCCAAATCCTCTCCCCTGCATACAGTCAGTTATTTAAAATCTGTGAATGGGACTCAAATTATTTCCAGTCACCATTTTTCAGCAGATCTGAAGAGCAACCACATGGTAACCACTGGATACCAGGGTGACTGCGCCTCATGCTCGTGAGCATCCTATGTTCTGGCTCAGTAGCTGGAGTGCCAATAAGAATGTCAATTATAGAATGAATAATACTTTTATTTATGTAGGATCTCATTTGATCCTCAAAAAGCCCTGGGAGCTAGGAAGTTTTCCCCATGATACAAATGAGAAAACTGAGATGATGAGAGAAGTTACAGTTCTGAGAAATCATGGGACTTCCGCTTTTTAAATGCAAAATTAGGGATTAAATTCCTTATCTTGAGCCGCTGTATGTAAAAGGTCCAATCCAAGAACGTGCACCTCAGGACGGGAGTTGTTATTGTTATGGTTCTTACTGTTCTGTGTCCAAACCCTGTGCTGTTCTGCCAGTCCCGCTGGCGCATGCACCCTTCCACCTGGTGGCATTCCCTTCCTTCTCACTCCTAATGGCTCTTGCTCAGCAACTCTTGGAGGGGCACTTGGGGAGGAGACGGAAATAGGAGGGCTCCTTTTCTTTCTTCCTTTCTTCTTCCTCTCTTCTTCCCTTCCCCCTTCCTTTCTTTTGTTGCTTCCTTCTTTTCTATCAAACTTGACCCATACTCATTTTCCTTCGCCACTAAATCCAAGAGAATGTAAAGTGAGAGGTGGTGAGGGGTGATTTAGAATCCTTGTCTGCTTGCTCCAAGGAAGCACAAACCCAGCCTTAATTGAGGCCCTGGGTTCATTGGGGGATTTTCAAGGAGTTGGCTGGGTGCTCTTTCTCTTTTAAAAAACAAAACAAAATATAACGCTTTTTTACTGTCAAACAAAACAAATAGTTACTGGTTATAAGAAAACATTCAAACAATGAAGACACATAACAAGAAAAAAATAAAGTCCTTCTCTATTCCTACTCCTTAGAGGTAACCACTGTTAACAATTTGATGTATATAACCTTGATTCATTTCTATTCTTAGGGAATTGTATATAATATACCCAACACATAATATTCGTATGCATTTAAAATGTAAATTTTCTTCCTTCTATACATTCTGTTCTGCAATTTGCTTTTTTCGCTTAATAACATATCTTTCCATATGAGTACATGTAAATCTACCTTATGATCCATTGCAATAGATGTAACAAGATTAATTATATAAGCATGTCAGTAAACATATATAAGGATAATCTTTGTAGACTTGTGCAAGTATTTGTAAGATCAATTCTTAGAGCTGGAATTGCTAGGTCAAAAAACGCACGCATTAAGAACTGTGTGGAGGCACTCTTGGCCTGGCTCCTGCATCCCAGTCCCATCCTGCACCATGCTCCCCCTTGCTCTCAGTGACTCCTTTCCTCTGGCCTCTCTTAGACCATGAATTTGTCAGGTTCCCTTCCATTATGGAGACAGCACATTCCATGCTTCTCATTTGGAACACTCTGCCTTTCTCTGCCTTGTTAGCTCCTTTACCATGGCAGCCTGATTGCTGCTTCCTCCGAGAAGGCCGCCCTGAGCTCCCTAACTAGGTTAAACACCTACTCCACACTCTCAAGGCACTGTGTACTTCCCTTTCATTGCACTTCCCACAGTTGTAACTTATATGTATTTCTGCCATGAATTGGTTAATGCTGTCTCTTCCAGTGGACTGTAAACTGCAGAAAGGCAAAAACTGCCTGGTTTCGCTCACCAATGTGGTCTTATTGCCTGGTTCCCAGTGCCTGGCCCACAAGCAAAGATTTTTCTGTGTGTAACTTGAAGGAGTGAATGCATCAATGAATGCTTTGCTTTAGTTGCATTCCTAACACCAGTGTCTTTTCCAGGGGACTTCTAAAGGGCTAATGGATAATCGGTACCCAAAGTCTTTTCCTTCATTGCTTCCGTGGACCAGAGCCACTGAGGTCTGTTGTTCATGCTTCTCAGTCGTGAGGCTCTTGAGAGGACCCAGGTCAGAAGCACACCTGACCTGCGGGAGCAGACACAGATGAACCAGAGAGTCAGGGCTGGAGGGGTCTGGGATGTCAGAAGCCAGCCTCCTCATGCTACAAATGAGGCTAATGAAGCATGGGAAGAGGAAAAGGCCACAGTGAGTGGTGGAAGCAGAATGAAGACCCAAGTTTCTAAATTTGGGGCCAATGCTCTTTCTATTCTTTTCCCCAGATGTCAAGAGCACATGAAAAGGGTCTCAGGATAGGCCATGATTTGCAGAGTGGGAATGTTCTGAGAATCGTGCTCAGCTTCTATGGAGCGCTCTCCACCTTCTCCAACAGAGTGCGCTTCCTTAGTACCGTGCCACCTACTCTTTAAGTCGATGATACCTACCCACTGGTAGTGTGCCTGAAAACTGGGCTCTAGTCCCATGTGGCCACAAGTCCCATGAGGCAGTGGAAAGACAGTTGGTCTGGAAAGAAGGCTCTGTCACTTACTGGCTCTGGGTCCCTGGACAGGTCTTAGTCTCCCTGTTCTGTGAAGCAGGATGAGCATCTCCACTCCACGCACTTGCAGGTGATTGCAAAGAACAAGCAAGACCACGATTTAAAGTGACTTATAAGCTGTGAAACACTGCAGCTTGGGAGGTGTCAGCGGGAGAGTGTCTGACCCGTCTACTGAGTATTTCTCTCTTTTGCGTTGTGCAGTGGTCATCACCAGGCAAAGCAAATTGGAGAGAGAGTTCCAGACCTCTAGGAGCTTCACAAATGCAGACTTTCAAATTATTCACTAGATTTTGAGCTTCTCACATTTTGAGCCCAAGTCTTAGTCACCTTTACAGCATCCCCCACCTTCACCCAATGGCTTGCCTAAGGCATCTCTTTTTGGTGAATGGAGTAAAGTAGTGAAAGGGTGTCAATTAAACACCCGATGAGTTAGCTAGGGACCAGAAAACCTCAGGGTGTCATTCACTTGTGGAAGGACTGCTAGTCTAAAATAAAGAAACATTTTTAATTCTAGAGTACTGTTTTAAAGAAATGCAATTTTGACTTTCAAGAACAAAGAGTAACTCAAATTGGACTAACAAAGTATTTACAAGTAGCGTTTTGGCTTATAAATGATGCCTTGCTTCAATTTCATAAATTACTTTCACATCTGTAATTTCATTTTCATAAATGTCCTGTGAGGTGGGCTATGATCCCCATTTTATAGGTGAGAAATGGAGGCTCAGGGAGCAGAGGCAACTTGGGTTCATCCACTTTGTGTTCTATTTGGGATTTTGGACTGCGGTGTCAGGACTATTTGCAAGCTTTCATTCTTTCTAATAGGTTTCGTTCTTTGAGCATACATGTCCTCATCTTCTTCAACTCCATCTCCCTCCATCATGCTTGCTTGGCAAAATCCCAGCCCTAGTTAATTCAACCCTCCTCTCCTCCTGTGCTCCACCTAGACACCTGAGCCTAGCTGGAGAGAAACATGGACCATAATAACCGCCTTACTTTAGGTTCCTGACTGGCCAAGCTCAAGTGGGCCCTCAATGCTCCCCAGCAATCTACAACACTACGCTTCCCTCATCCATCACCTTCCCTGTCTCCTAGTTGACAATATCACACGTGCTCTTATCTTTCCACCTTCCAACATCCTCACTGGGCTCTCTGGTGATGAGCTTGCTTCACATTTCACCTAGGAAACAATGCAAACAGAAGAGAAGAGAATAAACACTTGGGCTAGCACACCTTTCAATCCACCTGCCTTTGTCCTGGGTAATCTGCACCCTTCTCCCTTGGTTGTTCTAGGCCATCACTCCTAGAGACATCCTTTCTTTCTCCTGCAATTTTCCCTCTCTTCTGGGCTGCTTTTGCCAGTGATCAAACATGCCGTAATATCTCCCATTAAAAAGGAAAAAAAAAACCAATTTGTGACAACATGGATGGACCTTGAGGGTATTCTAAGTGAAATAAGTCAGTCAGAGAAAGACAAATATTGTGTGGTTTTACTCATGTGGAATCTGGGAAAAACAAGACAAAAACAAACTCATAGATACAGAGAACAGATTGGTGGTTACCAGAGGGGAAGGGGTTTGGGGGGTGGGAGAAATGGGTGAAGTAGATCAACTGTATGGTGATGGATGGTAACTAGACTTTGACGGTGATCACTGTAGTGTATACAGATGTCAAACTATAATGTTGTACACTTGAAACTTATATAATGTTATATATCAATTTTACCTCAATAGAAAATAAAAAATCTAAGAGGAAAGAAGAGAAAAACAAACCAACATGCTAAGATCCTCCCTGGACCCTGCTTCTCCCTCCAGGATGACCCCATCCTTTTTCTCTGTACCACCAGCACAATTCCTTAAAGAAGGCGTCCATACTCACTGTTTCTACTTTCTCTCCTCTTGGACTCACTCTATTCAGGCTTACCTCCACTTCACACTACACCAAAGAAGACACTTTCCAAGTAACCAATAACCCCACGTTGCCAAGTGCAGTGTCAGTCCTCAGCCCCATCTTCCTTGGGCATCAGCCCTGCACTGGGCACAGTTGATCAGTCGCTCCCTTTGCCACAAAACCCTTTCCTTGCTTATAGCCAGAGACAACGTTTTCTCTCTTTCTCTCCTGCCATCCTGGCTGCTCCTTTTGGTTTTCTTGATGGGTTTCTCTTTACCTTCTGACCTCTAAGAGTGAGAATGTCTGGCTCAGTCTTTGGACTTCTCTTTATCCATTCCCAGTCTCTAATAATGTCATCTAAGTCTTGTGGCTTTAAATACAAGTTTGCATCCTCAGCTGGTCCCTCTCTCTGAACTCCAGACCTTTACCTACATCTGCCTACTTGATATCTCTAGTTGGATCACTAATTGCTCCTATAATCAAGGACTCCCAATTTCTTCCCTATACCTGCTTTACTCTCAGTCAGTAAACGGCAACTCCATCTTTCCAGTTTCTAAGCCTTGCACTTTGGGGTCACCCTTAACTCTTCTTTTTCTCTCACACTCCTCAGCTGATCTTTCAGCAAATACTGTCTCTCTACCTTCAAAATATATCCAGAATCCAAGTGCCTCTCTGCAAGCCTGTGGCCACTCTGATCCAAGCCACTGCCTCTCACCTGTTCATCACAATACACCTCTAATTGGCCTCTCTGTTTTCACTCTGCCCCTACAGCAGCCAGTGATCTTTTCATAACCCAAGTTAAAATAATACCATTATTATCATAGCAAATATTTACTGGGTGCCAGGCATTTTATATATATATATATGTAAATCTATTTAATCCTCATAACAATCCTACAAGATAGGATTTATTACTATATGTGTTTTGCTGATGAGGAAACCAAGGTAGAACATGGTTAAATAATCTGCCCAAGACTACACAGCTAGCAACTTAGGAGCACACGGGTGAGCGGTAATTGTGAGAGCTCAAAGTCAGGGTTGTTAGCTCCAACTTCCCTAGGGGATTGATCCTCCTCATCCAGTGTAGATCAATTGGGTAGTAATAGCCATGCTATTGACCCTTTGTTGAGTATGTGTTAGCACTGTGTGAAGTGCTTTACACACATCACCTCGTTTATCCTCTTGGGGTAGTCCTGCGAATAGCTGGTGTCAGCCCCATTTTGCAGATGAGGAGATTGAGGCTGTTTCACAGTAAGTGGTAGAGACGGGATTTATACTTCAGTCTTTGAGACTCTTGAGCCCCGGAGGGACTCCGGTGGAGCCTGGAGGAAAGACTCAAGTGTTGCTTCAACACTCCCTTCTTCTCTCAGAAGGGAGATTAGTGGATCTGCTGAGTCTAAGACTGGCACCGTTGGCTGTTCCCTTTAGGTAGGTGGTAGACCTGGCTGATGAGAGCCGTGAGACCCTCTCAGACAGAAGCGAGAGTACTGTGGCACTGACTGGCTTGGGGTGGGATAGGAACTCTGCTTCCGGGTGATGGTGTCCTCACCATCAGGAGAGGAATGGGCAGTTCTATTTTTTCCCGGGCCTGGCAGCGTGCCTGGGCTCTGCTGGCACTTAGGCAGCTTATGAGTTCCAGATCACGGTGGAGCTATGCTGGGTGTCTCTGGCAGCCATCAGCCTGCTGTGCCCAGAGAAGCTGGATCTCCCAAATCTTTTTTCAGCCTCTCCCGACATAATAAGGATCGTGGTTCTGCCATTTCTTACCTCCTGGGGCTTCCTCTTTCTGTCTTATGCCCTCTGGGAATTACCAACTGTCCTGTAGGGATCAGCTTCTTGTCTCAGGGACTTTACCCCAGCAGTCTCACCTGCCTGGAACCCTGGTCGCACCCACCCACCCACACCCCCTCGCTCCCTTTGCCATGATTGACATCCAAGCAGCTCTCAGTTCTCAGCTGCAAGGCCATTTCCTCAGCGAAGTCCTTTCCAATTTCCCTGTCAGGACGCTGGTTTTCACTCTCAGAGTACCATAAATGACTTGTTTATGGTGATTCTCTCTTACCACTTATCAAGGTTTGAAATGTGCTTATATTTGATTAATTTCCATTTCCCCAACTAAACTTTGAGACAACTACTACCGATAATAAAGAACATGGTAAGGATAACAATGACAATGACAACAAAAATAGCAGCTGACGTTCATTGACCCTGTGTTCCGGGCAGACCACTGAGCTGTTCCCTGGACTGCCTGACTTAATTCTCACAGCAACCCTGCGAGTTACACACTACTTTTTATTCCCATTTTACAGATAGGGAAACTGAGCTTATGTAACTTGCTCAGGTTCGCCCAGCTCCTCAGTGGAGTTGACAGGCTCTGAATACAGGCTTCTCGACTCTAGGGCTTGTTTTAAGCTCCATGAGATTAGGGACTATGTTTTAGCTCACCATTGACCCCAGGAAAGACTCAGAGGGGGAATATATTAAATGATTTGTGAATTGAATTGATTGGTTTCTGGCGGCTCTATTCTCCTCTGGGTCTCCTGTGGACACGAGAGCTAGGTTCTGCTCAGGATTGGGCTATCCATCCCATGCACTCTGTGCAAGCACCCTGTGCCCCCTCAGGGCTGTGGGGGCCCACACTCTGTTGAAAGTTCTGAGGCATCCAGGAACAGCCCTACAAGAATTTTCTTCGACTTCCAAGACTTACTCCTCCATTCTCAGCCCCTGGCCCATCCCATTTCTCCTCTTTACCTACCTCCCCTGCCCTGGGAAGCAGGCAGAGTTTTGCCTGTGTGTTTTCTTCCAATGGTTTGCTCCTCTTCCTTTTCTGCATCACTTACCTCATCCAGCACTTAGGATCATTCCTCGGGGAAACTCCTTGGGAATCTCTGGCAGATCCAAGCTGTCTTTCAAGCTTTTGATACAGACTCAAGATGGCCCCATGCTGGAGGGCAGGTGGTTCCTACTCTCAAGGGCCTTATGGCAGGAGGCAGACCTGGCACATTAGCACCAGCCAAATGTGGAAGGCAGAGACAAATTAAACAAACAAAAGCCGTGTTTCCCCAGAGCTGTTTGCTTATGTCTTGGTTAGCGCTTCAGTCCAGACTGCCTTGCTTAAGGGCTATTTGAGCTCATTTCTGCCTCCTGCACTGAGAACCTAAAGGGCAGGACTTTTGCCCACGTCACCCTCCCTCTGCCCAGCACTGACGTTGGCACATTGCAGGCACCACAGAATAGTGAACGAGAGAATGACAAGGGCTTGGTGTAGGATCGTCTTGTGTACATACATAGGGCCTTAGATGATGAGAATTCGTGATGTACTTTCTAATTTTTATTTTTCTGAGCAAGTGTTGTGGAGGTGTTGGAATGAAAGAGTGGGAAGGCATTGGCGAGCGGAGGTGGGGATGGAGTGCGTGAGCTGTTTTTGGAATGAGGCATTGACATGGAGTGCAGAGATGGAAGGGAACCCCAGTTTCCTCCTCTCTTCTTTCCATCCCTTTCTCTTCCCTCTTCTCTCCCACTGTGTTTACCTTGGAATGTCTCCTGCTGCTTATTCCCCATGGCCTATTCCTAGACTAACATCTGTAATATCATTTGGCTCCTGAAACACCTTTCCTATTTGGAGTGGAGAATGAAGGAAGACAGGGACAGCGGGGCAGAAAGGACGGACACCTACAGTGTGTTAGATACCACACTAGCCACTTTACTTATGTTGCCCCATCTCACTCTTGCAACAATCCAAGGAGATAGGTGTGGTTACTCCCATTTTGGAGATGAGAAGCCTGAGGCTCAGGAAATGTCAGTAACCTGCTCAAGATCAGCAAGTGGAGCTGAGCTACAAAACCAGGTCTGTCTGACTCTGGAGCTGGGCTCGTGTTCTGGCTAGAAAACAGCAATTCTCTGGGACAGGTTGGGGAATGAGGAAGTGGAGGTGCCAAGGTAGACCGGACATACGTTATCAGGGTTCAAAGCACTGTAGGCTATTCATAGAAAGAACTTTCCTAAATCTGACCCAAGCTTCCCTTTGCTTCTCTTCTCTGGCTTGGAGATATGGCTGTGTCTCTGCTGAACCGTGCCTGTGCTGCAGTCTCTCAGCTGCGTACCTTTTCCTTAGTGAGCACAGACCAGTGTTAGAGGACAGTAGAGTTACAGACTAGTGCTGGACAGAGCAATTCCAGTGCTGGACACGGGTGTGGTTCTGGATCTGGTGGACCCAATCTCTCTAGGCTCTATCTGCCCCCACAAGGAAACCCAAAGAGGCTGGTGCTCAGAGAATGTCATCTGCCCCCACCATTGTCCCTAGCTCAAGTATGCTTTTCTTGGCACTGGAGAGTCAACAGGTGTGAACAAGTGTACAGAGACCTGGCATGCCAGGGCTGGCACTGCTTATGGCCTTCACTCACAAGAGATGGCAATTGCCACCTTCTGCAGGCTGCCCATCAAAACACATTGTTGCCTGGCACCTCCATAGGCTCCAACCAACTTGTGAGTGGGCACCATGCCATCCCAGCAGATGGGCAGAAAGGGTGGGGAGCGGCCAAAGCAGTCCCATCCTGGAGGTGCATAAAGTGGAGGTGGTGAGGGCTTGATCTCCAACTGAGGATGTTTCAGGATGACTCTCTCCACCTTAGATTTATAGGACAGGAGTTAAAAGGAGATGAGGGCTATGGTTTAGCCTGTACCTAGTTGGCTGGAGTTTGTTTTCGGGGGAAAAAGTGACTTGGAACCCATCAGAATATTGTGGCTTTGTCTTCAATGGCCTTAAAGGGGATTTGGGAAATCAGGAACAATACTGAAGGTAGAAGGAGGCAAAGAAGGACAAGAGGGGATTCTAGAGAGATTTTTATCTTCTATGACCCCTTTGCCAACCCCTTTTCCATCACACCCCAACTGTCCTAACAGCAGGCTGACAGATCCCCCACTGCCAACAGGCAGAGGCCAGTCAGGGTTGGGGTCAGGGCTGGAGGAGCCCTTGCCGTGGGTGGTTGGCAGTACAGGCAAGGAGTTCCTAGGAGGTAGAAACAGACTCCCTACAGCCCTTCAGACAGTGCTCCCATTGTCTAAGGAAGGGTGTCATGATTTTAGAACTCAACGGGGTGATTGTCAGCATGTTTAAATATCTCGAAGGAGTCACCCAGGCCTGGCCTTCAGAGTCCGTGGGGAAGGCATTGAGGTGAGGGAATAACCAAGCAAAGCCTCCAAGAGGAGAGAGTATATCTCAGGAACAGCTTCTAGGCTTTTTGGGGAGAACAGAGGGAGTGGGAGGAAGTGGCAGCAATTAAACCTGAAAGGTGAGTGGACTGTGTATTGTACAGGACCCCGAATGCCAGGCTGGGAACTGGGGCCTCCCTTCACAGGCAGGGGGTGCCATGGAAGGTTTTTGAGTGGAGAATTGCTTTGATCAGAGCTTTCCCTGAGAAAATGGAAAAGGTGGTCATGTTAGGGAGAGCCAGAGGCAGGAAGTCAGAGCCCAGGGGCTGCCATGATGGCTCATGCCCGGATAAGGGCAGTGGCAATGGGAATGGAAAGAAAAGGAGGGTGGGAAGGCCTTCACTAGGAAACGGTGGGGATGGGATGAGAACTGGGAGGGAAGGAGGGCAAAAGAAGACCTCAGAGTGATTGCGAGGACAGAGGGAGATGGAGAAAGGGAAGCTAGATGGCTGCTCTCGCTGGATGGGCACAGCGGGGTTATTTTTGTCAAAATGGTATGTATTATTTTGTTTTATTTGTGGATTTTCACGGATGACTAAGAATTAGTTGTCTATAGCAGTTTGTTATTCTCACAGGTAAACTGAGGCTCCTGGTGAATGAGAACCCACAGAGTGAGCTTCAGCTGCCCCCTTGTATTTCTGCCCAAGGTTATTCTTCACTTTTATACAAGGTTGTTTTTGACTACCCTGCCTTCAAAGCCGGCCTCTTGTTTCCCTGAAATGTTCTCTCCACTTCCACACGTCGCTATCATCTTTTGGTTATCAGGTTGAATAATTTAAAGTCTCTGCCGGTCTGAAATTACATGTGGGCTTGCTCTGTTTGTGGCCTACTCAGCAATTAGCCACACACCATTTTATCTCTGCAATTACACTGCGAGGGGAGAAAACAGTCCAGTCCTTGTCCCAGGGGGAAGCTGAGGAATAGCAAGGTCTCCGAGCTGCGTGTCTGGAGGGGTCAGTTGATCCAGGATGGTACCCAGAATAGCTCTGAAGGTCTCGTACAGGCTGATTCCTTTCCTTTCCCATGGCCTCTGTAGCCCTGTCTCACATCTGTTTATGAAGAATCACAGAATCACAGCATCTGTAAGGTAATCTCTTCCCAGGATAGCAGATAGGTTTTATTTCTTGTGTTAACTCTGAAAGACTGGCAGTGCCTTCCTGGAGTATCGCCCTGGGAAAGATTGCAAAGCTATGACTGGACTCGGTAGGAGAGAGTGCTGTGATCAATTAGTGATGTCTGTTATGGGCAAAGAATGAGAAAGTAGTGATGAATGCTGCATATCGGACGTCTTTCATCCAGTTCAAACGTGACTCTTGAGACATGTAAAAGTTAAGGCCTAAAAATACTGTGACTTATTAAAGATAATAAAAGCAATATGAAGTTTAGCATGTGCTACGGAGTGTTCTAAATACTTCTATATACAGTTGGCCCTCTGTATCTGGAGGTTCCACGTCTGTGGATTCAACCAAGTGCGGATGGAAAGGCCTGCAATGGTTGCGTCTGTGCTAAACATGTACACACTTTTGATCTTGTCCTTGTGCCCTAAACAATATGGTATAACAACTATTTACGTAGCATTTACATTGTATTAGGTATTATAAGTAATCTACAGATGATTTAAAGCATCCGGGAGGATGTGCAAAGGTTATATGAAAATACCATTTTATATAAGGGACTTGAGCATCTGCGGATTTTGGTATCTGCAGTGGTCCTGGAACCCATCCCTCATGGATACCGAGGGATGACTGTAGCACCTCAGTCCTCACAACACCTCCTAGGTGTTTACCCTCATTTTAAAGAGGAGGAAATAGGTGGCACAGAGAGGTTAAATGACTACCCAAAGACAGAGCAGGAGAGGAGCCAGGGTTCAAATCCAAATAGTCTGACTTCAGCTGCCACCTTCAACCACTGCTCTTCTGCTCTGTGCAAATCACACGGCTCCTTAACAGTGGGGCCAGAGCCCAGGCGTCCTGAGTCCCAGCCCAGAGTTCTTCTCTCCTGTGGAAACACACTGATACGCTCCCCAGTGTTCATGGCTGTATGCCTCCAAATTGAAAGGAAAACAAGGAATAGTATTAAGGGAGAAATCACAATTTGTTGAATGTTTGGGGTGTGCCAGGCACTGTGCTAGGAGATGAGGACTCAAAAATAATTACGGTCCAGTCATTGCCCTTAAGAAAGTCACACCTCAGAACAAAAAAGGCCCATCCAAGGTCCCATTCATCCATGAAGTCTTGGCCTGTGACAGCCTACCCTGTTTCAGGCTGGTCTATATTCCGGGGGCTGTTAATAACGTTCTCGTCTTCCGTGCTCTCAGCATCATTGCCACCCCTGAATCATGGTTAATCCATGGTTGAGTCCACACTGAGGGCATACTGTGTCGACACTGAGTAGGGTTCTAAGCAGTCTCCTACTGACCCTGAAAACTGTGCAGCGACTCGACTTCACATGGATTTGTGCACTTTGCTTTGAGAAAACCGATCAGCTTAGGTCAGCAGGCTCCATCTGGAGGTTCATTTTATTAATTCCTCTTCAGACACTGGTCCTATGGCTATGTTATCAGTTAGTTTATTTATACCTCATCCCCTTTCAGGAAGAATCTAAAGTGACCATGTACAATGAGGTTAATGGAATAGAATAAAAATAGAAAATCTCGATTGAGACAAAGAAAAGGGAACAAATTGCCAGTCATAGGGGCTAACACAGTTGTTGTGAAGAAGTAGCAGGTTTCATATTGTGCCTCCTAGCAGCCAGAACAAGATGGAAAGCAGAGTAATATGTCTGCCCTTATTGGAAAGGACAAGCGTAATAACTCCTCAGGGGGCCCCCAACTCTCTAAGGCAAGAGAGATACCTTTATCACACTTGGCTCTTATGGTGTAATACAAAATGTATTTGGTCTTTATTCCCGGCACAGAGCTCCTAAAACCCTTGGAATGTCCCGCGTGGTAGTAGGAGTGTTTTGTGTTATTTACAATGAACCTCTTTTGGTCAGATCTGAGTTTATGCTAATGAAGTGACTTAAGGTTGGGCTGGTCACCAAAAAGACCAAGTGATTAGAGGGCTGGAACTTTCAGCCCCACCCACTGACCTCCAAGAAGGGGTGGGGGGACTGGAAATGAAACTTTATAAAAAAGCTTGAACAGGACATTTGAGGAGCTTCTGCGTTGGTGAACACATTAAGGTGCTGGGAGGGTGGTGCAACTGGAGAGAATGGGGAGGCTCTGCCTCCCACCACACCTCGCCCTATTTGGCTGTTCCTCAGTTGGAAATGTAAGTAAATGCCTTCTTGAGTTCTGTGAGTTGTTCTAGCAAATTACAAACCTGAGAAGGAGGGGTGGGAACTCCTGAGTTGTAACCAAGTTGGATGGAAGTGTGAGAAACCTGGGGGTCCACTACTTGTGGCATGTGCCTAAAGTGCATGTGTGGAGGGCAGTTTTGTGGGGCTGACCCCTTGAGCTGTGGGTCTGAGCTAACTCCAGGTAGTTAGTGTCAGAACTGAATAGACCTGTAGGATACCTAGTTAGTGTCTGCAGAGAATTGGTTGTGGAAATGGCCAAATCTCTGATTTTGGGGAGATCCACCCAGGACAAGGGAATCCAAGGAGATGGGGAGGACGGCCACATCAGGGGACTTTAATCCCCAGGAGCATCTCCCTGCAGGGCATCTGACTGTTAAAAGGGAAATTCAGCTCCCTCTGAGGTTCTTAGCAGGAATGGATTAGTTCCTTTGGGGAATTTCTTGGTTCCCAGGTTTGATGGGTGTCTGTGAGACAACTGAGCAGGAAGGAACTATCAGGTCCTTGGCAAGCTTGCAGAATGAGTCTTGGGTCTGGCATCTCCTTCAAGCCTGAATGTTTTAGGATTTTTATTATGACTCTTCTATTCTAGGACACACTCTCCTGTCCTTTGTGTAATAAATATGTCTCTTATTAGCGAAGGCTCACAGAATCAGAGCTGAACTGAGCACTGTATGGGGTTTACAAGGACAGAGAAAACATATCAAATGAGCCCACCCATGCCAAGTGAGTATGTGAGTGAGTGTGTGACTGTGGGTTGTGGACAATGTGTTTAAGGGTGAAGAACTGCCTGGTGAAAGGTAGAATTTAAAAAGGGATGAGAAAATAATTTCATAGAAGCAGTGGGAGTGGAAATGACCCTTCAAGGATGAATAGAGTTTAGATTGCTGTATAGATGAGGGGAAGGTGATTTTGGAATGAAGGAACAGCTTGAGAAGAGGTGTAGAGGTAGGAATGAATATGTCTTGAGATGGGATAGCAAGAAGATGATCACAACTACCAAGTATGAGTTTATTTTGTGCATCAGTCACTGTTCTAGATTCATGCCAATAGAGAGCTTGCATTCTACTGGAGGAGACAGACGAATATAAACAGCAGCAACAAAAACAGAGACTTCCAGATTATGGTAAAGGCCATGAAGGAAACACATTGTGCTGTGAAAGAGAGTAATGGGTTGTAGTTTAGTAAGTGTTCTCTTATCCACTATTTCATCCACACCATAGCTCTTTGATGGAGGCAGGGCAGATATGACTGTCCCTACTCTACAGACAGGGGACTCTGAAAGGACACAGTCCTCAGCCCTTTCCCCTCCAGCATGCTCTGACTACTGCAGCGTCGGGTAACTGACGATGCTCAATGAATGTTGGACTACCCAATGAGCCTCTTCTTCCAGTGTGTAATCTGCATGAAGGGAGGCCTTTTTCTCTTTGTTCCCTTCTTGGGGGGAACTGTTAGCCTTGGAGCCCTCATCTGAGCCCTGACACCCATCCAGCTTCCTGGTGATGGGCCACCAAAAGTTAGTGATCAGCATTTTGTCATGTTGAGCTCAGAGAAAACTTCCATTTCATAAATGCATGATGACATTGTAAACAGTTGAATAAATTGGCCTGGTTTCCTTGCAGAAAAATCAGCATATTCTGAAATGATGGAGGCCCCCTGTCAATAAGAGTAATTAATGTCCCTCTCTGTGGTGGTGCTGTTGCCACAGCTCCTTTGCCTGACCCGAAGCACAGCAGTTTCCTTTTCACAAGCCATTCCAGTTGGCAAGTAGATGGGGTTTTGGGGGTCTTCGTTTTGTGGGCCCCGCTCTAGATTGGGATCTTAGTTCTGACTGTGGTGTTCCCACAGAGCGAGATGGGAAGCAGATGAGCACCAGGTCAGGTTGCAGTCGTACTATTTGAAGAAAGTGATAACAGACATGGTAAAGGATAAATTGAGTATTGTTCTTGCATAGCATGCCCAGCTACCTCTAGAGAAGGGCATTAGGAGATGGGAACAATGCTACCATCATAAGGCATTGGAGCCGTCAGGTTGATCCATTGGATCCAGAAGCCCCATTGAACAAAATGATCAGGGGCAACATGATGAAGAGACCTGAAACTCAGTTTATCCAGTAAGAAAATATGCATAATGCTAATTGATTGGGTTTTTTTTAATGAGGAAGTTTGGCCCTGAGCTAACATCTGTTGCCAATCTTCCCCTTTTTGCTTGAGGAAGATTGTTGCTGAACTAACATCCGTGCCAGTTTTACTCTATTTTGTATGTGGGATGCTGCCACAGCATGGCTTGATGAGTGGTGCGCAGGTCTACAGCTGGCATCTGAGCCTGTGAACCCCAGGCCATTGAAGCAGAGTACATGAACTTAACTACTACGCCACTGGCCTGGCCCCTATGCTAATTGATTTTTTAAATCAATAATGCCTTGAGACTGCCCTTTGAGAAAGCTTACAATTTAATAGTAACCAAAATTCATTCAAAGCCCTGAGTGAAGCCTTGAGAATACAAAGTTGAATGAGACTCAGGGCACATGTTCAAGGAGCCCTGAGTCTGGTGAGAGAGGCCGCTGTGTAGAAACTAAGAATGGTGTGTGTCAATGGCACAAGTATTATAGTAGTGACAAAGGCCAGTCCTATTATAATAGATGGCATACACTGGAGGACCTGGGGAAGACTTCACCAGAAAGTTTAAATTTGAACATGTCCTGAAGGCTGAGCAGAATTTTGCCAGGTGGAGCAGGGGATCCCAAGTTCTGGAGGCAAAGTTTCATGGAGGTATTTCTGAACCTACAGTAGGTAGTGTTCTTGATTCTGTAGTAGGTAGTGCTCCTGAGCCTAGAGTAGGTAGTGTTCTTGAGTCTAGAGTAGGTAGTGTTTCTGCGTCTAGAGTAAGTAGTGTTCTTAAGTCTAGAGTAGGAAGTGTTCTTGAGTCTAGGGTAGGTAGTGCTCCTGAGCCTAGAGTAGGTAGTGTTCTTGAGTCTAGAGTAGGTAGTGTTTCTGCGTCTAGAGTAGGTAGTGTTCTTAAGTCTAGAGTAGGAAGTGTTCTTGAGTCTAGGGTAGGTAGTGTTCCTGAGCCTAGAGTAGGTAGTGTTCTTGTGTCTAGAGTAAGAGTGCTTCTGAGTCTAGAGTAGGTAGTGTTCTTGAGTCTAGAGTAGGTAGTGTTCTTGAGTCTAGAGTAGGTAGTGTTCTTGAGTCTAGAGTAGGTAGTGTTCTTGAGTCTAGAGTAGGTAGTGTTCTTAAGCCTAGAGTAGATAGTGTTTCTGAGTCTAGAGTAGGTAGTGTTCTTGAGTCTAGGGTAGGAGTGTTCCTGAGCTTAGAGTAAGTAGTGTTCTTGAGTCTAGGGTAGATAGTGTTTCTGAGCCTAGAGTAAGTAGTGTAACACTACATAATAGCTATTATTTTGAATGTCATTTACTAGACAGTATATGATCATGTGCACTAGCATGAGTGGGCAGTTAAATTCCATAGGAATCCAATGCTAAGATATAGCCTGGGCCTCTCCCCCCCCACCAAGTGCCAGGCTATGAACAGGGACAAATAAACCAGCCTTTACACTACAGTGTGACAGGAGCTATGCTACAGCGCTCTCTTAATGAGAACAGGGGAGCAGGGATAGCTGAAGGCAGGCATTAACCAGGTGATGAAGGTTTGAATGACATTCCAGGGGAAAGGGACAGTGAACACAAAACCAGGGAGGAAAGAGAATGGCCCACT
Organism: Equus caballus; assembly: GCF_041296265.1. Lineage (NCBI taxonomy): Eukaryota > Metazoa > Chordata > Mammalia > Perissodactyla > Equidae > Equus > Equus caballus. Next base: position 22,558,023 of record NC_091688.1, on the reverse strand, counting down.
CAGGAACTGCAAGGAATTTACATGGATATAGGCCGGGGAACCAGGAAGTGGCAAAAGGTGAGGCTGGAGAGGTTCATGAAGGACGTATAAGTCTTGTTGAAGGGTTTGGGCTTTGTCACGAGGCTGGTGATGAGCTGTGGAGGCCGAGTGAGCAGAGGAAAGGCAGGGTGGCATCACTGAGGAAGTGGCGAGGGATGGATTGGAGAAGTGTGATGGTAGGGGCATGGAGTCTACGTGGGAAGCCACTACAGTGACCCAGGCAAATGGTGACCCACGCAAACAGTGACCCAGGTGCTAAACAGAGGAGAGCCGCCAGAGAGGAGAAGGAGGAATTCAAGACACAATAAGACAGTAGGCAGGGCAGGATCTGCTAAATGACTGTTTTGGGGCTACGTGGGAGAGAGAACTCACCGAAGGCTTCCAGATGCTTGTTTGGGGTGGGATTTGGATATGGAAAGAATATTCAGGTTGGGATGATGGCTGATAATTGGGGTGAAGAGGGCGCTTTGAAGGTTAAAGTCCAACTTCCCGCCTTTAGCCATCATCCACGTCAAATTTAACGCACCCAGGATTAACGAGGGTCTATCTGATTTACAAAGAGTAGCAGAGGAGACCACGTTTTTCTCTTTGGAATGGGAATCTTTTCTTTTCGGGGTGGAAAACTGTACTGATTTGGAATGATTCTTCCAATAGAGATTCTATTTAATTCAGCTAGACTTTTTTTTTGTGGTTATTACACGTAAATTACTGTAGGACTCATAGTCTTCTTTCCTGTTCCTGTTCCCTTCATCTCTTAGTCCTCGCAGATGCGGGGCGTGGACTCTGCTCAGGGATGGCCACGATGGGAAACTCCAGGAACACATTTTACAAAAGATCTCCCTTAGCTGCTGAAGTTTCATGTAGCCCTGGAATGACTAATGAGGGGCTAACTAATCCACCTCGACGCAGTATTGTCTAGCAGACACTGGTTCGTCATCTGCAGCATATCCAACAAAAACCACAAATGCACACACATTTGAAGAGAAGGAGGAGGAGGTGGAGAAAGAAAAGGAAAAAAGGAAGAAAAGATGAGAAGAAGAGGAAGAGGGAAAAAGGAGGAAGAGAATAGAGAAGAAAACAGAGAGAAGGCAATGGACTGAAGTGGAATAAAAACACATGTCACATAAAGTTAGGGGAAGGATGGACTGACGTGAGAAAGAGGAGACAGGAAACCTGGGATGAGTGAAGCCAAGGGAATCCTTCAACTGTAGAGGTAGAGAGGAGGGCAGGGGTGGTGCCTGGACCCGGGATGGCAGAGTGAGATCAGGGATGCAGAAAGGTTGGTCTCCAGTACATATCTGAGCTAGCATAACAGCACCGGCAATAATGTTAGCCCACAGATTACTAGGGGTGACTGCTTATAAAATCTTTTCTTTTTTTTAAGGAATTTAAGGTTATGATTTTTATTTTTAAGGTTTTTGTTAGGCAGGGGATGTCAAGAGAAGGAACAATGCCTCTAGCAACGCCGCTCCCCCATCCTCTTTGTTGGTTTCAGCAGTAGCAATAGACACCTGAGCCTGGGCCAGTTACTTACTCTCCAAATCTCCATTTTCTTATCTGAAAAAAAGAGGAGAGCAACACCACGTTGGGGCTTGTTATAAGTGCCACCAAACACCAGTGACTATTTTCATTGTTATCCAACAGAGCTTCCGAATATGACCCAAGCCCTTATCAGCTTCACAGAAGCAGGAACCGCGCCCAGGTTTGCTTCTCTTTAAGCTTGTGGGGTGTTCAGGCCAGAACAGAGAGGGCAGCTGAGAGAGGGATAGCAGCGGATAAGGGGAAGAGAGATGCATAGTGGCACACAGAGCCCGAGTTTATGGTTGTTTTTCCATTGAAAAGATAATTGTGTGCCAAGTCATTATTAAAATAAACAGGTCTCATTTATTGAAGTTCCATCGTAAGACTTATGGCACCAAAGTCCTAGTGTTGTCCAGTTTAGGGTCTTGGTCAGAAGCAATGGGAGGCATGGTGTAGATGCTGTGAAGTGAGATGCATGAGTAACATTGTGGTGTCAGACTCGGGGAAAGAAACACTATATGTATATTTTGTTTCTTATGAAATCCACTCACGAGAGAGCTTCTCTCTTCAAGCAGGTAAACACATTATCCTCCTAATAGGCTTTTTTTCCTGTTGGTAGTAGACCATTCACTTTGGAGAGGTCCTCCTTTTTGAGGAAAACTGCTAAAGGACGTTAATTGAGATCAGTGCAATATGTTAATACACGGTTTCCTTTCCCCAGCGCATCCCGAGACTGCAGGCTGAAGCTCGCCTTGTCACTCTGTATGCGCAAGACTTCCACACCCGAGGCTTATCACAAGCAATTATCTTACCCAAATAAAAAATGAAAATGGAAAAGTTAAATAAATAACAGGACATCTTGATGGAATCGCAGTAATGCTCATCTTGGTTAACATTAGCCCTGACTTTTGGACAGCTAGATTTGTTAATACGCTTGTCCTTTGTTTAGGTACCTATCTCCGTAAATCTCATGACTTTCCAAAATGATGGATGGCAGCCATCTCTGCTCTCTCCTAAAAATACATCCTCCAGGAAACTGGAAGAAGCAAAATGGACACTGTGGACCTGACCTAAGTATTTCTTAGATTGGAGAAAACCCTCAAAACTGAATTCACTAAAAATTATTATGGTTTTCTCCACCACGTGCTCAGCCTTCTGTTGTTCCCCGTTTTCCTGCTGTATAAGGAGCTCTGCACACCTGCACCAGTGAGGCCTCAATGAACTTGAACTGGAAAGCATAGCTTGGTATAGCAGTAAGGGTGGACCAGCCTGGGCTCTGGCAGCAAACGATGCTGAACGTCAGGGGCTTAACACAGCTGAAGGTTTCGCTGTTCTTCATGCAAAGCCCCCATGTGGTGCTACTGGTTTGTCTTGACAGTTGCCCTTAAGATCTCCAGGCTGGCCTCCCAGACTGCTTTGACCTGCTAGCATCTCTGTCCCCGCGTGCGCTTCCACCATGGTCACAGCCGGGAAAGAGAAGCCTGGAGATTCAGGCACTGACGGTTACACGCTTTGGCAAGAAGTGACACAGGCTGTTTCCATTCACACGTCATTGGCCAGAACTGGTCACAAGGTCAGCCCAACCACAAGAGGGTGGCAAAGTGCACCTGGAAGGAAATGAGCTCTTTACGTTGAGGAACGTGAGTGACATCTAATTCCTCAGGAAGTTCTGACCCCTGACAGTTGTTTCTCTCTGTTCCCCCTAAGTGTGACTGAGTAACTTAACCCAGGTGTCAGCCATCTGGGAGTTCCTGTGTCCCACAGACTTCTGAAGTCACCTTTCATTCATTCGTTCATTCATTTATATTGAAATATATTTGACATGTAACATTGTGTAAGCCTACGGTCTACGTGTTGATCAAAACATGTTGATTTGATACATTTCTATCTCGTAATATGATTGCCACTGTAGTGTTAGTTATTGCCTCTATCACATCACATAATTATCGTTTCTTTTTTATGGTGCAAATAATTAAGATCTAGTCTCTTAGCCAGTTTGATAATTATAATATAATATTGTTATCTATAGTTACTCTATTGTGCATTAGATCTCCAGGACTTATTTATCTACTAGTTGCAAGTTTGTAACACTTCTTTATATATATATATATATAACATATACATATATGTCATTTCAAAATAGACTTTATTTTGTAAAGCAGTTTAGGTTCATAGCAAAAATGATTTCTACATATTTCCTGCCCCCACACATGCATAGCCTCCCCCAATATCAACATCCCTCATCAGAATGGTACATTTGTTATAATTGATGACCTATATAGACACATCATTATGACCCAAAGTCCATAGTTTACATTAGAGTTTGCACTTGGTGGTGTACATTCCATGGGTTTGGACAAATGTATAAAGACATGTATCTACCATTATAGTATCATATAGAATAATTTCACTGGCCTGAAATACTCTGTGATCCATCTATTCATTCCTTTCCTTCTGCTAACCATTGATCTTTTTACTGTCTCCATAGTTTTGACTTTTCCAGAATGTCATATAATTGGAATCAAACAGTGTGCAGCCTTTTCAGATTGGCTTCTTTCATTTAGTCATATGTGTTTCAGGTTCCTCCATGTTTTCTCATGGCTTGATAGCTCGTTTCGTTTTAGTGCCAAATCATACTCCATTGTCTGGATGTACCACAGTTTATTTATATATTCACCTACTGAAAGACATCTTGGTTGTTCCCAAGTTTTGGCAATTATGAATAAGGCTGTTATAAACATCCACGTGCAGGTTTTTATGTGCATATAAGTTTTCACTCCTTCAGGTACGTACCAAGGAGCCTGATCGCTGAATTGTATGGTAAGAGTATGTTTAGTTTTGTAAGAAACTGGCAAACTGTCTCCCAGAGTGGCTGTACCATTTTGCATTCCCACCAGCATTGAATGAGAGTTCTTGTTGCTCCATATCCTTGTCAGCATTTGGTGTTGTCAGTGTTTTGGATTTTGGCCACTGTGAGAGGCATCTTGTTGTTGTTTTAATTTGCAATTCTCTTATGGTGTATGATGTGGAGCATCTTTTCCTATGCTTGGTTTCCATCTGTGTATCTTCTTTGGTGAGGTGTCTGTTCAAGTCTCTTGCCCATTTTTTAGTCAGGTTGTTTGTTTTCCTATTGTTTAGTTTTAAAAGTTCTTTGTATATTTTGGATAACAGTCCTTTATCAGATATGTCTTTTGCAAATACTTTCTTCTAGTTTGTGGCTTGTCTTTAACATATTTTTTTTTTTAAACTGATTCATTGGGTCCCTATGAAACCCAATATTCCCATCAATGCCTCTGAAGATTCTTGGAAGACGGGCTTATATTTTTCTTAGTCACCTCTAGCTGAGATTTCTGTATCCAGAGAATTTTTGATCTCTACTCTGAATATGTAGATGCAAACATGAAATGTAGACTTCTTTTTCTCATAACTCATTTCAGCTCTAATGCTTCTCCCTCTAAGCATCACTGATCCACTGAAGGGTTGGGCCATAAGAGGGGGTTGTAGCATGGCCCTGTGCCACAATTTAAAATGCAATCTTAGGTATAGCCATTCTTCAATGTTTATCAGCCATAGCCAGCACCTGGAATCTCTCAGTTTCCACCTTTTCTTCTCCCTGCATGTTGCTTTTTTTCCCTCCTGCTTCCTCTCTTCTTTGCTTCTTTATATCTCCTGGATTGTCTCTAGTCCGTCAACCTCTTGTCTTCTTCGTTTCTTTTCTTTTTTTTTTTTTGAGGAAGATTAGCCCTGAGCTAACATCTGCTGCAAATACTCCTCTTTTTGCTGAGGAAGACTGGTCCTGAGCTAGCATCTGTGCCCATCTTCCTCTGCTTTATATGTGGGACGCCTGCCACAGCATGGCTTGACAAGCAGTGCCATCTCCACACCTGGGATCTGAACAGGTGAACCCCAGGCTGCCAAAAAGGAATGTGTGAACTTAACCGCTGTGCCACCGGGCTGGCCCCCTTCATTTCTAATTATAGGTACAGAAAAAAAATTCCTCTCATTTCCTGACACAGAGATATTCAGTCAATCTTTCCTTTGTTTTAGTCTCTCCTTCTAGAACATACTCTAGGGTCTATCTTTCATACCCACATGACCCATTAGGCATGTCATCAAAACATCAGTGACTTTCTTTCAGAAAGAAAGAGACTGCTGATTTCTTCTGCTGACTTTTGAAATATCCCCTTACTCACCTTCATAGGATAATCTAGCCAAGTATGATGTGGAGACAGGGTTAAAAAGAAAAAGTGTAGAGATAACCCACCTGAGGAAAGCTGAGTGAGCCCCACACATCCAGCTTTGGGTGTGGGAAGTGGTATTTTATCCACGGTGCTCGCTCACAAGCACATCTGTTCACAGAAGAAATCTCATCATAAAATAAGGTGTTCAGCTTGTTTTTGGGACAGTTTACCCAGAAAGTCTTTCTGAGATCCTCCAAAGGGCAGCCACAAAGAAAAAAATATTTGAAAATGTTACAACTTGAAAACTTCATTGAAGGGTCAAAACAAACTAGGGGCCCATTCCTCTCATGCCCACCCCCCTCCCTGGCAGCAAGGCCTTTGGCAGTAGATGGCATTAGCAAGAGCAACACATGGCAAAGCTCTTAGGAAACACTGCGAAAGATACCCATCTGTTGAGAAGAGGACACCACGCCGTTTTATACACTTTGGGCCTCTGCGAAACTCTGGGAATTGCTTGAATATTTCATCATTGCTATTTCTTATTAATGTTTACCAACATTTGGTTGATTACTAATTGTGAATAGTAATATTTCCCTTTTTTGATCTTTCAACAAGTCCTAGCGCTGTGCTGGATACCGTGAAGTGTGGTTACTCCTAAGTGTATCCAGAAAGCCAAGGAGATTCTATTTTGGATTTCATATACATTCATTCTACTTAACTCTCTCCAAGTAAAATCCATGTTACCACAACATGTTTCTCTTGGGCTGCTTTTCCTGTTCTAACCCTCTCCCTGGCCCCCTTTCCTTCATCCCGTTACTAGGAAAGCTTGGGCAAGTGCTTACGGGGTTTCCTCACTGCTGTGGCCAGAATAGGACACAAGACTCCACACCTTCAGTCTTCTCCTTGTAACTTAATCTCCTTCCTTAAAAGTCAGAGACACCACCCGGCATTGTGTGAAGTCCTCTTTGTTTGAAACATTATTCAGGACTATTGGGAGAGGACTAGGATATTTGATGCCTTGGAGTTAAAAGATCCAATATATAAGTCAGATCGTTTACTGGGTGTTTCACTTTGGGGGTACACACTTTGTCCTTAGCCAGGTCTGAGTTGGAATTTTAAGAAAGGAGCATACGTGATTTTCGTTTTCTTGTTTCCCTTTCCTTGCCCTGGAGTACGTGGGGAGGAGTAAGATGGGAAGGCGGAGTGGGAATGATAAAAGATGGAGAAATATGTAGAGAATGGGGGTTATCTGTATTTATTTGTTTTTCCTTTTTTCACCTCTTATTGTGAAGTGGAAAAAATTAAGCAATAATAACAAGAATAAATTATTTGTCTCCTCTGTAACAAACATGGTGTTAGGTACTTTGCGCTAGCTGTCAGGACAATCTGAGGGGTTAAGGAAAAAGGACTGTTAGATCTATGTGGAGGACAGACTTGCTGCTCCAGAGAACTGGGCTACTGCACAGAGCAGATGAACTGTGTTGGTGGACGGAACTTACAAGAAGGCAAATATCAGGACTATAAAGAAATTGCGAAGCAGTTAGCATTGTCTGATAATCCATGGGCCACCCTGGAGGAAAGTGACTTTCGGGCTGAAAACTTAGAGGTTTGTCCTAACAATTCCCAACAAGACAAGCCAGACATCAGCACCATCTAAATACATCTATCAATTTTTTATGCTTTTATGATCAGAAAAAATAATAAGCATTATTTTAAAAGGCACTGATTAAGTTTCATTGCCCACGTGGAGCCATGCTAGGGAATGTGCTGTGGGAATGCCCAAGCATGAGGCCCTTTGCCTTCTAGAGACTGTCAGGTCAGGAGGATAACCCTGAAACAGAGGATGCCATTCATTATTGCTTTCAATACCTCCATTTCAGATTCAGGAGGGCCAGCAATGGAGCTCAGGCTTACTCCAGGTGGGATGGAGACCAATGTGGGTTATTTCCTCGCTAAGAATTGGGACGCTCTTCTTAGAGAAGGTAGCGTGTTTATAATGGCTCAAACAATGGAAAAAAGGAGCACGCTCAGATAAATGGGGAGGTAGAGATACTTCGTTCCATCTTGAGAGGTGGCCCAGGGGTGAAAGTAGGAGGTTGGGATCAGCCCTGCCCATGGACTCAGCCAGAGGGTCCTCATCCTGGCTCTGTGCTTTCTGGACCCTGCTTTGTCCCTCTTCTGACTGTGACCTCTGTGGGAGGCAAAGAATCCTTAGGTCTAAGGACATGTGTCCACCCTGAGCTCATGCTTCTCTAACTCCACTCTCTAAATCATGCTCTGGGTCCAGAAACCTGGAATTCCTTGGGCTTCCAGGGCTGGCATGGCCTCTTTCCTGGGTCAGTCCTCCAGGGCAGTACTCTCATGGACACACTGGGCCTGCCGGGGACAATGGTTTGTAGAGGGAATATTTGGAGATTGGGAGTGTGGACTGGAGTGTCCGTGTTTCTGGGAGGCTTGTGCTGTGAGGACAGAGCCACAGATTAAAAGGGCAAAAGCAGCAGCGTGGAATCCTGGGATTGGCTTTCTCCGCACCCCCCCATCCCAGGCAGAGCTCCACGGAGTCTGAGAACTCTAAATGTGAAACAGGCCTTCCAGGTTGATCTGAAGGGGTATTTGTAAGGTATGAGCACAGAAAATATTTTACTTAACACTTTGTAAGCTTGATACATATTAGACATGTCTGTGCGGCCTCCATTTGTATTCCTGCCCTGGGCATGCAAATATTCCCTCTCCGTCTTAAGGTTACTTTTGAGTTTTCTTCTGAAGGAGCTATTCACAAGGCAGAGGACAAAGGCAGCAGAAACCTGGCCGCCTCTTCCCGCTGACCGGTCAGACTCGTGCAGGGCAAAATGCAACATGCGTCCTAACAAGTAAGGCTAAACTCAATGAATTCTTTTCTCTGTGTGTTTGGTTTGTCACAGCCCTTATTTTGCGGTACGTATAGGAGAGATGTGCTGCTCATGCTCCCGAATTCCTCTAGCACCTCTACTTATCCTCTCTCTGATAGAGAAGGAGAACTTGGAAGAAGGATGAATTGCCATAGAGATCTAACTACACACACGCGTGCACACACACACAGTTTGTGGAGCTTCCTCCCCTTGCCTTTCTCTTTGTACCCTTGGGAGGCTGCACAGTGGCTTTTCTTCCACCTGTTTGCAGCGGTTACAAACGGGGCTTGCGAAGAGAGTTGCTATGGCACAACTTTGCAGATAATAGGAGCTGGCAGCTGTTTTTTAATTAAAGAAATTCAGGTTATGAAAAAGACGTCATGGGTAGAGAGAGTGGGAAGTTGCCAGTCACAAACCCCTGCTCACATCACTGCTCCCCAGCTCGCAGCATCTGCCTCTGGGTTCTACGAAATGCCGTTGTCAGGAGTGGGAGGGAGGGGGGAGCAGATGTAGGTGTTAGGAGGCTGCCAGCTCTTGAATGTCTACCGGTTGGGGTACAGGGCCAAAACTCGGGTGATCTACAGCCAGACAGAACACAAAGCAACACTGTAGCTGAATGTTTTGACTTCTTTCTTTGACAAACTAGCCACTGGAACTTTTCAGAACTTTGAGTCTTCTGCTGACTCTCTTTCCCTTCCTTTGGAGCCAACTATGGTGAGGAGATAATGTACAAAGGAGAGAGAAGCACGTGTCTTCAAGTCCTGCTCTTCCAGCTAGCTCTCTCTGATTACTTTTGCCAACAAACCATCACATTTAGATCTCCAGAAGGAACTTTGAGGCCTTGTAGTTCCATCCTTCCCTTTGCCATTGAGGGAACAGAAGCCCACAGAAGGGGACTGACTTGCTCAAGGTCTCCCAGTGAAATCAGTGACAGAGCTTGTTCTAGAACAAGTTCTCCTGACTCATAGCCACCATGCTGGCCTCTAAGCTCTTTTGCTTTTTTTTTTCCTGAGGAAGATTCACCCTCAGGTAACATCTGCCAATCTTCCTCTATTTTGTATGTGGGTCACCACCACAGCATGGCCACTGTCGAGTGGTGTAGGTCCATGCCCGGGAACTGAACCTGGGCTGCCGAAGCAGAGTGCACCAAATTTAACCAATAGGCCATGGGGCCAGGCTTCCCCAAGCTCTTATAGTCCTTTTGGGTCATACAGATTAGCATTTGGTTGAATGCTGTTCTTTGGTAACCCTCCTGTGTTAGTACCTTTTAATATGTCCCACAAAAGTCCACAAGTATGACTTCAAGGGTCACAAAATTTAAAGGCTTATAGAAGCCAGTTGGGTAACATAAATGTGAAATGGGCTGGGTGAAAAACAATGGGGAGTGGTGGGGCCTGTGGCATCCTAGAAGATACATGCCCCTCTTAAAGGCATCTGAATAATAAAAATTTGAACACTGTGCTGGCCAAACCCAACATCTGTAGGACACAGTTGGCTCTTGTGTTGCCAGAATGCAGCCCCTACTGAGGGGCTTAGGACTTCAACATGGCCATGTGGACCAGCACTGATTGATAGTAATAAAATGCAAACTTCTTCCATATGCAATTTAAATTTTTCAGTAACCACATTAAAAAGTCAAAATAAACAAGTAAATTAATTTTAATAATGCCTTACTTAATCAAATATATCCAAAATATTATAATTTCAGCAGGTAGTCAACTTAAAAATTATTAAGGAGATGTTTCAAACAGTAAGGCTTTTTCATGCTCAGTCTTTGAAATCTGGCATATATTTTATGTCAAGTCTTGGATTTGACTTTATCCTTGTTACAAGCTACTTACATTATTTCATGGATGCTGGCAGAAGAGATGAGATGCTTGTGTCGGAGATAAAGGATGTTATTACTCATGGCACAGCAAACAGTGTGAGCATCAGCCTGTTTGCCTCAGTTCCCCAGGTCACCTGTAATAGGCAGAATTCTAAGATGGCCCTAAAGATTCCTAGTCCCTGATGAACACATACCTTCTCCCAGTTAGTCAACCAATCACTGCTGTGAAGGGATTTTTGCAGATATAATTAAGGTCTCAAATCAGTTGACCTTAAAATAGGGAGGTTAAGCAGGTGGGCCTGGCCTAATGACATGACCTCTCTAAATCTGGGTCTAGAGTCAGAGACAGAGAAGTCAAAGAGATTAAAAGTGTGGGAGTGATTTGACAGTAAGAAATTCTCCATTGTTGGCTTTGACATGGAGGGGGCCACATGGCCGGGAATGCAGGCGGCCTCAATGAGCTGAGAGTGGCCCCTGCTGACAGCCAGCAGGGAAAATGGGGACTTCACTTATACAACAACAAGGGACTAAGTTCTGCCACAACGTGAATGAGCTTAGAAGTGGATTTTTCCCCAGTGTCTCCAGACGAGAAGTCAGCCTGTTGATATTTTAATTTCAACCTTTGGGACCCTGAGCAGAGAACTGTGTGGCCTCCTCACCTATTGATAGTAATAAAATGCAAACTTCTTCCATATGCAATTTAAATAAATGAGCTAATAAATGGGTATTATTTTAAGCTTTGAAGTTTGTGATGGTTTGGTACTCTGCCAGAGAAAACTAATACACCTCCAAAGTCCCATGAGGGCGACACGGCGGGCCCAGATGGATGCTGCACACGCAGTGGGTTTATGTCACAGCCGAGAACCTGAGCTTGGGGAAGGTACCCCTTCATAAAAGCAGCAGGCAAGCCTGCTCTTCGTCCCAGAGGGACATTTTATCTCATCCCTCAAGTTTTCTCACCTCAAACACAACTCTGATAAGTGCCCCAGGTAAAAAGAGATCAGAGCCTTACATTCTTGGCACACTGCTATAGACTGAATGTTCATGTACCCCCCCAAATTCATAAGTTGAAACTGAATCCCCAGTGTAACAGCATTTGAAGGTGGGGCCTTTGGGAAGTGATTAGGTCATGAGGGTGGAGCCCTCAGAATGGGATTAGTGCTCCTAAGGAAAGAGGCCCCAGAGAGCTCCCTCACCGCTTCCACTAGGTAAGGACACAGTGAGAAGGCAGCCATCTATGAATGAGGAAGTGGGCACTCAAAGGACACAGAATCTGCTGGTGCCTTGATGTTGGACTTCTAGGCTCCAGAACTGTGAGAAATAAATTTCTGCTGTTTAAGCCACACAGTCTGCAGTATTTTTGTTATAGCAGCCAGAATGGACTAAGACTCATACCGAGCAAACGGCGTAGAGGCAAGAGAGATGCACGAAGGAATGTCTCTCAACAGTTTACATTCCCAGCACATCTGAGCTTGGGCCAGCCACATTTCAAGTGCTCAGTAGCAGAGGTAGTTCGTGGCTAGCCTACTGTACAGCACAGATGTAGAAAGTTCCAAATAAGCATTTGTTGAGAGGTTGATTAGAAAACTGAAAATGGGGCTCTGTGGCCCTTTGTCAATGTGACTGATGCCTTTTCCTGAAGTTTAAAAGCTGTTAATGAAGGGGACGTTAGCTAATTATTCTGGCAAGTGTTCTAGATGTAGGATTCCCTTAGGGCAAGATCTGGTCGCCAAACTCATATGTATCTGCCTATTCAGGGCATCATCCTCTAGAGCAGTATTTTTTAATGGTTTTTTTTTGCCCCCTCAGGGAGCCTTTTTAGACCTTTTTCCCTTAATTGTGCTTCCTCTCCCATGAGATTTTATACCACAGGTATAATGTATATCTATTTATGTGCTGTGGCCCTTTTGAAGAACGTAAGCCATTGTAATAAGTTTTCTTGCCTTTCTTCCCCCGAAGAATTAAATTTTGGCCCCTTAGGGGTGCTATTGCTCCTGCTGAGACTGTACACTCTAAAGGACTAGAGTTATATTTACCAAACTCACCAGAGACAGAGTGATAAATTAGGTTGCCAGTCTATTTCATTTAAGATGAATAACTTACTCTGCCGTTTGTACCGGGATGCCCTCCTGGTATGTCAGGTGCTCAGAGCAAGGGGATGCTGGGTACGTGCAGATTAGCATCCAGAGAGCTGGGTTCCCTCACCATTGTTGCCCTGAGTCCATGTTGCTACATGAAGTGTCCCACTTAACTCTCTCCTGGGACCAGTGTCCTATTCTTGGGGACAGCTCTGGATAAACACTGAAGCATTTTTCTTCCTAAGGTCCCTCTCACCCATCAGTTCATACACTCTGATCCCAGTAAAGATTCTCCTTTTGTCTCAAGCATTTGAGCCCAATTCAGCTTTGAGACAGTTATTTCGTCCTTTGGAAGAGCAGGAGGGAAACTTTCTACCTGGATGCATCTCCCAGGAAGAATACAATAAGCCAAACTCTCCAGGTGGAAGGATTTTTAAATTCCTGGAAGGTAACTGTTGGGCAGACAAGCCTAGGGGAGTCAAGATTGCACATCCGATATCCTTAGAGGCCAGGTTCTTCTCTCTGATCGGGGCCCACAATTTCATTTCTAATCTGTTTTTTAAATTTGGCACCTGAGCTAACATCTGTTGCTAATATTCTTCTTCTTTTTTTTTTCCTTCTTCTCCCCAAAGCCCAAATAGTTGTATATTCTAGTTGTGGGTCCTTCCAGTTGTGGCATGTGGGATGCCACCTCAGCATGGTCTGATGAGTGGTGCTATGTCCGTGCCCAGGATCTGAACCAGTGAAACTTTGGGCCGCTGAAGCGGAGCATGCACACTTAACCACTTGGTCACGGGGCCGGACCCTCATTTCTAATCTTGAGGAGCCATCTACAAAACGGTAGCCGTTAGTGATATGAGGAACTTGGATTGACGGTATCAAGAGGTGGATGAAAACTAATCTTAAAGCACCTATGCTGTCTCAGGGGCAGTGTTACCCACTTTACTTAGAAGCATGCTTTTGAAATCTTCCAAGTTTTTTGTAATTAACTTCTAACTTGTATAAAGGTCAGGGCATTTGGTCTGTATGATACCAATTCTTTGGTATTAGTTGAAACTTGCTTTGCAGCCTAGCACATGACCAAATTTTGTTAGTGCTTCATGTGTGCTTGAAAAGAATACATTCCATAAAATTACCTGAAAATTTCTTCATATCTTTAGATAAAGTTTGTTAATTGTGTTGTTAAATCTTCTGTCTTTAATGATTTTTCTATGTGCTTGATTTACTAATTTGAAAGAAATATGTTATCATCTCTCACTATGATAATGGATCTGCCAATTACTTCTTGAAATTCTATTAATTTTTGTTTTGTATATTTCAAAGCTTATTTATATCAACAGAAGTTTTTAATTATCTTGTTTATCTATTGACTTGTTCTTTTTATTACTATAAAGTGCATCTCCTTATCTCTAATAATTCTTGAAGTCTATTTCTTCTGTTATTAATATGGTGACAACAGCTTTCTATCATATTAGATAATATATTATATTATATTAGATAGTATATCCAGTATGTCTTTTTTTCTATCCATTTACTTATAATATTTCCATGTTCTTATATGCTAGCTATGTCTTTTGCATCATATATATAGCTAATTTTTAAAAGGACAGTAAGAAAATCTCTGTCTTCTACTTGGCAAGTTTATTTCATTCATATTTATTGGAATTACTGATAAATTTAGATTCATTTCTCCCAAAGATTTTGGGTTTCCAATTTGCTGTGATTTAATTTTTTTTCTTTTTCCGCTTCATTTCTACTTTATTTTGAGTTGGTCACGTTTTCTTTATTCTCTTCTCCATTTTACTGGTTGTTTGTTAAGACTGTTCATTTTATTTCTGTTCTTCAGTGGTAACCTTAACATGATAGCACGTTTACTTGACTCAGAAAGTATCATCTAGGATTGTGTTGTACATTCGCAGGGGGCACCAATCACATTGTTTCCTGGATTGTTAAATGGTAAGAACTTGATCTCCATCCTCTTTCCAAAAATACAAGGAGCTTGAGGCATTTTAACTCTGATCATCTCTTCCCATCTCCCATATCGTTATCCAAAGTTTTAATTACCCTTTGATTTTATATCACAAATTAGTCATTATTTTTTATCATTATTAATTTATACTATCCTTTCTTATTTACACGTACCCTTAAGTTTATAAATTTCTTTGCTTACCAGTTTTTTTCTTGCATTTTACTTTTTATTGCTAGATTTAATTTTCTCCTTCTTTAGGGGAAGCACTTTAGTAGTTCCTGCATTTGGGATCTATTAACAATTCGTTTTCAGTTTTTGATTGCCTGAAAAATTCTTAATTTACCTATATGTTACATATTTTCTCTTGTGTATATTCTATAGAGGATAACAAAGAAAAACCATTTTTAGCCATTGTTGTGCCTTGAATGATAGGTTAACTGGGTATAGAATTCTAGGTTCACAGGTATTTTTTTTCCTCAGCACTTTGAAGATATTTGTACCTGATTTTAATTTATTGCCTCCCTCCTGCAAATCCACCCTTCTTTGCTATACTTTGTGATATCAGACCTGAACTCTGTAGATTACATTTCTCACTTGCCAGAAGGCTTGGTGTCAGGCTTTGCCAAGAGAGGGCACCAGAGAGACACCACAAGGCTGGAAGAGGAAGAAGAAGAAAAGGAAACTTTTTTCCTTCTGGTGTTCTGTTTTTTGGCTCAGCAGTGAACAGATCAGAGTGTAGAGGTCCTTGTTCATTTGAGGCAACCTCCAGCCAGTTTCTTTGTTACCACATTGGGGGGTGTCTCTTAGCCCTCATGGCTCATCAGTGGCCAATATCTTTCTCATCACATCAGCGGGCATCATGTTCTTATGGCAACCACTCCTTCTTAGAGCCTTGATCCCCAGCTTTGCAGGGTCCCCTCCTCTGAGATTTTAAATTCCTTTCTTATTCCCTTTTCCCTTATCCCTAAGGGTAGCGGTTTCTTTCTGTGGTTTCTCTCTCTCTACATCTTAGAGTTTGTTTTGCCCATTTTAATTATTAATCACCTTTTAATAGTTAATAATTCATTATGTGAAATTTCCCCTTTTTAAATTGCTCGTGTGGTTTAAGTCTTCTGACTGGACCCCAACTGATGAAATATTATTCTATTGTTTTCTATTTTAATTTTGTTGCTGTACAAAAGACTGTTTCAGCAAAAGATTTGCACAGACACTTCATAAAAGAAGATATACAACTGGCCAATAAGGCCACGAAAAAGCGTTCAACATTATTAGTCATCAGAGAAATGCAAAATAAAACCACAGCAAGATACTACTACACAACCATGAGAATAACTAAAATTAAAAAGATTGACAACAGTAAATGTTGGCAAAGATGTGTAACAACTGGAACTCTTGCACATTGTTGGGAATATAAAATTGTACGACCAATTTGGAGAAAAGTCTGCTAATTTATTATAAATGTACACGTACCCTATGACCATAGCAATTCCACTCTTAGGTATTTACCCAAGAGAAGCAAAGACATACATTCACAAAAAGACATGTTCAAGAATGTTCATAGCAGTTTTATTCATAATCTCTAAAATGAAAAGAGGTTAGGTGTCCATCAATAGGAGGATAGATGAACACACTGGGTATTCATATAATGGAAAACTACTCAGTAACAAAAAAAAATGAACTACTGATACATGAACACCATGGACAAATATGAAAATCACTGTGTTAAGCGAAAGAAGCTCTATACAAAAGCGTAGGGTTCTACTTATGTGCAATTCCAGAAGAGGTAGAACCAATCCATAGCAGAAAAAATCAGAATAGGTGTTGACTTTGAGGGAGTGGGGATGGAGATTGACTGGAAGGGTCCATGAGGGAGTGTTCTGTGAGTGATGGCACTGTTTTTATATTTTCTAGAAGTTTGGGTCACACAGTGACTTACATATATGATTTGTGCATTTTATTGTATATAGTTTGGCATCAAAAGAAAGCACCTGTAAATCGATATTGAACTCTATTTACTGATATCCTCACTGAAATATATAAGGGGAATTGTAGTAATGTCTGTAATTTGCTTTGAAACATACACTACGAAAACACCCCAAAATAAAACAAAATAACAACAAAAAGCTAACGAGGGACTGATGGATGAATACAGAGATGAATAGAAGATAAATGTGTGATAAAGCAAATATGGTAAAATTGAGTAACATATTAATGGTAGAACCTATGTGGTGGGAAAACAGGTGTTCTCTGTAAAATTCTGTCGACTTGGCCCTATATTTGAAAATTTTATAATAAAATGTTGAAAAGAGGGTTGTTGTCACTCTAATATCATTTTTAAAGTAATCTGTGTTTTCTCTATGGTTTTATTTAACATCTTTTCTTTTTTTTGCGTGTGTGTTCTGTACTTTCACTGAAATGAATTTAGGTATGATTTAATTTTTATTGTGCTCCGGACTTACACCCCTTTTCACTTCTTGAAATGTCTCAGCCCTTAGTTTTTTGAATATTGCCTTTCTTTTTTTCTTCTGGAATTCCCATTACATCTGTTGAAATTTCTCATCCTTCATCTTCATATCTTAGAATTTCTTTCACATATTTCGTTGTCTCTCTTTGCTGCAATTTGGTTGCCCTCACCTTGAATCTTCAGGTATTTCATCCTCATATCCATTTTTCAGTTTATTGACTCTCTCTTCAGCTATATCTAGTCTGTTGGTTAAACTATGACTGTCTTTCATTTCTAGAAATTCTATTTAATTCTTTCCCCAATAAAATTGTAATTTTATTGTACCTTATCTTTTTGATTCTTTTGTGTATTTAATCATTTTAAGCATATTTAGTTTTAAGCTTAATTCTGATAGTTATTTTAAGTGAGTGTCACCAGGGGTTAAAATTTTGCTATTTGCTGTATTTTCTGGACTCTTGCTTATCATGGATTGCTTCCTTGTGTGCTTCATAAATTTGGATTGTGTTTTACAGACACTTATCTGAGGAACTCTTCCAGGTTGAGAAAAGTTACTTCCCTCCAGAGAAATTTTTTCACTTGCTTCTGCCAGGCACAACAGAGTCATAGGCCCTAGTCACTTTTTATATTAATTTTATCTGTCACGCATTTAGAGCAAAGTTGAACCCAAAACTCATATGAAGGCAAGCCTGTGCTCACGAATTGTTAGAGGAAACTATTTCTTTTCTACATCTGGAACCTAGCTTGAGACAGCTAAGCTTCTTGATCATCTTCCTGAGTCTGAGTGTAGATTGTGTTTGCTTCCTCCTAAGACTAAGGCAGCTCTTCATGGCTTCTGGCTTTCTGTGGGGGATATTGGGTGGGGGGAGAGGGTGTTGCATTCTACTTTCTTGCAGCACGTGGACTCAAGGCCTGGACTCCTGACCCCATGTGGACATTCACGCCCAAGCCCTTGCATTACCAGATCTGGCAGCCCTCCCGCAGGAAGCTGCAGCATCAGCTCAGGGTTTCTACTCTCGTTTTCAATTCTCCCTTTGTTTCAGGTCTCTGGAAATTTCTCTCACTTTCTTATAAACCCAGTTATTGCTTTTAAAAGGATGTTCATTATAATTTATTCAGCAATTTCTAGGTGTTTCATATTGGGAGGGTCTTCAAGTAATCTGATCTTCCATAATACTGGAAATAAAAGCTGTGTTAGGCATTTCACGTGGGTTATTTTATTAATTCTTCACAACAACTCTATAATATATGTATTATTAGTCCAGGTCTAGGCATAGAGGGATTAAGCAGCTTCTCCAGGGTTTACAAGCTGGTAAGTATGGAAGATGTGGGGTTCCCTCAATGTCTAAATGATTCTAGTGTTCAGGCTTTTGTTCTCCTGTGTTGCAAGGGTAGAGAAATCCAAACCTTGACCTGGGAATGTTGCTTTGCTGGGTCAACAGTGTCAGTAAATTAGCACTGTAATGACCTCACTTCTGGGTGTGCATTTGCTATCTTCTCATTCAGCAGCAAGGCCTGAAGAACGTTCTTTGCATCATAAGAAACATGCGGCTTTTGGATTTCCCTTATGCCTGTCATGTCCAGCCCGTGGGCTGGCTGTAAGAGCAGCATTTGAGGTCCCATTGGGACCACTCTTAAGTGACCCTCTGCTGCCTGACAAGAACGCTCGGCCACAAGATCATGTGCCTCCTGTGTCTCATGTTGATTTTTGGCCGAATTTTATTTAAGTTGCTTGCTCTTCTTAGCAAATCTGAGAAGTTATGAGCTCTCTGTTTGTCTCTGAGACTGCCTTGCAGACAGATAAGGTGACCAACTGCTCTGGTTTACGTGGGATGAGGGGTTCCAGGGATGCAGGACTTTCAGTGCTAAAACTGGGTGAGTTCTGGGCAAACCAGGATGTCAGTGACTCTGCAGACTGCTCTGGGGTGTTGTTAACCAGATCAGTTCCAGTCCTTTGCCACAAGAGGCCAGAACATCTTCTGGTTTCCAGATTTCCCCAGAGATGAAAGGAAGAGGGTTTAATGGTGAGAAGAGGAGCACAGAGGACAGAAGATTCATTTCAAGGACATATGGAATGAAGCAAAACCTCACCAGGTATTTCCCAGCTGTTCCTAGTTACCCCCAGCAGAAGACGGAGCCGCTTAGGAGGGACAAAACGTAAGAACGACAGGGAAGGGGAACGAAGATTTATAGAGCATGGTCTCCTGTGCCAGATATCTGTTAGATTCCTGGTCCTGACCAGAACACCATGAGGCAGACAATATTATGCCCATTTGGAAGAGGAGGAAGCCAAAACTTCACAAAATTCAGCCACTTGCGTGATATCACAGGTTTGTAAACAGCGATGCCTGGATTCAAACCCAGGTGGGCCTGACCCCAAAGCCAGGGCTTCTTGCACTAGACCACAGCGACGGGGTGGGGAGGAGTGCTTTTGGTGGATCTGTGAGCCAAGGAGGAAAGATGAAAAGAGGCAGGCTCTGCAACCTGTCACAGGCCTTGCAAACAACCCCTACCATCAGGAAGTAGCAGTTAGTGGCCACCGCTCCAAGGGCGCCATCAGTCCTGAGAGATTCAGGGAAGGGTGCAGGAGAGCATGAGATGCTGTCTGCCAGGGCCCAACTCTCCTTTCCTTTTCCCTCCCCGACATATTCTCCCCACTGTCGAGTTTGGGTGGAGAGGTCAGGATGCTGGGCTTGGAGATAAAGCTTCCTTCCCCTCACCTGTGCTATTTACAGACCGTCACGCAGAGAGTCGCAGCCCCTGGTGCCTGGTCTCTGCTCCTTGCCCTTGGGTATCTTACTGCAGTCTGAGGTCATGAGCTTGGTCCATGATGTATCCACTTGCTCATCTTCAGAAAAACAATCTTCTATGGCCTGTCTGTTGCACTGCAAAATGCTGTATCAATACTAAACATTATTTGGGCATCCTTGCCTAACAAACACATCCTAAGGGCCCAGGGATCAGGCTGCTTTTAAAGGTCTCTTCTAATATTTACCTACCCAGCTTCCTTCTATACTCCTGGTTGTGTTTTTCTGAAACAGCTGTGTCCAGAACAGAAGGCTCTTTTGTGTAAACTCATAAGTCACCTGTTCTTATTTTGTGTATCCAGAGCTGTTATGTTCCGTAGTGAGCTATTTTTTTTTTAAATAGGAGTGGGTATTTGATATAATAGATTATTACATGCTCAGCATATAAATTACTAGGTCTTAGAAGCAAGAAATGAGTAATTTTGCCCTGAGGTAATATAACAGCTATGGCACAGTCACTAAAATCAATTAAATAGATCATTTGTGGTCAGGGCAGAAGCATGCAGTTACTACCTGAACAGCATTCAGCCGTCGTTCCCCCATTTAATCACTCAACAAACAGGTCTTGAGAACCCGAGGTGGGTTTGAGACACTGTCTAAGTGTTGGGCAGGGCTACAAAGAAATATAAAACATACAGCCTCAAGGGGACCAAAGATTTCCCCAATCCTTTCCCTAGGAAGTTAACGAGTCATTGCATTCCTTGCCGGATAAGCCTAAGTGTGAGGAAAGTGGGCTGTCTTAGACAGCAGCTGGATGCGGAACCCGAAGTACGAGGGGTAACCTGTACAGTTTTGTTTAGGAGAGCACGGAGTGAGGAAGAGGAGGCAACCTGGATCAGAAGCTGAAGATTCTGCCTCGAGAAGACCAGTTATAACGCAACACGTATTTGAGCCAGGGGGCCTGGGTGCTAAGCCCAGCTCGGTTGCTTATTAGCTGAATGATTTGGGACAAGTCACTTCACCTCACTGAGTTCCAGTTTTTCCATCTGTCCAAAGGGATACTGGTACTCCTTCCCTCAGTGTTATTGTAAGGATTAAGTGAGATACTGTATGTGAAATGCCTGGCACATGCTGGGCACTCAGATAAAAGATTGCCCTTGATGCTTATAATACAGGCCCACGTGAAAGGGTTGGGCACCACTCTGGTCGTGGGGAACATCCTACCATGCTCAGAAGACCAGAGCTGTGAGGGTCTAATCTTGCCCTTGTGACTGACCTACGTTCCAGCTGGAAAAGGGACCCCAGTTTTCTCCTGGTCCCCAAAGAATCCAATTCTGTGTGAGAATCATGGAGATTGCAGCATTCCGCATCCAGGATAGAAGGCCGTTGGCTACCAGTTTTTTTCCCTGGGAAATACTTCATTCTTGGCCAGTGAGGAGCTTGTCATTTGTCTGTCTAATTGAAATGGGCCCTCTGGGTCACTGGGTCTGTGTCTTCTGGGCTGTGAGTCACACAAAGCAGTTGTCCACTTTTTAGCAAGTGAGTCAAGAATGTGTTGACCCCGATCAAATGGTGTGGAGGGGTGAAAAATTATGTAGCGAATCTGAGCGATCGAGTCCTACCCCTAGACCACTTGAGGGGGCGTGACTCCCTTCAACCCTGATCCCACCCACTCTTCCTTGTCACTGTAAGACCAGTCTAACAAGGATGGGGGGACCAAACTGGACTTCTTTTGTAAAGCACCAATGCATGAAAGATGCTCAAATAACTCATGTCAAAAACCAAAGTTAAAGTAGTGTCATCCTCTGATAATTAATACTACCAGGCTTGACAGCAAAATATGCTGAACAAATTAGTCTTTAAATGCTTATGTTTCTTCCAATTATAGGTTCTTGGTCAAATAATCGCTTCACCGAATAGATGAATTGCCTCAATATTCTGCTTACTTTTGTTTGTAAAGATGTGGCCTTTATAAACCAATCTTCAATAGAAACATCTTTTTTTTTTATTTGTTTCCTGGCCTCAATCTGTAAAATAGAAGACTTTTCTGAATGACAATTAAAGGAATTCATGAGAATGACTTTGATGAGACAACCAATTTTTACTGGGTATCTTCTCAGCGTAAGGAACAGGGTCAGCCACTGGAGGGGACACAGAGACAGAGAAGGGAGGGGTTGTGCATCTCTGAGTGCAGTAAGAGGAAGAAAGGGTCTTGAGGAGCAGCATCCAAGGAAAGCAGCGTTTTCAAAATGGCTCGTAGATGGCTGGACCTTGGGAGCAAAGATGAGGGTAGGGCAGAGTTTTCTGGGTCGAAGACATGGCAGCGAGAGGGAAAGACAGAAGGAAATCAAGGACCTCAGACACGGCCCCTCCCCAGGGTCTTTGAGGAGCCTTATTGCATATAGTCCTTGAACATTAAGAATCTGTGTGCCTTTAGCTCATTTCTAACCAGCTCACGGTCACTGGCTGATAAGTGAGAAGTCAAAATTGCAACTTGGGTCCCTATGATGCTTTTGAGCGTCTCACTACTGGTTCTTAGACTCCAGGCAGAGACAGTCACCTGGGACACTTCTGAGACACAGAATCCGGTCCATCCCTCCCGATCGTCCCCAGAACCTCAGGCTTGGAACCTGGGCACATGCGTATTGCAAAACTCTGGGGCAGCGCTTCTCGAATCTTATGTGCACACCGGTCCCCTGAGGAGCTGCTTAAAATGCAGATTCTGAGTCAGCAGTTCTGAGGCAGGGCCTGAGCATCTGTGTTTTCTACCAGTGACCACGTGAGGCTGAGGCTCCTGGTCCTTGGGCCACTCTTAGATTAGGCGGACCCTGGGTTTCTGAATCGCACCCAAAGCTGAGGATCATTGCACCGGTCTGCACAGTCTCTTGTTTAGACTTCTCTAAATAGGGATAAACCAGCTGTAGGGGACACAGAGGCACAGAGCCGAGAGGCAGGAGGAGCACAGGCTGGGGCTGGGCCATGGGGAGCAAGCTCCCAGCGACTTTCAAAGCTGAGGGCCGGGAAGGCAGAGCTGCCTGCTTCACAGGTCCCGGGGGCCGAGCTCCACGGAAGGCGGCCAGAGCTGGGATTCCATCCCTGACAGATCCGACACGCAGGACCCTCCGAAAACTCACTGATTAAATAAATGTGTTCTCAGTACAGGAGGAAAGCGCCAGGTTTAAAACTAATTTCCTTCTGTGGGGCTTTCCTCCCTTCTCCGGGATAGACACGCAGAGACATTCTCAGAGGAAATAACCCGGGCGGGGGGCTCGGGGGGGCTTTGAAAGAAACCCACATGAGGGAGGCACACACACTTTGATAGAAAGACGGCCCTCCTGATTTTCTCTGGTTCCCAGACTGGGGAAATATTTTGTTACAGTGACGTTGAAATGAAACACATTTTAAAGTTTTTTTTTTTTAATAATGGAAAAAGCAGGTAATCCGAAGAAGTGAATATAATTCCTTTAAACAATTCAAAAAAGGAATTTAGTTTTTTTTTTTTAATCAGGAAATAGCTTCATTGTTTGAATTTAGATATAATTAAACCATTGATTTGGCCTCATTAGAAAGTGAAGGTTTATCTAGGAAGCAGAACCACTGGGACAGGGGTATGGATGACGGGGACGCACTCTCTATCCAAGTACATCCTGTTAATTTCTTTATAAAAAGATAAAAATTAGGGTTAGCGAGTGACCTCAATAGGAAGTGCAGCGAATGTCTCCTCGCTTTCCCGAGAGCCCCCATCTTGGCAATATTGTGTTGCTTAGGAACTAACAAAACACGTCTCTCTGTGTGTCTCTTTCTCTTTCTTTTTTTTTTAATGGTCCCTTTGTGCCCTGATATTTTTCCAAGTTGGCAGCTGTGAGGAAAAACAATGTGATTTGGTTAGATGCAGCCTCCCCCTCTCAAGTCTGGAGCAGAATAGATAAGAACTTGTATGTCAGAATACAAAGTTTACTCAGCACCAGTGAGAAGCTTTTGATGTCGCCTGCCCAATCTGGTCTCGCATCTTTGAAGTTCTATTACACATGCTAGGGTTCCGTCAATAAGAAACAGACCTTTCTTTCCCCGGCTAGTTAAAACATCTGCCTCGTGGAAACGCCCCACATTAAAGCAGGTTACAATAGTTCCAGGGCTCAGAGAGACCTGTGCTTTGCCACATTAGTGACAAGAAGGGAAATGTTTAAGGAATGGAAACCATTTAAGAAAACCCTCAAGGATCTGGGGATGACGGTATTTTTCCCATTCCAAGACTGTAAGGACAAAGATTCAGCTGGGTTGGTTCTCCCGTAAGCAGAGGGACAGCCCAGGGTGGCCTTTGGGGGCAGCTCTTCATACAGTGCTGTTTTCATGTTACAAGTCACATGTGGTCTACACCCTTTATCTGGAGCATTAGCTGTTTCTCAGTGAATAGGAGCAGAGAAAACAAGCTCATCGGTTTGTAGTGTCACTCTTTGCAATGTCATTTAAACTGCTCAGCAAATGGCTTATTTGTCAAAGAATATTGCCTTTTCCTGGAATAAAACCCAGTTACTGATTGCTGAAACCTATGGATATCAGAAATGATATCACGATGTGCTCCTGCGGTTCCATACTGTGCCCTTTGAAGGGACGGGAGGTGGGGGCAGGGAGCCTTTGTTCCTGGAAATGAAAGCATCTAGACAATGGATTCTCTGAAGGACCTCACATGCCAGGCTCTGTGCCCCAAACTCTGGCTTGCAATGAAAGCTTTCATCTCAGAGTCCAATTCTGGAAATGTCAGAGGTGGGTAGAGGTCCGAGGAATGTTGGTGAAGTGCAGGTGGGCAGACCAGCAGATGGAGTGCAAACCCACGGCCCGCCAAGTCCTAGCTGCAAGTCCTAGCTCTGCGGCTGTAGAACTGCCACATCGGCTGATAGGGAGGTGCCGAATGAAAGCCAGAAGGAAAAAAGTCATGAGCCCATGCCTTGAAAGCTCTTTGCCAAAATGCTGAGCTCAATATGCAAGTGGTAGGGACTGGGGCAAGTTGGTGTGCTATGGGGCAACAAAATCATTAGGCAGATAAGTTGTTCCAGAGCATCACTAGCACTCCATCTCTGTGCCTTTTCCTCTCTTGATGGTTATCTTTTTTCTTTCCTGATCCCTAAATTTCGTGCTCTCATACTCTTCTGTTCTCCTTATTTCCCTCCCTTCCCTCAAATGCTGATATAGGTATAGGATCTTTTCAGCTTACCCGTTCTAAGAACAAATAGCTGGAAATGCTCAATTGGTAACTTCTTCTAACAACATTTTTATTTTAAGGGAAGACAAAACTTAAGCCAAAGAAATGAATCTCTAATGGTGGAATTTTAGGCATTGATGGGCAGAATTTCATTTCCCCGGAATTAGACCACAGAAAGTCTCTACTAACCTTGCTGAGGAAAGATAAATAGTCCTTTCCCTCAGTCCATTTGCAAAATAATAGGGAAGAAAATCATAAGAGATTTAGAATTCTTACAGATAAACCAGGTCGTGGTCATATTTTGATATGAATAGTGGAAGGTCAATGATGAGGAGGGGCCATGCAGGCTTAGTCACGCCTCCACAGCTGATGTAAGCAGTTCTGATTCAAGTTTTAGGGATATGGTGACATGGGAGGAAGTTTGAGGCCCAGGAAGTGGCATATGGGCCAACTTGGTGGCAGAACCAGACAAACGATGTGAGGATGCTGGACAAAGGAAGGGAGATGAGGACGCTGATCCCCAGGCCTGTGTGGGGTTGGCAGGACCAAGCCATTGTGGGCTTCAGCCCAGAGGGGGACATGATGACATCCTGTTTGGTGCAAGCCACAGTGCACAGGCTGGACTGGAAGAGGCAGTTGGAGGCTGGAGGCAAGGAGACTGGCTGGGGAAGCTCCCAGAAGGCAATGAGGGGCGGGGTTGGAAGCACAACGCTACAGCCTGACTGCCAGCTGACATCCCAGCTCTGCCCTCCTGTAGCTGTGTGACCTTGGGCAGATTCTCTAACCTGAGCACAGGGTCTTCTTCTGTGAGATGGGATGACGATAGGATCTCTCTCTCAGTGTTCTCACGGTGAGGGAATGAATTGTAATGTATGTATTTTTTATCACGTAAAGCACCTGACCTGTGCCTGCCGCATAACACGTGCTACGTCAGTGTTAGTGTTTATCGCTGTTATCGAAGTGTAAGGAGGGCAGGTGCAAGCCCTGGGTATCCATCAGGGATGGTGCTGGTGAAAGGCCCCATGGGACCTGCAAGGGGGTCTTCAGCACGTGCATGGGAAGCTCCTCAGGTCTGGCTGAGGGGGCATGCCCTGCAGAAGGCTGGCACGGCCCGTGCAGTTGCTGGACACCCCGGGCCCACTTCATTCCTCAGACAACTTGTCGGGGCATTGAGCACGCAGCTCAGTGGGAAGACGCCAACCTTCGGTTCGGGGCTCGCGTCCCCACTTAGGGGAAAACAAGAAGAAGTGGGCTCAACCTGCAGTTAGACGCGAAGAAGTACAGGCTGCAGGCTGTTTCCCACGAATGAAACTGGGATTCTTGGACCTCCATTCCCAAGATGGAAATGGATTGCCAGCACCTCTGGGATGGCCTAGGTGAGGACGTGCGGAAGGGGTGGGCGAGTTGGACGGTCTCACATATCTGCCGGGGCCACCTTGCCCAAGGCAGGGCATGGTGACAACACGGCCCAGAGAACAATTTCTGCGCCTGGAGCCTCATTCTCTGCTCACAGCTCCAAAGCCCCAGTGACTGAGGGAACTCTCACCTCTGAAAGAGAAGTGGCCTTGTGGCACGCAGTCTGCTCTTCTCTGCTGTCCCCCCCCAACTTAACCTCCCACCCGACCCCGGCGGTCACTAACATGACACTTTAATGTGGCATTTTTCTTTACTTGCCAGTCAGAGTCCATCCGCTTGCCCCTCTCTACATTGTTTTGGTTCATGAGACATAGCCTCTTATGGGGCTGAAAGGCCAGGAAAAGGAGCCATAACGAAGGACACAAGGTACTTTTTTATTTGAGAACTTTTAAGACCTACTCTCTTAGCAACTTTCAAATATACAATGCAGTATTTTTAGTTACTGTGCTGTATATGACATCCCCAGGGCTCATTTATTTTATAACTGGAAGTTTGTACCTTTGGACCCTTCCACCCATTTTCCCAACTCCACTCCCCACCTCTGGCAACCACCAGTCTGTTCTCTGTACCTATGGGAGCTCATTTTTTTTTTTAATATAGATTCCACATATAACTGAGATCATATGGTATTTGTCTTTCTCTGTCTGACTTATTTCACATAGCACCATGGCCTACAGGTCCATCCATGTTGTCACAAATGGCAAGATTCTTCTTTTTTGTGACTGAATAATATCCCATTTTATACATATCACATTTTCTTTATTGATTCATTCAACAGTGGACACTTGCTTCCATGTCTTGGCTACTATAAATAATGAACGATGCACGTGGGGGTACACATATATTTTCAAGTTAGTGTTTTCATTTCCTTCAGATAAATACCCAGAAATGGAATGGCCGGATCCTACAGTAGTTCTATTTTTAATCTTTTGAGGGTCCTCCATGCTGTTTTCCACAGCGGCTGCACCAATTTACACTCCCACTGACAGTGCACCAGAGTTCTGTATTCTCCACATCCTTGCCAACACTTGTTATTTCTTGTCTTGTTGATAATAGCCATTGTAACAGGTGTGAGGTGATATCTCATTGTGGTTTTGATTTGCATTCCCCTGTGGTTAGTGAAGTTGAGCATCTTTTTATGTGCCTGTTGGCCATCTGTATGTCGTCTTTGGAAAAATGTCTGTTCAGATCTCTGCTTATTTTTAAATTGGACTATTAGCTTTTTTGCTACTCAGTTATATGAGTTCTTTATATCCTTTGGACATTCGTCCCTTGTTGAGGTCTTACTTACTGAGGTACTTTGACTGTCAGTGTCGTCCTAAGTGGGGACAGCAGCTTGAGGAAAAACATGGACTGAGATGATCTGGGTGGTGCTTGCTGAATGACAAGTAGCGCCATTTGGCTGGAATATAATTGATCAAGTACTTTATTTAAATTGACCTCACCATCTACCTCTATTCTTGTTCATCTTTAGAAACCACTAAAGAGAGAAATTTTACCTCCGTTTTATGGATAACTGTATTGAGTTACAGAAAGTGTCAGTAACCGGTCCAAGGTGACACAGCTTCCACATGGCCCAAACTGTCCTCGGCACTCTGCCTCCACTCCATGGTTTGCATGAGGAAATAGCAGGGGTGAGTTTGAAACGATAAATTGTGGAAAGATTGAGAAGGGACTTGAAAGGTCAAGTCATTTTACTCTGATGGCAATAGGGAGCCAGCCGAGATTCTTGAGTAGGAGAGGGATGTGACCAGAGATCTGCTTTAGAAAGGGCAGCGGAGAAACCACTTGGTGAACAGGTGAACGGCCAGCCCGGTCACAAGCCCTGCACTGCAGGTGGGGCGGAGGGACACAGCAATGGAGGGGAAGGACCACCGGCGCGGAAATGAACAGGAGAACGGCCAGGAGCTGAGGGGTCGGGAGGCAGAGGAGAGAAGGAGGGAGGGATGGTGCCAAGAGTCCCCTGCAGCCTGAGAGGTAGACCCGTCCACAGATGGCCATCAGACAGCCACGTTCTAAAGCGGAGGCCACTCGTTTCATAGAAGTTCTTGTTTTCTCTCCACGGTGGGGTCTGCAGGGGGCGCACGTGAGGGAAAAAATGAAAGAAAACCAGAAACAGAGTAAATAAGGCAACGGATTAGGGAGCAAAGTTCCCAAGTGCTCCGCTGTTTTGCCTGTAGACTGAAGCCCGGGCTTCTTGGCTTGGATTCTTAGGTTGGGTTTCCTCCAGGAAGCGCTCAAGTGATTTATTGAGGAAGAGTTCCCAGGAGAGGCCTGTAAGGGGGTGAGGCAGGCAGGATAGGGCAGGAGAAGCCAGACAAGGGCTCTCTTTCAGGAGCTGTGCAGCCGCTGTGTGGTCCCAGGGGGCGCTCTGGAGGACGAATTGCACCTGGGCGGAAGATGTCCCACCAGAGGTAAGCGGGATGGCCTCCACAGCTGCAGTTCGGTTGGCCACTGGCTACGGGTCTTCTGGAGGTGTCAGGGATAAAATCGCCCAGGCATCCCTAGATGAGGCGGCTCCCACCCGCCTGGGGCAACCTCTAGCGAAGAGTGCAGGCGTGAGTCTTCTCAAGCCAATATCTGCAGCAGACGGGGACCGGAGCAGCCTCCAGGGAACGGGGTCCACCGCCCTCATACACGGCTTTCACCTACTGTCGTCTACTTCCGAGTTCACTTCCACCATCAATTTTTTTTGCCTTCCCTGCCCTTATCAGGCTTTTTCAGGCCTCTGTGCTGTTCCACCTGCTATTCCCTGTGCTCGGAAAGCCCCTTTCCCCCTTTTCTCTGTGGGATGCACTCCTAGTCATCATTTCAGATGAAGCTAGAATGTCAGTTTCCCGGTGGAGCCGTCCTTGTTCCTCCCAAGCAAGAGCTGATCCTGACTTCCCCTGGAACCCACAGCACTTGACCTCTGCCTATACCATAGCATTGCAAAATGTTGAGTTTATTTTTGTCTTGTGTATCTGTGTTCTGAATAAAGGTTGCGCTCTGGCCGGGCAGGAAGTACATATATTTTTCAAATTCATTTTTGAATACCCAATGGCTGTCCTCTGTGCCTGGCACATATTCTAAACACGTGCTAAGTGAGAATGTACTGGACGCGTCAATGAAGATGCTGTAATCCTAAGGTGCAATTGAAAGGTGAAGGGCATCCCTGTTTCCTGCATAGGATGCAACCTGTGTGGGTAATTTGGGGTAAACGGCTTAATTCTGTGCTGTAAACACTATCGGTAAATATGTGAGCCCCTGGACATCCCCAGCTAAACCTATTCTCCAGTGGCTTTGGGATCCTCCCGCCAAACAAAACTGAAACCCAAGCAAAGATGGCTTCTAGCTACTATTTCTCAAAAGCACCTAAAATCCTTCCTGACTACATGTGACGTTACTGCTGAACTTCGTCAGCCTGAATCATGTTATCAATGGCAAACACGTCCTTAAAACACCAAGAACATTTAAAAATTGATATAAACATTTGAACAGTGACACTTCCCTATTTATTTTAAAAGACAGCTTTATATAATCAATGCGGCTTCCAGATTTTTATATTAGGAAAGATGGTTTTGGGTTGAGAGGCACAATGGAATTTTAGAAACTACCTTGAATTGCGATGAGGAGAAGGGAACAGGAAAGTTAAGTAATTCGATCAAGGTCATATAGCTAATAAATGATGGGGCTTTTTTTGAACTTTAAAAAATATATAAAAATCAATGTTATTGAGTTAAAATTTACATGCAATAAAATGCACCCGCTTTAGATGTAGAGTTTGATGAGTTTTAACAACTACGCTCACCTTTGTGATGCCTCCATATTAGCATATTGTTTTTGAGAGTCACCCTTGCTGTATCACTAGTTTATTGGGTTTATTGCCGAGTAGCTCATTCCGTCGTGTGGATGTGCTACATTTATTCCTTCATTCACCAGGTGTTGGGTGTTGGGCTGTCTCCGAATTTGGGGCTATTATGAATCAAGTGCTATGAACACTTGTGTACAAGTCTTTGTGCGAACACATTGTCATTTCTCTTGGGTAAATACCCAGGAGTGGCATTGCTGGGTTGTATAGGAAGTGTCTGTTTAATTGCACAAGTAACAAACTGCTTTTCCAAGTGGTTGAACCATTTTGCCTTCCAAGCAGGAATGTAGGACTCAAGTCATGGCACTGGGTTCTGAGCAAAGGTCTGTCTGATGGTGAAGCCCAGGCCCTTTCTCCCATGTATACCAGGCATGTTCCCAAAGCTGAGTGCATGGGTGAATCATCCAGGGAGTTTGTTAAAAATACAGATTCCAGGACCCCATCTTCTAGAATATTCAATTCAGTAGGCCTGGTGTAGAGCTTGGGAGTTTGCATTTTTAACAAGCATCCCAGAAGTTTTGGGCACTGGTGGTCCCTCAAACACTCTTTGAGATACCACGCTGTGTGCTTCACTAGATTTTCCAGAGAAAATCCCTCCAAACAGGGACATCTGGTATTCTAATGGGGAAATGGCTGCAGTTAACAAATGCCAACATCTGGCTTGTCCAGCTGTTTCTGTATCCCCATTATCTATGGATGCTCTAGATGAAGAGATAAATGACACTGAATGGTGGATAATTTCCAAATCTTTCTGAAGCGACTTTGAAATGTGTGTTTATACTTATATTTTTCTAATATTATGCTCTAGGAATTCACATCAAACAAATAGAGAGGCTGCATTTTGAGGAGAGAAGTCAGGAATTGCAGGGAAACTGTCTAATATCCCTTGCTGCTGCAGTCCTCCAGGACACTGACTCCAGGCTTTGAAAAGATGAGTCGTTCTCAAATATTACATGCCTAAGAATCTCCTAGGCACAGGCACGTGTTCATATGCAGATTTTGGAAGGCCCCCACCAGGACACTGCATTTGATTAGCATCCCAGTTACAGCCGACGGTGGTGGTAGACGGTGACCCTCACTTTGAGAAACACTGAAATAAACCGTTGTTCTCCAGGGCAAGAGGAAATGGTCAACTGTCTGGGTTCCAAAGGATTGCAGACAAACTGACAGAGGCTGGGTGTTTTTTTTATTTGCAGTCTTCGGAGTTGGTGTTAGGATGCGGTGGGTAGGAAGCTTGGCCTTAGAATCAGACCTGAATGGGAGCTTCACCTCCATCGCTTACTAGCTGTGTGATCTTGGGCTACTTGCGCAGTTTCCTAAGCCTCAGTTGCCTCATCTGTAAAATGGCAATAGTAACATCCACTTCGTTCACCCTCCTTAATTTTCAAGGGCTCTGAAGGTTGGGATCCCATCCAGAGCCTGGCACAGAGTTAGCACTCAGTGAATGTCGGTAGGAAGGAGTGTTGCCCTCTCTAGTTCCCCAGGGCCACGTTGGTCCAGGCTCGTGAATCGTGAATCCTCATCATGTAGATTTTCCCTCTGCAGACGCTGGGCCTTCAGGGACACACAGGGTTGGTTTTCCTCCCCTCCTGACACGGGAGTGCTGGGGCAGAGCATTTATTCCACACCTCCTTCTTCTCCCAGGGGAATGGAAAGTGCCCCCACCCCCAGCCCTCAGCCCCAGGGCCTCAGCCCATTTCCCCAGTGAGCCAGGGCTTATTGCTACTTGTCACTTCTTATCTGATCTCCAAAGAACACAGAGGCAGCTCCTGCCCAGTGAAGGTCTGATTGCAAGTGACCTTCAGACACCCGGGCGTGTGAATGTGTGAGAACAGCGCAGGCTGGCGCAAGGAATCTGTCTTCCCCCAGCCCCGCCTCACTCCCTGGAGCGCAGAATCCTGCCCTCTCTCAGCCACCTCTGGGGGGGCCTCCCACAGCTGGGCGAACATGTCTCCCCTCCTGAGGTCTTCCACCCCAGGAGACCTGTGCCTGCAGGTGGAGAGAGGAGCACACTTTTCTGGCACAGCTCGACTTGCCCTTGGCAGAGCGTCGCATGTGGACAAAGAGTGGGTTGCCCAGGAGGATTGATCGATCTTCAGATAAGGGGCCACAGGCTGTGTTTTCTCAGGGTTTCTCAACCTCAGTTGGAGATGGGGCATCCTAAATTGAGAGCAAGGGGTCTCGCCATCAGAAGGAGCCTCCACTTTCCTCTCTCCTGTTCCCCCCAGACACCAACCCTCAAGTTCCTTTCTTGACAGTCACATCCTGTCTCTCCAGGAGAACACTCTTTCTTTGGAATTCTTTGCTCCTGTTCTGAAGTGCATTCCCCTCCCCTCCCCTCCCTTTGCCATACACAGTGACCTTGGCATGTCTGCCAACACTCAACATCGTGGGGCTTTATAAACCTCATATCTCAGAAGGGGCTGACATTACATTACAAGAGGATCTGTAAACCTCCCCGGGATGACTGATGTCTTTTTTAAACAACAGACCAAGACTTCATTTAAATTAGTAACATGGAGATTAGAGGCGCTCTCTCAGCCCTGGCTCGGCCACGCCGCGACGCTGGGAATATCAGTCACATGAAAGCTGTTAAGTTTGAGATGGAAATAAATCTGGGAGCCTGTAAAAACTGTCAGCAGGTCAGGGAAGTTTATGAACTCTTGCTGTATCTAATCATAAATCATCAGAATAAGCTAAAACTGAGAAGAAAAATGTCCTCTTTTGTAATCTAATGCTGTCTGTTAGGGCAATAAAACTCAAATGAAATGCATGCATTGCAATTTTTAGCTGATACTTTACATTATTAGCAAAGTGAAGGAAGAGACTCCAACTTAAAAGAGTGAGACAGATGAGGGGACGGCCACCATCCTTCTGCGGCTCTGGGCTCTCAATCCTCTGGCTGTGTGGCTCTTTCCTCCCCTCCCAACTCCTTGGGCCTCAGAAAGAGGAAGTAACTGATAAAGATCCCAGGGCCTTGGGTGCTAAGTGACAGGCAGTGAGAATGTCCTGGTGATGGCCTTGAGAGGTCACATGGCCCCGTTCTCAGCTCCCAGTGGGGGTTCCCACACGGCCCTTGTTGACCCAGTCGACATTCCCACATTTTCAGACTGCAGAGGGTGGAAGGCGTGTGCCAGCTTCCCTTGTTCTCATCAGTCTGAACAGGTGCCCTAATTCCCCCAAGCCTTTTGGGGGTGACTCACCTCTAAGCCGAGGTTCTTGGGCACTCGTCTGTATCCCTGGAAACCTTCAGCGATAACTCACGTGTCCCACACTTCTCTCCCATTGTCTGCCATGTTGGATGTTAAACATCACCTTTTGCCTTTGTGTTTTCTGAGACCTGCCCAGGGGTTGACAAAGCCCCAAGCAGGCCCAGAAGTTGTGTGAGGAACAGGATTGCTTTATTTATATCAACTATTTATCGAGTGCCAGATCTAGGCTGGGTGCCAGAGACCCAAAGGGGAATAAGTCAGTGCTCCACCAGAGGGTGGGGGTGGGGAGGAGGCTGGGGCAGCCCTGGGTTGCTGCTCTAAACATCAAGGGTGGCATTCAGCTTGCTGAGGCTTCTCATTGGTCTTCCTAAACACTGGGAAGGTATGAATGACCAGAGATGGAGTGGGACAAGAGGCAGAGAGACGCCTTCAAGGAGATGATGGGTTTTCGTGATGCAGATGGTGAGCTGCCATCATCCATGACGGCCGATACCTCTGCAAGAGAAATGGGTTAACCCAATGCTTTGGCCATTGTAGGCACTGGAGTATTTGATAAATAAAAGAATGAATGAATAAAAGGGTTTAAGGTAAAGCAACTGAGGTTTTGATTGGCTATACAGTAGAACTTCCTGATCTTTGAGACATTCAAACTTTGGCATAAGGGGGCCCAGGGAGCCTGAGAAGACTCCACCCTTGAAGACCATCCAGAAAATATGCAATGCCCATTTGTATGGGTTTAGATATCCTGCTGCAAGAAAGCAAAAGTCTGACCAACC
The DNA here is from genome assembly GCF_041296265.1 of Equus caballus. NCBI lineage: Eukaryota > Metazoa > Chordata > Mammalia > Perissodactyla > Equidae > Equus > Equus caballus. Next base: position 22,523,857 of record NC_091688.1, on the reverse strand, counting down.
TAATCCCTGGAAATCCCATTGAGCACTCCTCTCCACCTTCAACTCGGCCAAACTGCAGGGTGGGAGATCCTCCTCCGAGCAGGTGGTGGTGTCTCCCACATCCTGTGCCCCAAAGCAGCCTCTCCCTGGGCTCACTGGTGCTCTGTGGTTCTTACTCCTCTGGTGGAAACCAAGCAAGGGGCAGGTCCCTCTGCAAGAGGGACAAGTATCCTGGCTTGGCATAGGGATCAGCATGGTGGGTGGTCATCTCCACAAGCTTGCAGGTTGGGGAACACATATGAGCCTTGTAAAGAATGAGCATCCCAGAGTAGGCTCCTGAAAGTAAACAGAAGGTTTGGAGGCAGGGGAGCAGCTGCTGAAAGAGCAGCCCTAGTTTGGCCTCTTACAGTGGAGGAGGGAGGCAGTGGGAAGTCTTGGCAGAGGCTTAATGCCTCCAGAGACCTCCTTCCCCAGGGGGCCAGCAGCCCCAAGCAAAGAACTCAGACCTGAGTCATCTATGAGCTTCCGGAAGCCTGGGACCCCGAACCAGATGCACCTGCACATGCTTAAATCTAGATGTTTCCTTTAGGCAGCATGGACATCAGAAGAGAAAATTCAAAGGGATTTTGAATCTCAATTTGCCTTTATGGCTGTGTCTCCATTTCCTCTTAACTTCCACATATAAATTTTTAGTTTAGCCTCTTGATGCTCCTAGAAGAGGGTTGGTTGGTCAAGGGATATTCTCTTCTATAAGTATGGGAGCAGATAGCTTGCTTAAGAATAGCTAATAAGTGGCGTAACCATGCCTAAAACCCGTGTTTCTTTGCTCTCAGATCATTGTGTTTTCTTTTTTCTTTCTTTCTTTTTTTTTTGAGGAAGATTAGCCCTGAGCTAACTACTGCCAATCCTCCTCTTTTTGCTGAGGAAGAGTGGCCCTGAGCTAACATGCATGCCCATCTTCCTCTACGTTATACATGGGATGCCTACCACAGCATGGCTTTTGCCAAGCGGTGCCATGTCCACACCTGGGATGCAAACAGGTGAATCCCAGGCTGCCAAGAAGTGGAACGTGAGAACTTAACCGCTGCGCCACTGGGCCAGCTCCCTGTGTTTTCTATTACATTATACTACCCACTAGTCTTCTAAGATTGTGTTGGCTGTATGGAATCAGAGAATTTTTGTGAGTTAAAAAAATGGAGTTAGCCCCGCTTCCGAGAGGCTGGAGGTTATCAGGCGATGGGCTAAAAGATGGGCAGAAAGATGGAATTCACACAAATTTTGTGGATATGTGTTTTTGTCTTCTTTCTATGATAAGGGTATTGTGTACGTGTGTGTGTATCCCAGCAAGGAGGGGATAACATTCCAAAATACAAAGTTTTGTGAAGAATTAGGGAAACTTCTGGTACCCCCTTGACTTGGAAAGACCATTTGCCATATTATTACTCTCTGTTGTATTTCCTGGGGCCAAACAAGAGAAATTGATGCTTTACTTGTAGGAAATGTGAAAAGTAGGAGAGCTAATGACACCACAGCCATCCATTTATGCAGATGTGGGTATAAATCTTTTGCTAGTAGGTAGCCTTCTATTATCAGAAAATCCTCTCTTTCAAGGGGAGGCGACTAAGATAAAACACATTTAGCCTTAAGGAATGGCAGGAAGAAGATGAGCATCCAGAAATGGAGGTGGCAGCCATCGGAGAGGTAGTGGGAATGCAGCATTTGAGAATTTGTTGTCAGTGCTTCTGAGTCGATTCCAACTCCTAGCAACCCTGTGGACAGCAGAGTGGAAGCCTGCCCCATCTTTGTGCACCATCTTTTCACCTTCCAGCACTGTATCTGACAATGCTCTGCTGCTGTTCACAGGGTTTTCATGGCCAATGTTTTGGAAGTGTGTGGCTAGCTCCTTCTTCCTAGCCTGTCTTAGTCTGGAAGCTCTGCTGAAACCTGTCCACCATGGGTGACCCTGCTGGTATTTGAAATACTGGTGTCATAACTTTCAGCATCACAGCAACATGCAGCCGCCGTATTATGACAACTATCAGATGAGTGGTGTGGTTCCCTGATCAGGAAACAAACGTGGGTCACAGTAGTGAGAGTGCCAAATCTTGAGCGCTAGACCATGAGGGCTCTTGCTTTGAGAATTAAGGGGAACTTAAAGAAGCAAAAGTCAGCAAGTCAAAAGCTGAATTTTCTGGAAGCAGATCCTAAGAAGAAGATTAATGTCCAAGAGGCTTTTAGGGAGTGTTTTTGGAATCAACACCATAGATGAGAAGGGAAAGAAGCAGGACTGGGCAGAGGGAGACGCTGAGCTGTGATGCGGTCTCAGCTGAGGCCTCAGATGACATACGGGAGGTCCGAAGCGAGGATGACCTCTTAGAGATGTTCCAAGTTGGGGTGAAGGGACTGAGCCTGTACATCCTATGCTGATTAATCATAGCAAGGGGGCTGCTCTGGCAAGGGGTGTGACCTTGGGTGAGAGGGAGCTTTTGTCAGCTGAGGCTGTTCCCAAAGGTGGCTGTCATTGCAGGACTGTCTGGGGGCAGCACTCCTGGCAGCTGGGTGGTGCAAAGTCATTCCTGAAGGAGGATCTGGGCAGTGCAATACAGTGTCCACTACAGTCCACCCCTTGCGCCCCTCAGGACTACTTCATAGGTGTTCTGGGAGCAGCTCCTCCAGGATTCAATGGGTTTGAATTTCTTTCTGAGGCAAACTTGGAAGAGGAGAATTAGTGGGACAAACTAGAGCCCCCACCACTGCAGCTGGTCTCGGGGCCATAACTGACACTCCTCTCCCCGTCCCTGTCCTGGATTTCCTTTACCATCAGCTAATACTTCTGCTGGTCTTGTTGGCTTAGCAGATGACATGACTCAAACCCTTATCCTTGAGAGTCTGAGCCACTGGACACCATGTCCTTCTTAGATGAGGGCTGCAGTACTTGTCTATTTACTGTCAAAACTGGGCAAGAGAGAAGCAAGAGATGCCCAAGAGCATGCCCGAGATGCCAAACATATTCTTCTCTGCCCCCATTCTGTACCAACGGCTCTACTTCCTCCTGCAGGTCAGTGTCAAATCCCCTTGCCAAGATGGTGACTCCTTTTCTTGACTGCTCATCCTTACACACAAGACCCCAAAGTACCAATTACTCAATGCTGAGTCTTTTGTTATCTTTTCAAAGCCTCAATTGAACTTCCTAAGAGCCACCAAATTCCACTGTCCTGATAATTATGTTTCCTGCCAAGTTTCTCCAAGACCTGGTACATCACCTCAGTTAGCGCCTCCCCCTCCACCAGCACGTCATCCCATTTCACCAAGTAGGAAAGTTGTGACATAGCACTGCAACCTTGTGCCAGGGGGTAGCCATGCTTGGCCCAACACCCGGAATGGGGTCCTTGTTGCCAGCCAGGTAGCAGGAGATTCAGTCCAAATTCTCACTTCTTGTACCAACAGTCATACACGGAGTCCCTGGGGAACAGGCTCAGATGAAGATTACATGTAGGAGGTTTCTTAGGGGGTGCTCTTTGGAATAGTAACATGAAAGGGGGGTTAATGAAACAGGGTTAGGCAGAAGAAGTAGTGAGGCTGTGCTGAAGTTACAGCGGAGGCCTCAGCGGACACTGTGGGGAACTCCAAAGTGGGTGTGCACCTTCTGAGATTTCAGTGGATGTGGGCCACCCCAAAAGGGGGCATGGCCTTGGACAAGGCAGCGCTCTTCAGCTTAGATGATCCCCAAGGTGGGCTGGGAGCTAAGGGTTGTCTGCAGGCGACACTCCCAGCAGCTTGGGGGCATAAGACCTTCTTCATTCCTGAAGGGGGACCTGGGTGGTGCATTTAGCACCTGCTGCGCGACGGATTCCCAAGGTATAAAAGGATCAAAGAAGATGAGGATTGAGATAAAAAGTCATTGGATTTGGTACTCAGAAATTCCAATGACTTCTGGGTGACTGATTTGAAAGGAACCTCAACAGGAATGTGAAGAAGCACAAAAGAGAAAATTATGGGTTTCAGGTTGTTTTTTGTCAGTTTCAATAGAAATTGAGTAAGAAATAAAAATTAAACTAAAGGCATTAGAATTCAGTGTTACAAACTGGTAGGCTAAATATATCTAGCAGTCTTACTTTATTTTGTCCATACAATTTTAATAATTAGAACATTTTATACAAAAATTTGAATGTCTAGCTTTTCTTGAAAAAGCAGAGGTTCAGGTAACACTAGGCCCATATTCTTGTGAGGCAGTAATGATTTGAGCTGAATGATTTTGCCTCTACTAAATGGAGCAGGCACTCTCCAGTTGGCCACAGGCCCCACCCCTCCCTATTGTACCTTACTCATGTACTACTGCTGAGTCTCTGTGGGGACTTGAGTTTGCAACCTCTGTTTTTTTCTGCTTTGTGAATTATGATGACTTAGCACTCACTTAGTATATCATTGGGCTTTACTAACTGTGGGAGTTACATGGGCTTTTATATAAATTCATAAATTAGAAATATTAATGAAGGATTTCCATTTTGCTGGGCCTGTAGGCCCTGAGGTACAGTGGTAAAAAAAAGGGGCAAGCTCCCTACTTATGTTTAGCGTGGAGGCAGACACTGAACAAGCCAATCAATTAATGAACAATAATTTCAAACAGTTGTAGGAAAAGATGAAGAAAAGATCAATAATATTGTAAGAGCAGATGAAGGAAAGCCAACAGGGAGCTGTGAGAGTGTGAATGTAGGGGTTAAGAGAGGGAGGGGAGGCCAGTGAGAGGCCAGGCAAAGTCTTGCCTATGACAAGAGGAAACCAACCAAGCGAGGATCTGGGGTTGGGGCCACGCCAGGCAGACAGAGGGTCCAGCAAGGGCCCCGGGCCCTGAGCTGGGCATAGATGTGAGATGCTCCAGCAGCAGAAGAAAGGCCAGTGCGGTGGGACACAGTGATGGGGGAAAGGGGGTTGTCCAAGAGGCAGGCAGGCCCAGCCCAGGAGAGCTGTAGAGACCAGGCTGAGAAATTTGCATTGCATTTTGAGAAAAACAGTAAGTCACTGGAAGGTTTTTGGCTGGGGACATACATGATCTGATTGGGGTTTTCAACAAGATCACTCTGTGGAGGGTGGATTTTCAAGGGGGCCTGGGGAGGAAGTAGGGGGACCAGTTAGGAGGCGGCTGCAACAGTCCAGGAGAGAGGAAAATGGTTTGTAGAGTTAGGAATAGTTCGCTGGAAAGGTTTATAACCAAGTCAGGAAAATAGGAGGCACACACATACATACACACAGCAAACACACATACAAAAGAGTTCAGACTGCATACTGCAGAGCCTTGAGCGCACCAGGTTGGAGAGAAGCCTAGTAAGTTCTAGGTGGAGAGCTGTTGGGAAAGTTTCCGTGGAGGAGATGAGTTTGGAGCTGGAGGAGGCAATGGAAGGGGCCTGAGGGAGAGTAGGGGAAGGCATTCCAGGTAAAGGGAAAAGTGTGAGCTAAGGTCCAACATAAGGAGGAACTAGTGCAGGGGAGTGAGGAGAGCACGGCTGGACCAGGGTGTGCTATGGGGTGGGCGGGGGTGGCGGGAGCACGTGCGGGCAATGGAGGAAGTCAGTGGGCAGCTTAGAACTGCGCAGTCAATATGGTGGCCTCTAACCACCTGTGTTTATTGAGTTCTTGAGATACGGCCAGTGTGACTGAGGAACTGAATTTTAAATTTAATTTCATTTAAATTCATTTAAATGATAAATTGAAGCCATAAGCCTACTTTTTCTGTTAAACAAAACTTCATTGTTTCAGTAGAATTGCATTTGACTTTAACCACCGAAAGATTAGCAGCCAGATTGAGACGTGCTCTATGTAAAAACTATACACCTGATTACAAAGGTTTAGCACAGAAAAAGGTAAAATGTCTCATTAATAATTTTGTATTGATTACATGTTGAAATGATAACCTTTTTGATTCATGGATAAAATATGTTACTTACGTTAATTTCATCTTTTTTTTACTTTTTAATATGTGATTACCAGAAAATTTAACATTACCTGTGACTCCCGTAGTATTTCTATTTGACAGCACTGCTCTAGAGAGCCAAGGTGAGGAGCTCCTGTAATTTCTATCCGATAATTTAGAGTTGGCTTTTAAACAAGGTCCTCACATAGTGATCGCTTACCACCATCTTTATAACAATAACAATCCATTAATAAATCGCCTCCCACAATACCATTAGTCAACATTTGTACAGTGTTTATTTATATAATGTTGTTCTAAGTACTCTCCAAATATAGATACATCTACCTTTTATCCTCAGGGCAACATACAGACCTGCTAAGGCAGACTCCTTGGCTTGGTTGACCAAATGGGATGCATTCCTCCTGGTGGGAAGCACCAGGGGCAAGGTGTTTGAAGGCAGAGAAGGGCCGGCACAGAAGCGAGTGGAGGGTGGGGATGACATCAACGGGAAGCCCATTTCTCTTGGAAAAGTAGCCCGGGGCTAGATTTTGTTGAAAAAAATCTTGGCCTTCTGGACCTTCTGGGGTTGGGGTAATACATCCAAAACATCAAATGGAAGAAGGAAGAGAGCCATTCCAGAACAATACTTATTTATTTCCCACCTTAAGCTGTGAAAAGAGAAATTTCCTGTTTATGAAAAGAAAATTGGACTCCATTCTGGGGCTGCAATGACACCACAAACACCCGCTCCCAGACTCTTCCTCTTCTTTGCCTTCCCTTTCGGGGTACCGCGCCACCACGATCTGTGGCATATATAGTGACACAATGTGCACATGTGGCCTCACACACAGACCCAGACATAAGCACTTGGGTCAAAGAACTCCTTTTGCCTTCCTGCTAAAATTTCCACCTCCAACCATTGTACCCCTGAGGGAATGACCCATGTTGCGTTAATGACAGCGACTTCCTCTTGCAGCCTCCAAAACACAGTTGATACTTGCTCTCCAGTCCCCAGTGGGGCATCAGGGCAGAGGAAAAGGTGATGAAACAGCCCCTTGTCCGTTTCTCCTCATTGTTGTGGCAAGAGGACATTACAACTGCATTTCCTCTGCAAAGAGCAGGCAGGAGAAAGGAGCAGACAGGCACACAGGTGTCCCCTTCCTGACCACACATGGCCGGGACACAAACCATCAGTCCCCCCACACTCTCCTCAGCTGCTTTCAGAAACCACTGGCTTTATCCTGCCAGCCCCTCAACTCGTGACTTGCACAGGGCACAGTGCAGTAGTTCTGATGACTTTTTGCTGGATGTGCACAAGGCTGTAATCTGGGGAGTCATAGTGAAGCCACAGTTGAACAGAGTGCTTATAATAGGAGGTCGAACCACGGGACAGGCTCAGTATTCAACCATTGTTGATCTAACAAAGTGGTAGCTTTATAGATTTTTAACCTAATAATATCTGAAACTGTGCGTCCCTTCGCGTAGTGGGAGCTTCCACATTTTATAGTGCTCCCTAAATGACGTGGTGAAGTGTCCAGTTCCCCAAGGATTTTGTTACAGTGAAGGGGTTTTTTTTTTTCTTTTAAATACTGGAAAGAAAGGCAGAAGCGCAGAGACAAAAGAACATGGAAAAATAATTGCAGGAGGTAACTCAATTATAAACATCAGAGAGTTTAAGACTGAGTTATTAAAATGGTAGGAATTGGCAAAGGCTGGCTTGATCAGAAGGGTGAAGCCAGTATCACAAAGAAAATCGGAAGAGGGGATGGGAAGACTTAGGACAACTTAGTAAAGAGGAATAAAGGCGGCTGGCCCCGTGGCTGAGTGGTTAAGTTCGTGCGCTCCGCTGCAGGTGGCCCAGTGTTTCGTTGGTTCGAATCCTGGGTGCAGACATGGCACTGCTAATCAAGCCACACTGAAACATCGTCCCACATGCCACAACTAGAAGGACCCACGTGAAGAATATACAACTATGTACTGGGGGGCTTTGGGGAGAAAAAGGAAAAAATAAAATCTTTAATTAAAAAAAAGAGGAATAAAGAATTTTCTGTCAGGACCAACCCTGGTGGCCTGGTGGTTAAGTTCTGTGTGCTCTGCTTCGGTGGCCCAGGTTTGGTTCCTGGGTGCAGAACTGCACCACTTGTCTGTCAGTGGCCATGCTGTGGTGGTGGTCACATACAAAAAGAGCAAAAAGAGGAAGATTGGCTGTGGATGTTAGCTCAGGGCTAATCTTCCTCAGCAAAAAAAATAGAGAATTTTCTGTCCATCTTTGGTCATGTTCTGGGGTGACACCTCAGGGGCTATCCCATGGGCTGATGGGGGTCAGCGTGAGAGTGGATTTCCTGCCTGGTGGTTCAATGGCCACACAAGCTCCTGCACTCCTGTAGTCCAGTTAGAGAGGATTGTCCTTCCATCTTTAAAGGGCTTTCTCCACCAGCCCTGTAAGTGGGGTCCAGTCGAGGAAGAGACCAGAGTAAAACCAATGTATCAGTAAGTATCCCCTTGGTCAGGAAGGGCACCTTTAAGGTGAGAAAACCCTGCGGCTTAGCTGGTGGGCTTTGCCATCAGCCCTGCTTTGATCTTTTAAATTATTTTGGCTAATGATTCCTTAGCATTGAAAATTGACAGCTGATCACAAAACTTTACTTCTGAAGAATTCAAATCCTTAAATGGTTTGGCCTCATGATTTTCATTCTCTTGTTCTGTGAACTATTTAGCAAATCTTTCTCAAATCTAGCACTATGCCAAAAGCAGAAGACACAATTTTTTGCCCTTGTGAAGGCAAATATTGAGATACACATTAAGTAAAACAATGAGAGAATGATCAGGGAAGATGACATACTTTAAGTGTTCGACACTTATGTCCGGCACCCCGCCCCTGTCAGCCAGTGGCCATGGGGACAGAGCATAGTGATGGGGCCTGAGCAGGGGCATTGCTCCAAGGGGAGCCATAGCCAGTGTCAGGATAGACAGTTCAATCCACATTACTGATTAGAGGCTGCGTGGACTGACAGCCAAGGAGGATGGCATGTCTGAACAAGGCAATGGAAGCATGTTGGGTATTTTTTTTTCTTTAACATATAGATGTTTAAATATTTTTTATGATTAAATCTACTTTTCCTTTGTGGTTCCTTTCACTGCTCTTAGATTTAGAAAGTTCTTTCCCATTCATATATTTAGAAAACAGATAAATATTCACTTGTGTTTTCTTCTAGTTAAGAAAACGTAAAACTGATCTTTGAATATCCAAGTGATGTCCTTCCAAAGACCCAGAGATGCAGGTTGGGGCTCAGGTGCAAGGCAAGAACAGGGTCGCGGGGTTGGGGCCTCGTCGGCCAGTGCCGGAGGGAGAAGGCAGGGCCAAGGCCACGTCTGGGAGAGGGTCTCTCAGGGCATCAAGAGGAGGATGAGTCAAAGAAGAAAATGAAGACTGGCTGGGCAAGAGGACCCAGGGAGTGAGCGTCATAGAAACCCCGAGACGGGGATTTGACAAGAGAGGGATAAACACCCACGCCAAGGTTAGCAGACAATCATCTCGATGATACTATAAGAAGGGCAAACCGAAGATCAGAGAGGCTCCGTGAGTAAGTTCTCAGAGGCTCAGCAGCTGCCGGGGACTACCACAGGGTGCGGAACTGAGGCAGCTCTGACCTCTACGCGCTTCAGGACTCACTGGTCTGTTTCCCCCGCACCAGTCGAATACTGAGAAGCCCAGCGCTGCTCTGACTGAAGGACCCAGTTACTTTGTTGTTAATTAGGAAGGACACTAATAGAACAATGCAGGAAATAAATAACGTAAAACCTAAAAGGACAGAGTGCTTTCCGGACCCTGAGAGTGAGCGTCTCCTGCCCCCTGAGTAGAGAGATGGACTGATATGTAATGACTATCATCGCAATTCTAAAAGGAAGCTAGGCTTGAAGATGTCACCTTTCAACCTCAGGCTTGTTAAAAAAAAGAAAAGTAACACAGAGTGATAGCTTATCCCAAGATGCATGAAAAAACAAAACAAACCAAAAATCTTCTAGAAACACAATCTGTGAGACTCAGTTCTACCAGTGCAAGGAGAATATACGTGAGAGGAAGTGTATCTTTGTTCTTCAGAGCTGCAGATGTTGTTATGGCCCATCTTCTGTATTCCCTAGAAATGGATGGCACGGTGAGACACGTGCTGGGGAAGTCAGAGCATCCAATAGCGTCTATGTGGGAAGTCACCAGCTAGCTTCAAGGGTGCACAACCTCATGTTAACAAATGGAACTCTCTGCAAAGCCACTCAGCCCATCCAAAAGTTGAAAGAGCTTTTAACTCACCTAACCTGGGCACTGAGCCATCTAAAGTTATACGTAAATTCTAATCCCAGCTCTGCTACTGGCTGTCTGTGTGACCCTGCGAAAGTCACTTCCTCCCTTTGGGAATGCAGTTTTTCCAGCTATAAAATGGGTGGGTTGGACTAAATGATGTCCATTGTCCCCATTCAACTTTAGCCATCTACAATTTCCCAATCAAAAGATCGGGAAAAATTGAAACTCTCCTGGAAAAGACTAATTTTGAGACTCAGTATTTCCATCCTTCAAAGCAGAAGAGAGCTTACATTTAGAAACTTGTGACATTCTTAGATTGTTGTGATTTCCCCAAATCTCACATGAATAAAAGGCACGGTGTTTCATTTGCCCTTCTTGGTGTTTGGCAGTGGGTACGAGGCTCAGATACGAGGGTAGCTTGTTACTGTTTTGCACATTTATGATCGCTGGTTGCATTTGTTATAAACAACTCTGTTCTATTTAGGGAGCTGGTGATCAATAAGGCAGATAATATTTTCATCATATTCAAAAAGACTAATGTTGTGAAGACAGCCTGTTGAGGGGGCCTCTGTTTTCTTAGCAGCTTCACAATTTCCTGCAGACTCTCTCCCATGCCGGCTCTTTTCTTTGTGGGATCTGTCCTCCGTTCCAGGCATCAGAAGAATCATCCCCAGTCATTTGTTAACGCTGGAGAAAAAAAAGTGTCATTTCTGGTAGAACTAGGGGAAAAAAAAATCATGGCAAGATTTTCTTTCTCCATATTTCCAAACAGTGGGGGGAAAATAATGAAATGTTTGCCTTGAATTTTGTGTGGCTTTGGCTGCAATGAAGAGAGAGTTTCTTGAAGGCGAAAATCTGTCTTTTGTCTTATTATTGCCATCTTCAATCCCAGGAAAATCTGTTCTAGCTGGCGGTTTTGCATTATTACTTGTTTCCCTCAAATCTGTCGTTTGTACCAATTGTAGCATTTCTTGACTCAAACGTGGATTTGAAGGGTATGATAAAGAAAGCAGTTGTGACCCAAAAAACAGATCAGAATTTTCTGCTTCTGGTCCCCCATTGCCTCCTCTTCACAGCGAAGTCTGGGGAAGCCCTGAACTGGTGTGTGTGCTCAGGATTACAGCTGTGAGGGTGAAGAATGCCGAGCCACATCTCAGAAGCATCTCTAATTTGGGCAGAAGGCTCATGACAGACCACATGCCACGGGAGCACCAAGCACGCCACTCTCCATCCCTTTTGCCTTCATGAAAATCACTTTTTAAATTGATATAGAGGCACGAGGTATCATTATCATTCTGGTGGGATTCTCTTCTCGGAAAGTAACTTGTTTTTCTACTCAGGGCTATGGCAATGACGGAACTGGAGACAGGGTGCACTTGAACTCCTTCTCCTAACCCATCAACCCAGTAGGGCTGATATTATTATTTCTCCCTACTTTATAGATGAAGAAAAGGGCTCAGACACGGCTTGTCCAAAGTCACACAGCTGGTTTGAGACAGATTCAGGGTTCAGGGGCAGGGCTGCTGACTCCAGACCCCACACTCTGTTACCTGCCCAGACAGTGCTATCCTGATGCCACCACTGCAACTTCTGACCTCACCTCCTGGATTCCATGCATCAGACTCCCAGAGCTTCAGAGGTAGTTTGAGCAGTAGCTGCAAGTGGCAGGGGGTGGTGCGTAATACGAGGTTGTGAGCAGAAGTGAGGGACAAGGAGCCACAGGAAGAGGTGGCAGCAGGGGGTAGCTGAGTGGTTGGTTTTTTATTTATTTATTTCTATCTAATTTTTTGGTGAGGAAGATTGGCCCTGAGCTAACATCTGTTGCCAATCTTCCTCATTTTGCTTGAAGAAAATTCTCGCTGAGCTAACATCTGTGCCAATCTCCTCTGTTCTATGTGGGATGCTGCCACAGTGTGGTTTGATGAATCGTGCTAGGTCCATGCCCGGGATCTGAACCTGTGAGCCCCAGGCCACTGAAGCAGAGCAGGTGAAATGAACCACTATGCCACCAGACCGGCCCCAGTCTTCTATTTTTTATCCTTCCTAATTCAAAGCTGGCCCTGGTAATTATGCCCAGCATCCATGTAACCCCATCTCCTACCTTCTAGTTGTTTTCTTCCCCTGTTTGTATGGAGCACTAACCAACTGGGGACGTCAATTTCTCCTACGATGTTGGTCTGCGTTGGGAAAGGTTATTACTCTAAGCAGCTTTTGTTTCTTTCTTTTTTATTAAAGAAACCAAGGGGATAGTTTTGCTTTTTACTTTAGAAAATTTGGAAAATACAGGAAAGCAGAAAAAAGAAAAATTAAAATCAGCTGCACTCAGTCCATTTACATAATATTTGGTTATATCTCCTTCCAATTGTTTTTCAATTTCCTCTTTCTGCTCTGCTGTTTCTAAATATATACATCGAATAGGCATTTTATTTTACAAATTAGGGTGCAACTTAATGTCTTGATTCAACAGTGTATGTGATTAAGAAATTTTCCTCTACCTGTCACGTTATGGAACACGTTTTCTTTTTTTGTTTGTAATCCTGCACAGTATTCCACAGTGTAGTTTTACCATAATTTACTTAATAATCCCCTACTTTTGGACCTTAAAGTTGTTTCTGATTTTCCCCTGTTATAAATAGACCACTTCCTCTTGGCTGGTCCCTCTCAGCTCTGGTTCTTGTAACCTGACTCCTACTTGGTTCCTTGTCATTGAACCTCCACCCCGTGCCCCAGTTCTGGGAACTGTGTCCCTGCCTGCTTTCTCGCTCAGGGCCTCAGTTCCTTCCAGGGAGCAGAGTCCTGTCTCTGAAATCCAGTGTCTCCCTGGCTGGCTCTCTGTCACCTGCTGCCAGACCTGCCACGCGGGCTGCAGATTCCCACCCCCTCTTGCCTGCTGCCGGACACTCCTGGGGCTACCGTCTGCCTGGCCTCACTCCAGGAGCCTTGTCAGATCTTTTGGTCTTCATTTTCCCTTCTCAGGTGTGATCCTTGGCCTTGGAGGCCCGAGAATAGGCAGGAAGATGGTGGGGAAGGAGCTTGTAAGGGGAAGGGGTGTGTGAGTGAGCGGGCGTCGTGGGTACAGCAGTGGCTGGGTGGGAGGGTGGCTGAGTGGGGGGAGCAGGAGGCCAGCTCATCCTAGACAACTTACATTTCCCCAACTCACCCTGTTCTCTCTCATATCTGGGCCTTGAACATCATGTTACTTGACCTGGAACATTCTTTCCCTTCCTCTTAGCCCAACTAACAAATCCTTATCCTTCAGGTCTCAGCTTAGATCAGAGAGCCTCAAACTTTCTCTCTCACGGTACTACCAGTGTCTCAGCAATTTTTTTGTGGAGCCTTGAGGCCAAGAGGAATCCCTAACAGTGACTCTGATTAAATGGTTAGGTCTGAACAATGTAGTAAGCATTTATGCCCTAATAACTTAGAAGCTATTTGAAAAATAACTCTCACAAATTGAAGGAGAGTATGTAAAATTCATTCTTAAATAATCACCATGACCTACTCATGGGATGTACAGAGCTGTTGGACACTGTCCATGTTCTTAAACTTTAGACTCAGGTTAGACACTGCATTGATTTTTACACAATACTTATCATAGAAACTGCTGAAAACCCGGCTTTGTAGATATATCATTGAAAGGTATGCGCTGTGGTCTAATGTAGAAGTATATACCACCTCAAGCCAGTACGTGTTGTATCTGACAGATGCTGAGTATTGCTGTGTGACCCTCAAAGACTTCAAACATCTCAGAGAGCCCCCGTGAGCTTGTTGAGATGGTCTGGGTCCTTTAGGTCCTTTGGGCTCACCACCTGGCATTGTTTACTTGTCTCTTTCCTGTTCACTTAACTGTAAACCCCACGAGGACAGGAAACATATCTGTTTTGCTCATCTAGAACAGTGCTTGGCACATAGGAGCGGCTCAATGAATAGATGCTCATGGAGTGGAGGAATAGAGCCCATCAGTTTCTCATGCCTGATCTTCTTTACAAAGCAAGGGTAGAAGATTTGGAAGGAAACTAACTGATGTGCTGGGTTTGGTGAGAGCAAGGACGATGCTCCCAATTTAAGAGGCTCTGGTGGATGATGAGGAGAAATAATTAAGGTTGTAACAGAGGACATATGCAAGGGAGACAATGCCAGGTGCTAGGAAGGAGGCTGCCGATTACAGAGTGAGGTTGAGGGAGTGCAAACCACGATAAGAAAAGCCCAAGGAGAGGATGAAAAGAAGATTGCACAAGAGGTCAAGACAGATAATGAGAAACGCTTCCCGTACATAGGGAATGTCCGCTCGGGGAGGACGGCGGCAGCGCCCCCTCCAAGACAGAGCAAAAGCAATTTATTGACAGACACAGTTTCTGAAAATTAAATGGATCTTTGCCTTGGTATGTTCACAAAAGAAGGGCAGAGGACAGATCCCACAAAGACACAAATTTCCCAAGGGACGGAGAAGAAATATCGTGGAAAGCATGGAGGGTGAGTGGAAAAGAGAAAAACCCTTATTTTCATAGCATGGCTGTGACCTTCTGGGGCTGGTAAACGGTCCAAATGGGACATCAATTGAGGAAACCAATCTCTTATCGCTGGCCCTGCTGGCCCCAAAGCTGCCAAGTATTTGGTGCCCACATCAGTCCACAGGGACTCATCTTGTCACATTCTGTTCCTGGGTCTGAGGCAAACTGCTCCAAACAGGCTTCCTTGCCAAGTCAGGGCAGTGAGAAAGCTGTACTTTTGAAGTTGCTATTAGTGTCTTCCCCAGCTGAGTTCTATAAGGTATTGTTTTCCGGTAAAGGAGGAATAAGGGAAATACTTAAACAATAACTGCCCTGGGGGAGTGTGTACAGGGAAATCACGATCTCTTATTGTGCCAATAAGTTTCAGGGCAACAAGCCAAGCTGCTCGTATGCTGATGGAGCCCGGCTGCAGCGCTGAGGTTGAAACAGACAAGGAAGGAGTTGGTGCAAAACACCTCCCAGACACGCCCAAACTGTCAGAGGCATATTTGACACCAACTGTTTTTCTCATTGTGAGGATGATGCTTTTGCACTCTGTACTTCAAGGAGAGAAAAGAAACACTCACAATGATGATAAAACATAACAGTTGATGTTACTGAGCCCTTATTCTGTGCTAGGCGTTGTAATAAACACTTTGCGTATAACCTCATTTAAGACTCACCCAATGATAATAATAGGGGGTATGATTATCTCCATTTACAGGTGAGGAAACTGAAAGTTGGACCCACCCCACGCCAGCGTAGGTTTTTTCCGGGGAAGTGATGGTGAGACCATCCAGTTGGCCCAGTTCATCTTGCTATTTCCTAGGCACGTATTAGTATTGAGCAATGTTTTCGGCATTGAAGAGGCCATGCAAAGAATGACGTGCTCTCCTCTGTGCTCTCCCCCTGAAGGAACTTATTGGGAAGAGAAAATTAACTCAGAAGAAACAAGCGTCCAATTAGGGGCCAACCTGGCCAAGCTGGAAATAAAGACAATTTCGTTTGAAGTGTTAGGGTGTGAGAATATTACTACAAATTGGAAAAATCGATTGCAGATTTTAGAAAAAAAGAAAATGAGATATAAGCTCTTAGAACAATGTAGTCTTAGAGGAATAAAGAGTTTGGAAATTTAGTACAATCTTCCTTTTTTTTTTAAAGAGGAGGAAATTAAGGGCCAGAATGGTTGTCGCATGGTTTTACCAGTAGAGACCTGTCTCTAGCGGTCTGTATTCCAGCATCGACAGCTAACTTCCAGACTAACTCCTGACTCCCGGCCCCCTGCCTAGGGCTGGAGAAGACAGAGACCAATGGAGACCTTGCCCACCACCCTAAGGCAAGGCTCTGTGCGCGATGTCGGGGACAACAAGCAGGAGGAAGCCCAGACCAGGGGAAATACTTAGGATGCTAGTGTGTTGCTTGGAAGAGTTTCTAGAATGACGACCATAGCAATAGCGATAACCATAAAACAGATAGCTTTCCTCTCTTCTCTCAACTTTTAGACATGTCGGGGACATGCTGAGGGCTGGGAGCTCACAGCAGCTCTCGCCTGAATCTGTGTGCTTCATTTCCAGTTTGAGTAAGACTGGCTTTCCTTCCCGTCTTAGTTTTCTGATACTTAGGGGGGTCTTCTCAATCCTTCCATCGTCTCAGTCTTAGCAGGCTTTGCTGAAAAGAGGTAATTGACATGGCTTGATTTCCAGGGCTTCAGAAAGCTTGCTTCCCTCTGCCGTCCCCAAATGTCTTCTACCTTCAGAAGTCTTGTGTTGGACACACTGCCTTTGGAGATCCCTTCCCTGGCTTAAGTTTGCCATCTCCCTATTAAAAATGAAGACCCTTAGAAGGGTCACTGTTTGTGTGAAATAATCGATCAGATCTTTACCCAGGGATGGAGAGATAATGAAAGTCCCTGCACCACAAAGCATGGGGAGGGAGGTGATGTCAGAGGTGTGGGGAGCTAGGATGAATGAAGCGAGGTCTTCACAGTGCACAGGGCCAAGTCCCTGCAGGGAGAAGGCAGACGAGTCTGCTCTGCTTTTGTAAGAGCAGCTGCATTGCTCTCCTGTGGGAGTCACTCTCCCGGCAGCTCAGTAAAGAGTCAGCTTCCCAGTTAGGATGAGGCCTCCAGGGCTGCTGTAGGAACCCAAACATTAGAAGGGAATGCTGACAACTGAGAGGAAATAGCCCTTGGAAAGCAGGATTCCACTCTGGCGACAGGACAGAGGGTCCATTTGTGGATTACGTCAAAGGCCATCAGGGTATGGCTTCCTCATGGAAACACAAATCTGTACAAAGGAACAGAGGCATTTAGACTTTTAAACAAAATTTTCCTGATTATAAAAGTAATCCCTAATCATTCTAGAAAAGAATCCAAAAATAGAAAGAAAAAAAATCCTCATAAACACAGTTAATATCTTGGTGGTTTTTTATCTTATTTATACGTGTATATGTATATTATATAATCATATTTTTAAATTTATATTTATACTATATTATATAATTTTGTACCTTGCTTTTCAATTAATATTGAATCAAGCATTTTTCAGTACAATTCTTCCTTAATGTAAAATGGTTTCACCAATATGATTTTAAAATTTTTATCCATATGGTATGGATATATCATAATTCACTTACTTCCCCATTGTTTAGCATTTAGGTTATCTTCATTTCTAGATGCACAAATGTTTGTCAACATTTTTAATCATTTTTTTAAGGATTAGATTCATAGACGTGGAATTACTAAAACAAAGAACATCAATTTGTTAGTATATGGTAAAAAAATAAGAACATTGGGAGAGATTAAAAGAGAGAGACAGAGAGAAAGGAAGGAGAGGAAGAGGAAGAGAAAGGGAAACTGAGGGGAGGGGAGAGAGAGAGAGAAAATTAAAATTGTTCTTAATTCTACTATCCACAGCAGGTCGATCCCTAACACTTTTGTGGTTGGAGGGAATAGTGTAAGAGAAGGCCCACACACCATTTTCTAAATATGTAGAACTTATAAATCCAGCTGACAAACTGTTAAATGAAGTACGTTCTATCCTTACCTTTGTAACAATCTGAAAGTAAAAGTTCAACTTTAGAATTCTAGGACTCCGAAGTTCCGAGACAGAAGGTGGCAGCATGGGGAGAGCTGACCCCAGGGTCCTGACCACCTCCTTTCTTGTCCCAGCGGTGACTCAAGCCTTCACCACGAGGGCCCTTGTGTGCACGTGTGGACACTCCAGTCCCATATGCAAGCACCTTCTGCACCCCTGCAGAGAGCTTCGTCCCGGCCACCCCTCGGGTTTGAGGTGTGCAAACGCAAAACAATCCACCCTTAGGGAAAGGGACCCGGGAAGAAGCTCGTGCGGCCCTGGAAACGGGATTCCAGGGTCCTGGGTCCCTGAGTGTGTACTCGAAGGAGGATGAGTTAGGGCTTTGGCTGAGTGCATCCCTTTGGCGCTGCAGAGTCCTTGCCCCGTGGAGGAGGGCAGGTTGGAGAAGGGCCAGAGGGAGACCCTCTACATTATGGGCCTCTGGGAAGGCCCAGGCCTAAGGGTGGTATAGATCCAAAGAAAACCAGAAATAAAAGTCGGGAATATATCCTTCCAGAAGCTTTTCTACGCTCATAGCCCCCCACCACCAGATGCCTACAAATAAGATTATTCTGTACCTGCTATTTTATAATCGTCTTTAAAAACCAGAGGTGTTGTGAACGTAATTTCAACTTAATAAACATATACACACAAACACTTTTATTAAGATTTTGTAAAATAACTTGCAGTGGTGCCTTGTTTTAAACCACGCTTTTGTTCACGCTAAGCATTTTAATGTCTGTTTAATTGCTAATGTGACAGCAAATAATGACATCATATTGCTAAGTCACAGTGAGATTGAACATGCTTCCACATATTCACAAACCAGTTTGTTTTCCATTCAATGCCCTGTGTCTTCATGTCCTTGGCCTATTTATTTGAAGGTGTTACAAAAGTGCTTTTGAAGACCTGAAGAAAGGGGAGACGGTGGACAGCCAATGATGGATGAAAAGCTGAAGTTGCCCCATTCCCACTGCTGGTCAAGAACCATTGCTTTGCCAGAGAGCACTGAGACACGGAGCAGTCCCCAGAGGGACGCCAGAGGAACCAGCATCTCCATGCAGGAGCAAGGAGGATATTGGGCGGAAGCACCTCCATCACGGACACAAGACCTGCCTCCCCAGAGGAAAGGCAGTTGACTCGTTTCCTGACCCACGGCCATCTTACGGCTTCCTATATAATGATTTAGCCCTTCTCCCTCAGGAAAATATAATTTGGCTTGTGACCTTGCAGTATATTGGGATCATGGAAGGCAATTATGGTCTGGAACACACTCCCCAGGGCAGGAATTGTTTAAGTGCTTCCCTCATCCTGGATTGCAGGAAAACAATACATGACATTTGTCGGCTGACGAACACGTGTGAGCAATTCAGGTAGGAAAACGTCATTCTCTGAGGGTTAATTTGCTTCGGTGGGACGTATTTGTTTGCGCAAGGACTCAACAGATCCAGTCAGCTGGAGTCACCTGCATTTGCCGGCAGGAGCAACTTAGACCCTTTCCTGTTCTGGAGCCCATCTGCTGGGTACATTGACACAAGCGACATCCAAACGCGTGAAACAGTTCCTCCGCACGATGACTCCTCTTGGGTTGCCTCTGGGGGTTGACACCATAAATGCTTCTATACTGCCCTGTATTGCTCCATGCATGAATCTCTCCTGGAATTATCAAAGGCTCCTTGGAGGCAAGGCTCTTTGCTTTTTTTTTTGCTGGCTCTTTGCTTCTTGCTCAGCCCTGCTGGTGGTGGGGCCAGACGGGCTGCTTCTTTCCTGCCTTGTTTTCCTTCATGCTGATGGAGTTCCGTTTGTGTAACACGCCTGGCCTTTCCCCGCCTCCTCACTCACTCTCCTCCAGGAGAGAAGGAATGACCCACCTGCTTGGTAAATTTGAGAGAAATTCCTTCCTCCTTCTTCTTGGGATCCGGCTGTCCACATGACGCACATTTTTTTTTCTGCCTTTTTTTTTTTTTGAGGGAGATTAGCCCTGAGCTAACATCTGCCAATCCTCCTCTTTTTGCTGAGGAAGACTGGCCCTGAGCTAACATCCGTGCCCATCTTCCTCTACTTTATATGCGGGATGCCTGCCATAGCATGGCTTGCCAAGCAGTGCCATGTCTGCACCCGGGATCCAAACTGGTGAACCCTGGGCCACTGAAGCGGAATATGTGCACTTAACCACTGTGCCACCAGGCCGGCCCCATGAAGCACCTGTTTTGATCTGTCCCTCCACACTTTGGGTTTTACAGGACAGGCCCCCTATGTGTGTCCTTTGGGGAAGGGGTGGTGGAGGGATAAAGCTGAAACTGAGGAATTATCCAGCCAACTCCGTAGAGCCTGCAACTCTCACCACAATGAAGTATTCCCTAATGGATATCTATCAGAATGCTTTTACCACGTGAAATAATAGAGAGTAGTATCTATTACTTTCTAAGTAGAAAGAGAAGGAGTCTGTAGTCATGTAAAATCGGGATGAATTATGTTAAGCAAAGTTAAACCAGTTGACATCCTGCAGGACTTCTCAGAGCCTTGAGTGTACTAATGCGCATTTTAGATCTCGTAGGGGAGGCTGGGGGACTGTGGTATGTGATCTTCTTTAGCCCCTGGAGCTACTTAGCAAAGCTGCTCCTGTGGCTAAAGCTTATGTTCCTCATTTCTGTCTTAAAGTCTTTGATGTTTCTCAGAACCCACAGTGAAAGGCAAGGATTTATAACCCTAGCCATCGAGCTGGAATCTCACCACAATGGGGAAATGTCATCACTAGTGCAGATATGAAATATGTGGGGAGGAAGGAGGCCCGTGGCAGTCACAGTGCAGGCTCCTTCCTGGGGAAACCTCAGCAGTAGAGGGGCTGGGAGATGAGGCAACAGGCCTGTGATGAATTTGGGCAGAGGCCAGATGGATGGACCAGCCCACAGACAGATGCAGAGGAGGAGGGAAGACTCGCCTCTGTCTTTAAGGTGCTTTCAGCTGAAAATCCCTAGGTCAGTGGTTCTCCAGGTGTGGCCCAGGACCAGAAGCACCAGCATCACCTGGGAGCTTGTTGGAAGTGCGAACTCTCCATCCCAGACCTACTGGAGGAGACACTCTGGGGATGGGGCCCAGCAAGGCGGTTGAACAAGCCTCCAGGGGATTCTTACACTTGGCTTATATAATACCCGTCTGCATCCTGATTCTATAAGAACCTCTGCATCTAACGTTTCTGTAATCAATTACTCTGGTCACTCCCAGTTTCAAGTTGAACTGTGTGAATGAAAGGACCTCAGAAATTTGAGAGACCACATGGTGTAGAGGGAAGAGCTGAGGGCCCGAGATAGGAGACCTGACTTAGAGCCTCAGTCGCTGAGGGTCCTTCAACAATTCGTTTCGTTTTCCTCATCAGTAAAGTGCAGGGATTAAGACCTGCCTTGAATGGATCATGGGATTTTATAGAAGGTAAGCTAAGTTGCTGGACAAACTGCGACGTGCTTCACATGTGTAGAGATTGATATTGAGTCAATACTCTTTGAATCAGACTTTGGCAAAATACAATCTCTCTCTCTCCGATTAATAACTATCGTCAGTACAAATCCAACGTTGTTCTCAGTTCAGGCATTGCTTTTACACTGACGCTTCACCTTAAAATAACCACTTGGGTTTTTCTAGTTTTGTTTTCGTGTATGTAAGGAAGATTGGCCCTGAGCTGACATTCATTACCAATCTTCCTCGTTTGTTTTTTTTAGAGGTTGGCCCTGCACTAAATCTGTTGCCAATCTTTTTTTTCCCTTCTTATTTTCCCCCAAGCACCCCAGCACATACTTGTATATTCTAGTTGTAGGTCCTTCTAGTTTTGCTATGTGGGACACCACCTCAGCATGGCTTGGGGAGAGGTGCTAGGTCTGCACCCAGAATCTGAACTGGTAAAACCCCGGGCTGCAGATGTGGAGCGCATGAACTTAACCACTCGGCCACGGGACTGGCCCTCCAATCTTCCTCTTTTTGCTGAGGAAGATTGTCCCTGAGCTAACATCTGTGCCAATATTCCTCTATTTTGGGTATAGGACACCACAGCAGCATGGTTTGATGCGTGGTGTGTAGGTCCACGCCTGGGATCTGAACCTGTGAACCCTAGGCTGCTGAAGTGGTATGTGCGAACCTAACCACTATACTACCAGGCCGGCCCACCACTTGGGTTTTAATGAGGACATTGGCCGGTCCGTTCCCTCCAGCAAGCATCATGAAGTATATTTGCTTTGGCAAGGGAAGGTATAAAATATCTTTATCCAATCATTCTTGATGTAATCTTTAAGTTCTTCTTTAGGGAAAAAACAAAATGTAGTTTCCACCTTTTAATGCCGTTTTCCAAACTGATTGCTCTGTGATGACAATTAAGGAAATCAACACCCCTTTTGCCTGGGGTTGGTGACTATCATCACTTTTGTGTCTCCTGCCATTGCATTGATTGCTCGTGTCATCAGCAACTATAACTGACTCTCTCCCAACCTACTCTCTCAACCACCCAAGAAGGCATTTATTGGGGGAATTCATCCAGATGTCAGCACATTTTCACTTGGCCAGTCATTGTTATGAACGGCAGAAATTAGCAAAGACGCCTTTATGAGGAACGGGCATCAGCGGCCCATGGACAGAATAACTTTTGAGATAATTCTCTGTCTCAAATTGCACAACCCAGCATCACTGTGCTGGGCTCTCTGCCACCAGATCCCTCCTCCTGTAGGTTCATCTTTGTCCCTCCTTGCTGTCCACGAGGAAAACTTAGCACAACCACTACCCACTTCCTCCTGGGCGTTAGTCTTTGGCTAAAGTAAGCTTAGAGCAAGAAGACGGGTCAGAGGAAGGGTCCTGGAGCAGGGTACAGGTTCCACTTAGACTATTTGGGACAGAAACCTGGGGAAAAGGTCCAGAAAGGGAAAGTGGTGAGCTTTAGACTTCAGCCACTTTTTAACTTCATGAAAGACTATTTCTGGCTTTAGAACTGATAGAACTGGCAGCGGCCAGTGTTGCAGTAAAAATGCATCTATTGGCCTCCCCTTTCTTAATACAAAGGCTCCCTAACAGTGACCTTAAAGGCAGGGGACCTCTACTTGTAAACAAGGGCTTTAGGAGTAAATATAACCCTGCTGCATGTGAAGCCACAGTGCCTCAGGGTCTCTGTGCTGGAATTACATCTCTGCGCAAAGGGCGAGCAGGCTGGGGCCACACGGGAGATGCCCACACCCACTTGCCCAGGTGGAATTGCGCTCACCCAGCAAAGCCATCCCGAGGGCCGGTGTGGTTAGTTCACTCGTGATCGTTGGTTCGGTCAAGCCAGCTGTGCTCCGTAATCCTTTGTGTTTCACCAGCAAACAGGCATTGTTCACAGCCGCAGGGAATAGATGTCCACAGAAGCAGGGAAGTGGCTTTTCCCGGGCCTGGGGGGAGGAAAGATCTTTTCATCTTATGGGAAAGATCAGGGAGGGTCTGTCCAGGCCTCGGTCTTTCTTGACTTATGTCTGTCCCCAGCAGAATTCACTAAGTCACAAAGCCATTGACAGGGTATGGCCACTTTTGTCCACATTGCACTGTAGCAGCAGAAAGTCTGCTTCCCAGAGAGGTAAAATGGCTCACCCAAGCCTCAGAGCAAAATCTGTCAGGCCCGGGGTAAAGTTTAGTCTCCCGATCCCCATTCTAGATCTTCAAGGCCTTACGTGGATGTGTGGAGCAAGAAAGACTCCCTCAGCACGAAAGGGGAATCTTTGGAGAGCCCCGTGCACCAGTTTGGCTTCTACAGAGGGTGGGCCAGGGAGGGCTAATCGCCCAGCTTAAGGGAATTTAGCTATTTAAATACAAGCTAAGAGCTCACCCCTAATTCTGAGAGCCACACCTTAGATAACGATGCCCCTCTACTGCAAAGCTTCCTTCCCGCTTTTGGTCAAACCAGAACTCCGAGGGTCTCTTTGGCAGTGAGGATTAACATCTCCCTCCACCATGTTATGAGATGTTTTGTGTATCTTCTAGGCTGCTGGCTTTGTTTCAGCATTATTCCCAATTCATACTCTTGGAGGGCAGAAATCACTTCTTAATCATTCCTTGGTCTCCCACGTCCTCATCCCTATGCTTCAGTCTTGGCACATGTTTCCTGTTGAATGGTGGTCAGGAGAGAGGGCCGGTCTGCTTTGAGGAAGCCTCCTACACTGCCCCAGAAGTTTGCCATGCCAGAACCAGGATCAGGGACAAGACTTGGCTCATCCAGCCTGTGGAACAAAGTTCTTAACAAACCTCTGGGATTGGGACCCACAGGAGGAAGTGCATTTTACATCATCGTGTGTGTATGTGTGTAATAAAAATCTAATGAAACCATACCATTCCTCTGATGCACTGATGTGTTCTATTCCATTCTATTTCATTAAAACAGTTGCTAACTGTGACCTGGTAAGTTGATTTTATGTTCCGTTGATGGGTCACGACCCCGCAGTTTAAGAATCACTGCCACAGAGAAGGCACCTTCAGCTCCCCCTGAAACAGCATGGAGGAGTGGGAGGCTGCGGGTGGGGAAGCTGGAGCTTTAGACAGCCCAGGCGGGCTGCTCTGGGGGCTCTGGAGCCAGCAGCACATGGAAGGAACAGTACAGGGGCTCTTGCATTGGCCAATGTCCTCGTTCTGTGGATAAACAGAAGATACCAGCCTTCCGTGCCTGCAATCTGCTACCTTTCAAGAGCTTTCCAACTCAGCCTGAGAGAGGAAGCAAGGAAGGCTTGATTAGAAGGAAGAAAGCAACCTCCTCTGCCCAAAATGCCTCCAGCACTCGCAGGCTGCATGTGGCCAAGGCTCTCCTTCGCCATCAGGATGCCTGTTAAGAGCAAGACATCTTGCAGAAGGGCCAGGATGGAGGGAAAAATGATTTAGTGGCACTCAGCCTCCAGGCTGCTCTCCTCCCTAAGCTGGTGCCTCCCTCCATCACCGCATGCTCCACAGAATGCGCCATCTGGGGGCCTTGATGCAGGAGATGGCTGGGACTTTGGGAGCCGACTGAGCTGCTGCTAAGACAGAATGTGTCCCTGTGAGAATGTACACCGAGTCCAGGGGAGGCATCCAGCCTGCTTCCCTTTGAGCATGGCTCTGCCAGTCTCCATGGGGACTTGGGAGAGAGAGCAATTCTCTGCAAGGGGTGACTGTTGGAGATGGGGGTGGAATGCCACCTCAATGACTGTTCTGGGGTAGGGGGAGGTCAAATGATGAAGAAAGGTTAACTGGTTAGTTGACCAACTCTAGTTCCACACCCAAAGTGAGCAAAACACCTCATGGGGCAGGTACTTAACGGAATCCTTTTATATTCTGAGTCCTCTCCACTCCTCCACTGCCATAGGCTGGAGTTTGGGGAGTCAGGATTGGAAAAGCAGCATAAGCAAAGTGCAAGGCCTGGTCCCAGCTTCTAAGGAGCTTACAATCCAATCAGAAAAAGGATATTAAAAACAGAAAGCTATTAATGCACCGTATGTGAGAGAATGTAAGCAAATGCTAAGTGGGGCAGAAGGTAAATGCTACAGGAGTTCAGGAAAGGGGAGGGAATAAGGGGTGGGGGCTGAGCCAGCCAGGTGGCTCTCACAGAGGCCTTGGTGGACAGGAGGAGGGGGGAGGCCATCTGAGGGGTGGGGCAGCAGGGGAAAGGCCTGGAAGTGAGGAGAAGTGAGACCAGGGTGATGGGCACTACAGATGCATGGGACGGAGGAGAGAGGGGTCAAGTTCAAGGGTGAAGCAGTTATTGGAGACATTTGATGACTGGCTGATAAATATCCGGAGGGAATTTAAAATGCAGAGCCTTAATCTCACAGTGACATATATGGCACATGCAACAGACACATATATCATGAGATGGATACCCAGGGCAGGGTAGCCTCTGTAGGTAGCTGATGACACTGGGCTAAGTGTCCAGAGGTTGAGGTCATTGAGAGTCCCTGACCCCAGAGGACAGATCTGTGAGTGGTGGGTGGACCTGATGAGCAGGCGTGGTTCTGGAAGCAGATAGGCCTGCATTCACACCCTTGCTCTGCCAGCTTCGAGTCATGAGATGTTGGTAATGTCTGTGGGCCTCAGTGTCCTCCTCAGGAAGAAAGGAGGCAGCACAGTAGTCCATATAGTTCACCGTCAAATGACAATGTGATGGGTCTGGCACATTCTTCTGCCCTTGCTATGCTCTGAATATTTGTGTCCCCGCAAAATCCTAATGTGATGAGATTTGGAGGTGAAGGCTTTGGGAGGTGATCAAGAAATGAGGGTGGCACTCTCATGAATGGGGTGAGTGTCATTCTTGGAAAAGAGACCCCACAGAGCTCTCTGGCTCCTTCTGCCTCATGAGGACACAATGAGAAGTCAGCAGTCTGCAACCCGGATAAGGGTCCTCACCAGAACCTGACCACGCTGGCAACCTGATCTTGGATTTCCAGCCTCCAGAACTGTGAGAAATAAATTTCTGTTGTTTCCAAGCCACTGTCTGTGGTGTTTTGTGTTAGCAGCCCAACGGACTCAGACCGTCTTCAGTAAAGGTAGTTGTTATTATTAGTATTATTACTCCATTTCTGTCTCTCTAGCCCAGCCCCTACCTCCTAATGCAAAATGACAAACTGTTGCAAAGTTCGCCCTATTTCCAGGGGTCACCCAGGCATGTGTCACATGAGATCACCACCCAGTGGCTGCTTGGCACCATTCCCCTTCTGTGGCAGGGGTTCACCACATCTGATGGGAGCAACAACGTCTTCTGCTGGGGTCCACTGCCAGGCACCACCACTGGGCCCCATTACAACAGAATCAGCATCAGTCAAATGTATGAACTCGACACTGGAGGATAGGAGGGGACAGGGGAAAGCATTGACCTGGATGTAGAGATGGAAAGAGGAATGTTGACTTGGCCTCATTCTGTTTAATTAAAGAAAAAACATATCGAGTGCCTTCCTGTGCTTAGAATTGTGCTACCACTATTTGCTACGGTATCGGAGACACAGCCGTTCAACAACTGATCGGGTGGTTAAATATTGGGAACTTATTATGAGTGAGTTAAGAAAATGGATATTATGCTTTAGATAATCTATGAAAAAGGGATTTTGTTTTTAAGGGGAATGTTGAGTCGGAAAACTCATACTCTCCTGTGAGAGATGAAAGGCTGTCCCTATTGACTCCCTTACCCACAGGCATCAGGTGATTCCTGCTCTGTCTTCTCTTCTAAGGGACCCGTTGAGTGGCTGATGATGAGTGCTGACTGCTTGGTTCATGGGAACAAAGACGTTCCACCATCCTAAAGCCTGGGATGGAAGCAAAGAGATGCTCTAAAGAAGAGATTTCTCTTATTTCTCTGGCTCTATGCCTCCATCAAAGAGGTTTTGACAGAGGGGTCGCCTCAGAATGAAAAATGTGAGAGGGGCTGGAAATTAGGGAATTGCTATCTGCAGCCTTGTTTCTTTGGGGAATTGGTTCTTCCTCATGATTTATTTTTCCATTTTGAAATATTTCATTCATTCATCCCACAATTCATTCATGGCATTTCATCAACATGCCACTATGAAAAATTGGGCCAAGTTAATTTTTTTCCTTTAGCACTAAAAAAACTTCTCCAATTCGGCCACCTTAGGTTATTTTCCCTTCTAGAAAGTAGTTCCTCGTTTGAAATGGATTTTAAAAACAATAAACTGGAGGATAGGGAGGAAGAAACCTCTATAATGGTCCCAGTGTAACTTGTATTTGGTTAGCAGCGTGAATAATATCAAACCGGTGTGCTGATCTTACCCACAGCTCCTGGGAGAACACTGAATGAGAGCGTGTGCATAAAGGTACTTTGACAAATATATAAAGCTCAGAAAGGGGTTTTCAGGGAGCAAAATGGGAAGAGCCCAGGCTCAGGGGTCAGACACCTGGGTTCAAATTTTGACTTCATTATTTACTGGCCTTGCGACCTTTAGCAAGTTATTTATCCCTGTTAGTTGGGGGTGATGCATATAGAGGAATGTTTGGGATATGGTGGACTCAGCTAATGGTAACCATTATTATTATGCAAAGGCAAGGCATTACTATAATCATTATAATGATTATTTTTTATTATTCTCAGTCTTAGAATGAGTCATGTGGCCTTTCTGCAACCTTCTTAATGATATATCATTCGGGTTAATATCAAAATGAGATTGTGTTCCGGGACCAGTGATGTTAGTGGGAGGTGAGGCCAAGGGGTACAGAGCATCAAGAAGTGGTTCCTCAAGGTTAAACCTCAACAGGGGACATACCTGCTGTGGCTAAAGTTTAATTTCTCTCTAATTGAAAACCCTGGGGTGAGTTCACTTTAGTTCATAAGCTCTAGACCAGGTGCTGGGAATGCAAAGAATAAACCTCAAGAGGTCCCTGACCAGAGGAGGTAAACACAGAACAGTGTGGCGAATGCAGTGATAAAGAGATATGTGTGGCTTGTGGGCAGAAGAGAGCCAGGGCATATGAATCCACAATAGGATGCTCTTGGTCACTTGTAACAGAAAGCTTGCCTAAAAATGGCTTAAACAATAAAGAGATGCATTATCTTCCATAAAAAGAAGTACTAATAGGGGCTGGCCCAGTGGTGTAGTAATTAAGTTCATATGCTCTGCTTCGGCAGCCCAGGGTTCACAGGTTTGGATCCCAGGCACGGGCCTACATACTGCTCATCAAGCCACGCTGTGGCAGTACCTCACTTATAAAATAGAGGAAGATTGGTATGGTTGTTAGCTCAGCAACAATCTTCCTCAAGCAAAAAGAGGAAAATTTGCAACAGCTATTAGCTCATGGCCAATCTTCCTCACCAAAAAAAAAAAGTCCTAACATGGGAAAGCCCAGAGTTGTTTCCTTTAGTGACTGGACACAGAACCAAGTTCTTTTAGTCTTCTCACTTTGCCGTCCTTGCTCAGTATAGTCTAGATCCCCTCATGATTAGAAGATGGCTGCAGTAGCTTAGACATCAACAGTCTCAATAGACTAACACCCAGGGACAGACAAAGGCCTGTTTCTTCCATATGCATCTCTTCCTAAGAGTAAAGAAAACTTTCTGAAAAGTACCTGCTCCACCACAGCAGACTTGTCCTAACAATTCTTACCCAAGTCACCTGGCCACCTGCGAAAAATCACAGTAAAGACAAGGGCGACACCAAAAATGTCATTCAGCTCTATTAAAATTTACCAAGTCGTGGAGGGAAGAAGGGAGACCTTGAAATAATGCTGGAGCTTTGCCAGCACTGAAAAAAAATAAAAGTCGGTCTTTTCAACAGCATCTAACTCAGCCTTGGGGTGAGAGAGTGGGAATCAGGAAGGCTGCCTGGAGGAAGTGATACCTGAGCTGAGACTAGAGCCTTGCTGCTCCAAGTGTGGCCTGTGGACCAGCAGCAGCAGCTTCACGTGGGGGCTTATTAGAACTGCAGGATTTCAGGCCTGTCTCAGACCTACTGAATCAGAATCTGCCTTTTCACAAAATGCCCAGGGGAACCAGGTACACATGGAGGTTTGAGAAGCACTGACAGAAAACATGAATGGGAAGTGGCCCGGTAAGCGTATTTGAAAGTGAATGCGGATAGATAAGGGAAGAGAGAGCAGTATGAACAGAGATAGCAGAGGGAAGAGTAATGTAGTACATTTGGTTAACCATAATGAGCTCAGGGTTGGGGTTTTAGATATAGCTTCCAGTGTTTTAAAATATTCAGGAAATTTAATCCACCGAATATTACTGATAAAGTACTTCCCTGAAGAATTTGGAAGGGCTAACACTTACTGAATACCTACTGTGTTGCGGGCATTGTCCTGTTTTTCTCTATAGGTTGTCCTGTACAGTGCTGTACAGATTGTTCTATTTATGTGTGGCTGCTTAACAAGCTACTTTAAAACAGAACATTAAAACAACAACTGTCTTACTTTATCTCACAATTTCATGGGTCGGAAATTTGGGCGGGGCTCTGCTGGGTGATTCTTCTGCTTCAGATTGTGCCAGCTGGGGTCACTCAGTGGTATTCAGCTGCTGGTTGAGCTCATCTTCGGGGTCCAAGATGGCTTGACTCACATGCTTGGCACCTTGACTGAGTGGCTAGAAACCTGGGTTTGGCTGTGCCCCTATTCTTCTCCTGTAGTCCTACTGTCTCTCCAGGTGGCTGTCCAGTGAGGTAATCAGCCAGAGATGAAAGTGGATACCACCGGTTCGTCTAAAGATTAGGCCCAGAACTGGAACGTTTCACTTCTGCCCTACTCTATTGGCCAAAGCCACGAGAGACCAAGAATCAAGAAGAGGGGGAATAAGAGCCCACCTTTCAATGGGAAGAATGTCAAAGAAATTGTAGCAATCATTAATCCACTGGATACGACTTCATGCATTCCCCCAATAGCCCTGAGGTAGTTATTAACTTATTCATCTACTGATAACGAAATGGAGGCACAATGTAGGTAAGTAGCTTGCCCAAGGTCAATGCCTAGTCAGGGACAGTGTCAAGATTGGAACCCAGTCAATCTGGCTCCAGAAACCATACTCACCCACTGCACCACTACAGGAAGGCCACACTTACCAAGAATTGGAGAGAGTATGTTTTTATGGTTTTTTAAACCACAAGGAAGCTTATAGCTCCTTTCCTCTGAAGAACTATTTCATGGGCCTTCTGTTGGCTAATTCATTCTCCACAACACATGTGTTGAATAGCCCACTTACACTTTTAATACCCTGGTTTGGGCCCCACATTTTTAAAGAGCGTTTGATCTCTTCTTTCTGCATCCCGTAACCCTAGCCTGGGTGCGGAGGATCCAGCAACAGATTAAATGCATTTCAAATAATGAGAAGACAGAACCCTGCCCCACTGCCCCCACCACTCTCCTGGATTGTTGAAGGATTATTTACTGTGTTTGCCTTGACTTGAGCTATTTAATTTTTCCAAAACAGATGCAGCCGATTGATTAATGGCATTCCCACTAAAAGTCAGAAATGTCAGCAAGACTCTTAGAAGCCAGTGTCATTCTGGACGAGAACAATAGACACGGCTGAGAAACAGGGACTTGTGCCAAGTGTTCTTGAGGCTAGGAGGTCATGTGCCACTTTTCTGCTAAGAGAGAGAGATATATAAGGGCAAGGGAAGCGGAGTTTGGGGAGGGGTTGGGAGGGCTGGGCATGTACTAATAATAGGATGGATCACATGACACCTAAGTCACCTCGAAAGAGGCTTAGTTGGTGAGGTGAATTAAAGTGCTCAGAATTAAGGACATTTCTTCAAATATCCCCTAGTGTGTAAAAATACACTGAAGGAAATACATGTGTGATGGAGAGAGAATTGCGAGGTTACGCTGACCTCCCTTCAGAGGGCTTTTGTGATTTGCTAGGATAGAGTTAGGAGCAGAACCAGGCACGTAAATTGCAGGGTGCAGAACAAAATGCAAATGGGGGCCCCCTTCTTAAAAATTTCTAAGAATTTCAAAATGGTGATAGTGGAGTGTTAAACAAAGTGTGAGGCCCTTCTGAGTTCGGGGACCCAGTGCAACTGTGCACATCTACCCCCCTGAGGCCGGCTCTGTTAGGAGAACCCAATGCCGGGTTTCTTTTTTCAGGTGGGGCAGCAATGAGTGAATCTGACAGTGATCCACAGGCTGGCCCCAGGCAGATCTGTGCAGGGGCAGTTTGTGTAGGAGATCATATCCATTCTATACCCCCTCCTTTGGGTCCTTCCTTAGTTATCCAGAGCTCCCTGGCTCTCTCACCTTCTCCATCCCCTCCCTGCAGAAAATGATCCAAAAAGTTCCAGACACTGAGGTGTCAATGACTGATAATATTTGGAGTGCCCCCCTGCATGTTTGTATTTTTACAGACATTTAAGCCTCAGGCAAAACCATGATGGACTTTCAGGTATTATCTGGTTCATGGGAAAATCATTTTTTTTAAAGCTGGGAGGTTTGCCCAGAGCCCTTGAGATCACACTGTCACAGGCATCCACTTATTTTGGCAGTGGTGGAGGCTTGTGGCTCTTTGCTCTGGGGCCATTTATCCTGGAGGGTGCAAGTTGCAGCCTCTTCCTTTGCCAAAGGAGATGAAAGGACCCCTTCTCCCCATCCATAGGCTGGAGAGTGGAACATGCTTAAACACTGTCCGTGGGAAAGGTCTACAGGACGGAATTCCATGTTGGTTGCCCATCTGCAGCCTCAGTCTTTCACTCCATCCCCGCCCTGGCCCCTCGATGCCCACTCAGCTATTTCAGAGTGCACAGCTTACCACTCCTCAGACCTGAGCTGTCCTTCTTTCCTTGACACCCTCTCTGAATACCAGAGACACCCCTGAAGCTGGTTGCTCCTGTGACTCAGGGCATTCGCTCTCCTGAACCCCCAACATGCACTTGATCCTGTGGGGGTCTTGCTGCTAGGAGGGTTGGGACCAGGAAGTGCCCTGTGGACATCCCAAACCACGCTTCGCTCCCGTTCTCTTGGGCCTGCTGTGGATTGCCTGTCCTTTCCCAGGCTTAATGTCAAAGGAAACGCCTTCTATAACCACAAACCACCAGGGCCTCCCTTATTTCTCAGATTGACTTGGCTTCTAGGAAGTGGTTGTGGCCTACAAAGCCACGGCATGAGCCCAGGAGCAAATCATTTCAGTTGCACGAGGCCAGACAGAAGCTCGGCCTCACAGAGGAGGTTAATAATACAGCCCGTCCTAGAGGCAGTCCAGGAAAGCCTTTGGAATGTTCTGTCTTCAGATATGCCTTGGATCGATTCATGCAGAAGCACTTTATTCTCCGGGCCTTCTCTGTGCCGACCTGGCTCTAGAAGGAAGGTGATTGCAGTTCTGGTTTTGAAACCTCGGGGGCCATGACTGGTTTAGAGTTTGAAGCCAAAACACATTGAGCAAATGAAAACCTCTGACTCACCAGGAATCTTTGCTTTTCGTTTTCAAACACATCAATCATTCTGTCAACAGCATTGACTGCGGGTCTATTCTGTGAAGAACCATGGACGGGACACGGTGGGGAGATTTGCAAAACCATGTATTAATAGCTTCATTCATCCGTCATTTATCTAGCCGTTTAATTCAATTTAGTGAATTGAGTCGAATCAGAAATACCCACTGAGCCCTACTAGCCACAAAACCCTGCCCTCGAGGGATGCCGGAAACGTAAAGATAGTAACGTATAAAGAGTCACTCTCTGGAGCTTCCCATCTAATGGAGGTGGTGGTAAGGGCAAATACATAAATAGATTAGACCAGGCAAACTAGGAGGAATGTAACAAGAGAAGCTGACCAGAGGTGTTCCAGAGAGTTGGAAAAGGGAACTGTCACAATGAGTGGGAAGATTTACAAAATGAAATTCCTTCTTAGGAACTCACTATTAGGTATTAATAAGGATACACTGAAAATTGCTAAATAAAGTGGGCTTGGTTAGGGCCTTGGAGGACTGGTAAGAATTCACAGGCAGTGGCAATTACTACTAGTAGTGAGACTGGTGAGGTCTCGGGGGACAGAAAGCTGTTCTGTTTACTCATCCGTCATCTTTGTTTAATCCATTCATCCATCCGAGATGTCATGTTTGGCATGAGGGGCAAAACCAGGGGGGCGAATGACACTGAAGAAGCAGGAATAGGAACTGGAAACTATCTGCAAACTAAGAAGCAGCGCAGAGGGTACAGCCAACAGAATGGAGGTCTGATGGCTCGCCAGAGACTTCATGACCCATGGGGGAGGACCCTAAACAGGGGCCAGGGGCCAGAGGCTGGGCAAGCACGTGAGGTGACTGCATCCGGATACCCACGCCTGGTCACTGAGTCTTGGTGACTCAATCTCCAGTTGGGTGCTTAGGCCCGGCCCTAATTATATATTAAGCATTTGCTGTGTGCTCAGCATTGTGCCAGGTGAGAAAAAGATCCAAGAGAAATGTATGAAATGGTCTTTGTCTTGACAGAGCTTATAATCCAGTTAAGCAAAGTGGGATAAACAGAAAAGAAATAAGCAGAGTGTAACATGAGAACAATGGTGAGAGTCAAGTATGAATGAGTTGTGGGAACTGGAAAAGAGTCATTGCAGTCCAAACTCACTTCATAAATATTGAAGGGTGCCTGCCTGCTCTAGGCAGCCACAGGAAGTGGGTTGGAGGAGGTGGGTTTTGAACAAGCCCTTCAGGAGTGGCCAGTCAGGGATGGTCAGGCAGGAGAACAGAGGCCTGAGCCAGGGAACCTCTGCCTCAGCCTACAGCACTGCTCGTAGCCCCAGCCACCTGCTGTCATTGGTAACCCGGGGGCTGAGCAGGTCCGAGGAAACTCTTGGGCTAGTGGCATGCTGGAGCTGGCTCGCACAGGCTCGTACTGGCGCATATCGGCTTGAGAGAGCCGATTTTGTGCATCTCTTCTCAACTCACTTTCACGTCACGTTGGTACCTTGAAATCAACCACGATAGGAATAGTTACACCACAGACGTCAGCAAATGCTGCGAATCAGGGAATTTTTTCCCCCTGGATTTTTGACTTATCAGCACACTTTGCTCCTGGACCATTTCCCCCTGCCAGGGAATGATAGAAATAAATCACCACCTCCAGGATGAGAATTCTCAACCTGGATCTGATCAAGATTTTATTTTTATTTGAACTAATTCAATAAACAGTTCAAGAGTTCATTTCAAAAAACATGCCCTGTTGAGCACCTGCCACATGGCAGGTATTGTGCTGGCACCAGGGACCCAAAGATGAGGACAACACAGTGGTGAGGAGAAAGGGACACACAAATCAATGCCGAAATAAACTGGTGAGGGCTTGGATGCGGGTATCTGTAGGATGCTGCAGTAACAAGGAAGGGGACTGGAGTGGGTGGAGACTCAGGAAAAGTTTTCCAGAGAAGGCAGCACTTGCCCTGATTCCTGATAGATAATTCCAGGCAGAGGAAACACATTAGCAAAAGCAAAGGGATGTCTGAGGGCTCTCGGCTCTGTGCGCTGCCATTTGTAAGGCTGGAATATAACAGGAGAGCCACAGGGGTCCCCTGATGGGGTTGACAGCATTTGAATGCTGTCCTGCAGATGAAGGCAGGCCAGGGAACAAGGCATAGGGAAGCCTCAAGGACCAAAATAAGGCAGGGCCAGAGCTAACCGTGCCTGGTCTGTTTCTCCACCAGCTCTGTCCCTGCTTCTGTAAGGCCCTTTCTTAAGGTTTCTGGGGCTGGGAGGGTGGTTGGGGCCCCTGCTTACTGCAGGTATGGGGCATATCCAGTTCCCCAGCTTGCAAAGCCCGGTCCCTGACCTCCCACATCCACGGTGACTGCACTTTCCTGGTGTCTGTGACCACCTGCTCCTTTGACAATGGCAGACCTCCCGCTTGTCGACTGCCTCCTTTGTTCTAGACTGTGTTCCCTCTAAAAAAAAGTTATTTATTTTTTAACACACAAGTAAGGCATTAACACATTTTCAATGTAAGAAAAAGAAAGAAAAACTCCCAAATCTCTTTAGACACTCCCTATCCCATTTAACTCTCAGAAGTAAGTACTTTTCCTGATTTGTTGTGTATCTTACAGACTTTTTCCCATATTATTATATGTGTGTGCATTTATGAAATATTCTTTTTTATATATAAATGGTAACATGCTATATGCATTGGTTTGCAATTCACTTTTTTCCCCACTTTAAAATATGTCTTGGAGCTCTTTCCAAGCTACTGCAAATATATTTGTCTCATTCTTCTTAAGTAGTGTATTGTATTCCAGAATGCAGATATATATTCTTGGCTATCTTTCTACCAATAGACTTTAGGTTGTTCTCAACTTTTTTGTGATTACAAACAACGCCAGAATGAAGATCCCTGTATAAACCTCCGTGGGCAGGTATATAAGTGTTTTTCTACACAATAATTATAAGGTATAAATATTTAATATTCTAATAGGTAAATTATCCTGTTAAATGACTTACCAATTTAATCTCCCACCAGTAGTCAATTTCCTCCAAACTCTTGCCTTAATAAAGGCTATTATCAAGTGGATTAATTTTGCTAATCTGATGGGTATAAAAACAAGATCTTGGTGTTTTTCTTTTATTTTAAAAAATAATGTTATTTTTGAAAATAGAGATTTTTGCCCCGTAAAATCCTACTTTTAAAATTGTCAGACAATGAAATTGGCTTTTTTTCTTTTGGTAGAAAGTTCTATGAATTTTAACGCATGCACAATTAAGACACCCACTTCCCATTCCTAAAACCCGGGAACCACTGATGCATTCTCCATCACTATAATGCGTTTTTTTTTTTGAGGAAGATTAGCCCTGAGCTAACTACTGCCAGTTCTCCTCTTTTTGCTGAGGAAGCCCAGCCCTGAACAAACATCCATGCCCATCTTCCTCTACTTTATATGTGGGACACCTACCACAGCATGGCGTGCCAAACGGTGCCATGTCCTCACCAGGGTCTGAACCAGTGAACGCTGGGCCACCGAGAAGCGGAACGTGCAAACTTAACTGCTGCGCCACTGGGCCAGCCCAATATAATGCCTTCTTTTGGAGAATGTCATATTAATGGAATTATACAATTTGTAACCTTTAAGATTGACGTATTTTACTCAGCAGCATGCTTTTGAGATTCATGAGGGTTGTTGCATAGTATCAATAATTCGTTCCTTGTTATTGCTGTGTAGTATTCTACTGTATGGATGTCCCAGGGTTTGTTTGTCCATTCACTGAATGGAAGACGTTTGGGGCGATCCTAGTTTTTAGTAATTATGAATACAGCTACTCTAAACATTTGTGCACAAGTTTTTACGTCGATATACATTTTCATTTCTCTAGAATAAATGCCCAAGAGGGGGATTTCTAGGTCAAGTGATAAGTGTATGTTTAACTATAAGAAACTGCCGAACTGTTTTCCAGGGTAGCTGTGCCATTTTGCATCCCACCAGCAGTGTGTGAGAGTTCCAATGGCTTTGCATCCTCACCAGCTGCAACCTGGTAATGCCAGTATTTTTAATTTTAGCCTTTCTATTAGGTATGTAGTGGTATCTCATTGTGGTTTTAATTTGAATTTCCCTAATAGCTAATGATGTTGAGCATCTTTTATTTGCCATCCTTATATCCTCTTTGGTGATGTGTACAAATCTCTTGCTCACTTTTTATCTAGGTTGTTTGTTTTCTTATTGTTGAGTTTTAAGAACTCTTTATATATTATGGATACCAATACTTTGTTGGAATTGTGATTTGCAAATATTTTATCCCAGTTTGAAGTTTATCTTTTCATTTTCAGAGCAAAAGTTTTTAATTTTTCTTTTCATCTTTTTTTTTTTTGGCCGAGAAAGACTCATTTTGAGCTAAGATCTGTTGCCAATCTTCCTCTTTTTTTGCTTGAGGAGGATTAGCCCTGAGCTAACATCTGTGCCAATCCTCTTCTATTTTGTATGTGGGTTGCTGCCACAGCATGGCTGACAAGTGGTATAGGCCCATGCC
This sequence comes from Equus caballus, assembly GCF_041296265.1. NCBI lineage: Eukaryota > Metazoa > Chordata > Mammalia > Perissodactyla > Equidae > Equus > Equus caballus. The sequence goes on along the minus strand of NC_091688.1, from coordinate 22,486,710 downwards.
TGGGATCCGAACCCATGAACCTGGGCCACCAAAGTGGAGTGTGTCAAACTTAATCATTATGCCATGGGGCTGACCCCTAAAAGTTTTTAATTTTGATAGACCCCAAAGCATCAATTTTTCTTTTATGTATCATGCTTTTGGTGTTACATCGAAGAACTCTTTGCATAATCCAGGTCATGATGATTTTCTCCTATGTTTTCCCTAAAAGTTTTACACTTTACATTCAGATCTGTGATCCATTTTCAGTTAATTTTTGTATAAGGTTTGAGGTATAGGGCAAGGTTTATTGTTTTGCATACAGATGACCTATTTCAAAACCATTTGTTAAAGAGACTCTCCTTTCTTCATTGAATTGCTTTTGCACATTTGTCAAAGATTAGATGGACATGTTCTTATGCGTCTACTTTTGGACTCTATTATGTTCCATTGATCTATTGGTCTATACCTTCACCAATACTATACTGTTTTGAGTACTGCAACTTTGTAGTAAGTTTTAATATCATGCAGTTAGATCCTGTCAACTTTCTTCTTTTGAAGTTGCTTTAAACATTCTGGGTCCTTGCCTTTCTATATGAATTTTAGAATCTTCTTATTGATATCTGCAAAAGGTCCTGCTGAGGTTTTGATTGGTACTGCATTAAATCTGTACATGGATTTAGGGAGAATTGATATGTTTATTATGCTGAATATTCCATTTCATGAACACGATATGTGTCTCTATTTATTTAGGTCCTCTTTGATTTCTTTAATTTATCATTTCATAGCTCTCAGCATACAGATTCTGTACATGTTCTGTAAGATTTATATCCTTATAAATATTTCATATTTTTTAGCTATTGTAAATGGTATGGTTTATTTAATTTCAGTTTCCAGTTGTAGACTGCTAGTATAAAGAGATACAATAGACTTTTTTGTGTTGACATTGTATCCTGTCACCTTGCTGAGCTCACTTTGTTCTAGAAGTTTTTTGATAGACTGCTGGGATTTTTTAAATAGATGATCATGTCATGTGTGCATAGGGAGAGTTTTATTGCTTCCTTTAGAATCTGTAAGCTTTTTATTTCTTTCTCTTGCATTATTGTGTTGGCTAAGACTTCCAGTGTTATGCTGAATGAGAGTATTGAAGGTAGATATCCCAGCCCTCTTTTTGATCGTAAAGGGAAAGCATCTTAGGAGGAAATCTTTTACCATCAAGTATGATGTTAGCTGAAAGTTGTTTTGTAGATGCCCCTTGTCATCTTGAGGAAGTTCCCTTCTCTTCCTAAATTGTGGAGAGTGTTTCTTAAGAATGGGTGTTATATTTTGTCAAGTGCTTTTCTGCATCTGTTAATAAGATCACATGGTTTCTTCTTTAGATGGTTAATATGGTAAATTATGTTATTGCTTTTTGAATATTGGATCAGCTTCACATTCCTGGGATAAAAGCCAGTTAATTGTGGTGAATTCTTCTTTTTATTTATTGTTGTATTTCATTCTCTAATATTTTGTTGAGGATGTTTTTTCATCCCTGTTCATGAGAAATGCTGCTCTGTCCTTTTGTGGTTTGGTAGCAGAATAATGTTGGCCTGATAAAATAAGTAGGAAGGTATTTCTCTTTTCTTTTCTGGAAGAAAGTGTGTAGAATTGGTGTTACTTCTGCTTTAAATTTTTGGCAGAATTTTACAGTGACTTCCATTATAACTGGTGATTTTTTGGGAAAGATTTTAGTTGCAAAATTAATTTATTTAATAGTTGTAAGATTATTCAAGTTATGTGCTTCATCTAGAGTGAGTTTTAGTAGTTTATGGTTTATAAGGAATTGATCCACTCAATCTAAGTTGTCAGATTATTGTGCACAGAGAAGCTTGTAGTGCTGTTTTTATTATTCTTTTAAGGTCCATGGGGTCAGCTGTCATATTGCCTCCTTCATTCCTGCTATCAGTATTAAGTGTCTTCTCTCTTATTTTCTTTGTCAATCTTGCTAGAGACTTACCAATTTTATTGATTTTTCTCTAAGAACCAGCTTTTAGTTTTAGTGATTTTTTTCTATTGTATGTCTGTTTTCAGTTTCATTGAGTTCTGTACTTATCTTTATTATTTGCTTTCTTCTGCTTGCTTTGTGTTTATTTTGTTCTTTTTCTCATTTCTTAAGGTAAAAGCTTAGATTACTTATTCAATACCTTTTTCTCTTTCTAGTATAGGCATTTTAATGCTATAAATTTTCCTCCAAGCCCTGCTTTAGCTGTATCCCACAGATCTTCATACATTCCATTATGGTCAGAAAATATTCTTTGTATGATTTCAAATATTTTGAAATTATTAATTTTTATTTTATGACCCTGGATACAGTCTATGTTGGTGAACAATATATGTTCACTTGGAAAAAATGTGTATTCTGCTGGTTTGGGTTAATAATTAGATCCAGTTAGTTGATGCTATCAATCTATTCTTCTATATTCTCACTTATTTCCTGTCTATGAGTTCTATTACTGAGAGAAGAATGTTGAAGACTGCAATTATAATTATGTGTTTGTCTACTTATTCCTTCATTTCTGTTAGTTTTTGCTTCATGTATTTTGAAGCTCTGTTGTTAGGTGTACACACATTTAAGATTGTTATTCCTTTTTGATGAATTGACACTTTCAGTAATATGTAACATTTCTCTTTATCTTTGGGAACTTTCTTTGCCCTGAAGCCTACTTTGATATTAATACAACCACCTGTGGTAGGCAGACTCTAAAATGGCCCCCAATGGTCATTGCCTTCTGATATCCATGCCCTCGTGTAATTTCCTCCTCTTGAATATAGGCTGACCCTAGTTACTTGCTCCTAACCAACAGAATACAGCAAAGATGATGGGATGTCATATTGGTGATTAGGTTACACAAGACTGTAACCTTGTGTAGGTTACACAAGACTTTTGTCTTCTTAGTGGACTTGCTCTCTCTTTCTGGCTTTGATGAAACAAGTCGCCATGTTGGAGAGGCCTCCCTCACAAATAACTGAGGTGGCCTTGAGCCAACAGTCAGTAAGGAACTCAGGCCATCAGTCCAGCAGCTATCAAAGATTTCCCTGACAGCAACTGTATTAGGACTCTCCAGAGAAACAGCACCAATAGGATATGTATAGATATATATAAGAGGAGATTTATGGTAAGAATTGGCTCATGCAATTTGAATATGATTTGTCTGGATTAGATTTCTTTAGGTTTATCCTGTTTGAGGTACATTTAACTTCTTGAAACTTAAGGTTTCTGTCTTTTGCCAAACTTGGAAGATTTCCAGCCATTATTTCTTCAAATATTTTTTTCAGAACTTCCCTCTTTTTTAGTCCCTTCTAGAACCCTGATAACACAAATAGTAGACCTTTTGTTGCGGTCCCACAAGTCTCTGAGGCCCTGTTCTTTTTTTTTTCAATCTTTTTTCTTTCTGTTGTTCAAGCAGGAATATTTCTATTGATCTGTCTTAAAGTTCACTGACTCCCCTGTCATCTCTAGTCTGCTAATAAGTCCGTTTAGTTAGTTTTAAAATTCCAGTTATGCTATTTTTCAGTTTTAAGATTTCCATTTAGTTCTTCTTTTTATCTTCTATTTCTTTGCTGATTTCTTCCCTTTTAATATTTGTTTGGAGAATGTTTGCATTGCTCTTTCAAGCATTTTTATAACTACTTTAAGGGCTTTGTCAGATAATTCCAATATCTGTGTCATCTCCTTGTTTGTGTCTATTGATTGTTTTTTTCCAAGTGAGTTGAATTTCACAGTTCTTTATACTAAGCAATTTTGGATTGTATTTTTGACATTTTGAATATTAGGTTATGAGACTCTGGGTTTGCTTGAATTATATTGACATTATTGATGTTTTTGCTTTAGTAAGCAATTGACAATTAGATTTAGACCACAAGTTCCCACTTGCCTTCTGTGGGCTATGGTTGCAATGGCAGTTCAGCTTTTAGTCTTTGCAATGCTATTCAGATCTGTCCCATGAGTGCACCACCAAGTGGTCATTCTGGGACCTGGGTGGAAGCCTATTAGCTCAGTTCTCAAAACCTCTGATATGCTTATTAGGAGTAGATCCAAGCATGTGTGGGTTTGGGGTGAGCCTAGAAGTTTACTGGGTCACTGTCCTGAGCTCCTCCCTCTCTTGATTTCCCCAGTACTTCCCAGTTCCCTAGGGCTCCTCGTTTTGGTCTTCTATGCAATTGCAGTGTGTCTCTGGCCAAGTGGTGGGAGGTCAGAAAGAAAGCAAAAAAGCAATGAGATTTGGCCTCACCTTAATGGAACCCTTGCCCAATTGGATGGCGAGGAAAGTTTTCCTCCCTTGGAGTTTTGGCTCCTGCCGGCTACCGTTGCTGCTGTTATGATTGCCATCCACTGTTCCCACCACAGGACTGCCTGTGGGGTGCAAGAGAATGAGGAGAAAGGAGAAGGAAAGCAGAATTCCCCTCACTCTCTCTGGGCTTTAGATCTTCCTTTTTAGCACTTCTAGTCAGGACTAGAGGGTTTCTCCTGGAGCTCTCTCAGTCTACCACAGTGCTCACTTCAGGTTTTCCAATGAAGTTAAGGCCAGAGGGGCACAGGAGGGGAGAAATTGTAAAGTTTACTGTTAGTTTGTTGATAGTTTATTTTTGGTGTTCTACCCTGGTCTGTCTACTGCTGTTTACTTTTCAGAGTCCTCTGGTGGTTGGACCATTCATTCTGTCCAGGTTTTACAGTTGCATTCAGTGGAAGTGAAAGTATGGTGTGTGCTTGCTTCATCTCACTTGGAACCAGCTTCCTCGCTGTTGTTTTAATATACATTTCCCTGATTACTTGTGAGGTTGAGCATCTTTTCATATTATTTCTTATCACATATTTTCTTTTGTGACTAATATTCCTATCTCACGCCCATTTGAATGCTTCAGTTGTTTGTTTTTTTATTACTCGTAGAAGTTCTTTTATCCTGAATATTAAGGCTTTGATTATTTTCTGTGGCAGACAGTTTTTACCATTTTTTAGTCTTAAATTGTTCATAATGTTATTCATTGTAATAAAGTATGTAAGTTTGATAAATTGATCAAATTTATCAAGCTTTTCCTTTGACTTGTGCTTTTGGTAAATTATTTTTAGGCTAGAGCTTTTAACTTCAATGTCACCATCATATTCACCTATTATTTGTAATATTCGTAAGTTTGCTGTCTTATATTTAGATCTTTTATGCATTAGAATTTATTTTCATGAATGATATGTGTTAGGGATGTGGCTTAGTACTTTTTCCCAAATAAGTTGCCATTTTTTCCAACACCATTGATTACACATCATTTCATCTGCTGATTTTATCAAATACTAAGTTCTCATATATACAATGCTTTGTTTCAGAATTATATTCTTCCATTGACCTATTTAAATACTCTTTCATAGATAATTAATAAATAATGTTTTAAAATTAAAATTATTATTTTAATAAATATGGCTTCATAATATACTTTAGTAACTAATAGGTCAGGACTTCCTTGAAAATTTTTCTTTCTCAAAATTGTCCTTACTATTCTCGGCATTTATATTCTTTCATATGAATCAATGAATCTTTGGGATATTGATTAGAATTGCATTAAATTTATAGATTAATTTGGGAAGAGTAGTCATGTCCACACTTTTGAGTCTTCTCATCTACAAACATGGTATATACTTTTACTTATTCGAGTCTCCTTTTACATCCTCCAGGAAAGCTTTCTAGTTTTTTCCATGAAGGTTTTGCATACATTTTATGAGGTGTGTTCCCAGATTTTGTATAGTTTTGTTGATATTTTGAAGGGTATTGTTTCTATTTTATTTTATGCTTGGTATTGTAGGTATATGGGAAAGTTGTTGATTTTTTTATGCTTCAGTTGTATCCATGGTTTTACTAAATGTATTTATTAATTCCAGCACTTTTTCAATTAAATCTTTAAGATTTTTTTTAGTACGTGATCATAATTTTCCATAAATAATGACCATTTTTATTTCTTTTATTTCATCTCTCCCTGTCTTTCTCTCTTTCTCTTTTCTTTTTTTGTTGTGCTGACTAGGAATACCATTATAATGTTAAATGTAGAGAGGATAGAAAAGATCTTTGTTTTATTCCAATTTTATCAGAAATTCTTCTAGTGTTTTACTGTTAGGTATAATGCTTGCTATAGATTTCTAGTAGATAGCATTCATCAAGTTCAGGAAGATGTTTTATATGTATGTTGGCTAATTGTCTTTTAAAAATCACAAATGGATATTGAATTTTATGAAATGATTGTTCAGCATTTATTCAGATAATTGTAATTTTTAAGCCTATTAACTATTTTCTAATGTGGAACCATCCTTGCTCTCCTAGAGTAAACCCTACATTTAAAAAATATGTATATATACAAGGATTCAATTCGTTAATAAGTCATTTAAAGATTGCATTTTTTAAACATACAAAGATTCAACTTGTTAATAAGTTATTTAGAGGTTTGCATCTGTATTTGTAAACAAGACTGGCTTCTGAATGTTTTTACAGGGTTTTTGTCTAGTATTGATATCGGAGTTTCTCTCACTGCAGCGAATAAATATTATCAATTTCTTATATATCCATCTAGAGATGCTTTAAGCATATACAAGCAAATGCACATACACATACGATTTATCTTCTCTTTTTATAAACATATATATATATACATACATATATGCACACATATATGTGTGTATATGTGTTCTTTACATATATATGTATATATATCCCTTACATATGTGTGTGTGTGTATATATATATATATATAATGTCCCTTACTTTACTGTTTTTATTTAGCAATATATTTGTTAGATCATTTCACATCAGTAGAAAAAGAACTCCCTCCGTTTTGAATTTTTAAATGAGCTCGTGCTACTCCGTTGCATGAATGGACTGTTACTCACTGATCCCTAAGCACTTCTGGAGTGCCCAAATGCTTACATATATCATTTTACACACGGGCGAGTCTATCTGTGGGATAATGTCCTAAACGTGGAATTGTTGGGTCAAAGGACATAATGCACTTGTGATTTGGATCGATTTTGCTAAATTGGCCTTCATAAAAATTGTACAAATTTACACTCCCACAAGAATTTTTGAGGTCTCCTTTCTACTCACACTCTTTCCAATGCAGTGTTATCAAACATTTGATTTTTGGCAGTCTGCTGGCGGAAAAACAGGTACTTCTGTGTAATTTTAGTTTGCATTCCTCTTATTGACGGGGATTGTGACCAGTTAAAATTCGACATTTTCCAGAATCCTTTATAGACAGGAGTGATAATGTGATATGTTTCTGCCAAGGAGATGCAAGAAAAAGTCATCGTGTGAAATCCTTAAAACTTGTAACGAATTCTGTGAAACAGAGTACAGAGATGGAGACTATCAAGGGAGAAGCTACCTCATTATATTGAGAAATCAGGAAAGGCTTCTTTGAGGAGGTGACATTTAAACTAACCTTGAATTTTAAGAAAGAACCAATGAGGGGCTGGCAGAGCATTCTAGACATGTGAAAGATTAAGGCATGAAAGACTTTGGCTTGTTAAAAGAGCTAAAGAAGATATTATAGTGGTAGTGGGGAAAACAGATTTTGGTGGTGGAAGGGAGAATCAAAAATTCAGTTTTGGATACATTAATTTTGTTAAGTTTTTTTAGACATCCATACAGAGATGGCTGGTAGGTAGTTGAATCATAGAGCTTAGAAGAGTCTGAACGTAGAGGAATAAATCGGGAAATAACAGTATATGGATTACACTTAAATCCACGTGAACGAATGAGATCTTCTAGGGAGAGAATGTGTAAAGAGAAGAGGATCAAGGCCTGAAACAGGAGGAACAAAAGCACTGAGAGATCCATTAAAGAGGAAGGGCCGGCAGGCTCATTGTGTGTGTTTATATATTATAGCTAAAGACTTCAGTAGTTACTATCAATGGGTTAGTATATATAAATATATACAAAAATATGAACACACAAGCTTTCCTTATTCTTCACCCTTTTTCCAAAACGTGTGTAATAGAATGGACCATCACCTCCTTCATGCTGGTAAATAGAATTCCTTCAAAGCAGCTTAGGTTTTTGTTTGAGTTCTTTGAGGCCTCTTTATCCGATGCTGTTGACCTTGAGATCAAGCAAAATTAGTATTCTTTCCAACAATTAAGAAGAATCACTGTAGAAAAATGTGCTTGAAACAAAATTGTTTTTAAAGCAAGGCTACACAGAGTAAACTTTATTGGTGGTTGAGAGCCAAAAAGTGTTTATTGACATGGAGGAATGTTACGATAAGAGTTGTGATTTAGGGAAATTACTCTCGGGGCAGCATGAAGGAGCGAAAGGAGAAGAGAGTATGGAGGCAAGGATAAAAATTAAGAGAGTAGTCAAGATGTGATGAGGGTGTGACCCCGAAGACGGGCAATACAAGGAAAAAACAAAAAAGAAAAAAAGTCATTGAGGGGCTGGCCCAGTGGCGTACTGGTTAAGTTTGCACCCTCTGCTTCATGGCCCAGGGTTCCTGGTTTCAGATCCCCGGTGCGGACCTAGCACTGCTCGTCAGGCCATGCTGTTGCATAAAATAGAGGAAGATTGGCACAGATGTTAGCTCAGGGCCAATCCTCCTCGCCAAAAAAAAAAAAAAAAAAAAAGTCATTGGCTATAGCTTCCAAGAAAGCAACTTAAGAGGGAAGTGGGTGTAGACTCAGCCTAGCCATTGCCCTTTTTTTGCTCTTTGCCTCCTTTCTTCCTATCTGGAATGTAGTACACCCAATGCTGAAGGTGATGAGCACATGCTGAAGATGACTGAGCAGGAAGAGAATTGTTGAGTGTGGCAAGGAGAACATTCTAAGCACATGGGATCCCACAGCTACCAAATAAGTGGCTGGATCACAGAGAGTTAGAGCAGGAAGTCACCACAGAGGTCAGCTAATCCAGTGTCTTTGTTTTATGGATGGGGATGTTGAGATTTAGAAAAGTGAGGTGACTCAGTTGTGCTGCCTCTGAAACAGCCAGTGCTCACTCCCCGGTCCAGGCACGAAGATCAGAGTGATAGTTTTTAGAAAGATCTTGTGAAGCTGGATCTATGGGGGACCAGAAAAAGAGGAGAGTATCAGCATAAGCAATTATCAATAAGCCTTTTCAGAGGAAAATGATCCAACGCATATTTATCCAGTGATGAACTTCTCAGAGAGGCCATTCCCCAGTGCGAGAAGATCAAAGCAGCGTAAGAAAATCCATCCTTCGCTTTCTCTCATAGTCTGTACTCTCCACACCCTCTGCCAAACAGCTAAAAATATATATTTAAAAAAAATTCTAGGCATCAAGAAAAGGATTGGAAACAAAGAAAAAAATGCATTATTCCATTTAGCAAACTCATAGGAGTCAGATTAGAAATACACCTCAGGGAAAAGCTAGATAAAGCAAATAATAACGTTCGTAATGTGAATATTTCCAATGATCCTGGTTCAAAGTATTTTATGTAAACATCTCATTTAATCTTGAGAACAACTTTATGTCCAGATTATGCAGGTGGGAAACTGAGGCTCCCACCTCATTAATTGCCGAAGGTCAGAGACCATGTATTGTCATGGCCGTAAGTGGCAGAAACCCAAACGACTTAGCTCAGGCAAGACGATGAATTTAGTAGTTTGGCTGACAAAACTTTGGGGAGGCAGAGAGTCAGCTGGTGTCAGGAAGGAGTGGAAGCTGCTGTGGAGGCCTCCAGGGTCGTCTCTGCGCCTCTGGAGGGTCAGCCTCATTTCTCAGACCAGCTTTCTCTCCTCATGGGACTCAGGGCAGCCAATGGCTCAGGCCTCACATCTCATAGCTTTGCTCTCAGACGGGGACGAATCTCTTCTTTTAATGGCGCTGTGATTGGTAGCTTCCACTGAAGCTGTATGGTTTGATGGGGGCAAGGAGCAGCCCCCCAAAAGAAGAGGGTGGCCGCTGAGCACAGAAGAAGACAAAGTGTCAGAACCACAGATTCCACTTTAGCCACGATTCACACTCAACGGGACCCTGTTCCAGATCTCTGCGCAGAACCACCACAACGCAAAGAATAGTAACCAAATTGACCAAGAGGGGAGAGAGAGAGAGAGAGGTAGATTTTGACCCTGATTCACATTAGAATCCTCTGGGAGTTTTTAAAAACTGCTGTTGGTCCTGCCCCATCTCCCACCAACCACCTCTGGGGCTGGGGCCAGAACGCTGTATTTTGTCTCTCCAGGTGATTCTCATCGGCAGTCAGGGTTGAGAACCGTGGAGGTGCCTTACTGACTTGAATGTGCAGGTGAATTACCTGAGGAACTTGTTAAAATGCAGATTCTGATCCTATAGTTCTGGGGTGGGGCCACGGACTCGGCACTTCTAGCAAAATAGAAAGTGATGCCCGTGCTGCTTTGAGCAGGAAGGCTATAGAGGGGCTTCTTTGTGAGGGAGACTTTAGAATAAATAAAACAAAATGACCTTTTACATAGTAAGTAGTAGTAGTAAACCAAAAATCTACTTGGGCCCAATACAATAGCCTATCTATCCATCCATCCACTCTGTGATTTTTTTTTTCTTTCTCTCCCTCTTTTTTTTTGGTGAGGAAGATTGGCCCTGAGCTAACATTTATGCCAATCTTCCTCTATTTTGTATGTGGGATGCCACCACAGCATGACTTGATGAGTGGTGTGTAAGTCCACGCCCGGGATCTGAACCTGTGAATCCCAGGCCACTGAAGTGGAGCCCCCAGGCCTAACCATTATGCCACCAGGCCGGCCCCTATTCTGTGATTTTTTTAAGTAAACAGGTATTTGAGTTGAAAGGGTTAGTAAGGAAGGATCTTGGAGGAGGAAACAATATTTGATTTGGGGATGGTTTGGATTGAGAGGAGCTTCAATTGATAGAGGCTGGGGAGGGGCCCGTTTCAGAGGAAGCAGAGATGTGAAGGTGAAAACAGCACCTTGTATCCAGGGCCAACAAACAGACGTGTCTGCCTAGGACAGTCCCCCAGGGTCAGGGTGCAGGGGCCACCTGGGAGATGATGGACTCAGCTTCCTCTCTGCAGCCAGAGGGACTCCGCTGTCACTCTGTTTCCACTTTTGGTTCAGCAAAGGGTATTGCAGCTGGAGAAGTTTGGAAACCACCGGCCTAGAGGTGATAGATTCAATACCATTGGTTAACTGTTGAGCAGAGCAGTTACGAACTGGGACTCTGAAATCAGAGCGGCTCTCCCATTTACCAACTGTGTCCTCGGGGCCGGTTACTTAATCTTGCCAAACCTCAGGTTCCTTGTGTAGAGTAGGGATTGATTTCAATTGTAACCAACTCAGATATGACTAATAGATTTTCTTCGCTTTACTGTGTCTGAACTTCATTTCTACCTTGAGTCTCAGTTCTACAGATGGTGGAAACTTTAACATAGTGAATTGAGAGTAAAGTTTGTCATGCATCTTTTCTTCCTGGGTAGCAGATGGCTTGGGAGATGGAGTGGAGAGTGAGCAGAGGTGAGTTAGGGGGGCATGGGGAGGGTGTGGCCCTCTGTTGTCACCTGACCATCTTCATACCTGCAGCTCCAGGCCGTTTCCTCGGCTCTCCAACCTGCAGCATCCATCCGACTGGCAGCTACAGGGACACCCACAGTCCCAGCTGCTCTCCGGTCTACGGTGTACACCTGCCATCCTCTAGCCCTCACGTCCCAGCGGTGAGGCCACGTCATGTCTCTTAGGCCTCTCTCCATCCTGGGTCTCTCTCAACCACAAGGGAAAATAACTACAGCTATCCAAATTCCAAATCTGCGGTTTAGGACGAGACGTAAGTTTTGGAGTTCAAATTGCTAAGAAGAGCATTTTTTCTTTTTTGCTTTTCCTTTGTTTTTTTTGCTATAGCAATCCTTTTCCAAGAGCTCTGAATGCTGAGGTGTATTTGAGGGGCAGGTAGAGGGTGACTAGGTAAACAAAAGCCATTACAGGTGAAAATCCATTGGTAAATATGTCAAAAAACGATTCTGACACACAGGCCTAGAAACAGTAGTTACCTTTTACAGCGGTTGTGAGAATTAAATGAAACAGTGTATATAGAGCTGCCTGGACCAAAGGGAGGATCCTCAAAATGTATCCACTATTCCTCTCGTTAGCTATTGTCCCTGGGGTTGTAGTCCTGGCTCTGTGTCGTCCCCTTGCCCTGGGTAAGGTCTGTAGCTCGCCTTGATTATGTATGAATAGTAGTGACGAAGTGTTAGAGGCGGAGGGAGGGGCAGGGAGTCATGGGTTTGTGGCAATAGCTCCGTTTTCTTAAAGGCTTCAGTGCAAAGCCTCTGATACAATTTGTTAGCCCACCCAACCCTGCAAATCGGAAATTGGGTTTATATTTGATCAATTTGGCTGGGCCACTGAAGCTTCATGTGTCAACAGCAGCACCGACTTATCGTCATAAAGCTCTCAGATGCCGGACCGGCTGCTCCAGCTTCTGGTTCACACTTTTCACAGTCTTGAACTGGGAAGAAATCAGCCCACACTTCTGGGTGTTGTTTCTGGGTCTGAGACTGTCATAGATGACTCAGTCCATCTTTAGAAACAGTGGCGCCACTAGCTCGAGAGAGAAACAAGTGCAGCAACATCCGAAGGTGGAGTGAAACAAAACACTTTATTTGTCATAGCTTTGTTTTTAGCGTGTAAGGTTTACCTCTAACATGGAAAGTTCTGAATATTTTACAGCACCCTGTTTCACGATTTGTGGTGAATGGTAAAAAAAGGGCCACACCCTGAAGGGGGTGTCGATCTCTGGCTTAGTTGGACAGGTCTACTCGGTTGTAAGAAGCCAGGCATCAGAGTTACTTTAGTGAGTTGTGACAAAAGGAATCAAATTCTCTAATCATCAAAGTGAGAGCAATTTTGGAATTTTCTGCGTAAGGTTAGGGATTGGACTTGGGAAAAGAAGATGGAAGAATTGGCCTCTAGACAAGGGGAAGATGTGGAAGATGGTGGAAAGCCGGAGCCTGGGGGACCGCTGCCAGTGAGAAAAGCCTTGTGGGGAAGAGTGGCTGGTGACTTTTTCAGACAGTGATTCCTAATATTTAAATTATGTTGGTTCTTGTTCTGTGCTGTGCCATCAGCCCCTTAATATTAGTCCAGGCCTGATACAGGTGTTGCCTTGGGGAATTAAATGAAAAGAAGAGCTATGCTCCATACTTGGAGCAGACAGCACGGAAGAGAGAACCATTGCGGGAGGCAAGATGCAGAGAGCACACAACCCTTCACCCAAGTGGGAGGAAGAAGTAAGAGGAAGGAAGCAGAGAGCCCTCCCTCTTGCCTTCCTGAGCTCTCCTGGGAACCGTCAGGGATCCTGGGGAAGAAACCACATCTCTCTCAGTATCTGGGATAGGGACCGGAGGTAGTTCACCTGCTTCTAAAAAGTGACTCCAGAATACCATGTTCACGTCTGTAATATTTCTGCATCATGACGTGAATCCCAGAGCCACAGAAGCTGACGTGCAGGAGCTGGGGAGTGAGCCTAGCTGACTGCCCACGTCGGGGTCTTGGGCAGCTTTGTGGTTCTCCACTGACTCGAGCAGGTTATATTTGTCGTATCCAAAACTTGGGGTTTGGGGGAGTTTGGGGAAACTTGACCTCTAGAATATATAGAGTCTACTGATTTCACTTTCAGAATTCAGTCCGACTTGGTCAAAAGAGGCTCCTTTCACTTACTTAGAGGGTCCTGGAAGAGTGTCAGCAAGTGAAGATGTGTCACGGCTAATGTGACCCGATATCAGTGATGGCTCACACCAAGGAGGAAGAGCCAGCACATTCCTGTGTTAGAATTTGTTTTCCACTTCTATAAATAGGTTTTTGAGAGAAAATGAGTGAACCTCTTTATTATTATTACACAAATGATGCGAGTGCATTAAGCTACTTGTTTTCAGCATAAGGGCACGTTAGACAGGGAAAGATGAGACTTGAGTTCAGGTTCTTGTTCTACCAACAACTGATGACCTTTGACGTGGCCCCTGAACCTTGCTAGCCTGTGTCCTCTGTAAAATGAGAGAGATTGTTCTGAATGTTCTCTAAGATTCCTTCCAACCCTAGCTCTCTATGGTTTAAGAAAGTTGTAACAGAAACCCAAGTTTGGATAATCTATTAACCCAAAGGTTCCCAAACTTTCTCCGTTCACAGCATCCTTTTGGCCCCAAGGCCAAAAGAAATGCCCAAAACTTCCATTGGTTAAGTGGTTGGGTCCAAAAACATAATAAGTATTTAAGTACTAATAATTTAGTAGCCATTTGAAAAAATAATACACATAAATTGAAAGAGAAAGTCATACTTGTATTTCATTCCTCTGTAACCACATTTACTTACTCATGGGGCTATGCCTTTTGAGCATCGCCCAACTGCCCAAACCTTCAGTCGAACTGGACCCTGCCCTCTTATTTCCCCTTTCACATTGCTGTTCACTCAGTACTTGCTTTTTATCACAACAACCACTGAAACCTAGTTTTGCAAGGATATGATGTCCTCGAAAGGAACATAGCACCCTCTATCTTGAAACGGTGAATGACCTCAAACTAATACTTTGTGTAGAGCCTAAGAGATGTTGCTGTGCTTCCTCAAAAGTTAAAACTATCCCAGAGCACCTTGCGAATTTGCTGCATTGCGCCGGGGTGCATAGGCACACAGCTTGGGGAATCACGGCTTTAATTGATGTATAATGTCTGCCTCCCGTTTCTAATGGAACCATATGCACGTCCCTCTTGCAGACATTCTGGGAATCCATGGGCCAAGCACAGAATAAAACAGTTTTTAAAAATTCAGGGCAATATCTCCCTGAATCCTACTCTGTTCGTAATGGGTCATCCAGGCGATGATGTTGCCGGTGCACCAGCCTCAGGTGTGATGGAGACCTTCCAGAAACCTGCAAGTTCCATCCTTACGCCACTGCAGCCACTGCTCCCAGGCCACACCCTGGGCTTTGTCAGCCTTTGGAGCTCACCACCCTTCTCTGAAACCCCAGGATATGACTCTGCTGTTGCATCCTCCTACCCACCGGCACGCTCAGTCCCTTGCTCCCAGCCCACTTGCTGTTTGACATCACGGAGACGGGCCATCTCCTCACTGTTTTTCTTGTTAGTCTCTCCAGGGGCCTTCATTTCTCTAGCCAACCC
The DNA here is from genome assembly GCF_041296265.1 of Equus caballus. NCBI lineage: Eukaryota > Metazoa > Chordata > Mammalia > Perissodactyla > Equidae > Equus > Equus caballus. The sequence goes on along the minus strand of NC_091688.1, from coordinate 22,471,608 downwards.
TATGATGGATCACTTCAGCCTTCTGCTCATCGCTCTCAATGTCTTCTTGTCTTGCTCTCTACCACGATAATGCTACAAAACCTCATTCTTGCAGCAGTCTAAACATTTGCTTCATGCCTTCTCTCAACTGAGTTCAGATGAAGCAGTTCCCAAAACGGGCACCTTGGGGCCACCACAGGTGTATGATTTGTGGCCTCAGCTGGGCCCTCAGCTTCCTGGGTAACTCTTTAACATAGCCGAGTAAATTCTCCCAGCTCCTAGAAAAACATTCCAGTTTCTCCACTCTCTTTTCTCATCCCAGACTCTCTTGCTCAGCAGATAACCTGCGTTCTAGCTCATGGAGAATCCAAAGCTCTCAGGAACAAGCACTCAAGCTCCGGCCTCACTCATCAATGTTCCCTTTTGCACCTAGCTTCTCACTTCGTCCTTCCAGGCTTGGAGGAAGAGGTGTCACCCTCCATGCTGAAGGCTTGCCCTGGCTCTGGGCTCTTGATCTCGTCCTTTCCTGGGATTCCTGGATCAGCATCTGGCTCCACTAGATAGTTCCTCTCCCTCCTGTATTTTCCACTTCTCTTTCTTCTTCTTCTTCTTTTTTTTTTGAGGAAGATTAGCCCTGAGCTAACATCTGCTGCCAATCCTCCTCTTTTTGCTGAGGAAGACTGGCCCTGAGCTAACATCCATGCCTATTTTCCTCTGCTTTATATGTGGGATGCCTACCACAGCATGGGTTGACAGGCGTTGCCATGTCCGCGCCCGGGATCTGAACCAGCGAACCCCGGGCCGCCGAAGCGGAGCGTGCACACTTAACCGCTGTGCCACAGGGCCGGCCCCTCCACTTTTCTTTCTTTACTGATTCCTCCTATACAGCCAGTGAGTGTGTTCAAGTCTCCTACTGTTTAAAAAAGTCTCTAACAGTGTCCTTTCAATAACTGACCCCTGGTCGTCTTCCCCCCATGGGTCCATTGGCACACAAATTCCCTGAAGAAGAGTCCGCAGTCACTGCCTCCATTTCTTGACCGCCCACGCAGCCCTCAGCTCCCTGCAGGCAGCCCCATCTCTCAGTTCACTCGGCCCCCACCTAGCCCTCCAGCCGCAGGAGCCACATGCCATCCTCGGAACAGGCTGTACCGTCCACACTTTGATGTCATTGTTCCCCGCCCTCGCTTTCTCCCTTGTCCTCCTGGCAAGCTGCACTTATTTCAAACGTCCCCTGAGACACCTCTCCGGACCCTCCCTCCCTTCTCCACCCACCAGGGAGAAATGGTCACTCCTCCTTTGTCTTCTCAGCTGTCCTTTGAGTCACAGCCTGTGACCCCTTTTTTCCGTGCTTTTCTCCAGCGAATATTGTAAGAGCTGGGCCTCCTGGAGAGCTGGGGCTGTGTCTGCATCGCACCTGCATTCCCGGGGCTGAGCACCCCCAGCACATCTCAACAGCCTGTGTTCAGCGAGTGAGTGAATGGAGTTTGTTGATGCACAAATACCCACGGCAGCAGCGGGGGTCCCTGTAGCAGACATTTGATCCCAGGCAGTTTCTTCTAGATCTCTCAGCCCTCACAGCACTTTATAGATGCCATCTCGTTCTTCCTCATAGCAACTATGAGGTGGGTTTTCTGACCCAAGTTCCACAAATGAGGAAACTGAGGCTCAGAGAGCCTTCGTAAGATTGCCCTGGTCATACAGCTGATAGTGGAGGACGCAGGATTCCAGCCCAGCTCTGGCCCCTGTCCACACACCCAGGCAGCTCCACGATGTCTAACCAGGGTGTGCTCCCCAACTGTCACCTCATTCACTGTCAGCCTTTAGAAATGTAACTAAGATGGCATGTCAGAGGCAAAAGAATTAAATAATGCATTCAAACCCTAGGAGAGTCATAAATGCTTGTGGGTTATCAATGACTGGGGCCATGAATTTGTGCTACAAATATCGCCATTGGCTTTATTTTTGTTAACTTAACAATATCATTCCTTTAACTAACAAGCCAACCTTAGTGAGAAATTAGACTTTAGCAGAACCGTCAGCAATAATAGCCTGAAAAGCCTTTTCACACCATTCGCAGAGGGATGAGCTGCCCTCTCTCATTTTTCCTAACACACCCACCCAGGGATAGTCTGAAGTCTACACCGTCTGCTAGCCTCTCACCTTGTAGCATCTGCACTTAAGCCCCCATCCGGCCCCTCTGCCAAGAGCCTCGCTGTTGCCAGCTAAGGCTGAACTGAAGCCTGGGGCAGGGGCTGGAGTGATGGGAGGGGGCTGACCCTTCAAGGAAACTTGGGGAAGTCTCTCTTGCCTCCTGAGCCCGTCAGTTCATGTCCCCCTCCCAACCCCCTTCCTATTTTGTTTAGTTTGACCTTGGTCACTGATGACAAGGCTTCTTTTCCTGCCAAACCAATCAATAAGCTAAACAGACAGAAGATGAGTATTTAGAATATGGAAGCCAAACTCAAACACAGATAGGTTATCAGTCTAGCCCAGAGCAGACTTCTGAGCAAATATTTCATTAACAAATTTTTCATGGCAACCTGCATGTTAAAAAAAAAAGAGGGGAGAGGGAGAGAGAAAGAGAAAACAGCGGTGGTGGTGTGAGGGGATAAAGAGAAAGGCTGGCTGACTCCTTGAAGCTGCACTGCCCTGGGAGGGGGTGCTTCCAGGAGTGAGGGCCGGAGGGTTGGGAGAAAGATGGGATGGCAGAAAGGAGCCCCCAGGGAGGGAAGCCCCATCCCCTTAAAACTTTTCAACTTCAAACCTCCCTCTTGTTGCAGGGCTGGCCCGTGTAATTCATCTTCAGCCATCTGCACGGGGCTGGAGCTGGTTAAGTCTCATGGATACAAACCCTGGTGACCAGTCAGCAGCTGGCTGTGGAGCCCTGGGCTGGTCACCCCGTGAGGGGGCTTGGGAGGGGAGAGGAGATATGGTCTCTGGAGAACCCAGAAGGGGAACTGGGGGACAAAGGGGACACTAAACATAGACAGTAATAACAAGAGCAGCTGTTTACTGGCTCCCATTATCTTTTAGGAGGCTTGAAGGCTCTCCAATATGTTATATCTTTTAATCCTCATGACTGCGGTATACACTGGCACACATGTGCTTTGGTGTCAGTTCTGATCGCTCAGTACTTTGCATATCATACCGTGTTCACAACAACCCTAAAAGTAAAGCACTTTGGTTTTAATTTATAGTTGGGCAGCCTGAGATTCAGAGAGGTTAAGCAACTTGCTCAAGTTTGCACAGCTGGTGAACTGAAGAGGCAGAATTGGGAACTAGGCCTGCTTGTTTCCAAAGACAAACAGTTTCCAGCTCCTTTCTACTGCATCCCTAATAGCTTCAAGAATACTTTAAAGGAAAAGTTGGCAAAACATAGCATCGGTACTCATATTCAACTCTCGTAAGCAAGTGCCAAGGGAGCGAAAGAATGAATGGACTGAATTCAGTTCCTTGTGTGTGGTGCTCCTTCCCACCTTAGCATGTGTATACATAGCTCCTGCATCCTGGAAATCCCTTCCCACCTTTGTCTGGATCCATGTCAACTGTTCAGCCTTCAGCGGATGGTCACTTCACAGGGCAGCTCCCCGATGAACCCTGTGCTGTTTGTTCTTATCACTTTCTGTCTTTCCTTCAGAGCGTGTACACGATGCTAACTCAGTACCTTCGCGTGCAATTCATTGGTGACTATCCGTCTCCCAGATAGACTGGTTAACTGCTTTTCAGTGCTTGCTACAAGCCTGGCATGATCTCAACGGCTTTATTATGTTAACTTATCTAGTCCTCTCAAGGATCTGGTGAGGCAGTAACTGTTACTGTTCCCATTTTACAGATAAGGTAACTGAGGCACACGGAGGTAAAGGAACTTTCCCACTGCTACTTAGTGAGTGAGTGAGTGGGTGACAGAGTAGGATATGAACCCGGCTGTCTTTGGTTCCAGGATCCATGCTCTTAATCATGATGATATGGTCACAAATTCTTCCCATCTTGGTATGGGGTCTGTTTCTCTATCTCTTGAGTCTGGGATGCTCATGGGATTTGCTTTGAGCAGCAAAACACAATGAAAGTGATGCTATGTGACTTCCCAGGCTAGGCCTTAAGAGGCTTGGCAGTGTCTGGCTTTTTCTTTTTTGGAATGCTGCCCTGGGACCATTGCGTAAAGAAGCTGGCCTGGGCTATGGCTGCCTGCGAGGCTGTGTGGAGGAGAACCGAGGCACCGCAGCCAACAGTCTGCACGAATCGCTGGCCATGTTGCTTGGATGAGGCCATCTTGGACCTTGCAGCCCAGCCAACTTTCCAGCTCATGCAATCATGTAACTGAGCCAGACAAAAGCAGCAAGGATATCAGCCAGCCAACCTACAGAATCATGAAAATTAATAAATCATGCTTGCTCTGAGCCAATAAGTTTTGAGAAGTTTTGTTGCACAGCAAAGGTTAGCTTGGCAAGAACTGTCTCATTCATGTTGCGTCCCTAGTGCCTAGTGGGATGTCTGACACACAGCACTTTGCTGGTAAAAATGTGTCTACTGAGTGAATAACAGAAGCGGAATTGAGCTAGGGAGACCCCCCCGGAAGATGGTGGCTAACTATATGACACATTGTGGAATCCATTTTATGTGACACATTCTGGAATTCCAGAACAGATGATGATTTAAAAATACTGGCACTCAATTTTCTGTAGTTGCTTTGGAGTTCTTATCCACCTAATTTCAGAATACATTATAGAGTCATTTGTCGACATTTTAATTTTTTCTCCTTGTGTTCTCTTCCTTTTTGGCTCTTCAGCCATTATCTGGATATACTTTCATATTAGTTTGTATGATTATTTGACCAATGTGTCTCTTCGCCCTAGATGATGGACTCGGAGAGGGCAGGGACCCTGTCTGCTTGTGCTCGTGCTTGTAACCTTCGCTCTGGCTCATACCAGGCATTCAGTATGTCCTGTTGAATGCACTGAATTAAAAATGTGAATTTATTTATTTTAATTTCCAGTTTCTTTAGGCTAGTATTAAGCTCTCATTTGCACTTTTGAGTTTTCCTTTTTAAATTCTGAATCGTAGAATGCTAGAGGTGGTAGGGACCTCTTTTGTAGGCGAATGAAGTTCAAAGGAGAGCATGTTGTCCCATTGTCACACAGCTAGTTTATAGCGTAGTCAAGACTTTAGGTCATGTCGTCCTTGTCCACTGACTTTGCATTCTTCCAAATGGGTAGACCCTGAAGTCCCAATTGTACTGATGGACAAACTGAGGCAGAGCCATACCTACCACAGATTACGCATTGCTTAGCTGACGGTTGTTTTCATGAGTCTAAACTGACTGTAGGGTTAAGCCTCTGACAGCTCCGAGTATTTTTTTCTCTTTCATGTTGCTCTCAAATATATTTCTAGCCCCATCAGACCATCCCCCATTCCCATTTAACCTGAGAAAGTTAAACCCACTTTTGATCATCATGTGAAAATCTGAAGCAAAGTGCTTTCTTCAAGGCAGATGTTTGGAAATGCTGAGCTGCAGGCGCTCAACTTGTCAAGTAACTTTTCAAATGATGAAAAAGGGGGAAATGTAGGTCAGAAAGCAATAAACTATATTCACATCCAATATATCCTTCTGGTTAAGGAGCCGTCTTTGTGTCTCCACCTTTTACTAAAATGAAACAAAAATCTAAATCCAACCCAAAGCATTACAGCTTTAAGTACTGAAAGTATTTATTATTCCTATTCAAGTAATCCAAAAGCATAATCTCAAGAACATCTACGCTCCAGGAATGTCTCCAAACACCGTGGATTTGATGAGATTCCTTTATCCAGATGTTTGTAGAAAAGGCTCTGGATGGCATGAGGGGAATTAAAGATTTATTTTTAATATTTGAGAAAAGTCATATTTCTAATAACTGTGAGCCTTAAAATGTCCCCAATCTTTGCTGCCTCTCTGATCTTTCTCATTCCTGTTTTCCTTAAATAACAGCTCTATTCTCCCAAATGACCAGCCTATAGGCTTCTAAATGTTAATGTTTAGATACTGGAGGGACAAGGTCACTGAGGTCCTTTCATAATAACGGTGGTATTCACATCAACTTCGTTTCAACAGACAATTTTCACCCACTGTGTAAGTTATAACCAAGTCCTGTAAAACATTACTTTTCATGGGGCAAAATCTCCGATAAACTGCCTGAGTGTCCCAGCCTTGTGGAATAGCGTGACTCGCCTTTGAAGACTACATCTAGATGTGTCACCCCAGAGACCCCAACAGTTACTGTGTCCCTCCTGTGTCCAGACACCTAACAATAAGAAATCTGGGTGCCATGAGCGTCGTCTTATTTGAAGGCATCGCCCTCATCTGTTATCCCCTTACCTGTAGAGAAGCCTATTCTAAAACATGCCAGATTTTATGAGTTGCCTGAGTTTACCAGCTGGAGAAGATACATTTCAGGTTCTAGTGGCAGAGAGAAATTTAAAATTAGGTCACCTCATGCTTACAAGTTGTAGCTATAACAGAAACTAAAAGGTCTCGGAGATCACACACATTCTCTGGTTGGGAACCCAAAAGGGACCTACTGTGAAATATTCTATAATTGGTTTGTTACACTCAAAATAAAAAAATATACTGAATATTTCTAGGGAAGCTGGAGTTTTGATATAAAATCATACAGCTGGGTTAAAATCTAAGATCTGAGCTCCCAAATCAGTTCCCACAGGACCTGCGTGTGTGCTTTCAGAGGACACCAGCCTCTGTGCTGAGATTTTAGGAAAACATAAGGGTCCTCCCTGGCCTCTGAACCTTTCATTTAGTTTACTGTTTCTTGAAACTGATGCATTAGAATCCAGGCTTTCATTTTAAGATTTGGAATCTTCTAAAACACAGACTTGATATTTCTTTGGCTGGCAATCACCTGGTGCTTACTTCCTGCCAGGTATTCTGCTAAGGCTTCATGAGCATGCATTAAATTCCTTAATCCTCTCAGGAACCTCCTGACTTAGGTCCGGTGTCATCCCCATTTTGCAGATGAGGAACTGAGGCACAGAGAGGCCCAGTAACCCATCAAAGGCCATAGAGGCACCTGTGGATCAGGAAGTCTGACTCCGGGATAGGCTTTACCCTCCACTGCACGCCTCTTCAGCCGCTCGAGCCTCCATACTCGAGGAGGCTTCCTACTTATGGAAAGGCCCGGGAGGCTGAATATTACAAAACACCATAGCACTGGTGGGAATGTAGTAGGGTAGGGAGGAAGGGAAGGCTAAAAGAGGGCAAAAAGAACAAAGGGAGGGTGTGAATAACGAGGACAAAGTCTGCTTATGTCTTAATTATGGCAGCAGCTGAGACAAAATTGTCACAATGGGCGCCCTTGGAATTGCAGGCAGGATCCTTAATTATGGAATTCAACCCCTCATTTTACAGGTGAGGGAAACTGAGGTTGAAAGAACAGACGGAGGGCAAGGGAAAGGAAGGTGCTGAGATTTCACACCTAGTTAGTGGCAAAATCAGGACTGGGGCTCCACTGCCTTGATTCTGGGTCCGGGGCTCTCTCCTCTGAAAGCAGCCTTGTGGGTTCCAAATTGCTGAGGGGGCTGGAGGAAGCCCAGCAGAAGGAACCTTTTTATTTCTGTGGTTCTCCCTGTAAAATGTTTGCTCCCAGGTGGCATATGATTAGACAAGAACACATGGAAGAGAATTTTCATCCTACTATTTACAAGGATTTTTTCTTTTGGATACATTTTCTGGGACCAGAAAAGCACCTTCTTGTCTACCTCATATTACTTTTGGGGAGCAGATAATGCAGCTGAGGCTAGAAGCAGAGTTCATTGTCACTATCCTGTTTGATAAAGACGCCGTGCATTTCTGAAGAGCATCAGAGGGGCCAGGTGAAAGCATATGGGCTGAAGTGAGGGAAGAGACGAAGAACATGGTGGAAATGAAAAGTATTCAAACATAAATTAATAGAAACCCAGGGGTCATCTTGCATGCAGTCCTGGCAATAAGAGAATCCACAATGTGGAGGAACAAGTGAAAAAAAAGTAATCGAAAGTCAGAAAGAGGCATATGTGAGGCATTACGCATCAGGTACAGAGGCGGCCGGGGAGGATTACCGAACAAAGTCCAGAGAGTGTAAAAAAAGATAAGAAAGGCTAAGGTAGCAAATGCAAAAGAGATAGCACTGAAGGCTAGGATAAGTCATGGGAAAAGTTTTCCAAGTGCATAAGGAACACAGAAGTGGTTGAAGGAGACGCTTGGATGGCTAAGACACGGGGAAGGGTAATTTATTGAAAAAAAGAGGTAGACGTGGTTAAAAAAATTAAATAAACTTTTTGCCTTGGAACTCTCCGGAAGATGGGGGACAAATGTCAGAAACTGACATACGTTTCCTAAGGGAAACCAAAGGAAAATGGAAGAAGAGCAAGAATATGTCACAATGAGAGATTCAGAAATTACAAATGGAAAACACACACAAAAATTTGAGAATTCAGTCCCAGGCAGAACAAATGCAAACAAACTCGAATAATAAATAATGAGAGCTTAAGAGGTGAGAATTTGAAAAACAAAAGTTTTGGGGGAAAAAAGTCCCATGAGTAAGTGGTTGGTGCTGCCCCCTAGCTGTCTAGCTGTCTTACAGCATTAGACCCTCCCTCCTCTGTTTCTCTCCCTCCGTCTTATGTTCCTTCTACAAATATATAGCGAAAATCCACTAAATGCTAGCCATTATGCTGTATTTTGGGAAGTACGTAGATGAATAAGATATCGTCTACATCCCTGCCTCAGTGAGTTCACATTTGGGTAGAGTGGACATGCACTATTCGTGAACGGTCGTATGGTGCAGCCGTATGCTACAGAGCCGGAAGGGCCAAGTGGTTTAGGAAAAAGAGACTTGGGAAGTCATCTTGGATTAGAACAATCAAATCCCACTTTTATGGAGGAAATGAATAACATTAATGCTTGTTAGAATAATAACAATCATCCCAGAGTTTCAGTTTTATTTTGTTTCCATATAATTTTAAAAGGGTTCCCACAAAGTCGGGTGCCAGTGGTGCAGGTTATTTAGGGAGAGATGTTCTGGGGGCCATCTAGAACACAGTATGTGGGGTAACTTCTGCAAATGCTTGGGGATCTGCTTGTGGATGAGGCTGGGGAGCTGACTGTGTTGCTGATTCTGGTGTCTAGAAGGGGATGAATGGCCCACAGGGAAGAGATGGGGGTGCTGAGCTGAGCACACTTGTCTTGGAGGACCCCCAATTTCCCACACATGGTGAGAGAAGCCGCACGGGAGCTGAAGAGACTGAGGTGTCTGAGGAAGGAACACGGGTGGTCAGTTAGGCAATAAATTCTAAGTGTTCGCCAGGAGAGGTGGGTAATTTGATTAGCCAATTCAGTGCTATGACAAATAAGGTAACGAGGCTAGGGACAAGAAATTCAGAGGTAAAACGGATCCTCCACGGTCACAGGCAGTAGACTTCAGGGGAGGAATCTGAGCACAGAGGCAGATAAAATTTTAATGTCTTTGGCACCAAGATCTGGAGCAATAAAAGAAATCAAATGTTGTTCTGAATTGCAGAAATACAAGGACTGGGGAAAAGTCAAAGGTAATTAGCTCAGAGTTATAAAAGGGAATGGAGAGTGGTGTTTGACCAAGGAAACTGAGGAAGGGCCTAAGATTTCCCCATCCCCTGTCTCTCTTCCCATCCAACTCTTCTCATTGCATTTTGTTCACTAAATTTGGCCTTGACTGAGGTTCTCCACTTTGTTTCCAGCCCTGCACATTTGAGAACAAACATGTATTAGTAATATTGCTCATGCAGCTGATATTCTTAGAGGGAGGCGGGACTGTGGTGAGATGGGATGTGGGGAAAATTGTATCATTTTAATCCTCCTTTAACTTCTGTGATTCTGATAAACTTGGCTAGGAGCTAGGTGCCCCGTGCTGTCTGAGAATTCTTACTTTAGAACCCTTCACAATAATATAAAATATAGGTTCAAGAAAACAATTATTGATTTCTTCTCCTCAAACCGTCTTTCGTGACTGCCAGTTACCAAAGGATGTTTTCTCAGGAAGCTATTAATCAACATCAGGTACAGCTATGTTACTAGCGACCAAGTGGAAAGTTGCTACAATCTTTAAATTCAAATAGAAACTAATGACTTCATTCCTTTAAGAATTTCTCTTCTATTTGGGGATTTTTTAACAGCTTGCTGGCATAAATATTCAAGTTTCAGTTTGTTACAATGTAGCTCTCTTAACATTTATTCTCAAAACAATAATTATATGTAAATGTGCCAGAGATGCATATGTGCCTGTAAATGCATATTGTTTACAACATTAACTCAGAAATAAATACCTTTGGATACCTTTGGATCAATCAAGTTTTAAAAAAGGAAAATGGGGGGCTGGCCCCATGGTGCAGTGGTTAAGTTTGGCATGCCCCACTTTGGTAGCCTGGGTTCAGATTCTTAGCGTGGACCTACACCGCTCATCAGCTATGCTGTGGTGGTGACCCACATATAAAATGGAGGAAGACTGGCACAGATGTTAGCTCAGGGCTACTCTTCCTCAAGCAAAAAAGGAAGAAAACTGACAACAGGTGTTAGCTCAGTGCTAATCATCCTCAGCGGGGGGGGGGGGGGGGGGGGGGGGAGGGGGGGGCAGGGGGGAAAAAAAGAGAAAATGGTAGAGAAAGGGGAAGTAGTTTATCTAACTTCAGGCAAGGTATCTCCTCCATCCCTTGTTTATACCTGATAATACATCCACCAATTAAGCATTTAACTTATTTCTTTAAGGTCAGGTTGCAAAGGTGTTGATTCAAATCAGGGTGTCAGGGACAATTTCACGTGGGAAATCCACTTTGCACCTACAGCAGGTGTGTGCCTTGGCTCAGAGAACAGGGTGTCTCAGGTGTGGTGGCCCCCATGTGTGTTCCAGGAGATGGGAGTCTGGTTTAGTATTAGCTCTGGGGACATCAGCCTGGTTACAGGAGTCCCTGAAGCTGTCCTCTCTCCAGGAGGTGGGTTTATTTTGAAATGGTTGAATGTGTGAGGGACATGATAAGATAATTCACTTAGTTGGAGTGACAGGGAGGAGGAATGGGGAGGGACTGAAATTTTAATGTAAGCCGATATCTCTAGAGAATGTGAAAAATGTCAAGTTCCGTGTTCAGAAGCCTTGGAGGATTTTGAGGCCAGGGAGCTCGTTTTGGACTCGACCCGCCCTCACGAGAAGGCCTCTGGGCGCATGTCTGGAATGCGGAAGGGAAGAAGGTGATGTGTTTCACCTGCAAGTGCAGCCCCAGGATTTCCATTTATAAAAATAAGTCCATTTAGGAAAAAACCAAAATCCGTCATTGCCCGCTGGGCTGATTTAATTCAGCACACATTTATTGAGTACCTACTGTATGCAAAGCTAAGGAAGATTCTAGGTGGCCCACTTTAAGGTGCTTGGGAAGACAGATGGATACATAAATAACTCAAATATGCAGAATGCTGGAATAGTGAAGATAAGGGGAGAATGGAATGGAAGGTTCATGTCCTCTGATTGTGGTTTATTTACCCCTTTATTTACTCTTCATTCTACTGCACTCTGATCTTATAACATAGCTGTGCCTAAAAATCAAGGGTAATACTCAGGGAAAGCAACACCATTCTCCCCAATATACACAGTAGGGCAACGCAATAATGGAAAGGGCTCTATCTGTGGGTTGGGGAACATCGTTCTCATTGATTTTGGGCATGTGGCATATTTACCCAGTGTGCAAATAAGCACAGTCTTTGAGTCCCACAGCGAGCCTTCTAAGGTCATTTCGTCTTTACAGACCAGCCCAGAGCAGTGAGGTTCTGTTCTATATTTTGAACCTTGAGAGAAGTTTTCACAGCCTTCCATGGTTGCCTGTTTCAGTCGGGAACAATTTTCATCTTCAGGAAATTTTTTACATATGGTTGAAACCCCTCTGGCTACTGGTTAATTTGAACCTGCTTCTAGATCCAAGAGCTTAGACCACGCTCCTCTTTCTCCCTAGCAAATGGGGAATCCTTTCCCAGAGATGCAGCCTTTTTGAAATTACAGACAAGTCGATAACTACAGGGCTGACCTGATTACTGGCGCGTGAACTGGGTGAGGCTGAGCCATGTCCTGGTGTGGAAACCAGGGGCCGGTGTCAAAGGAGGCCAACGTGATGGCAGGATCTCAGGTGGAGGGAAATTAAAAGCAATAGGCTCGGCCGAGTGCTGGGGCGATGTGAAGGCGGCGGGGTGGAACGGCCTGGGCGAGCCTCCTTGTCAGGCCTCCAACGGCCCTTTTCAGAGTGTGAGCAGACCTTACAAAGAGGCATTGACCTCGCCTTTCAGATGACTAGCACCTCACCATGATAACTAACCCCGTGGGGATTTCTTTACAGTGATGTATGGTAAAGGTCAGACTGAAATGGAGGAGGAGTTTAAGAAATGTGCTTTTATTACTTTTGAGAGCATATGATAACTCCAGCACACAAACTGAGTTCCATTTAGTATCGAAAGGATCTCCTTTAATGAAACAAGAGGAATTTATAAAGAACACCACATCAGCCATTTATGTAAACGATGCTGGTAAGGATGTGGGGGGGGGGGGGATTGCGTGAAAATATTTTACTCTCCCAAATGTGGCAGACATCCCCCCTGAAATAGTTAAACTGGCAATTTGTCATAGTTTATGAAGCATGGAGCTGCTTAAATGAAAGTAAATTTTTGCCTGGCTCGTTAGAAGAATCACAAATTCTAAATTAGTGGAGATTGAATTGATGAGATATCGCTATTTTACTTTAAGATTCTTACTATCTATATTCAGAAAACGCCTATAATATAGATCCTACTGAATTCAATATTCGTGTGATTGGAACCGGACTGAAATTTTGAAGAAAGCTTTCACCAAATCCATTGCTAGTGTCTGGTCAAACGCAGAGGGAACCCGGTGTTTTCAAGATCTTTTCCAGAACGCTTTTCATTCCCCTTTCTCCCCTCGCAACATAAGAGATAGATCCACTGTGTGACTTTGGTGTTGCTGGTATGGCTCCCCTTTTTCCAGGCGCACAGGCTAAATGCTCGAGAAGCATCTTTTTTTATTTACTCCTTGCCCTCCTCACACACCTACACAACGACTCCTGTCAATTCCTGTGAAGTGTATATTATCCATCCCTTTCTCTCCACCTCCTTCGAGCCTTCCTTACCTCCCCTCTGGTCTATCCGAGCAGCTTTCTACTATCTCCTTGCCCTTCTCTGTTTCTTCTCCCTCTGATCCATTCGCCTCACTATCAACTAATTAACTTTGCTAAAGCATGACTTTGATTGTATCTCTTCTGCTTATAAATGTTCCATGGCTCAAGATTATCTACCAAATACAGTGGAAAAGCCTCAGCCTGGAGGTCTCAATGTCTGGTCTAATAACTTCTGCTCCCTTTAAGTGCCCTCAGCTCCAACCAGGCTGGTCCACTTCCCAAAGCCCAGCTCACTTCGCCCTTTTCCATCACAGCCCTTTTGCTAATGATCTGCTCCTATTTTGCACCACCCCCCACGAAAGCTTTCCTTTAAATCCAATTCACATTCATTCATTCATTTAGCCATTTGTTCAATTGTGTTCATTCAGCAAACCTTCAAGTCCCCACCAATTTTGGGGCACAGCCTCCAAGAAGCGTTCTCTGATTTCCCCAACTGGGAGAGGCCTGTTCCCTCTCAGTAATATTTAGTGCTTTGTACCACTCTGAGATGATTTCTCACAGGCTGCAAGTCAGGTCCTGGCTCTGCCACTGCATTGTCTAAACCTCTGTTCCCCCATCTGTGGGCTAATAGTTCCTTCCTCCTGGGGTGGCTGGGTTGTTGTGGGGATTAAACGCTTTGTATGGCGTCATGCCGTTGGGGTGAGCTGTTACTGTTCTTACTATGGTTATTTATCGTGTTATTACATCCCATTGCATTCTCCTTGAGACAGCGCTGTGACACTTGATCCTCTGCGTCCTTTCTAGAACCTGTCTTCAGACAGTGTTGGCTTTCCTCATTGAATCAGCTTCATTTCGTCGCGAGATGCAGAGACTGTCTCATGTTATCTCAAGAGAAGAGGGTTGATCCTAAGTCTCTGGCCTGGAATCAAGGACTCATCAGATTCCTGGGTCCCTCTTCCTCTTGCACGTGTCAGCTCCTCTCTACATCTATCTCGTTGTCTCTTTCCTACGAATGGTTTCTGTAGCTCTCTTAGCGTCACAAGCTGCTACATAATTTGCTAGGTCCATCGCAAAATGAAATGAGGGGGTCTCTTGTTTAAAAAACAGAGAAGCATTTCTGTTAAAGGCGAACTAAAATATAAAGCTGCTTCCTGTCTTCAGAGGCCTTTTCTCTGCCTTCCTCTCAGTCTCTTTCTGTCTCCTCCTGTATGGAGTTTTATGTTAGCTATTTAGCATCGTCCTTCCTCAGGCGCGGTGACACTTGCAGGCAGCACAGACCCTCATTGGAGCCGACGGGCCCAGCCCTGCGACTTCGCACCCACAGCTGGGTTCCCTTTCCCTGCCTAGGGGAGGGCTGAAGAAGTTAAGCCAGGCATTTTCCCTTCCCATGAGCCCACCGCCCCAATTCAAAGCAGGCAGGCAATCCCCAAGGCCCAGTGCTATTGCAACCTCCACCCGTGGTGATGCACTAGGTACCCGAGTCAGGGGAGGCCGAGAGACTTGATCCACTGAATAGCCTGCCACATGAGCCGTGGTGTGCCGGGCCAGGAGCAGAGACAGCTGTCAGCACACCCCATCTCTAGATGCCACAGGTCAGAGGAACTCAACCCTCCCTGGCCCACACTCAGCTCCCTGCTGGCAGGTGTGGGGAGGGGAAGGGAAGGAGAGGGTGAGAGGGGAGGATGGGGAGCAGGTCTGACAACACAAGGCAACAGGGCAGCAGCGGGAGCAGGACTGTGGGAGGTGAAGGCACAGCCCCTGGTGTACGTTCCATAGTCCCATCAACTTCACTAACAAAACCCAAACTCAAAAATAAAATTAAGCACTAAATCCAACCTGGGTCCATGTTGAGCACTGGCCACATGCCCCTGAAGCTGGCCCTGTTTAGGGTTTTGACTTTTTAAAACAGGCAGCATACATGTAGAAGAGATATGCTTTATATTAGGACTTCTGGCTGCAGCTTCTACTGCTAACTGGTTTATTCTTTCTCTTTCCGAGTATTAAATTACTAAAAAAGACATCTGACTGGCCCAGCTCTTTTTCTTTGTTCTTTTTTTTTCTAAATAAACCACCTATGCTGTTGGTTGCTGTTCAGAGAATGGATCGGCTCCTCTTGAATCAGGTGCCCATTCCTGGTCCTATCATTGGAGCCTGGAAGGCAAAGTCACATTTCAGAAAATATAGCGCCCTCGGCCCTCTGCTTCAGGGAAGCGATGATTAATATCTTTAGTGGGGGGCTCAACGGATATATTTGAATGAATAAAGTTAATTTATTTTTCATTAAAAAAGGTGCATTGAGACCTCTACTTAGCAATGTTTTGTTGTCAAAGTTATGGTTGCACTTTATATACAGAAGAACTAAATGTTTTGTTAAAATGTATACTTTGGTATATATTATTTTCAGAAATTTATACTGGCTGCCGTGAATTTTGTCTGAATTAGTGAAGTTTTAGTTCATGGAAAATCATGATCTTCATAGAACATACCTCAGAAATTATCTTGTTCAGCTCCTATCATTCCACAAATGTAAAATGCATTAATTCAATAATGACAAAATAGAGCAATTAAAATATAATGCCAAAGCCAGAAAGAGTAAAGAGACATCTTAATAAACTACCAAAACAAACAACCCCCCCCCACATTTCTCTATATCAAAATAAAAAAGAATTAAAAATCTAACAAAAGTACCTAAAAGGTGTGGATAAAAGAGTTAATATCCTTAACATATACGGCATTGAAATAAATCAATAAAGAAAAAAATCAATAGGAAAATTGACAACAGGCATGAGTAGACAATTCACACAAAAAGAGTACAAATTGCCAGTGAAATGTTTGATTTCACTATTTAAAAAAGAAATTAATATTAAAATAGATATAATTTTTCTTTAAGTTGGCAAAGATGCAGAGGAATGATAAAGCTGGGATTGGTCTCTATTAGATGGATCAAGAGTACTCACATGTTTAGGAGGATATTTTGGAACAGCCTTTTAAAGGTCAATTTGATAATATTTATCAAATGTGAAAGATACATGAGTTCTGACCCTAAATTTTTACTTCTAGGTTTGACTCCAAAGGAGCATTTATATATGTGGACAATGCTATAATGTATAGAATGTTTCATTCATGTATAGAATGTTGTTTGTAAAAGTGACAAATTTGAAATGTATAAAAATCTATAAGTAGAAGAAAAGTTAAGTAAATTTATGATACTTTAGTCCATTCGATGAAATATCATGTAGCCAATACAAAGAATAAGGAAAATATATATGCACCCCATGGAGAGATTTCCAAGTTATATTGTTAAATGAAAAAAAGTTAAAGAGGGGCTGGCCTGGTCGTGAGGTGGTTGGGTCTGCAGGCTGTGCTTTGTCGGCCTGGGGTTTGCAGGTTTGAAACCCAGGTGCGGACCTGCACACTGCTCATCAAGCCATGTTGTGGCAGCATCCCACATACAAATGGAGGAGGATTGGCGCAGATGTTAGCTCAGCAGCAATCTTCCTCATCGAAAAAAAAAGGAAGAAAAAAGTTAAAGAAAAACATCTATATTATGAATCCATTTGTATAAAAACTTTTATATATATTACTATAAATATTTGTTAATATCTTTTAAAGATTACATATAGTAATATAAAATAGATAATGTTATAGTACAAAATTATACAATAGCATGTATTTTGCATGTATTTGTGGGTGTGTGTAAGAAACGTTATCCGTGACCCCCTCTCAGCAGTGGCATTGGAAGGTAGCAGCATGTTATTCCTGTTCTCAAAGAGCTTACCGTCTACAAGAGGAGATGAAACTTGCTGGTCGCAAAGAATAAATAGTATGGGACGGTGTTCTTGGGTGCTTATTGAATGAAGCATGTTCATGCTCACAGGATCCCTGAGAAATAAATGTCCATCCCCATTTTTCAGATGACCAAACTGAGACTTGTCTAGAAACACAAGGTGGTGCTAAGTGCATCACCGATCATTTCCCATAGTCCTTAGACGACCAGAATTTCACAACTTCCACACCCACATGTCCCTTTGGCAGGGCACATCACCAACCCTGGTGTAAAAAAAAAAATTAAAAGTAACCCAGATATATCCTGATCACATACGTGAAAATTTGCAAAAATTTTCCAGAGAATTCTGCTCCCTTCCACTTTCTCTCTGCTGTAACGTCACAGAAGTTTTTTTTCTTTTTGAATTTTCCTCAATTTCGACAGTGACAAGATCCTTCGACAAGGCCTTGTTCTGTCACTTGCTGCTTGTGGGTTCTGGGCAAGCCCAACGGTAAAAGTGTGCCTAACAGACCTGCCTTGTTTCTCCACTTCCTCATGAAACCAGCTGTGGGGGAGCCCTTTGACTCCTATACAGCCGTGAAGATGACAAGTTTCTCTTCTATAAGACTGGGACCGGGGCTTTCTTCTTCCCACCCCTCTGACTGAAGCATCGTCACTGGGAACCAGGAAGTAAGGATGTTTTCTCTCTAAGAACCAGCTCACGTGCCTCTCCCTGCAACAGATGGAGATCTTGCTTTGCAGAGCCAGCTTGGCCAGGTGAGCAGCTGTTGCCGGGCGCCCTTATGAATAAGCGGCAATAACTCTGAGAGAGCGAGCTTAAGGCGACAGCTTAACTACTTTGCCGCAGGAGTAGGCTTGTTTTGGTTTTTCCTTAGCTTATGCCACCCCTGGATTTATTTCTCCTGCTTTTGTGCATTTGGCGATCATGTAAGTTGGCATGCACTTCGAAAACGCTCTTTGGGAACTCCAGATATTGTAACTTGACAAAATGTATGTTGGCTGGCAAAATGCACAGAGAAACAAATTTTTGTAAAATATAAGTAGGTGAGTAAACATCAGTATTTATCAAATGCCTTAAAATATGTCTGTCCTTTGTCCCAGTAATTCCATTGTGAGGGGTTTATCCCTCAGATAATCTTGGATAGCTGTGAAAAGGGGGTTCATTGCAATCTATTATTAATAATGGCAAAAATGAGAAACGAGCTCGTTGTCTAATAATAAAAATTGGTTAAATAAATGAAGGCACACCACATGATAAAATATAAACAATTATTAAAAATGATGTGGCAGATGTGTGTATTCATATGCACACGTGCACATACACAAATATACGGAGAGCTTGTCTGTTGTTAAAATTGGGTTATGAAACAATATGTGTAGTAGAATCTCATTTTGTTTTAAAATCTCCATCTTCGTATATGAAGTCTGGAAGATTATATACCAAAATGTGGACAGTTATCCCTGGATGATGATGAAAGATAAACGCACACATATACACACACAAACATGTATATGTTTAGAAGATATATACTATGTATTTTCTAAATTTTCCAAAATGATCTTATATTATTATTACACTTGAGTAATAACATGTATTTTTCTTTAAAAATAGAATTATGAAATTTAATTTTTTAAATAAAGATCAAATGTATCAACACAAAAGAATCCCCACTTACTGTATCAAGGACTCTGGTGAACGGATATAAGTAACAAAGACCTCAGATCTGCCAGGAATTATCGTTCTGGAAGTAAATCTGCAGAATTTTCAGACCTTTACATCGCTTTTGAGCGATTTTCCTAGTCCTAAATCTCTGGTCTGTCTTTGGCAGTTTTCTCCCTTTTTAATCCTTAGAGAATGGAATTCGCACATATGCTCCTTACAGATTTGTTCCACTGTATGGTAAGTGCTAAATTACCTGTTTTCCCCACAGACTGTGAGCTCCCTGTGGGCAGGGTGCCTGGCAGAGGATGTGGCACGTATAGGCTCTTCATAAATGTTGGATGAATGAATGCCCTGCCAGAGGGAGAGGTGTAAATGGAATATGTTTGCTAGAGGTTAATGGAGGGAAAGTAATCAATGTGAAAAAGTATGGAATGGTTATGGAGAAGATGATATTTGACATCACTTTGAAGGATTTGTCCAGGCAAAAGTGCAGAGAGGGAGGCCATCAATTCCAGGCAGAGGCAATAGCAGGGTGATCAACCAACCTTGTGTGCGTTGCACTGAGGTGTTTCCTGGGACACGGGCCTTTCAGAGCTAAAACTGAAAGAGTCCTTGGGAAAACTAGGATGACCGGTCATTAGAGGGTAGAACAGTGTAATCAAAGGCAGAAAGACGGAAAAGCAAATTTGGGAAACATGTTGTCCAGTTTGGCTAGAGTGTGGCTTAAGGGTAGAAAAACCGTGGATGGTAAGGCTAGTTGGGTTGGCACTTATTGAAGAGGGTCTTGAATGCCAGAGGAGACTCTTGTCCTTGATTTTGTGCAGTCAGACCCAAGGCACTTGCAAACCCCAAAGCTTCACTCCTCCAGCACACATTCAACTCTCTCTCTCTTTCTGTCTCCAATCTCTCTCTTCAAAGGCAGCCTGACACTTTTGGCTCTTGTCTCTTGACACGGTCTCTTCCCCTTATAAAACACACCTCAAAGTTTGAAACATAATAGTCAAATCCAAGTGGGAACCGCCTTCCCTTGTCAGAGGGAAGTTGCTTTCCCACTGGTGGGGACAGACCCGGCTGAGCCCTCCGTCTTCACACCCAGCCCCTCTGTGAGCAGCGACATGAGCAAGAGACGTGGCTGAGATTCAAGACACGGTTGGCGGCATCTGGGGAGCAGAGCAGAGGTGGGGGCCTCCTAGGGAGTGAGAGCTGGTGACCCTGGCCTCATTAGCACCGTGCTGCTGAGCGGAGAGCCACAGGCCACGCCTGGAACATCTGAGAGAAGCTCGTGGTGTTAGAGCATTGGAGTCTACACAGAAGGCCGTTGCCATCCGCATCCTGGTCTCTCTGTCTGTGCGCTATAAAAACTGACAGAAAGGGCCTCACTGCTGAGTTTCAGACTGAATGTTTAATGCAATTAATGCATATTTCATAGCACAATAACTGCCAGCGCTTTGCTCTGCCATCCTCCCTGGCTGAGTTATTTACACAGCCATTTTGAGCCCAGTCACAGAGGAGGTTGACAAATGAGTATCTGTGCAGCGTGTCTGGTCTTTTCCCATGCAGATCAGGGCTTCGCAACTTCAGCAAGTCCCTGAGGAGCATCTCAAACCTACCCCCCTCAGCTGGGGAATATTTCTTCCCTTGAAACCGCCACTCAAAAATCCCTTGCCTTTCGTCCTCCTCTTTTCTCCGCTCCCTAGCCCCAAGAAAAGCATAAAAAAGGGGCTTTATGCTAATATCCTCATGCCCTGAAATGAATCTTCATGATTTCTTTCGTTACAAAATTGCTAAAAATGAAGAGAGTGAGCTGTCCCCTGGTCGGTGACTGTGTTTGTTCGTTGATCAGTTCCGACAGTCCGTTTGCAAGGCGGCTCTGCCCCCAGGATGGTCTGACATAAATCGGGCTCCTCAGCTCACCTGCTCGTCACGGGGGATGGAGCTGGCAGCTTTTCAGGTTCCTGTGAAACAGATCTCTGGACCAGGAGAGCCAGACCAGGCAGCACTCAGCATTCACCATTCAGCACGAGATGGCTATCGGCTGATTCATATCTTGCGCTGTTTTTCACTTACTAGACACAAATCCCGCCCTTTGAGTCTTAGCTGTAACCTCGGATCAAACATCAAGAAGCTCCAGGTGTACTTCTCTTTGTGCGATAGTCATGTTCCTGAAAAGTTGTAGATCATATGATTTCTTTGGTAAACGGGATCCTGTTTTTCTAGTGACTCTCAGTATGGGGAGACATTCCAGGTTGGTCTTTCTCGAACTGGTGAACTTTTTCTGCCTCCCCCTCCCTCCCCTGATCCCTTTGTCAAAATTTAGTGAAAGAAAAAGAAACAAATTTAGAAAAGAACAGTTAAAAAGAACACTGAGACAAATCCTTTTATAATGCGGGAATATTCATCCTTAATAGATCTCTTTTGTCACTGTGCATTCTTAGATGCCGTTTTCCTAAATGGAGATCCATTTACAATTAAGTGCCCCAGCAGGTCAAAACAGCTGGCTGGGTTTTTTTAAAGAATGCATAAAGCTAAATTCAGAAAGTTTGATATGATGAGAAATGCATTCTTTAAAGTACAGTCTTATTTAGCAAGCTCTCCTTTGTATACTGTATTTAGATTGGAAGTCCTGCCATCAGAGAAAGCAACAGGATACTGGAAAGACCCAGCCCTCAGAGTCAAAAACTGCGTTCATCTATGATACTCAGACACTGAAGAAAATAATAACTAGCCCTCCTGGCCAATGAGAGGGTGGAATTAGACAAGGAACGTGAAGGTTTGTGAAACTCTCATGACACCAGTGAGGCAAGGCACCATCACGGAGTCCTACAGCCCTGGGCTTGAACACCAGCTCCGCCTCCTACCAGCTGTGGGACTTTGACTTACTTGTCTTCTCCAAGCATTACTTTCCTAACTATAAAATGGGTTTAAAATAAAACCTACATATAATGCCATTTTGAGGGTTACATGAAATAATGCACATAAGCCCCTTAGCACGGTGCCCGACCATCACAAGCATTCAATAACTACTTGCTTAAACAAGGCAGAACTGTGGTTTGGTCTGTTTTGATCTTCCCAGCCTCTCTTTGAGGATGGCAGGACATAGGGCATTATTCACCCCATTTTGCAAAGAGGACATTGGAATCCAAAGAACTTCAAGGTCTTTCCAGATCACACAATGAGTGAAACGGGAATAAAGTCCAATGAGCTCCAAGAGCTTAAGGGTTGTGACACTTTCCCTTGCCCCTTGGACACAGGGAAACATTGCAGAAAATGAAAGTCCTCACTTCCTTGAATCCGGTTGTCTGTCCTGAACTGATCAGGGCTGGAGAGAGAAGGAGCCAGCTTCACACTCCCTAGATGTCAGGCCTCTGAAGTTTAGGCTACTCCTGTCCCTTCCCCAACATGGAAGGGATGCTTAAATGGTAAGAGCTTCCAATTATGGAGGGCTCGCTTTTTGCCAGGGATTGTGCTAAATGTTTACCCACATGAGCGCCACCCTTTGTGGATTTAACAAATGGCGAACTGGGCTCAGAGAGGTAGGGTGACCTGCTAGAGGGGCTAGCTAGCAAGGGGTTATGCCATGACTGAAATTAATTACTTTAGTGAGTTGTCTCCAATAGGATTTCAATCTCTTCACTATGTGCTGATTCAAGTTCAAGTTCAAGATTCCCTCAAGTATTAACAATCAAACCTGACGTATCGTCAGGATTGCCTGAGGGGCTTATAAAATAATGCAGATTCCTAGGTACTTTCCTTGAAGACTCCAATTCAGTAGGTCTGGGTGGGGACCAAGAATCTGTATTTTTAAGAACCCTCAGGTGGATCTTTTGAACAGCCAGGGTGGGAAGCCATCTTTAGGGCACATGCCCAGCTGTCCTCTGGAGCATCTAATCTTACAGACGGGTCAATTCACTACTTCCTTGTCCTATGAGACCGTTCTTATTTCTGGTGCCTTCCTCACCTTCAGGCTCAGAGTTTCAGTCTGTACATCAAACATTTATGGAGCGCCTACTGTGAGCAGGACACACGGGGCCTAAGAGACCAATAAGTTACGGCCCCTGAGCCAGCCGTGTTTATGGCCTAGGGGTTGACGTGTCTGCAAGTTTCTGGAAATGTGTTTCTTTGTAAAGGTTTTAAGTTATTTTGCCTGTGTTTCTTGTGTCATCTGTTGTCTCAAGAATCCAGGGCTGGTTCCCTTTTATCTGTGTTTTCACAACAACCCATGCAAATTAATAACACCTAGTACCTAGCTCCATGCCAGTAAAAATGGCTGATGGCATGAGTTTGAACAAAATACAAAATTCCCTCTTCAGAAGGAGTTCAGAATTCACTAGTTAGGGATCTCTGGTCTGGCCCACAGAACTTTTTACCAGAGTTCTTTTCTAACTCCCAATATGCAGCAACTCAGCCTTCTTCTTTCTAAGTGCACCTCCTCCTGGACCACCATTCACATACCCAGTGAATTTGGACAGAGGCTGGGAGAGGAGCTGAGAAGGAGGAGGCACATGCAGTGATTCTGAACTCTAGTTCCACATCAGCACCACACGAGACACTCCTAAATTATACTGATGCTTGGGTCCCCCAAAGTCCAATGAAATCACACCTCTGGGGTAGAGTCTGGGCAAGGGGTTTTTATTAATTTTTTAAAGACCCCCAGGTGATGCTAAAGTGCAGCCAGTTGAGAAGCACTGGCCCGGCAGGAGAGAACTGGGCTAGGAATTGAGAGGAGACCTGGGTTCAACTCCAGCCTGTGGGTTCATTTATAAGACGCTCTCCTTGGCTGAGCTTCTTTCCACAACAGTAAGATGAGGATGCTAGAGTGGATCTCTCGTGGACCAGTCTCTCTATTTTCAGCTGTCACATGCTACGTTTTAATGGTCTGAGGTCAGCTCCGATGAAGAGGGAGGGTCGGATGGGGAATAACAACAGAGACCTTGTTCCCTCACAAGGGCCTAATGCACGGAGGGAGGCAGGCAGTGAGAGGAAAAGAACAGGAGCTGGATGCTAATTGGAAAGGATAAGGGATATGTCGAGTTGTCAGTTTCATTCGCAGGGACCTGGTCTGTAAGGGCTGGGATAGCACTGGCAGATCACAGGAAGGATCTTGGGCATGCCAGCTTCTGTCCTCTCTTCTGTCTGTCTATCTGTTGTCGTGCCGCTCTGTGGCAGAGGGCCTCTGTTTGTTTTCTTAAGATTATTAAGTCCTTCTAAGTCTCCCTCAGCAGAGCCTCTGATTGAAAGTGACAAACAGAGGCTACCCTATTTAAGAGCTGCCGCTTTGCATTAGCAGAAGGATCAGTTCAGTTTGGGGGACAATTTACTGATGCATTTAAAAGCTTGATCACAGAGAGATGAACAGGTGTACACAGGGGCGGGGTGGGGTGTACAGAAAAGAAGTCCAGTTGGAGAAGAAGTGACATGGCTCCATTTTTAGTTTACAGGGTAGCTCGACCCAGGTCAGACCCATTGCCCTCATCCAAAAGAGCAAAGTAAAGTGAAAGACTGGGCAATGAGGAGGTGACTTTGGGTGGTATGAACAGCTGACTGAGGGTCCTAAGGGCCAATGGACAGAGGAGTGTGACCATCTGTCCGTTGCTGAATTAGAGCTCAACCCTCAACACAATTTAAAGCAAAGTATTCTCAATGCCTTCTCACCTCTCCTTCTCCCACATGAGGACCTCTCTTCCTACACATGCAATTTCTTTTCTCCTCTTCATTCTTCAGTAGAGCACCTACCGTATGACAGGCACTGTCCTGAACACTGGGGACACAAGGATGAACGATTGGTACTCTCCCAAGGACTCTAGGAGACAGAATGGTAATCAAGAAGTAGTGTCACATGTGATGGGTGCTAAGGAGAGAGAAATTGGAGTATTGGGGGCACAGAGCACTCACCAGCTGGGAGAGTAAAGAAGGATGCTGAAGCTGATTTTTGACATTAGGAAGAAGGAAGTTATTCCAGAAAAAGAGAAGGTGGAGGCCCAGATTTGCATATTCCACTCAGAGAATTACATGTTTTTCAATATAGGGGGAAGAGAAGTGGAAGAAAAGCTACAGAGGAAGGTAGGAGCCAGATCACAAAGGATGTCATAGGTTTAGTTGAGTTAGAACTTTATCTGAAAACTAAAAGGAGTATTGAAAGCCTTTTGAGAACGATATGACCTGACATATATTTTACGGGAGCAATATGCAGGATACATTAGAAATAGATATGACTGGAGAAAGAAGAAAAAACCTACTTCATACTAAAATGTAGAGGGCTATTCCAATGAAGCCATAGGTTAAAGAGGGAGATGTTTTTCCAGGGCATTCTGAAACCATGTAACATAGGCAGATAATTTCCATTTGTACTAAGAATCTTTCTCTCCCCTTGAGCTTCTAGGCCTGGGCACAGGGTAGACACTCCAGTCTCAGAATTTCTTTTTCTTTCTTTCTTCTTCTTCTTTTTTTTTTCATGATGAGGGAGGTTGGCCCTGAGCTAACATCTGTTGCCAATCTTCCTCTATTTTTCACATGTGGGTTGCTGCCTCAGCATGGCTGACGAGTGGCATGTCTGCACCAAGGACCCAAGCCCACGAACCTGGGCCGCTGAGCAGAGTGCACTGAACTTAACCATTACGCCATGGGGCTGACCCCTCAGAATTTCTACAGATGGTGCTTATAAGAGTGGCTGACCTTGACTGGGAAACATGCCTATCTCATGGTCAGGAGCCACACATGCCAGGGATATGTCTTCAAGTTGCAGAGTCAAACCTTCATCCCTTCCATCTTCCGACACCCACTGCAGTGTCTCTAGTCTGAGCTTTGTTAGTCTGTCTTGTTCCCAACTGGCCGACAGATTCTCCTGTCTTTTCTCTTCAGCACTGATTAGATTTACCAACAGTGAAAATCTAGGTGGCTTCTTGGAGAAGCAATATAATCCACTGTCATTTAGAATATCTGACTGTGTGTTCCCCAGAGAAAACTTGACTTAGCTACTCCTGCCTTATTCTGCAGTCCCCTGGCAGATGGGAAGTTGAAGCAATTTTTCTAATCAGAAATAATAGTGAAGGACATCTCACTGGACCACTGATCCATGATTATGAATCCAGCATATGAATTCCAGTTGCTGTCAACCCTGCGCGAGAGCTGTAAATCAGAATCACATGGAAACTTCCGTCTTCATGGTTTTGGGCCCATGACAGATTCTCAGTGTGGAGCATTGCAGGCTCTCCCATGCATAGCTCTCTCTACCCAGGGTTTGTCTATTGCTGCACAGTTTCTGTGGCGGTTCTTTTCTCCATTCCCGATACTATATCCTCAGCAGATTTCTCTAGAATTGGGTAGAAGATAACATGTTTTATCTGCATCAGTGCTTTCACTGCCTGAATGTTTGCTGACCCGCACCAGCAACCAAGGAACCAGAGTCTATCGTCAACCAGAGGAGCAAACAAAAAGAAAGCCTTTAACTGGTCTGAGCACACCTGAACCAATATCATCTTTCAATCTGAAAGGCCTTACTAAGAAATTGAATATCTGTAAGGTCTGCATCAAAATAAATTCTGACCAGTTGTATCTTAGGGAGTTCTGTTTTCCCTTAGATTTATTGAAATTATATGATGCATAAGTCTAGTTCTTTTCCTGAAAAATTCTTTACCTAACTATATTCTCCCTCAAATTGCAATTTCAATCTTAATGTGATCTCTTTGAGGTTCCCATGATTTTCTCATAAGTCACCATGGCTCATACTGGGCCACATTCACATCTGTTACCTATAAGTCAGCATCCAGGGGTTCATACACACTCAGCACCAAGGCTGATCATTCTAATTTGGGGTACAGGTGGTGACTACTCCCTAAGTCCAGAATTCTAGACATCAGTTCCACCAAATTGTAATTTTATTTAACTATGAACCACGTGGTCCAGTTCCATTGGGCTACTGCTATTTAAAAAAGTATCAATAAGCAACAGTGTTTCAAATTAAGTGAAATTCTCTACTTAGCGTTTTTAAACATTTTGTCTTTCTTATTCGCTGTTATAGCCCCAACATCTAAGATGATGACTGACATGTACTAAATGCATAATAAATTTTCATTAAATTAATGACTAAATTTAAGGACCATGCCAATTTATCCTTCCCTGACTTTTTTCCTTTCATCCGCTACCATATGTACAACAGCTCCTCTTGAGATCTTTACCACAATCTCTTTCTCTGTCCTTTGCCCCATCTCAGCCTTAAAAGGTAGGAGAGGGGGCTGGCCCAGGGACATGGTAGTTAAGTTTG
This sequence comes from Equus caballus, assembly GCF_041296265.1. NCBI lineage: Eukaryota > Metazoa > Chordata > Mammalia > Perissodactyla > Equidae > Equus > Equus caballus. The sequence continues at coordinate 22,444,755 of NC_091688.1, read as the reverse complement.
CACACTCCCACTTTGGTGACCTAGGGTTCATGAGTTTGGATCCCAGGTGTGGACCTACACACTGCTCATCAAGCCATGCTGTGGCAGTGCCCCACATACAAAATAGAGAAAGACTGGAGCAGATGTTAGCTGAGGGACAATCTTCCTCACCAAAAAAAAAAAAAGAAGAAGAAGAAGAAGAAGAAGAAAAGAAAAGGTAGGAGAGAAAAAAGACCAAATGACCCAGCTAGAGGAAAGGCTGGAAACACTTCTTCTCCCTGAGTTGTTTTGTCCCATCATATAGAGACTGCCCCATAGTCACCAATGAGTTTTCAGTGGAGTATGTTTTGGCAGAATGATTGTGATTTTGGAGACCTGCTCCACTCAGTCTAGCATGAGTAAGTTGACTGGTCCCCTATGTAGAAAGTCCTCCCAAAGAAGGTTAAGACAGTTCTCTTTCCTTTCTACCCCACAGCTGGACACTCATGGGATAAGAAATGTTGCATTTTAGAAAATGAAAATTCTAGCTGTCTGTTTTAAAGAAGTAAACAGAGACAGAAGAGTATATACTGGACTTTGGGCTGGCCCCTGAGTTTTCCCTCGTATAACCTAACTCCATACTCTGGCGTTGTTGACTTCCAGCTTCTAACATCATGATGGAAGTATTCAGGTAGAGAAGGATGAGACACGCCCATGGAAGTGCAAAGCAGAAAACTAAGAAATGAGACTGAGAATGGTGTTGGAGGTCCACAGGAATCTGTCTGAGGTGGTCATAAGACAATGAACGTCTTCAACTAACGAAGTACCATGGTCAGATCTGCATTTAAATGGGTCATTATTACTATTCTGATTGTTTTCATTTTGGTGGCTTTATAGAGGATAGATTTGAGAGAGGTAAGGTTAGAGGCAGGGAGGTCAGTCAGGGGGTTGGAACTAGAACTGGGGTGGGAAAGATAGTGAGGATGAGGCAGATTTTGAGAATTTTTTTTAAGAAGGTACAACTGACAGGACTTAAAGTTTGATGGCATTTGGGTGGAGCAAGATGGATTCTCAGGTTTGGCCTGATGATGGATGGATGGAAATGCCAGCAGTTGAGGTTGGAAGTGGTGGGAGAAATATTGTTTCCGGATGAAATGATGCATCCGTTATTGGATATGTTGAGTGGTCCAACCAGGTAAAAATAGCTAGCCCACTGTTGGTTATACAAGTGTGAAGCTCAGGGCAAAGTTTTGGACTGTAAATATTGATCTGAGAGTTGTTACTTTATGTGTGGGAATTAGAAGACTCAGAGAGAGTGAATAAGGTTAGAAGATAAGAGAGTCTAGGATAAAACTCTAGAATGCCTGTATTTCATGGGTGGGTAGATGAAGAGGTCCCCACAAAAGAGAAGAAGGAATAATAAATCAGAGAGATATGAGGAAGGCCAAAGGAGGATGGAATCACTAGCTAAGATAACCTAAATTTTAAGAAGGGCATTTTCAATGTGTCACTTTAGTAAAAAGGTGTGATAAAGATTTGAATTTGGCAACTGAAAATTTCCAATGACTTTGGCAAGAGAAGTTTCAGTAGAGTAGTGAAGGCTGCAGCTAGATTGAAATTAGTTTGAGAAAGAGAAGGATGTATAGAAGAGAAGGAGATACAGAAGTGGAGGTCCAGAGTATAGACAAGTCTTTCAAGAAGTGGATGAGAAAGAGAGGAAAGAGATCAGTTCATGGCCAAAGAGGGATGTGGAGAAGAATTTTAGTTTGCTTATTTTATGGGATGGGATATGTTGAGCATGTTCATAGGCTGAGGAAGAGGTTGAATATGACCAATGGGGCAAAGTCTTGAAGGTATGGGAGATGGTGGAGTCAAGGGCATCATGATAAGTCTTGAAGAAGAAGAGGGACACCTCATCCTTTGGTGCCAGGATGGGTGTGCTTAAAGACCCCTGGATAGATGGGAACTGTGGATGGAAAGCTGAGATTCATCACCCTCACTGGCCTCAATTTTCTTCGTGAATAAAAATATCTGGTTGGAACTGAGTGCTGTGGAAGGCTCGGGTTGTCCCCCTTCTTCTCTGTGCTCTCCAGTTAAAGCTGCCAATAATCACACACGAATGGCTCGTTCCTGACCACAGAGCGAGTTCCCATCCATTGTCCTGACTGAGCCCCACGGCTCTCCGAAAGTGAATAGGGTAGAAGGTTTGAATCCACAATACTGTTGAGTGACCCTGGCTAACTTGGGACTTGCTCAAGGTTACAAAAGGAATGAGTAGAAATGCTTGAATGGGAAGCTGCTCTGCCTGCCCCATCCTTCAGCCAACCCACAAGCAGGAGGGAAGGAGGGATGTGCGTGATTCAGTGGGACCATCCCCACCGCCGACAAATGACAGGAAATTAGAAGAACAGGTGCACTCCGCAGCTTCCAGGTCAGTCCTCGCCTGGCAGGTGCAGCCCAGGTGCAGATGTTTGCAAACACAGCCAGGCCCCCATCCCAGCCTGGGGGAGGGTGGCAGGCACTCACTCTCCATTTGTTATGCTTGGCTCTTCTTGCACAGGGAATCTGCTGTCTGTTCCTGAGAGCAAGGAGCCTTTGATTCTGGAGGAGCGGTGCTGTTCCCGACTTTGATCTCTCACAAATCAGGTCTTTGCACACTCCCAAGAGAACGTTTTACATTTTAAAGGCTTGGAGCTGGCTGTCTCTTTTACTCACCTTCCCCCCACAGCTCATCCTTCCAGCAAAATGGGCCCCTGGGCAGCCTGCCCAGGACAGAGTCAGTGACAACAGGCTGCCCAAGAGAGCTCCTGAGTGAATGAACAAGCTAGCGGCAGCCTGGATGGCAGACTGACACAGTCCCCTCCTTCGGCGTGGGGCAGAGGGGAGCATCCACTGTTAAGGGCAGAAGAGTCAGAGTAACAGAAATTGGGAAGCCTTGCTCACCTGTGCAAACAGCAGAGGGAAATTGTCAAAGCTCTTACAACATTACCACTGAGGCTTCAATGCCTCTGTGCGGTGGGCCGGGTAGGTAAGGCAACCTCCATTTTGCAGATGATAAAACTAAAACCGGAGGCAAGTCACCTGAACAATTTTGGATTAGGCAGATCCAAGATTATAACACGTACCTTCACACTGCTTACCCTCTACCCCGTTAACCATTCCAAAGGTTCTTTAGCTAGAGCCAGAAGACCCCAAACAGGCTTTCCAGGGCAATGCCAGCCAGGACAGAGAAGAGTGCCAACCTTATAATTTTTAGACTTGATAACAACAAAGTACTGAACTTGGGAGTTAGAAGAAGTGCATTCTGGGGCCGGCCCGGCGGCATAGCTGTTGGGTTCACACTCTTCGCTTCAGCGGCCTGAGGTTCACTGGCCCGGGTCCCGGACACAGACCTACATACTGCTTACCAAGCCATGCTGTGGTGGCATCTCACATATAAAGTAGAGGAAAATGGGCACGGATGTTAGCTCAGGGCTAATCTTCCTCAAAAAAAAAAAAAAAAAAAAAGAAAAGAAATGGATTCTGATTTTGGCTCTCCCATGTATCAGCAGTTGGAATCTTGAACAAATGACATAAACTTTCTGAATTGCATCTGTAATAAAACCTGTCTGCCTGTACCACAGGGAAAATTGAACAAAGTAAATTATTTGAAATTCCTTGTAAATTGTTAAGTGCTCCAAGCAAGTAAGAAAGTTATTTGTCTTCACTCTTATTTCTCTCTGGAATCTCACTGGCATTGGCCTGGGGTCTTAGGCGTCAGGAGTCTCTCTAGTTTGTCTTCAAGCAAGGCCAGAAATAGAATGTCCTCAGCATCTACCTCTCAGGCTTTTCTGGATGAGCATTACTCTCCATTGTCCTGTATTTATCCTAAGAATGTTAGAGAGAGGTGGAACAGACCAACCAACCCCTGTTACAAGAAATCCATATCTTGAGGTCCTGAGGCCAGTGCTTTTTCCAGAATATACAGAGTCTGGAAAAGTGCATTTTTCTCCCTACCCCTGACCAGCACCCTCACCAGGTCCTCTTGGACTGAGAAAAACTCTGTAGGTATAAGCTCACAATTTAGCTCGGCTCAGGAGGACCAGTGAACTGGTTAGCAAACAAAAATGATTTCCCTTAATCAGGGCTGGTCACACATGAGAGCTGTAACTGTCCGAGTTCCACCTGCTACTTTCTAATCCTCTTCCCCGACTGCCCCACCCTCTAGGGACCTTGGCCTGGCCCTCCCCAACACTCCATTCCCCACCTGTTGCTGTGATTTCTTTGGTGGTGGGCAGGGGCAGCGGCCTCCCAGAAACCAAACACGGGCAGGGGCAGAGCCAGCCTCCCTCCCCTAACCTGGGAAAGCTGGCTGTACGTGGGGAAGTCCTCCCTACCTAGAATGACCTGGACATCCTTTCCAGGCACCACCTTACAGCCATGAGAAAGGGCCCCCTTCCCAGTATCATCCAAAGAAAGTAAACACCGACTTCCTGAGACCAGGTTGCAGGCTGGATGAGAGCGGAGCTGCTGTGTGTGAGATTTTGCATTCATCGCCCTGGCTTTTCTGTCCACGCAGTCTAATCTGCTTACTATTCCCTGTGCACGCCCTGCTTCTTCCTGTCTCATGTCTCTGCTGATGTTTGTCCCTTGCCTCAAATACACTCTGATATTTATAAATCTATTTCACTTAGCATTTCAAAAGGCTTTCAATCTATGATCTCATCCAATTGGATCATATCATGATCCTCACAGCAACCTGGGAGGTTTTTGTTATTGCTATTATTTAAATTATCATTCCCTGTTACATTTGAGGAACTGAGGCCCAGAGAGGCTCAATGACTTGTTCAAAGTCACATCAGTAGTTACAGAAAGAGCTGGAATTAGAACAAGGACTTTGTGACTCCCCCTCCTGGGGCTTCCTCACTACCCCATGCTGTGCCTCTTTCATCACTAAAACATCTACCTTGGAGCCTCCAGAAGCTGCCTGTAACTCAGCCGCTGGGATTATTTTTGCCTGTCCAGCATGTTCATCCCTATTGGGTTATAGTACCCCAATTTTCCCTTGAGGAACCACCCCCACCACTCCAGCTCATGTGATTTTGTGGGACTGACCTCATCCCTTGGTTCTGTGAGTCAACGTGTGGTCAGAGCTGGCCAATCCGAGCAGTGTATCCCCCTGGCCATAGCGGTTGGTTGAGAGAAGAACATGTGACCAAAGCAGGCACAGTGAAGTGCAATCCCAGGTCTTCTGCTGGAGTTGTCTGGGAAGAGACTCTTTCTGCTGAGATTTCTAAATTTGTAGAATGTAAGCATGGAGTTATAGGGCCACCACTTGGAGATGCCTGCCTGAGGTTAAGCTGACCAAGAGGAATGCAAAGTGTAGCAGGGACCCAAGGGAGCCAAGTCCTGAAGACGTTGTTCAAGTTGATGGATTCCACTGTGTCTGAAGCCATTTTGAGCCAGTTGACTGAAGCTGGCTTGAGTTGGGTTTCTGTCACCTATATCAAAAAACAGAGCCTTGAGTCAGCCCTGATGGCCTAGTTGTTAAAGTTCAGTGCACTCCACTTTGGTTGTCCCAGTTTGGTTCCCTGGCATGGAACCACACCACTCGTCTGTCGGTAGCCATGCTGTCATGGTGGTTCATGTAGAAGAACTAGAAAGACTTACAACTAGAATATACAACTTTGTAGTGGGGCTTTGGGGAGGAAAAAAAAAGAGAGAGAGGAAGATTGGCAGCAGCTGTTAGCTCAGGGTGAATCTTTCCCAACAACAACAACAACAACAAACAGAGTCTTGATTAATTTAACACCCACCCCCCAACACACACACACTCTTTGTAAATCCTCCTTTTATTCCTTGCTCCTACATCCCCTTCTACAGTCCACCTACCTGTTGCCCTGGGTTAAAATGTTGGCAGTATTACGTGCTGAGTCTTTCCCATACTCTATTACAAGCAGTTTGAAGACAGGAACTTTCTTCTCTCTTCTCTTCTTTATACAGTAGAAAGAACACAGCCTTTGGAACCAGAACACCTGGTATGAGTCCTGCCTCCACCACAGCTGAATGTTCTTGAAGGGATAACTTTATTTCCTTGAAACTCATTTTTTTAAAAAAATCTATAAGACAAGACTTAAAACAGCAAACTTACCTTTCAGCCTTATTATGATTACCAAGTGAGGTCATGTATATGAAAGTTCTTTTCAAGCTTTAAAATGCCGTTCCAATGTAAGAGATTACTTGGAACACTGTCTGGCATATAGTGTGTACTATGAAAGTGTCTGTTAAATTGAAAAGTAAAAATAATTGTGGAACTCAGCTTTGGTGTGTTGCCATCCATTGCTTGAATTGTTTGCTTTATGAGCAGGTTGATGGCAAATTGGGAACAGAGCATTTGGATGCTCCAGTGATTTTCTTGTTGAAAACTTGTCATTGGAGTTCCTCGTTACCTGAGCATCCATCACCAGGTGAGAGAAGATATAGTCTATGGGGGAGGTGAGAAGCCATAAGGCATCTCTTCCATCTTCCATTTACATTGAGGCCACACACAAGGCTGGCCTGAGCACCATCCCTGAGTGGGAGCTGGTGTTGGAGGGGAATAAAACTGGGGAGTGTTTACCATCTTAGGAGACAACTGCTCAATCCAGTCCCCCAGTCTGCCAGCTCTCCCCATCCAGAAAAAAGTGCCAACGGAGAAGCAAGATCAGCTTAGGACATTGCCCTCTGGAAGACAACCATGCATTTCAACAGCCTCTGGCAGAGCTTCTTGGTGGCCGCAAAGCCTTTGCACGCACACTTGAGGGGATGTGTGGTGGCCTTAGTTCTTTGTTGGTTCCAGCTGAGAAAGAACTCCTGAGTTGGAAACTGAGGTCAGGGTAGTTCAAAAGCATGCTCCTGGTATCGTCACCCTTTTTAGATTCCTGGCCATTCACCCAGGTGAACTTCACTCAGAGAATTTGAAAATGCCCCGAGGAAATAGTTGTTTATTAAATCATTTTGTGTGGAGGATCAGGAGAATTGAATGTCTTGGTATTATGTTGGGAACTTCCTTCTTTTTTTTGCCACTAGTTTTGAGCACTTGTCTATCCTGGACCCAGTAATGAGCTCATGACATGTGTTATATCATTTGATTCTCAGTTTGTCTCTCTGAAGGAGGTCCTACTATTTCCCCACTATAGAGAGGTTTAAACAACTCACAGAAGGTCCCATTGCTAGTAAGTAGCAAAGTTGGGTCTTAAACCCAATTTTATTTCATTCTAGGGTCTGAGCTCTTCCTAGTTACCACCCTATCTATTCTGAGAATCCGTGGGGCCCATGTCTCCGTCTTAACAACTGGCACTTCATTGAATTACGTACAATATCACATATATGTACGTGTATATTATACAACACAAAAAACTCATCAAAGTTAGAGATTGAGCACTATCTTCTTCTGCATTTCTAGCAATGATAACCAAAGGGAAAAATGCCATGCAATGGTATAAAGGTGGGTGGGCGGAGTGAGGCAGACACAGAAAGAAATGCACTAGAGGGTTTCTGGTCTCAAGGACATGACAATCTGGCGATTGGAGATAGGAGAGACACAGCATAAATATATGAAAGCCTAAAAATTATAATAAGAAAATGTGTAATACAGCCATGATTATTGACGAGTGATAAACTCATGAAATGTTAATTTGTGTAGAGAGATAGATGTCTTTGGGCTGGTTCACACTGGAATATCACTAAGTTTTTTAGTTCTGACTCCCTATTTTACTCCTTCTCTGATTCCAAGGGAGTCTCTGTGACACAGTGGCCTCAGTCCCATCCAGACCCTGTACTGTGCGCCCTTGTGGGGAGATGCTGAGTAAGCCCTAGTTTATGATGATTGATGACCGCTCCCAGATTACTCTCGGCCTGTGTGTGGCCCTGAGCTTCCTCAATTTTAATTTAATTAGCTTCCTCCTTTCTCCAGCTTCTCCCAGGGAAATCAAGTTCTTGTTGCTTCTAAGAAATGCTTTGCAAGTTCCCACCCTTTTGGAAGGCGCCCTCTGGAATGTGGAGGCCACGGTCAGAGAGGAAGTGGTTCTTCCTCTGCCTGAGTGTGCCCTGTTCCCTCCTACTTCCCCTTCTCCAAGCTCAATTCAAGGTCAACCCTAGGAGTCTTGCCTGTATCCTACTTGGGACAGTCCTTAGGTTCCCAGGTGTCATAAATACTCCTCATATCACTTCTTTCATTTTATTGGCCTGATTGAACTTCTTCTTCCTCACTCCCCACCCTCCTTGCACTATCTCTGGTTCTCTGATCCTTCAGTCTCCATAGCTGGGCACCTCCCGAGCGAGGTGCTTCTAACATGCCGGAGGTAAATCAATTTGCTTTCACCTCTCTCAGATAAGGAGCAGGTAGGAAGGATCTGAAGCAGGTAGGAAGGAATAACTTAGCTGCCTGTGTTTCCAAAACTTTGTGGACCTGATGGGTGAAGGTTGTCACACTGTGTTGTTGCCCTTTCCCTAAGAGGACTATCCCAACTGCTCCTTAGGTCAAACTCCCCCAAACTCACTATCTTGCTGTCCCTCTCTCTCTTTCTTGAAGGCATGTATGTATTATATGGAATTCTGTTGATTCAGGATCCAGCGCAGGGGTAACCATGAAGCAAGTGGAGTTTTCTTGGCAGTCCCTCACCTCCCCGTTCTGAACCCCCCTCCCAAATCTGAATTCCCCACACTCAGTCATCCAGGCATCACAACACAATCGCCGCCGGCTCTGGAGTGAGCCTCTCCAGCTTCTTATAGAAAGTACATTTTCATAAAACTGGGAATTCTCCCAGGACTATGGTCTACTTTCCCTCTAACTAATGTTACTCTTTTTTTTTTCATTTTGGGGGAAGAGAGAGACAGAGAAAGGGAAGGCTGAAGAGAAGGGGATAACAGTGGGATCCACCCCTTGCAGGTAAATCCAAGTAACACTGTACGGAAATGCTACATTGTGTGCTGAAGATTCCTCACTGAATGTTCGTCCTCCTCTTCAGAGCTCCTGAAAGCGGTCAGAGGAGGGCTCCCCGACTAACCTGGGGCTCCTCTCCTCCCTATGTCTGGAACGTAGAGGTAACGCTGGGTCAACCCTCTGCACAGGTGTCTGGGAACTAGGCTGGAATGGAGGAATGAGAGTCTGTGTGTCCCCCAAAGGTCCCTTCTCTTTTGCCTCCCTTTTGGCTTCAGTGCTTCCTCACCTTCCTCCACCCTCAGCCCCAAGACTAAGTCTGGAGACGCTTTCACAGGACCCACTGCTGGCTGAAAGGACAAGCTCCAAAGATACACCTGGTGCTACCACGAAGTAGCTTTCTGCCTTTTAGGTCCCCTCCCTACAGGGTATTTGAAGATCAGGGTTCTTGCACTGCACTACCATGATTCCATAGTCCAATTCGATTTCATTCTATTAAACTCAGGATTGCATTTACTGAGTCCATGTAATGATGGGTGGGGTAAGGCAAGAACCTAACTTCTCAAAGCTTTGCTTTCCTTGTTTGCAAACTGTGGACTAGATCAAAGGTTCTCAAACTCCTCTGCACTTGAGAATTGCTGGAGTGTTGTTGAAAAGCCACTTCATGTCCCAGATCTTTGGGATGCCATGCCATGTTTCTGTCGCAAGGCCCAGGAGTCTGCATCTCAAACCAATCTCAGGTCATTTTGGTGTAGATCATCTGGAGAACACCTTTTGAGAAACACTGGGTGGGGTGAGGTGGTCTCCAGGCTGAATGTCTATGAATCAACTTACATGAGCCCTTCCTTCAATGACTAGGACAGAGCCCCCCTAGAGGGCAAGAGCCTGCCTGTTAGCCCTACAGGAAAAGGGGGTTGGGGTTTTCATTTAGGCATTTTCCCTCAAAGTGGAGAGTCAACTTGGAGGATGAACTTTATGCCTAGTCAGGTGGCTGCTGGCAGGTGAGACGTCTCATGTGCTGATAACCAGTCCCTTCCCTCAAATATTTTTATGGATTAAACCTCTTGAGTTTTGAAGGCTTCAAGAATCCTTGTATTACGGTTCAAATTCTCCTGGAATACATTATTAACCAAAAGTAACTGAACAACTCCAAAAGATGGGTTTTTTCCCAGAAGAACGTTGGTAATACCTGCTTCGTGCAAAGTGTGTAGGGCCCAGGTGAGCCACAGGTTTGGGTCTGCAAAACCACGAGGACAAGAGATATGTGGAATGAAGAGGGAAGCCAGCCAAGGCCTGAGCGGGGTGCTGAGTCTGGAGGTGGGCAGTGTCAGCTTTCCAAATTGGAGGCTTTTAAGTCCTGCCCCTCACGGTGTGGTCCAGGGGCAGGAGAGCAGTGTCATGGAGCATGGGTACTGTCGGACTTTCCTGAAGGGGTCTCCCTCCTGTGCTCCAGCTCTCCATCCTGCAGGGCTCTTCTCCAGGCGCATCCCCTGGCCTCTCAGCCCTTTCTCGCACCATACACACGCTGGCTGGCTCCTGCGCTCTGTGCTTCCTGGGTTTCCTTTGCGCTGGTTGAATGGTTTGTGTTTGTCTGTTGCGTTGAAAGGCCCTTGGATGTTTATCTTGTCTCTCCAACCAGACAGCGAGGTCCTCAAGGGCTTCTGTTTCTTCTCTTTTGTTTCTTCCCACAGTGCTCAGTACGATGCTCAGGAAAGATATTTTCTAATTGTTTCTTTGTCTGCCGAACAACTGACGCCTACTTCTACCTAACAGGCCATTTTCCTTATGGCAGGTGAATCAGTAGATTTTCTGGCAGGGAGGGAGAGGAAGAGGGATTAGAGAACCAGATGCTGCCTGTCCTCCCTATTCCCTCCAGAATATACCATCTCATTAATCAGCCACTAGACACATAACTGTTTGTCCCTGTAATACGGCCACCAAGTTCACTGACTGGCCAATCAAAGGGAGCTTCCACCTTGGTCTCCTAGAGTTGGAAGCAGAGTGGACTGAGCTAAGACAAGGTGATTTCCTTCTCCTTTGAAGAAGCTTCTGTCTGCCCTGGTGGTTTAGAGCCTGGACGTTAAAGTTAGGCAGATATAAATTCCAATTCTGTCTCTACCTGTTGCCAGCTGTCTTGCTTTTCACGAATTTCTCGATCTCCGTGAGCCTGAGTTTTCCTCAGTTGAAAAATGAGGATAAAAACAAAGTATCTCATAGGTTTGTTGAGGGGGAATACACGAAATAATGCAATTGAAATACTTTACCCAGTGACTAGCACAGAGTGGGCACTCCAGAATGTCAGCCATTGAAGGAGCGCTAAAAAGGCTTTCTGCTTTTGTGAAAGCCCAAGGCCCTCTGGGCTGCTGCCTTCTTTACCATCCTGCCAACTCCCCTTGACTGCTTTACCTTCCCCTCCATCTGTTGGTGGACATAATCAGAAGAGCAAGAGAGAGTGTGAGGGAGACCCCTCTCCTCTCCCTGGAAGGGCCCCGGCTCCAAGAGCTGCCCACTCCCTATTCTTACAAACTGAACCTGCAAGCTCCAGGAATCAGGCAATGTCCCTTCCCTTCCTCTGGTCAGCTCATCCACTGGAGCCTCCTTGGCTCAGGGCCACCCCTGAGGCACCCCATCCTCTGCTCTGCTGAGCCAAATTAAAACTGGTGGGCTCGGCTTTAATTGAAAATCCCCAATCAGGACAGTACAAAGAGATTCTCTTTTTAATGTAAACCTCCAAATGCAAATACTTGAGCGGATGCGTGGTCCTCTTATCTCATGTTTTTCTTTCCTGTCTGAAGCTAACTCCTCTTGTGAGACCTTGGGGTCCCGGTAAAGAGGCCTCTTTGCAATCGTACTTTACACATTTGTGCAAAGGGACTCCTTAGTGGGTTGGTAAGTACCCTTAAAACAGATTTTATAAATATTTCAAGCAGGATTTTCTATTAGATTCCATCTTTTAGAAACTTCTGCTGCTATCTAGGTAGGCAGTTTTTCAAGGATATACTTCCTTTTAGTTGAAATCACAGTCTCAGAGAAATGCCTCTGCCTCCAAACTACCTTCTAAACAGTATGCTTGACCCAGGAGTCCAAATTAAATTACTCTATGTTTTAATGATGGAAAAGATCCAGGGAACAAAATGGCCCTAAGGAAATTGTGTTTTCTTGTAGTATTTGGCTAGTGGAGATGTTAATCTGGGAGGTAGTTGTGTATTGAAAGCACGCAGGGGAAGGAACTTTTCAGGGCTGTTTCATCAGAGGTGTGAGGAAGTAAGCTTATCAGGACTCAAGTCTTTATCAGAACGAATCTTCCGTAAGCAGGAGGCACTGACCTTCTGGCTGGAGAGCTTTCCTGAAGGGGCGGGAAGGCTCAAGGACAAGCAACACAGAAGGGGACTGGGCATCTGCGCAAGAGCTGCTTTCACTTTCCCCGGGGCTCTAGTTCCTGGGACAGACCAAAGGCCCTGCCTTAAGGGCTTAGCAAGGACACCAAGAGAGGCAAAGAAGAATAAAATGTGAAGTCTGGCATTCAAGGCTGGATTACATCAACTGGTATCTAGCCTCCCTCCCCTCTTGCCTTCTCCAGCCCTTTCTCATCAGCCAGAAAGTGCCTTCTGGCTCCACCTTCCTAGACTCCCAGCCTCCTTTCTGACTAACTCATGTTGATTCTTCAGATCTCAATTCAGGATTCATGTTATTCAAGAAGCCCTGATTGACAACCCCTCCCACCCCTCTCTCGTGCAGAGCCTGTGGTTCACTCTGAGTGTGCAGTATGGCGATGGCCCCTTACATGTCTGCCTCCCCATCTAGATGCCAAGCTTTGAAGGTTGGACTTTGTTTTGTTGAGGATGTGTTCCTAGCACCCACCACTCAACATTCAGTTGATAAGGAACTCAATAGTGCAATCAAACCTCTCATTCAAACACAGGGAGAATGGGAAAAACACCGAGTGGTCACTTGGCTGGATAGCAGGAATCTTAACGATCCTGCCCTGGCTGAGGAAGGGACCAGTGGTGTTGGGCAGCCCCTGGTCCTGCTCTTTGGGGAATCACCACTGTCCAGTGTCCTTCAAATCAGAGAAGGGCATGGAGAAGAATAGCCTTTCTGGGGCAGCCCACATTCTGTTGGCGTGAGTTTGGGACCTGGGTATTGCTTTATGTGTTAAACAGCCAATAACGTATTTCTTTTAAAAGCTAGGTTGGCTTCTAATCAATTTGTGCCCAGTCAGTTCCATGCGGCAAAGATCTTGTCTAGTCATAGTCCTTCAGTCTGAGAATTTCTGCCCCCCATCTGGCCTCTGGGTTCTGTCCACCCCCTGGCCCCCAGTTCAATGGCCTCTGCCTTGAGGCAATTTGAAACAACAGCATGGCGGGGAGATACCACCCATAATCTGATTTTTCCCAGCCAGCATCTTCACAATAAGCCTGAGTGTCTCCTTTGTCTAGTGGAGAATGCTTAACAGGAGGTGGGGGAGAGGCCTGGGAATCCGGATTATAGTTTGGCTCAATCTTATCTCCTGCTCAATCTCCTGCCTCTTTGCCTCTGCTCCCACTGACTTTATCTAAGAGTAGAGAATTCTGCTTTTTCAACCCTGAAAAGGCTTTAAGTTATTGGACTCTTAGTCAATCAATTTAGATCTCAGAGCATAGACAGACAGAAAGCACCTCTCTTAGCAAAGCTATCTTTTCTCCCCCTCTGTTTTAAGATAGGTTGCTTTAGTCTGAGTTGATCTCACTCATGTATAACCCGACCGAAGACTACAAGAAATAAAAGAGATGCCAATATTCTGAATTTCCCCTAATACTACAGTCTCCTAATACCACAATTTGACTGTATATTTTACCACCATGTAACAAGAATCACCAACTTCCCCCCGAGGAACGCTGGGGTCTGCCCTGCTGTCCACATTTTCCTCCTCCATTCAGCCTAGTTCTGGGGTCTGTTTCCTCCAGCACCCAAGTCCTGGTACAAATTCTCTATCATTGGGATGATTTGGTTTAGGACAATACATGACCACATGGAGGAGGAGGATAGATTCCCTGAACAGTATTAATTTTGTTTTGTTTAGTAAGAAAGGAGGAAGAATAAAGGGAATGGTTGCTGGGGAGGCAACCAGTCATATACCGCAGCATTTTACTTAACATTCATATGTTCAGCAAGCATTTCTTGTCTACTGCATCCCAGGCATTAGAAAGGCAGGAAAAACAAAATGGTAAGTTTCACTTCCTAAAACCCCCGCAAACCCATGGGGATGCAGACATTGACACCCAATGTGAGAATGACATAATCGAGGCACAGAGAGCCATGGGAAGCTCAGAGTCAGGGCAACTGACCCAAACTGGGGGCAGGGGGGTGGCGGAAGGGGTGGCTCCTCCCCTCACTGAAGGTGCATTCCACAAGGCTGGGGTTGCCTGATTTATTCACTGCTGTATTCCCAATGTCTGTCACAGGGCCTGCCGTATACCAGGCACTCAACAAATATTTGTTGAATGAATGATAGTGACACCTGAGATGAATCTTGAAAGATGAGGAAGAACTATCATAGTGAGGAAGCCTAGCGGTGTAGGCACACGTACCACAGCAGGCAGAGTGGGCAACGATGTCTTCGAAATCTCTTGGGCACGAGCGATAGCAGCTGTTTCTTCATGATGCTAATGTTTAAATCAGATTTGAAAATGGGAGAGGTGAGTAGACACAATACCTGTGCCTTCACTGCAGGAGTGGCAGAGAGGCAGAAGGCAGCCCAACTGCGGGCCAGAAGACAAAGCTGGACCCTGGGGATATTGAGAAGTAGGTGTTGGTCTGACTCTGAATGCACCAAAAGAGTTTCAGGAGATGGAAACAGGAAAGGAAATTGAGAGCAGTAAGGAGCCCATTGCGCAAAGGGGTTTCTCTTCCCTTTTCTTAATGTTCTCAGTGTGACCAGCATTCTATTATGAAGACTTATGGATCAGGATTGCAAGTCCAGCTTTCAGGAGGCTGGCCTTGCCTTCTAGGGAGTTTGCCTTCGCCCAGATTGGGTGGCCATCTGGTGATTGGCATAGTTTTATCATCCCATCCTGTGGATGCAAGTAGGAAAGACATCAGCATTCTTTCCTACCCACCTGCAACTCCTTTTGAGGCAACTTAAAAGAACAACTTATTAAAACAGCTATGACCATTTGTTGAAGGGTAGAGTAGAAAGTCCAAAGACTTACATTTTAGGCAGAGCACAAAACATCTTACACTGCTTCAATAACTTTGTTGTAACTCTTATTTCAACCTTAAAGATGAGAAAGCTGGTCTCTCCAGTCTTCGTGAACCTTTGACGGGGACCCCTCCAAAGCTTTAGATCAGATTAAAATCTTAACTTCCTCCAGCGAACTGCCTTCAACTTTTCTACTACTCAGAATCGAAGTCATCTTGTGACAATCCACCATTATTGACCCTCTCATCAGTATGAGGAGAGATTTTTGATACTACCCTCCCTTCAGCTTACTGAGGAGGTGATTCCGGCTCCCCTTTCTCTGTGAAATTCTCTTCTTCAGGAAAAAGTTGAACGAAAGAAGAGAAGACTTGGTAGTCTCCAGTCTATGGCTTATATAAAACTTTAAAAATGTCCTTTTTTTCCCCAACTGAGTACATTTCTCAATCTCATATTTTCACACCTTTCTCATCAGACAGTGATCTGATAATCACTAATGGAAAGGCACACCTTGTTCTATTGCACTTCACTTTACAGTGCTTGCAGATACTGCATTTTTTACATATTAAAGGTTTGTGGCAGCCCTGCGTCAATCAAGTTTACAGGCACCATTTTTTTCCAACAGCATTAGCTCACTTCACATCTCTGTGTCACATTTTGGTAATTCTCCCAATATTTCAAACTTTTTCATTATTTTTATATTTGTCATGGTGATCTGTGATCAGTGATCTTTGATGTTACTGTTTTAATTGTTTTGGGACACCATGAACCACGCCCATATAAGATGGCAAACTTAATCGATAAATGCGTGTGTGTTCTGATTGCTCCACTGCCTGGCCATTCCCCCATCTCTCTCCTCTCCCCAGGCCTCCCTATTCCCCGAGACACAACACGATTGAAATTAGGTCAATGAATAGCCCTACAATGGCCGCTAAGTGTTCAAGTGAAAGGAAGAGTCATATGTCTCTCACTTTACATCAAAAGCCAGAAATGATTAAGCTTAATGAGGAAGGCATGCTGAAAGCTGAGATAGGCTGAAAGCTAGGTCTCTTGCACCAAACAGTTAGCCAAGTGTGAATGCAAAGGGAAAGTTCTTGAAGGAAATTAAAAGTGCTGCTCCAGTGAACACACGAATGATAAGAAAGCGAAACAGCCTTAATGATGATACAGAGAAAGTTTTCGTGGTCTGGAGAGAAGATAAACCAGCCACAACATTCCCTTAAGCCAAAGCCTAACCCAGATCAAGGCCCTAACTCTCCTCAGTTCTGTGAAGTCTCAGAGAGGTGAGGAAGCTGCAGAAGAAAAGTCTGAAGCTAGCAGAGGTTGGTTCACGAGGTTTACGGAAAGAAGCCGTCTCCATAACATGAAAGTGCAAGGGGAAGCAGCCAGTGCTGCGTAGAAGCTGCAGCAAGTCATCCAGAAGGTCTAGCTAACATAGCAAAGACGGGGCTACACTAAACAACAGCTTTTTCAATGCAGACGAAACAGCCTTCTATTGGAAGAAGAAACCCACTAGGACTTTCATAGCTGGAGAGGAGAAGTCAACACCTGGCTTTAAAGCTTCAAAGGACAGGCTGACTCTGTTGTTAGGGGCTCATGCAGCTGGTGACTTTAAGTTGAAGCCAATGCTTGTTTACCTTTCCAAAAGTCCTAGGGCCCTTAAGAATTATGTTAAATCTATCCTGCCTGTGCTCTGTAAATGGAACAAAAAAGCCTGGATGACAGCACATCTGTTTATAACACAGTTGTAACATGAATATTTTAAGCCCACTGTTGAGATCTACCGCTCAGAAAAAGATTCCTTTCAAAACATTACTGCTCATTGACAATGGATCTGGTCACCCAAGAGCTCTGATGGAAATATACAACAATGTTAATAACATAAACAACAAATAAATAAACAACAGAATTAATCTTGTTTTCATACCCACTATCACAACATTCATTCTGCAGCCCATGAATCAAGGAGTAGTTTCAACTTTCAAGTCTTATTATTGAAGAAATACATTTTGTAAGGCTGTAGCTGCCATAGATGATGATTCTTCTAATGAATCTGGGCAAAGTAAATTGAAAACCTTCTGGAAAGGATTCACCATTCTAGATGTTATTAAGAATATTTGTAATTCACCAGAAGAGATGAAAATATCAACATTAATAGGCGTTTGAAAGAAGTTGATTCCAATGCCCAAGGATGACTTTGAGGGTCAAGACTTCAGTGGAGGAAGTAACTGCAGATGTGGTGGAAATAGCAAGAGAACTAGAGTGAGAAGTAGAACCTGAAGATATGATGGAATTGCTGCAATCTCATGATAAAACTTTAATGGATGAGGAGTTGCTTCTTATAGATAAGCAAAGAAAGTGGTTTCTTGAGATGGAATCTACTCCTGGTGAAGATGCTGTGAATACTGTTGAAATGGCAGCAAAGGATTTAGAATATAACATAAACTTAGTTAATAAGACAGAACCAGGGTTTGAAAGGATCGACTCCAATTTTGAACGAAGTTCTACTGTGGGTAAAATGCTATCAAACAGAATCGCATGCTACAGGGAAATCATCCATGAAAGGAAGAGTCAATTGATGCAGCAAATTTTATTGTCTTACTTAAGAGACTGCCACAGCCACCCCAAACTTCAACCACCACCCCGATGAGTCAGCAGCCATCAACATGGAGTCAAGACCCTCCACCAGAAAAAGATCACAACTCACTCAAGGTTTAGACAATGGTTAGCCTTTTTCAGCAATAAAGTATTTTTTAATTAAGGTATGTACGTTGTTTTTTAGTCATAAAGCTATCGCACACTTAATAGACTACAGTATAGTGTAAATGTAACTTTTATATGCACTGGAAAACCAAAAAACTAGTTTGACTTGCTTTATTGCAATATTCGCTTTATTGCGGTGGTCTGGAACTAAACCTGCATTATCTCCCAGGTGTACCTTTACAATCATTCTTCAATTGACCAGAAACTATGATCAGAACTGAGAGTTGTGCACAGCTCAATGTATGCTGGAAACTCTTCTAAAACTCTCTCTTTTAGACAAAGAATCATATAGCCAGTATTTTTAGAACATTGTCTAAACAGAAATTTTAGTATGATTAGTAAATAAGTAAATATAAAACTGTATGTATATAAAACTATATGTATAGGTGCAGTTACTCATAGTTACGCATAGCTACATAGGGTATATATATTGATTTCACTATAGCTGGTGGCTGGCCTTTGTGCCCACAGAACCAGAGCAAAGGAATCATAACCTGAGTCCCGAGACCTGAGGTCAGGATTTAAAAGAAATCTCCAAGGTTTTAGCCTTTCGTATGACCCAGTGTTCCCTGTGTGGTTAAGTGTAGTTAAGCAAAATAGAATCTTCTGGTTGTTTTAATATTGTTTAATATATGACATTAGAGGTAAATTCTACTCTCCCTTTCCCTTCATCTCCACAGTTATCACAGACTTTCTCCTCTAAGTAAGAATAAAAGGGCAGTATTACACATACATACACACACACAAAATCAGAACAACATCTAAGCTAGACTGGGAACAGAGGTTAAGTTGCTCTATTTGGGAGAGGCTGCATGTCTGGTCAAGCAACTTAAAGGCTCATCATTTTATATCAAGAACTCCCAAACCTGGCTATGCATCATAATTACCTATGGATTTATTAAAAATGCAGATTATCAGTCTCCAACTGAAACCTGATGACTTCACGACACTAAGAAGTGGGGCCTGGGCAGCAGTTTTTCTAACAGGTTCTGCAGACAAGGCTAACGAGCCAGGTTGGTACCCAACAGACAGCCCGCTCTGGGGAAGCCTTCATCTTCCTGAAAATGAATAACCGTGTGGATTATATTCCTGATTTTTCAACTAGCTGTTTTAGTTATTGTGTAGACTGCGTTATGTAGTTTGGGGACAGATTTGAGGCTGTCTTAATCAGCCTCAAAGGGCTCAAACAAGGCAAGTATGTCTGGATGCAGCAGGTTGCAATCCCAGAGTGAGAAACCCAACAAGATAAGACTGGCTCCCTCTGCCCTAGCATGGCATTCCCCACCTCAACAGGAAGGGTATCTCCCTCAACCCCAGGGTAGGCTGAGATCAGCAGGCTAGGTGTTTCATCTCTGTTGGGCTCTAGGAACACTTGTCTCTCCATCTCTCAGCCTCTACAGCTCTCATTTCCTGAATTCTATACCCTTCCTTGAGTCTTGCCTGAAGGCTGAGACTGAGTCTAACAAGGAGTGTAGCCTGTTGGGCTATGGTACTTTACAGAGTTCATGGTGACTGTCTTGACCAAAGTAGGACAGTATAAAAGGAAAAGCAAAATCTCTCCCTTGCCTCATGGATCTAGTTCTTCTAATTTCTATCTGTTCTACTGATTTCCTCCATAATTCTGATTAATGTGCTTTTACTTCAATTTTTTGATTTCTCAACTTTTGACAGTATTTAAGAAATAATCTTAGTTCTACTTACCCTCTTGTACTCCCTTCTCTTTCTAATATTATGTCACATTTTCTTGATTATTTATTATACTGATTTTGTTTATAAATTTCAATAATGTGCTTGAAACTTTATTTCTTGATAAATTAGTTTTAGACAACATTTCTTAACTTTTTAGTAAGTTGAAGAAACTAACACCTCTCCAGTTCCCCCCACTTCTTCCCCTTCTCAACCCCCATAAATATCTCAGTGATATTTCTTTGGCCTTGTCAAGGGTTATTACATGTACATTATGATGCATAACTATATTTCAATTTTTTCGGCTTCATTCAAAGTTTAAGTCCAATGGCCAAAAAGCAAACAGTGGTTATCTATTTTGAGTTCCTCTAGGGCCATGATTTTCTTGTGTAACTTTTGGGATTTCTAATTATCTTTTTTTTTCCCTGTTGACAAAACAAATATACTTTCTCGCTCTCTGTAGGAGATGTTTGTTTTTTAGGTTGTTCTATATTCAAATAATTTTTGTAATCCAGGATAATCCAAAAATATGTGGAGGCAAGGTCCCTCCATCACCAAGGCTGAAGAGGGTAACACATTTCTTTTCCCAGAATCCTAATTCAGGATAGGCATGAGAGAGAAGCTGCACCATTTGGATGAAACTGAGGGTTTGAATCTTGATGGAGTGATACATAAGGGGCAGTCTGATCATTTGTGGCAAGCGTGAGAGTCCAGCAATGCAGCACACAGTGGGAAGAGTTCAGAGGTGACAAAGACCAATAACACTGCACACAGCAGGTGTTCAGTAGTGATGGCACTCATGTGGCCTCTGCTGGGTCTTGCTTCCCTTCAGTTTTGACCATTATTCTGAGCCTGTAACGCTCAACTTTTTACGTTTTCTCAAAATAGTCCAACATTCTTCCGATAAATTCTTTTTAGGTTAGCCAAAGTGCATGTCTGTTGTTTACCACCAACATTCTTGAATTATACAGACGTTGCTATTGATACTGAATGAAAAGCAAGAAACATTTGCTCATGAAAGGAAAATAGAAGGAATCTGGCTTAGCACTGAAGACAGCAAAAGTGCTAATATTTGGAGATGGGGATCTGACTTCATATGACATGAAGGGGTGAAATAAGTCATTAAAACTGGAATCACTCTTATGGGGATCTAGGACCAAAATAGATGGGTTACTCACAAAGGTCCTACTTGATAAGAAGAACCAGAAAGTAAACAAAAACAACAGACAACAAAAAACAAAGAGGAAAAAGTAACCCCCTTCCCCCCAAGATAACAAGCAAAAACTCCAAATCCAGTGAATAAAGGCCTAGAGTGATCCCCTCACCCCATTCCTGGACCTCAGTCAGTTTACAGATCCAGAACCTGTTGAATGCAAGGAAGGCGGGCTGGGATTCCATAATAATATTACATGAACCTCCGGTACATCTTCCTCTTAGTCTTTTCCAAAGGGTCTGCTATTTATCAAAGCAACTGTACCCAGATGTCTCAGACCAGAATCCCTGGAAAAGAGAGCCTGAGGCAGGACTTTTTTAGAAAGTAAAATCCCAGAGTAATGGGTAATGGAGGTGAGGTAAAAAGGAAGCAAGGCAGAGAAAGATGGAAAAGAAATGCAGTGTGATGCATTCCTGCACCAACCACTGCTTGATGACAAGCTGCTAAGAGAGTTGCAACTCAACAGATGTAGCCACCCAGTCACGGAGATCCTCCAGAAAGGCTGTATGCAACAACCATGCCTTGGGACAGTTGATCAGAGGGGGAATTCAAGAGAAAATTTATCTCCTGTCTCCTGTCTCCCTTGGCTAGTCCCTTGTACTTCTGGATTGCACTTGGCTCCTTCTGCCGCTGTTTGGGAATTCAAATCTCCTCCAATCTGTGAAGCGAGGCCTCATCAGTTTGGAAGCTGTTGGAGGAGCCTTGGATTCCGGATGTAGCCCTAAGTCCTCATAGGAACTATGTTGGCCCACATGTTGGTCAGGCTGCCACAGTTGAAATATGTAAAAAAAGCCAAGGGACCAGGATATAGATGAGGCCAAGAGACTCCGAGAAAAGTGTAAGATGTGTCCAAACCGTAGAAACCAAATGCTCTGATATTTCTGGACTTAGACAATGGCTCTGAGTCACACTACTTCTTGGAGATCCAGAACATCCTCTAGTCAAAATAGGGACTCCTAAGGCTGGATAAAAAACGGAGTTTTGTACTGAGTCTGCCTCCAGGTAAAACAGTGGTTATTTATCCAGCTCTTGAATATACAGTTAAAATGCATGTCCTTAAAAACTTACATTACCTCCCTGACTTACAGGATAAGCCCTATCTTAGTAGAGACAGCCTAGCAGAAGCTCCAGGTTCTTCTCCTCCCTACCCAAATAGTAAATCAACAATTATACCCTTGAGGGAATCACAGAGATTCGTATCACCATCAATATGTTAAATGATAGAATGATTGTAATTTCCATCATGTCTGCCATTGGATTATGACAAGATTAATCAGTTGATTTCAAATGCAAATTATGTTCTAGATGTTGTCTCCTCACAGAAACAAATCACTTTGGTTGCTGAAATCTGGTATAAAGCTGGTAATCTAGGAAAAATCTTTTTCTCCCACCCTCAGACACCCAAATTATCAGAATAGTTTGCTTTTACCTGGCAGGGTTAGCAGAACCTCTAAAACCTCAGAGATACAACAGTTGTGCTCAGGGGTACATCAACTATGCTATGATTTAATCTGCAGGCAACTTCTCTGGCTCACCATCCCATAAGAAACCATGCTGAAAATATGATAAGACCCTGAGAGCAGGAAGTAACAGATACCCAAGATTCCTTGCTATGACATTTGTGTGCCGGAAGAGTGAAAAATAAATCCCATAAAATTATAGGGAGCTTCCATCTTAGTAACGTTTCTGGGGCTCTGTTAGCCTGAGGTGTTTTGGATAAGTTGTTACTCCTTTGGCTTCCTATCATTAAGCTTATTCAGACCTTTAATCACACCACTTGTTAAATAATCAATTTTGAAAGACTGCTTTCTGGAGCTGCTACACAGCTGTCTACCTCAGATGACTTTTTAAAGAACACTCTTGGGTTAGTTCCACTATATTTCTTGGATCCTATATTTTTCTTACATAGTCCCTTTTTCATGTTGCTTGAGTACACCCTTACATGTATATTTTTAAACAAGTGATGCACAGGAGGCAAATTTATTAAAGTCATTTTCAAAAATAGTGTTTGAAAATTATTTGGCTTTAATTAATTGATAGTTTAGCTATAAATATAATCCAAATTCAAAAGCTTTTTCTGATTCTACATGTGTTAAAGGGAAGTCTGGTACCAATGTATTAGTTATCTAGTGCTGCTGTATAACAAATTACCACAGACTTAGCAGTTAAAACACCACACATTTGTTATTCACAGTTTCTGCGGGTCAGGAGTCTGGACACAGCTTAGACAGGTCCTTTACCTTGGGGTCCCTCATAAGGCTGCACTCGAAGTGTCTGCCAGGGCTTGTGTCTCATCTCAAGGCTTGACTGGGAAAGGATCTGCTTCCAAGCTCACATGGTTGTTGACAAAAATGAATTCTTTGTGAGGTGTCAGACTGAGAGTCTCAGCTTCTTGCTGGCTGTTGGTTAGAGGTCATCCTGAGTCCCTTCCCACACGGGCCTCTCTAACATGGCAACTTGCTTCATCAACACATGCAAGCTAAGAAGGCAACGGAGATCCCGGTTGCACGACAAAGGTTGCAATCTTGTGTAACGTAATCATGTAAGCGACATTCCATAACCTTTGCAAAATTCTATTGGTTAGAAGCAAGTCATTGGTCCTTCTCACACTCAAAGGGAGAGGATTACACAAGGATGTGAATTCCAGGAGCTGGAGATCACTCACTGACAGCCATCTTAAATCCTACCTCCCACCAAATCTGATATGGTGTTTTGCTCTAGAAGCTTTTAGTAGCTGTTCGTGATCACTTATGTTCAGATATTCCATGAGGATTTGTCCAGATTTATGTCTTTTTTCATTAATCATGCTTGCACTAGTTGCGTCCTTATTATATTTGGCCTTGGAAAGTTTTCTTATTTCTTTGATTAATTTCTCCCTTCTGTTTTGTTATTTGTCTCTCTTTAGGAAGAGACAGGAGTTGGTCTTCCTAGATAGATCCTTCATGTCACTTACCCATATTGTTAGCTACTTTTCCCCCACTTGATTTGTCACGGATGAGAGAAGTGAGTTACGGTCTTCTATGTTATGATGTTTCTTTATATTCCTGGATTTCTGCTTTCTTAATGAAAATGCTATGTGATTTCTACGTTATGAGTTTCACCCTTTAGCATTCTAAGTTATCATTTTTAATTTTTGTTTAATTAATTTTGGCCTTAATTTCCCCTTGTCTGAACATCTATTCCTTTTTTGTTTGTTTCGTTTGCTGAATTTATCTCTGCATAAAGTTGGGTTTTGCTCTGTAACTCCATCTGAAAAGTTTTTCTTTAGATTGATAATTTAAGCACATATTTTTAGTATGACAAATATGTTTAGTTTTAGTTTGACCATATTATTTTAAATATTGTTTATATAAATGTGTGTGTATACATACGTATACATGTGTGAATGTGAATGTGTGTATATACATATATATGTATATGTATATGCACACACACAAAGGTATTACTCAAAGTTATAATTATAAAGATAACCACTAAAGTATAATACGAACTTTCCTAAATATCAGAGGAACAGTACACAAAAAGCACATAGAGAACCTGATCTGCCACCAGACCTATTTACCTTACAACCCATATGTGTGTGTGCAAGTCATCAAGACTAGTATGCATTTCTAGTAGTTTCCTGAAGAAGGGCTCATGGAACAACATGAGTGCTTTCATGTTCAAAATTGTTCTTCTGTAACTAAACATAGTTAGTTTAGCTGGATATAAAACCTGTGAGTCACACTTTCTTTTCTTGAATATCATGTAAGTGTTACTCCATTATCTTCTGACATTAAATGTTGCTGAGGAGAAATATGGAGCTATTCTTTCTTTTGCCCCACTTAACTTGATCTTTGAAAAATTTTTTAGAGGAAGATTGGCCCTGAGCTAATGTCTGTTGCCAATCTTCCTCTTTTTGCTTGAGGAAGATTGTCACTTACCTAACATCTGTGCCAATCTTCCTCTACTTTGTATTTGGGACACCTCCTCAGCACGGCTTGGTAAGCAGTGTGTAGGTTCATTCCTGGGATTTGAACCTGTGAACCCTGGGCCACTAAAGCAGAGCACATGAATCCAACCCGTATGCCACCAGGTTGACCCCAAAAGTGATTTGATCTTTTTGTTTTGCTGAAAAAAGTAGTCCTACTCTTTGAAGTCTAAGACTTTACTAGAGTGACTCAGTGTTAACTACCCTTCATCAATTGTCTCTGGCAACCATTTGTGCCCTTCTATATATAGATTCAAATGTTTCTTTATTTCAGGAAATTTTTAGCCACATTATATCTTTAAATATTTGTTCCTTTCTTCTTTGGGTCTGCAATTATGCGAATGTTGGATTCCTTTGTATCTTGTCCATCTTCCATAGATATCATTTTTTTCTTTATTTCTTCTTGATCTTTTATTTCCATTTAATTTTGTTTATTTTTCTTATTAACACCTTCTTTGTCCTTGTTGTTTTTTCTACCATCTAGATGATTTTTGATGCTTTTCAAATTTCATTTTTATTTCTGTGATGGTTTGGTTTTATTTTGTATTTTTCCTTCTATTATGTTAATCATATGCAATATCCAATGTTTGACCACTTTTTGATATACAAAAATTTCATATGGTTCAACCAAATACTTTTCCCCTGAGTTCAGTCAGCTCATATTTTATCTCCTCCTGTTGTCCTACTATTTTTCCTCCCTTAGTTTTCACACTTCTGCTTTGTGCTCTTCCTTCATAGAGGTGATTGCTTCAAGGAATTATTTTTAATTCCTAAGAAATGCTTATTCACAAATTTCATCTGTTTCATAGCAATGCTTTTTAAAGTTTAGTATATTGTTCATTTTTTATTACGTTTTGCTGCTCTTAAAAAATTTTTGGCTATCTTTGTTTCAATACTTTGTAAGCTTGTATGTAACTTTTGTCTTTTAATAAGTTGCATTTTCCTAAAGCCAACATTAGGTCTCTGTGGATGAAGTAGGGTGGGTGGGGTATGTGTAAAAAAAAAAAAAACTAGCTGTTTTTCACAATCCAAAGTCTCTCCTGCTGCCATAGAGACAGTTTACTCCCTGAAAATATGACTTGCATGTCTGAACTTTTTCTAGCCCAACCTCCTCTGCATGTCTGAACCAGCCAGGTATGGAAAAGCTTCTCCCACCAGACCTGTCTACCTTAGGACCCATACTAATTGTTGGAAATTATAGATATATTTGCACTTAGGTGTGCACTCCTTATTCCACAGTGTATTTTGCTGGTAAGATATTTAGCTTTCTGAGATATACCACTACCAACTTCTCTCCTCATTCTCTGTATTTCTTTTCTTCATTTTTGCCTTCTGCTTGATTTAATATGCTTTCACCAGACTTTACACACACTTCAGAAGATGCATATTCCATCTATCTTAGAAGGTAGTAGCAGTCTGTAGAGGTTAAGACCATGAACTCTAGAATCAAACTGCCTTAGTTTTAATCCTAGTTCTTTATTTCTGTGATCTTAGGCAGATTACTTAACTTCTTATGCCTCGATAACCTCTTCAGAAAAACGGGTATGGTAGTTGTGTCTACCACTTAGTGCAGGGTTAACTGATTTAGTGTGCGCAAAGTTTTTAAAACAGTACTTGGTACATAGTGATTGGTACATAAATGTTAGCTATTATTATCATTTTCACCAAAAATGTCATTTGGTGGATTTTTAAAATTTTGCTTTTGGATAATTTCTAGGAAGAAGAACACAGTACTGACTTAAACAGCTGTCTTCAGCCCAGTAGAGTATCCTTCCCTTTTATACTACTTATTTTCCTTAATATCTGCCAATCCTTGGTTGTCCATTCCTATTTAAGAATGAAAGATTCAATTGATTAATATAGATGGCTCATGTGGGTTTCTTCTGCCATTTCTGGCCTTTCTCCATCCTGAGAGTCCTGACTACCTGTCTGGGCAGGTGTGCAGGGCATGACACCCTGTGGGCTTCCCTTCAGGGTGTACTGTGAGCTGTGGAAGTCTAGGTTCATGCCATTTCTCTCAGAAATTTGAATCCATCCTCCGACCAATGCCAAAACAAGGAGGGCCCTATTCTCCAGCGTCAGCTTCCACTCTGGGAACTCGCGGCCCTTCCAGGCAGATCGGCTTGATTTCTTTGGAGAGTATTTCCTGTATTTCACCATTCAACCTGGAGATAAACGTTGCTGCTGCTGGTGGGGGTGGAGGCGGCCAACAGTGCCGCCATTCACAGGCTATTCGCCATCAGGCCTCGCAAGTAGGGGTAACTGCAGGCTCTGTGTGAGTGGGAGGGCAGGACCGTCAGTCTGCAGGCTTCCCTTTCGGGAGGGGGCAGTGGGGCAAGGGGGTGCCTAGAGGATCCTCTTAAAGTCAAAGAGGCAGAAATTGGGAATGGGAGGAGCAGCAGAACCAGAGAGATTGTTCCAATGGATCATGGCCAAGGAAAGAAGAAAAGGCCAACGCTGGGGAGCTGAGAGTCTCCTTTCAGTCTGAGCTGTGAGGCGAGATTGGGAAAAAGAAGGCAGGGCAGGAGGTCAGAAGTGTGGGCAATCGGAAGGAAGTTGAAAGCACTACTTGTGGTGGCTCTCAAATTGGCTATAAATGGTATAAAAGTGTCAGAAGCTCATTTTTAATTTTTATGAGGATCTGACTGTCTCTGTTGAGGAAGGAAGGAATCGGAGGCAGATCTGGGAGCTTAAAACAGCCAGTAGACTGTACACTTGTATATCTACTTATCTTCGTATGTGGGCAAGACCATCTTTCTATCCCTCTGGAGCTAGGCTGGGTCACAGACCGTTCTCTATACATGTTGGTTGAATGGGGAATTGGTTCAATGTCTAAAATACCCTTATTAATGGGTCCAAATGTACAGCACATTCTCACTTGTGTTTGGTTCAGGTCTTCCAGGTAAGTGAGAAGCCAACAGAAGATAAGAATGGGGTCCCCACAGAATTCTAGTTGACACTCATGGTTCAGATCCCAGCTGTTTGAAAATTCAGAGGGCTTTAAAAACAAAGATCTCTCCCCGCACGAGGTAAACTCTGGGCAGTGTGTATTTTCCTTGAATTGTTCAAAATCAGCCTGGATCCCAGGAATACAATTGGATCAGAAAGATTAGACCATCATCTGTTTTCATCATTGCTGGCATTTGTAAGAAGGAAAAACATAATAAAGCCAGGCAAGACATTTGAGATTTAAAACTCTGTCATTCCTTCTGCCTGTGAGCCCTTTTTCTCTCTGCTCCCGGGAATCAGTAAGGGTCAAATAGGGAGAGTCGTCCATTCTCCGCAGTGTTCCCTGGCAAATGC
Source organism: Equus caballus (assembly GCF_041296265.1). Classification (NCBI taxonomy): domain Eukaryota; kingdom Metazoa; phylum Chordata; class Mammalia; order Perissodactyla; family Equidae; genus Equus; species Equus caballus. The sequence goes on along the minus strand of NC_091688.1, from coordinate 22,416,785 downwards.
TTAAAAGCTCATAATCTATATGCAAACTTACAGGAGAGGTAACCGTTAAGTTTTAGATCCCTTTTTTTCTTTAGATATTTTCTAAAATATTCTATGCAGCATAAGTTCCATGAAATGCTTTGTAAAATGTAAAGTTTTGTAGTCTAATAAGTTCGGGAAATGCTGCTTAATTTATTTTCCTTTTTGAAATTTCTAAAGCACATTGATATGTTGAAAGAATCTGAGACGTTCAACATTATAGGAGTCTATCTAATTTGTTTAAATAGGAGTTTTCCAAACATGTGCTCTTTTTTTCTGTATAATTCTTAGCATCCCATGGATTGCACTTGGGGAAGGCTTTTTACTGTAGTGCCCGTGGCTAAAGCCCAAGCACCCACTTGGATGGTGCTGAGGACCACAGCCAGCCTCTAGTGGGCCGGGATTCCTGGGCTCTTTGCCTAATTCTGAAAGAAGTTTTTCTGATGCCCCTGAACACAGCTTGCTCCAGAACATTCATTCTCCTGAAAATTCAGTCCAGCGCCATTTACCATGGAACCGATATAACCATAACTCATACCCTTCCTCCTTGGTTTTCTTAAGGATGGACAATCTCCTTCAGAATTCTCCAAGCCTCCTGTGAATAAAGTGTCTCGTGTACTTAAGTAGAATCTTGTTACAAAATATTTTAATTTGTAATTAATTTGTACATAATTTGGCAGTTTCAAAAGTCTCACTTTCTAAAATAGAATAAAGGATGTCTTACATAATTCCCTTCTTCATGCTTCCGTAGCTCATAATTTGTACTTCTCTTATAGCCTTCAACACATTCTATATATTGTTATTGCCGTTGGAGTATACTTTTTTTCCTAATCTATTAGATGATAAATTACTTAGGGACTATGACTTTTCATCTCTTTTTCCTCTCGGTAAAATTTCACACCACATTTTACATGATAGAAGTTTAATAGATGTTTGTTAAATGTTAGGCTAATATTTCTAACATCCCTATGAGAAAGACTTGGGGAAGTTTCTTGACATCTTTTTCAACTTATGGGGGAAACTGAGACAAACTAGAAATATTAAGTCATTTTCCCAAGATGAGCTAATTATGGCAGAAATAAGATGAAAACCAAATTTCATAGACTCTGAATCAGAGGGCTGGAAGGAAAGTTTGAGAAATCCAATCCTGATTCTAAATCCTCTTTTCCTTTTGCTTGTTGCAGGCCTGGGAGAATCCAGCTAATAAAGGCTAATGGTGACAAGTGAGGCTGGCTGGTTAGCAACATGGCAAAATGAATAGGGCACTGGCTTTAAAGCTTGGGTCCTGATTCCGGCTCTGTCCTTAATCCAAGTGCTGGTGATACAAAGACAAAAAAGACACGGCCCTGCCCTCAGGGAGATCACAGTCCAGTGGTGGCAGCTTCAAGTGAACAACTAAATGAATTGTACAAAAGAACCACATACTATTTATGTGCTGTAGAAGCACAGAGGAGAGAGCAATTATTACTGCTTGAGGATGTCAAGAGGGTTATATGGAGGGATAAACTCTCAGATGGGATTTGAAGGTTGAATAGGTGTTGACCAGGCAGACAAGAGGGAAAAAGGCTATTCCAGACAGAGGGATGAGCACGTGTGAAGTTAATAATATCTTAAAGAGAACACTAATCTGGTGGATTGGAAAATGCTTTAGTTGACTTAAGTGTTGAGTTTATTTGAGAGGGATGGCAAGGGTAGGGTTGGCCAGAGAAGAAACCAGAAAAGTAGATTAGGGTCAAAGTTTGAATGGTCAAGCAAAAGAACTTAAATGTCATCTTCATTTTTTTTACCTTTATTGAAGTATAGTTCACAAATAAAATTGTGATAAAAAGTATACAAAGTTATGATTTGATATAGGAATATATTTTGAAAGCATTCCCTCCCTCTAGTTAACACATCCATTACCTCACATATTGACTTTTTTTTGGTGAGAATACTTAAGTTCTACTTTCTTAGCAAATTTCAATTATACAATACAGTATTTTCATGTATATGTTGGCCATTTGTACACCTTCTATGGAAAAAATGTCTATTCAGGTCCTTTGCCCATTTTTTAATTGGTTTATTTGGTGTTTTGCTATTAAGTTGTGTGAGTTCCTTATATATTTTAGATATTAAACCCTTATTGGATATGTGGTTTGCAAATATTTTCTCCCATTTCATAGGTCACTTTTTCATTTTGTTGACCGTTTTCTTCGCTGTGCAGAAGCTTTTTAGATTCATGTGGTCCCACGTGATTATTTTTGCTTTTGTTGCCTTTGCTTTTGGTGTCAAATCCAAAAAATCATTGCCAAGACCAATGTCAAGAGGCTTACCCCCTATGTTTTCTTCTAGGAGTTTTTCAGTATCAGGTCTTATAGTCAAGTCTTTAATTCACTTTGACTTGATTTTGGGGTGTGGTGTAAGATAGGGGTCCAGTTTCATTCTTTTGCATGTGGCTGTCCAGTTTTCCCAACATCATTTATTGAAAGGACTATCTTTTCCCTATTGTTTATTTGTGGCTCCTTTGTTGAAAATTAATTGACTGTATATGGATGGGTTTATTTCTGAGCTCTCTATTTTGTTCCATTGGTCTGTTTTTATGCCAATACCATACTGTTTTGATTACCATAGCTTTGTAAGATAGCTTGAAATCGGGAAGTATGATGCCTCCAGCTCTGTTCTTCTTTCTCAAGATTGCTTTGGCTTTCTGGGGTCTTTTGCAGTTCCATAAGAATTTTAGGATTTTTTTTAATTTCTGTGAAAAATACTATTGGAATCTTGATAGGGATTGCATTGAATCTGTAGATCAGTTTTAGTAGTATGGACGTTTTAACAATATTAGTTCTTCCACTCCATGAACACAGAATATCTTTCCATTTATTTGTGTCTTCTTCAATTTCTTTCATCAATGTTTTACAGTTATCAGTGTACAGATCTTTTACCTCCTTGGTTAAAGTTATTCCTGGGTATTTTATTCTTTTTGATGCAGTTGTAAATGGGATTATTTTTTTCATTTCTCTTTCCAATAGTTCTTTGTTAGTATATAGAAATGCCACTGATTTTAGTATATTGATTTGTATCCTGAAACTTTACTGAATTTTTTAATTGATTCAACAGTTTTTGGTGGAGTCTTTAGGATTTTTTATATATAATATCATGCCATCTGCAAACAGAGACAATTTTACTTCTTTCTTTCTGATTTGGGTGCTTTTTATTTCTTTTTCTTGCCTAATTGCTCTGGCTAGGACTTCTGATACTATGTTGAATAAAACTGGCAAGAGTGGGCATACTTGTTCTTTTTTTTTTTTCCTATTAATAGACTTTATTTTTTTTAGAGCAGTTTTAGGTTCAAAACAAAATTGAGAGGAAGGTACAGAAATTTCCCATTTCACTCCTGACTCCACACATGCATAACATCCTCTTTTATCAACATTCCCGATCAGAGTGGTACATTTGTTACAACTGATGAACCTTCACTGACACATCATAATCCCCCAAAGTCTGTAGTTTACATTAAGGTTCGCTCTTGGGGGTGTACATTCCTCAGGTTTGGACAAATGTATAATGATGTGTATCCACCATTATAGTGTCATGGAGAATAGTTTCACTGTCCTAAAAATTCTCTGAACTCCACCTATTCATCCCTCCCTCCATCCCAATCCCTGGCAACTACTTCTCTTTTTCTTTAGACGTCATCTTCTGAGTCATGGGAATCACTGAGGGCTTTAAGAGAGGAACTGACATAGTCAGAGGTGCTCCTCTAAGGAGGAGTGTTTTCTTCTGCTTTATATTTTCTGACTGGTGATGAGTGGCACAGAGTAGGCACTCAGTAAATATTGATGAAATGAGTGAGTATATTTTAGAGAGTGATGTTTTCTTAGGGCTGGTCTTCTTTTCTGCAAAAACAGTTTGCAGACCAGATTCTGCCTGGGTGTGAGCCTCTGCCTAAGACCATCAGAGCCCCCCTTTCCCCAAGTTGATGGTCATGTGGACAGATTCTCTGGAGACCCTGCTCACCCACCATTATTTCCTCTCTGTGGGTCCCCATTGCTGTCTTTTCACCATTGCCAGAGTCTGCACTGCCTAGGAAAACAGAGAAGAGAAGCTGGGCAGGGATCACCTGGTGGTTCCAGCTCCACTTCTTTCTCCGTTGCCTTTTGTGCTCCATCCCAGGCCAGAGCCACTGACCTTCAACAAGCTGAACAAATTATTTTCTGCTAATGAGCTTAATTACCTAGTTCTGTATCTAAGATAAACTTAAAAAAATTTTAAAGGGCTTTAAAAACCCTCTGTCATACTTGCAGTTACTCATGGAAAAATGGTAGCACTGCTCCAATTCCACACAACCCAGCAGCTGCGACTGCCCAGGTGATGAAGCTGGTGCGCACCTGCCTCTTCACACCTGGGACTTTATTGGATTTCTACCACAAGTTGGCAGGATACAAATTATTGTCCCCCTCTTACAGATGAGAAAACTGAAGCCTATGAGGGTGAGTCCTTTCGGCCTCCTCTGGTCCTGGTCTGGTTCCCTTCTGGTTATTATGATGTCCTCTTTACCCGCACTATGGGAAACATGGTAGTCCCTCTCTTGGGGACCTTTCAAATTCTGCATTTTTATACCATAAGAGGATGACTGAATGAGAGAGATGTCACTGGGAAGCAATGACTGTTTTCTCCATTTCCCCATAGGAGAGACTAAGGACCAGAGAACCTGCTGGTCCCCAAGGCCTCAGGGAAGCTGGGCTCTAAGGGTCCCATCCTCCACTCATACTGTCTGCTGGTAACTATCTTCTCCAATCTCGAAAGCTACGTGGTCAATCAACTTCCATTTCTTGAACACCAAGTTCTCATCCAGCACAGGCTGCGCTTTAGAGAGCTGCTTGTCTGGCTTGCACATGAACCACCTGGAGAGCTTTTTAAAAATGCAGATTCAGGTCCTTATAGTTCTAGGGTGGGGCATGGCATTCTGCATTTATAATAAGCAACCAAGTGATGCTGATGCTACTGGAGCAGGAAGCACACTTTGAGCAGCAGCACAGTAGAGACAAGCAGAGAAAGCCTGGAGGAAACCCTGCCCTCAAAGAGCTCCCTGATGGGTAGAGAAAAAAAGATCAGAGTGGCAGGGACCTTTGTGTGCATTTCAGGGGTTAACAGAGGCCTGTGGCATGGCTGCTGTCTCACGTTGTTGAATGAACAGGTGATGAGAAATTATAAGAGAGGTGTCCACAGCTGTAAACCAACAAGGGTGAACTGGCAGGAGCTGAGTCCAAGGGGCTCAGAAATCACTAGTGATTAAAAACGATTACAAAAGGTGATTTTTAAACATTATACAATAAAGTTATTTCTTTTATTTATTTGATAAGGGTTTGCTATGTGCCTGACACCATGCTAAGCTCTGGGGATACAAAGGTGAATAACAGATGGTCATGTACTCTCAAAGTGCTAAACCAGGGGGGTGGGGGGGAGGTAGGGGACCAAAAGTAAATCATTATGCCTGCCATCTAGGACAGTGACTTTCAAAGTTTTTTTGACCATGACCCACAATAACACAATAAGGGTTAAATGTTACATTGTGACTTGGTGTGTGTGTGTGTGTGTGTGTGTGTGTAGAGGTAGGTATATATACGTATATATACATACATAATGCTGAAGCAAAGGTTTTTGGAAGTAATATTTAAATTTTGTTAAAATTTAATAGTTTTTTGCCCTCTAGGCTCTCTTGCTGGTGTTCCCCATTGGCCAATGCCAATTGGAAGCCAGGAGGTAAGGGAGCCGAGGTGATAGAGTAAATAAAGGACAACATCCCAGGTCCAGAGCAGGATGATGAATAAATCTTGAGGGGGAGGGGTAAAGGCTGGCAAACAGAAAGTAACCAACCCAAATATTTATGCTTACTGTGATACCCTCTGATATTTTCTATTTGATCCTGTTCTAATATCTTCCTTTCTTTTCCTCCCTTCCTCCTCCACCAGTCATTCCCTCCCTTCTTTTTACCCTCTCTTCCTTCTTTCCTTCATCCCTTCGTTCTTTCCTTCCTTCCTTCTTAATGCTGGCTGTTGCCCACTAAATTAATATACTCATTAATGGGCTGTAACTTGCATTTTGAAAAACATTGGTCCAGGATAAATGAGGGAAATGCATTTTATTTTGGATACTAACTTCAATTGATTGACAATGGTAACCTGGAACACCATGTGAAAAAAGATTCTGAGATTGAATCTAGGCTTGTTGGTAGAGAAAGGCTGACCCATCAGGCCTTCAATTGATTTAGAAGTAGAAGGTGGTAATCCACATGCCAATTATTTGCCACCAATGATCTAAGAGCTTGCTATGAGACTGCAAGAGAGAAACATGTCCATACATCTTTCTGGTACAAGCAATGCATGACAGGTCCAATGGAAATATTTAGAAGCACTATGGGGATTTGAATGACTCAAAGATTAGAGTTAACAAAGAAAGTTTTCTGTTCATGTTTATCATTATTGATTTTTACCATTTTCTTCTATCCAGGCGTAAGTACTCAGAGGGATGAGGCCTTTAGATTAATCAAAAATTGGAAACTAGCTCTCAGGGAGATTTAGAGATTTCAAGAGTGGAGTTTCCTAAAAGAGGGTCACTGTAGACCTCAGCATGCACGTATCAGAGTTGAGTCAGCCCACAGGAATTTCCTGGTAGAACCACAATGGCAGATGGATGATAAATCCACAGATGGTCAGCTTCTTTATAAAATAAGCCCTGAACAAGTAGTCTCCCTAGGGTCAGCCTAATCTAGTTGGTGTTGAGGCCTGACGCACAGTGTATTTTAATTTGAGGGGGCTTTCGTGAGCATCCTCCTGGGGCTCGGCTCTGCTCTCGGCTCAGTGGATGCTATGCCCTATTGTGGACTCACTGAGGAGGAAGGAGGGCTGCAGAGCCCAGCCACCCTGCAAGCAGGAAAAGCAGCAGCCTTGGACAGCTCGCTTCAGTCTCTGAGCAGGTGAGGAAGCTGCCCCTGCGTGACCTGGTCCTACAGGGCTGGTGAAATGAGGAGGCACGCAGAGAGGAAGAGGAGCACTTGGGACTTGTGACAGCTAAAGAATGAGGGAACAAGACTTTCTATAAAAGTTGTTCTGCCAGGTATTCGGAGAAAAAGATCGGCACATGTAGTGATTGGTGGTTAAAAAAAAAAAAAAAAAAAAAGATAGAATCAAGGGAGACAAACAACGTGAGAAAGAAAATAGTGAAGAGAGTCTTTGAGCATTGGAGGGTGCAGAGATGTTACCTTCTATAAGAGCCCATGGGCTACATGGCAGAAAGTACAAATAGAGTACCGAGGGTGCTGGACTGGAATGCTCAGAAAGTTTCCTAACACCCACCTTCTCCATAAGTTAAGAGAGAACAAAGTCTACCAACGACTAGCTTTGGTCATGCTGATGGCTGAGTGAACCCCTAGCCTACCCCAATTCCACAGGAGTGGGATTGGCTCCTCCTTGTCCTTGAGCCTGTCTTGAGCCCATTGGCAATATTGACTCTTCCCTCTCCTTGAGCCCATTTTCTCTCCTCCTCCTATTTCTGGGCACATAGAATATCCAATAAATATTTGCTTTAATAATGGATATTCCCTGTCAAAAGCAAAATTCAGGAATATAAAAACATTGACCTGGGAATTATTGTGGCAGCCTAGGTAAATGCCAATAATTATTTAAGGTCAACTTAAACACAGAAGACCAACCTACTGGAACTTCCATTAGGACTGTCTGGAGAAGGACACGTTCAGAGAAAGCCTAAAGCATTTTCCTATTCAGATCTCATATATTTGCTAAAGCTTACATCTCTGACCAAAGACCTTTGGTCAGAGAGTCACAAGATAGTTTCCAAAATGTCCATGGCTGTCATACCAAACCCTTTAGTGAGAAATCAAAAAGCGTTACATTTAGAGCCAATTGGGTTTCTTATAAGGAGGGTTGGGAGGCAGGTCTGTGTTAGAAGTCTACCTTTTTGTGTTTTCCCTCTTTCTCTCCTCTCTCGTTCTCCCTGCTCTTGTGTTCCCTTTTTGTCTTCTGTATCTTCACTTTTTCCACCAGTGCATTTCATCTGCCCACATCTCTCCCCTGCATCCTTATACCTAAACATTTATAAATGTATCAAAGAGCTGAGAAATGTAAATGGTTGAGAAGCAACATATTGCAGGAAGAAGTGGGAACTTAATTTTTAGTGAAAGGGTAGAGGGAGGGTTTGATGTTCAACTTTTCAAACAAGAATCATGGGGGATCTTATTTCCTAGTATGTTACTCAGGCTGGAGCAAAGTGGGCAATAAAGAGAGAATATGGTGCTCAAATTCTCATGGCGTTCTCGCCTTCCTTCTACTATATTGAACAATTGACATGGTCAGAGGCCACCAAGGAGCTGATTCTAGGAACGGAGCCAAATCCAGTCAATTAAGAGAAGTCAGAGAGTGTTTAAGATCTAGTCACACCATTTATCATTAGAATTGAAGTGCTCAACAGAGGAGAGCCCAGAGGCTCATCACAATTTTTTCTTGACCGATAGAAAAATTGGCTTGAGGGAATTTTAAAAAGTTCCAAAGGTTCTTGATTGGAATTTTAACACGTATCTTGCAGCTTGATTACAGCTAGAAAGAAGGAAGTAACTCAAATAAATTCACACTTTCAGGTGTCCAGTGCAACAATAAAACATAAACGGCCAGAGAACTCACTATAGGGAAAGAGAGTTGGGAATTGGGCTCATGGAGATGGAAACACAGAAAGAGCTCACCCGAAATGGCTAACGGCTGTCATGATGCCATTGTTTTCAGTACGCAGTTGTACCTACTTCTATCTCAGAACCCTTTGGCAAAAGAAAAATTGAGACTACTATCACATGTCCTGTGATGCAACATCACTGTCCATCCCTTCTTACAAAAGCAAGAAGACCTCTCTCAGCTTCCACCGTTGTCGCCAGGAGAGAGAATATAATGCGTCAAAGAACAGGTCCATCTTCAATGCAGCTCCAAAGCATACATGTAAATGAGTTAACTTAGCTCTGGTTTTGGGGAAGAAAATTCTAGGAAGCTTCTGAGCAAATACTTGAACAAGTATTAATAATAGTAATAACATTTTATCCATGGTAGTGAGGAAAGGAATTGCGGATAATGGAAATCCACTGATTAAAAAGGCAAACCCTCTCTTAGTTCTTGCCTGCTCTACTAGACCTGTGCACGGCTGGGGAGAAGAGCGGAGGTGGCGGGTACTAATGGTGAAGCTTAGTTCCAGGTATGGGAGGCATATATTAAAACTTGATTTGGCCTCCTGTGCCTCCTGCTTCGTTGTGTCATCACTTAACGTGGCCCTCCCTTTTACTCCAAGAAGACCAGCCTAGTCACTGCTTGCCACATGTCAGGGGCATCTCAAAGACCTTTGCCCACCCCAGTCCTCCTACTGCACGCCCAGGAGAGTAGTTTTGATAACGTGAGGAGAGATCCAAGGATTATTAGTGGTGCTTAGAAATCCATGCTGTTATCTTGAAATTCATTCATTCTCTCTCTTTCTCATACAGCTGGCATTGAAAGGCAGGTTTGAGGCTGTATCCTGCCTGGGAAGACTTGGGATGAGTGACTGAATAGCTCTTGCAACTTCACCCTCTAATGAAACAAGTTTCTCCCCTCCACGTCCACTTCCTTTCTTTGGTTTACCTGTGCATGCTGCCCAGTGTTGAGACCTGGAAGGCCAGAATTTGTTTGTGTGCTACTGCGGTGGAACTGGGGTCTGCATATAAAAAGGCAGAGAGAAGCAGCTCCATGTGGTCTCCTCTAACTCACCAGGAGGCTAGGAGAGGCTTTGGGCAGAAGACCTGCAGTCCGAAACAAAGTAACTGACCCCACCTCAGATGCTTTGCTCATTTCCTCGAGGAATCCAGTGTGGAGATGGGTGGCTGGTTTTGCCATGTCTCAAATCTCTTCTCTGAGACATGACAAACACATCTCATGCTCAAACTCTCCTCTGAACGTTAACTTCTGCTTTTGTCCAAGGCTGGAATACTCCACTCTACTCCCATCCCATTAGCAGTCTCAATATTGTGATGTTACATCACAACTACAAGCCCCTGCTCCTGGCCTCTCTTCCCCTCCACTCCAGCCTCAGTCTTCTCTCTTCTCTGAATTACTATAGCATCTTTGTAACTACAGTTTAGGATGGCGATTACAAGATCTTGCCTTGGATGTGTTTCTGCCTCCGTTTGTTTCAAGTTTGTAAATTGTATTATTTTCTTCTAGACTATAGGTTTCACTAGGGAAGTGAGCTTGACTGTATCTCTTATCTTCTCCCAGTGCCCAGCCCAGTGCCTTGTACACAGAAAGCCTTAATAACACTGCTGACATCTCTCAATTGGGAAATAAGAAGGTAAACGAAATGACTGTCATCTTCCTTCTCCAGTGGAACAAGACCCAGAGAAAACAAGGGATACCATCTGTGCAATAAGCAATCCCACACGAGGCCTCTTCAGGAGCCCAAAGCAGCTGAGTGAAGTGTCTGTCCTGCCAGTAGGGGAAGCAGGACTTCCCAGAGGACGAGTCCTGGGGTGCAGCTGTACTCTGTGACATTTCTAGTAAAGGAAGAGAAGAGCTGTGACTGGGCCCTCTGAAAACTCTTTCAAGTCCTTGGACCCCATAAGGATTTGCTCAACTTTTCCAGAGGGTCCTCTCTGTTTCTGAAGGGTGGACTATCGGAGAGTTAGTGCTTCCGGCTGATGGCACCCAGACCTTAGTTCTGCTGCAGAAACCTCACTCAGTGACGGATTAGCTTGCTAGGGCTGCCATAACGGAGTATCGCAGCCTGGGTGGCTGAAACCACTGAAATTTATTTCCTCACAGTTCTGGAGGCTGGAAGTCCAAGATCAAGGTGTGAGAAGAGTTGGTTTCATTCTGAGGCTTCTCTCCTTGGCTGTCTTCCTCCAGTGTCTTTACGTGATCTTCCCAGTGTGCGTGTCTGCGTCCTGATCTCCTCTTCTTATAAGGACACCAGTCAGATTAAATTAGGACCCACCCTTATGACCTCATTTTACCTTAATTACTTCTTTAAGGCTCTAACTCCAAATACAGCCGGATTCTGAGGTGCTGGGGTTAGGACTTCAACATATGAATTTTAGAAGACACAATTCAACCCATAATAGTGGCTTTGGGCAAGACGGGATTTTACTCAATTGAGTTTTATTTAATTCCTTCTATAAGATGTATTGCACTACACCAGGCTGTGTTCAGATGCTGAAGATACAGCAGGGAACACAACAGACATTCCGGTGCAGAGAGACAATTCAAGAAAAATTATGTGGCATGTTGAATAAACATACAGGCCACGGAGGAAATTAAAGCAGGGTTGGGGCGTCGGGCATGTCATCTGACTCACTGTCCTCCTTCAGGCAGGACTGAGTACAAATCTCTGACGAGAGTGGCCACACTGATGAGGGGCAGAGGAGTGCATTGGGGTAGGATGAGACTTGAAATCCTCCCTTTGTAGGTATTAACTCTGCTTTTTCCACAGGCACAGACATGCTCTTTTCCTTCCCTACGCTGGTCATTTGTCTCACCAATCCAAGCCTAGGGTCACCAGGGTCTCTGTGAGCAACGCTGTGGCTGGCTTTCAGCAAACCAGGGCCGCTGGTAGAGAAACAATCCTGGGTGCTCACCCTATGACCTGGGAGACGGGAGCACAATCACCCCTGTGGATGAAAACCTGACAATCTATTAATCTCATTATTAATGAGCGCTGACGTTGATTGCAGGCTTATTATGTGCCAGGCACTGTGCTGTGCCTGACCATATTCATCTTCCCCAAAGCCCAAAGAGCACTATTCTTTTTCATATTTACAGCTTAGGAAACTGTGTCTCAGAGAGGTTATGTAACTTGTCACAAATACATCTGATGCATCAGAGTTTTAGCCTGTCTTAGTCGTTGTGCTGAGCTGGCGAGGGAAGTGTAGGTCACTGATAGAGCTGGACCTAATGCTTTTGACTTTCATCGGCTTCCTAGTACTTTTGTCCTCAATTAAAGCTGCCAGTGTAACATCTTACCAAAGGACTAATAAATCGTGTTTCTAATAGGCGACTGCCAACAGTAAAACATGCAAAATTTTTCAACAGAAGTTTTCTCCACAATTGTAACTCACTACTTTGATACAAGGCATGAGCTACTGCTGTCTGTCCAGGGTGGCAAGGAGAAAATGGGGCATGAGTCCAGCCTCATGGTCTTTGACAGGATCATGACATATTTTTCAACAGTTTCCAGGAAGTTTCACTGGCTGTCCCAATTCTAATGAAGCCTTTTTGAGGACAGCTGTTGCAAGGAGCCTTAACACACACTCCTCCTGGCGCTTCAGGGCCACTCAAAGCAAGTGGATGGCGTGGACAAGAAAACTTCTTTAACACCGTTCCTTTCTCAAAGGCTTCTGGGCTCTCTCAAGGAAGCCTTGGTCAAGGTTTTGAGGCCTAGTCTTGCTGCTCTGGGTACTGCTTCAGCCACAGAAATCCAGAGCCCCCTTCTCTTTTGTCTCAAATAAATCTCTGCTTTGGGGACAATGTCTTTTGCTAAGTGTAACGACCAAAGTTTAGCTGAAAATCCAATGTTGGTGGATAGCCCTGCTAATCAGATAGGTTGAACATATTTCACATGGTTTTAGTCTTCTGGCTTCCACATCCATGGGTTTCCATTTCGTATCCTTTACCGATTTTTCTACTTTGTTTGTTTGTTCCTTACTTATTTTAAAGAGTTCTTTATATATTCTGAATACTAATCCTTTGCTAATTGCATGCTGGCAATATTTTCCCAATTTTTCCCCAATTTCTGACTCATCTTTTTATACTTTTATATAAAAATTTTAATCTTGAATTTGGATTTATCTATTTTTCTTTTATAGTAGGTGCTTTTGATGTTTTAAACATTTACAGACTCCACTCTGCATTTCATAGTCCACCAACAAAAACTATCTGCTTATAGATTTTCTAAAAGTTTTGTTTGAGATTTTATAGTTGTTTTTTTTTAAACATATTTTTCAAAAGGCAAATGGCATTAGCTGTCATAATAAAGAGGTATCTGCCTATGAAGCATATGACTATGTTCCTTGGTGTTCCTTGGGAATGGGATTTCTCTCTTCTGCTGGTGGTACTGGCGTTGGTTGCTGAGCATGTCTCTAATTCTGGAATCCATGTAGATCTCACTTATGGGGCAGCCTATCTCTTTCTCCTCTTGCTTTACCAAGTAATTAAAATTGCAATTGCTTAGGCATCTGAGAAATAAAACCTTTTTCATCCTAGCCCCTCCATGATGCTTTGGCATATCGATGTCTATATCTATCTATTGATGTATTTACCTATCTAGGCTGTGAGATTGGCACACATTATATGTGTGTCTTGGTAACTGATATTTTTCTATGTATGTCTTGTATGGAACAACATTAAAATGAATGCAGGTTTTCAGAACATACTGAAGTTAACTTATAGGAGGCAACTCTTGCTCTGTAGTACCTCATGTCAGAATATTAGTATAGGTTAGGTTGTGATGTGCTACCAACATGCCCAGGGGCTTAACTCATGTTATTTCCTGCTCTCAGCAGGGGTCCAGAACACACCAGACTGCTTCAATCTTGTGGCTCCACTATCTCAACATGCGGCCTCCTCAGTCACTAGGCAGAGAAGAGACAGCTGGAGAATTGCTCTGGCTCTTCCATGCTTTGGCCTGAAAGAGGGACATATCACTTCCACCCACAGCTCATTGGCCAGACTCTGTCATGTGACCTCACCTAACTGCAAGGGGGCAGGGGAATGTGAGGAAGCAGATGGACTATTTGCTAAGCATCACAGGAGGCCAGTCTGAGACTAATAGACCATCCACAAAATTTGCACCTATGCGATTGAGAATTACCTGTAGCTGGAGCTGGATATTTTGAGTCCTGTTTGAGACTCACAGGTCAGGATATTCGGCATGCAAACACGAACTAGGAAAATGTGTCTTCTGAGATGAGGGAAGAGGGAAGAAGTCAAGAATACACAAGTTATCAGAGGTAAGGGAGAGAAAGCATTGAACAGCAGCTATGGCTTAGACTATGCGGATTCCCAGTTACAAGAGAGAGGGTGTCAATATCGAGAAGAAAAGCAAAGCAAGACAATGGGAGGACTTCCAAGAAGGTTAAGATAGATAATCAGAAATGTTCCCAGTGAGAACAGAACTCAAGGGCTGTAAAGGAACTGGTTTCTGAGAAGCCACAGGAGTGATTTATTGACAGGCTGGAAGATACTGTCGACATCATTAAAGTAGTTCTTTGTCAGGATGGGCTCAAGAAAGAAGGGGAGGAGCCACGCCAGAAACACACATGCATTTTCCAAATCACAAAGATATATGAAAGAAAACTCAAAGAGATTATCCAGTCCCCCATGTCTTCACGCATTCTGCAAAAACTATCATTAAGTTGGCATTTAGGACCAAAAAAAGGTGAAAACAAACCACTGGTGATTTTCAGCAAAACATAAAAAAGTTATAGGGAGAAAGGGAAAAAGTTAGCAGTGAGAGAAAGTGCCGAGAGGAGAGCAGTAATTGTTTTCCAACTGCAGGCGATAAAATGCGTATCTAAGAGGTATGCCTGACCTTCTGGCAACGCATATATCAGACTTCAGGAGTGCGGAGACAAAAGGAAGAAAGTCACAGGGGAGAAGGAGCCAGAATGCAGTGGCTGTATGCAAAGTGGGAGCCATTGTGGGCGAGTGGAGAGATAATAGAGGGAAGCGGAGAGCCAGAGAGCAAAGCAGAGTGATAAGCAATGCACAGTGAAGAGGGAAAAAAAACAGCGGAAGGGTGAGATAAATCCCCCATAAAGCAGTCCTTAGCAGAGGCCAAGAGTTCTGGGAGGAAATTATCGGAGGGGCCAGAGTCTTTGGGGAGCCTCGTGACTCCCAATTTGTGAAGAAATGCAGTGCTGGTATCAAACAATCCCAGTCCCAAGCTATGCTGATGGCAAAGCAGTCACCCCTCGCTGTGTCCTTTCTCTGTGTCAAGCACAGCCCCAGGTACATTAAGTACACATCTCCCTGAGCTCGCCGTGATAACGGAAGAGGAGCAAATAGCAAGTAAGAGCTGGCATTTAGAGTGTGCTCGGTGCCAGGCCCTCTTCTAAAAGCCTTCCATGTGACAACCTGTTTAATTTTCATGCCGCCTCTATCCTCCTCGCCTTTCTGTGTCTCTATATCTTCATCCATAAATCGAGATTATTAGGGGACCCACTGTGCAGTCCCTAAGAGGAAAAGTGAGGCAGGAGCTAATGTCACCGTCTGCAGGCAGCACCAATCCCTCCTCATTGGGTTTATTGGAAAAAGCTCCTCACTTAGGAAGAAAGAGGCAGCAGAGAACTTGGGAATGAGACCAAGTGGGGAGATGGCTGACAGCAACTCTGACCTCTGCCACTCAATTCTAGATGTGTCACTCCTGGGCCCTCTTACTTTTCCATATTGGTCACATCTCCTCAGTTGGAGAACCAGAGGCGAAGAGAAGTAACAGGTTGGCTGACACTCACACAAACAGAACCAGAATGAGAGCTCGGGCTTCCTGACTCCTCAGGAAGTGAAGGGGGTTTTTCCGGTGGACCATGCTGAGCACACGGCAGGGTGAACACATTTTAGAATAGAGGGCAAAGGTCGGTACAGAGCACCTGGAGATCAGCAAATATGTCCTGGAGTGCTTAGGGAGAGGGAAAAGTTTAAAAGTTGAAGGTTAGGTTTCTATAGCAGCGAATGGACAGTTCAAAGCCAGAGGTCCTGGACCCTGCAGGTTTGCACACTGACCATCTCATGACCTGAGGAGCCAGGGAAGAGTCAGCGTGACTCTGGACTTCTCCAGAAGTGAGCGGGTTACTCTTTGTTCTTTCCGCTGTCCTCATTCTTAAGTTCGAGGGTTTGAAATCTTGCGGTATTTCCCTGTGGTGATCCAGATCAAGCTTCTCTCACCTTCCCGCAACTCCCTTGGTCTCCTGAGGTCAGGTCATCCATCTGCTTTCTTCCCTATTACACCTTCCATTTGTAGCTGCGATGGTCCTTTGTAATAAGGGATCAGAACTGTACCTGAGCTTCCAAGCGTTTGTTTGTCGTGTCCTGATGCCAAAACAGCTTCCTTGGGTTTAACCTGGTCAAGATTCTCTTATTTGTCATGTTTTTGTTACCATCAAAGGACCAGGAGGAGGGAAGGCTTCCTGGGAGCCTGTTTGTCTCTGAAAATCAGTCAGTTCATAAAATCCTCAAACCAAGAGAGATGTGAACAGATCGTGAAGGCCAGTTTCCTGCCTCCAGGCAGTGATTCCTCTAGTCCAAGCCTGTCCCTGCCCCAACTTGTGCAGCAGGACCCATTGCATCCCGGATCAGTCACTGACATTAAGCTTCTCATTATTCCCAAAGTTTTCTCTCCCCCTACCGCTGTCTGAAGTGTCCACTGCTTCTCAGGGAAGGGTGGAAAATGGACCCTTCCTTCTTCCACTGCTAAGATGTGAGATACTACAGACTTTTGGGAGAGCAAAAATCCTTAAGACATGTGCATAGTTTTTAACCCAGCACTTCCATGTCTAGAAATATATCCTAAGGAAATAATCAGATCACCGCACAAAGATGAACGGACGAGAATGTTCAGTAGAACATCATTTATTGGAAATAACCTAAAATGTCCAACAGTAGCAATTGATTAAATAAATCATGAGAGAGTCAACAGTGGATTTTGTTCATACTCATTTTAGATGATATTTACATATACTTACATGGCAAGATGTTTATGATATACTATGAGAAAAGTCAATTACAAAACAGTATCTAGGGTACAATCCTGCATTTATACACATGTCTAGAAAAACTTTGGAACAATAAATAGCAAGATGTCAATACTGGTTGTCTTAGAGGAGTGGGGAGGTGTGGTATAATTTTTTCTATCTATATATTCTATTTTTTTCTATAATGAATGGGATTTAGAAAAAATAACAAATAAACACATTTACAAAACAAATCTCATTGTTTAGAATTGTCCAGGATTCTTCTCCCAAATCAAGGTGATACCATTTTCTGAGCTATCCATGATTGGGGAGGAGAGGAGGACAATTTCCCCCCAATTGTGAATTTCACTTTATGCAGATTGCAGTAAATCCAAGTGTGATTTTAAAGAGGAGAGGACGTCACAAAGATTTAGCTTGAACGGTGTGTATTTGAGATAGAAAGAGAGAGAGTGTGTGTATATAAGCCTAAGGTAGGAAGGCTTAACCCCTTTGCCTTATTAATGAATGTGGATTATCATTGATTGATGTTCCTAGCCTAAGCATTTAGACTAGGGACCCTTCAAGGCAAGCAGTAATTTAACTTTTTATTCCCAGGTCCTACCTCAGTGCCTGGCACATAGTAAATGCTTAATACACATTTGACATGTGAATTAAGTTTTGAGCCCAAGTATTTGTAGTACCTGCTGGCAAAGGAATTCCTTCTCCTCCATCTGGATCCCTGAGGCTCTGGAGGTCAATGGCATGGTGGGGATAGTAGGAGCAATGGATGTGACGAATTAGGCTGACCTGGATTTAAATACTGGTTCTGCCATATATGAGTAATTTGATCCTCTAATTCCTCTTCTGTAATATGAGAATAATATTGTTATTTATCTTATAAGATTATTGTGAGGATGAGAATTAGAAAACTTCCTACTTTCAAACCTCTTCTTGTGAATTTTATCTTAAGTCTTTGAAAGCTATTTAGCCATTGGCCAATGTTAAAATCCACCCATTGAAGCCATTCTTTATAACTCAAGGTTCAAGTAGCCTTCTCTAGAATAAAACCCAGCAGCCTCTAAGTCTCTATCTGAGAGTGCTTGCTCCTGACTTTCACAGAGGATATGGAAAGAAACTGTGTTTAGCAAGAATCGGTGAATTATTAAGTAGCCTTATCTCAGCCCACCATCTCTCAGTAAATAAGTCAAGGCTCAGAGCAGCCCCGTGCAAGTGCTAGACATGTTCGAGGCCTTAAAATAGCAAAATGCTTTGAAGAAACCCATCTTCCTCATGGAAGAAAAAGAAAGCATAAGAAAAATGACTGTCAGTTATTTTTATACAGCCCAGGCTTTAGGATGTGACAAAAGTGATTATTGCTGATTTACAGTTATCTTCAGAAATTAGCTTTGTGCACCATATCAAAGGAGGCTGGAGATTGAAGAAGGAGCTGACCAGATGACCATAGCCCACAGTTTTTCTTAGGGACGTTCTATGGCTGAACTTCTCAGTGAAATAGCTTCCTTAGACATCACGTTGGCCTGGTTTCCAATGACGTCATTTAAGCCAAAGGTTTCTTCAAGAGATAAGAATGCCCACATGAGCGGCTGGCTCAGAGTATGTAGAAAAATGGCCCATGTTCTATTCTTTCCTTTTACTAATATGTTACAAAGCCAAAAACAAAAAATAAGAAATCCTATGTAGTCACTACAGTGAGTTGATCACAGAACAGAGATTTTTCACTGTGTGTGTGTGTGCATGTGTGGCTTCTCCCTTATTAAGGTTTTGCAGCAGCGACATATTTCACGCAGCTGTATAAAGACACTGAACCCTAGGACATATGCAAAAAAATGCCCCTCTTTAGTATATTGTGAAAAAAAGATGGACGGCCAGGCCCACTGATTAACATACTGGAACACTCATCTCAAGTAATTTTTAGATTGATCAAAGGTATAAATAAATCTATTCAGTTTCAAAGCAAATAATTTATACTCAGGCCCTAGAGCTATTTTGCCCTGCCCATTGGCATTGGCAGCACCAACATCATGGTTTAGAAGCTGTCTCATTCCTGTTGCCTGTGGCACCGGCTGCCCTGTAATTGAGAAGTCAGGCGAGTTCTTAGGTGAAAGCAAAGTCTCTATGCATGCCTTCCCGGGAGAATGCTTCCCTGATCCTCTCCAACTGGAAAGAGCCCTGAGTTGCTGGCAGCGTCGCTCCTAAACTCAGAGTACCCAGAGCAGCTCCTGATAATTCATGCTAATCTGGGACCAAGTCAATTGCCTGGGGATGTTCACTCTCAGGTCTATGGCGACAAGGTGCTAGGAAGGGGCTCAGCCAACTCCCGTGCGCTGTTGCTTCCACAGGTGGGCATATTAGATTGATGTACTGCCCTGCTTCTATTCCTCTCACTGCATTCTAAAATGGATAATCACACTGAGATGGAGGTCAGGCCAGTCAAACAAAGGAACTCTGAGGTTGGCCTGCAAAGTGAAAACTGTCAATTATCCTATTTTATGTCCTACCTACATTTCTAGTAGCAGGGTCCTCATTTCCATTAGACCAATTTGGTACAATGCTGCATGTTCTAATCCTTTTACCATCTTAGCTGAAGGAGAGAAATGAGTGCAAATGAATGGGGAGGAGGGCAGGGAGGGAGGGAAGAAAGAAAAGGAGAGAGAAAGGAAGGGAGAGATCATTCTGAAGGGTGATTTTTAACTCCTGACTTGACAATTTGCTAAAAGCAAATGTAACATCCTCATGAAAGCTGGTCACTGCTGTACAAGGAGGATAATTCTGGACAGAAGTGACCTGTTTTTAAAACCTTGATTCTCTGAGCTTGAGAATCTTAGTCTATGAACAAGGAAGTCCCTCACTGATTCTGTGTAATTTCTCTATGGAGCACTGAGCATGGCTTCAGGAAGTGATGGCTCAGGGCACAGAGAATCAGGGCCGGTGGTTGGCCTTAACGCCCCACTGGCTGTACTGCCTTTGCAGGAGGGTTGCTGGGAGCAAACCACATTATAGTACAGTGGAGATGTTAACCTTTTCCTGGGTGAGCTAACTCTCCCAGGCATGGGGACATGTTTGAAAACACCTTGTATTCTTTTTCTGTGGCTGCAGAGCAGATTATGACAAACTGAGAACGTTTGAACCAATGCACATTCGTTATCCCAGTGGCCATGGGTCAGGAATCCAGGCACTATTTAACTGGGTGCTCTGGTCAGATCTCACAAGGCTGCAGTTAAGGTTTCAGCCAGGCTGTGTTCTCCTCTGGAGGCTCCACCACAGAAGAGTCTGTTCCCAAGCCCATCAGGTTGTTGGCAGAGTTCATTTCCCTGCTGCTGGATGACTGAGAACTCTCACTTTTTGCTGGCTTTCAGCTGGAGGCCACCCCCAGGTCCTTGGGACATGGGCTTCTCCAACATCATTGCTTCTTTCATCCAGCCTGCGAGAAGAGTTCTAGCTCCGTTCTGCTAACACAGGGTCTTCTATAAGGCACCATGATTACGGGAGTGATAGCTACTGCCTTTGCCGCATTCTATTGCTTAGAAGGGAGTCACAGGTCCCACCCACACTAAGACGGAGGGAATTTTACAAAGGCATGAATGCCAGGAGGTGATCATCGGGGGGCGGGGGTGTGGGGGGGTCACTTTAGGCTTTGTCTCCCAAACGCCTGGACTCTCTTCCCACCTCTCTCATCACTCTGACCTAATTTGAATTCTCTCCCAAACCAATGAGTCCATCTCCTCTAATGATCTTCAGTAGGGTGACCAACCATCCCAGTTTGCCCAGGACTGCTCTCGTTTAGCTCTGACAGTCCTGCATTCCGGGCAACCTCTCAGTCTCAGGCAAACCCGGACAGCTGGTCACCCTAAGCAGATCATAGACCTTCTTTAATTTCTCTTTGATCAGCATTAGGGGTGAAAGAGAGACCAAAAATCTTTTATCCAGAGCGGTTGAACTGTGCTCCAAGCAGCCCTTGGAGGCCCAGTGAGTTGAAGGAGGTGGCGAGGTGATCCTGATTGGGTGGACTTTTTAGCCCCTTCTCACTTTTCTATCTCTAAGCAAAAGAGCTCCTGACTTGCTTATACATGTTGGATTCTGTGTAATTTGCTGTGTGAAGTGTGGTTTCCATGGCCAAACGCTGATGCCTTAAAATGCTCATCTCACATATGAACAGTCCAGTTCTCCAGAGGAGTTAGAGGCAGGACCCAGCCTCCTGATTTATAAGCCAGAGCTCTTCCAGGCCTCCATGTAGGTAAGCTAAGCCTGTCTCGGCCATCTCCTGTGTGCACTGCTCTGGACTTGGTGCCGAGGCAGTGGAGGAGAGCTTTGGGGGTTTTTTGTTGTTGTTACTTGTTTGTTTGTTTTAAGAAAAGACTAAGTTCTACGCATAGGAGTTTTCCAATCACATTGGCCAAGACCTAGGCTGGCGCTAGGACTTACTCAGCTTGATAGCTTTATCTGACTTAGTTACTAAGGAGTCAAAATGATGATTTCAGCTACCTAGAAACAGGTAGATTTCTCTTACAGTCACACATTATTTAAAACAACATAGGATAGTGTAAATCCCCAAGGTTGAATACACAGCTGATGCCCACGACAGGGACTTTCCAGTCTTTTGAGCACAAAACCCAAGCTAGTGCAAATTGACCTAGTGAGCACAGAGTTCATAAGCACATGGAGAGGCAAGGTGATGTAACTCCTGAGAAGTTCAAGGCAAGGTTAATGTGGGCAGCAGAGTGGCGGTTTCAGACTACATTAGGAAGGGTGGTCCAATTTACTAATCAGCACAGCTCTGCCTGCTGCAGCCAGCTCCTATCCCAGAAACCAATCAGATCAAGTAGCAACTTTATATCTACAGGCAAGAAAAAGGTCCAGGGCAATAATGTACTTTCCCACCTGCCCAGCCAGGCAGATTTTTGTCATTTGACACCACACAGTCTAGGTTGGCTGATGAATAGGTCTCACGTCTTGGAATGCTAATCTCAGGGCAGTTTGATTTGCTTTAGACACCATTTCCTCATTAACCCCAAAGTGAACTGGGGGGTGTTCTAAATAGAGTGGTGGACATAACGCCTCCAGAGGTGTGAAGCTATGTCCTAGGTTACTCAGTGGGAGAGCTTTGCTCTAGGACCTTACATCCCCAAAGTCCTAAGTCCTAGACCCATATGCTGGTCCTACGAGCAATCACACTAGTCAGAAGAGCTCTGGAACCTCAGTTAAAAAAAGCATGTTCCAGTACAAAAGACATCAGGCAGCTGAGTTTATAGACTGGAAGGTGGGGATAGAGAATTGCACTCTCTTTAATAAACTTTCAAGGAAATGCCTGTTTGCAGAAATATTGGCATGTCTTTTATCATCATTTCCCACTGAGTTTTCCATAGCATGTTCCTAAATATCATGTAACAAAGAGGTTCCTCAGCCAAATGAGTTTGGTAACCACTGGTTTGAACAGAGCTCAAGGGGGATGAATTTATTGTGGGACTTTTCAGAGCCGAGTTTAATGTAGTACAACTCAATACTGACTCATAATTGGAATCACCTGCAGAGCTTTTTTCTGTTTCTTGGGAAACTGTTTTTTTAAATAACTTTTTATTTTGAAATTATTTCAGACTCACTAGTACAGTGGCTTTTTAAAGTAAAGAACAGGTACAAACCCATATCGAATAGTACAGAGTTCCATATACCCTTCACCCAGCTTCCCCCAATGAAACTATTTTACATAAATATTGTATGTTACCAAAGCCAGGAAATTGATGTGGATATAAACAATACTAACAACTCAGATACATACTTCATTTGGATTTCATCAGTTTTTACATGGACTTTTTCTTTTGGAGTGTGTATAGTTTTATGAAATTTTATCACGTGTGTATATTTGAGTAACCAACACCGCAATCAGGTTATAGAATGGTTCTATCACCACAAAGAAACTCACTCGTATCACCCCTTAATAATCACACTGTTCCCCTAACCCTAACCTTGGTCAACCACAGATCTCTTCTCCATTTCTATATTTTGTGACCTTGAGAATGTCATGCAAATGGAACATGTAGTATATAACCTTTCCAGATTGACTTTTTTCACATAGTGTCAAGACCTTGAGATCCATCAAACTTGTGTGCATATCAATAGTTTATTTCTTTCAATTGCTGAGTAGTATTCCATTGTATAGATATACCACAATTCGTTTATCTAGTTATTAGCTGAAGAATGTTTGGGTTATTTCCAGTTTTTTGTCTATTACAAATAAAGCTCCTATGAAATTCATGTACATATTTTTATGTGAACAAAAGTTTTCATTTCTCTGGGATAAATGTTCAGTAGTGTGATTGCTGGGTCACGTGGTATCCTGCAGAGCCTTTAAAACTCTAGATGTTGACTTCTTTCACAAGATGTTGAATTGATCGCAGATGCTTATTCTCCATGAGGAGATCTCATTAACAGACACAAATCCACATCAATAAAGGCAATGCAAAAGAGAAAGAGAAATAGATGAAGAGTTTTCCACAAAGGTTTGGAAGGGATAAAGTGGATGTAGGAGTGACAATTGATGAAGCAGATTACAGGAAGCCTCTGGCTAGGGGATGTGTCACAAAGATGGAAGTAATCAGCCTGCTGGAGCCCAGAGAAGGTGAAGAGGCCAGGTCTTACCTAAAGGTATTAGGTATTTCAGGGAACAGAAGAGAAATTTAAAAATTTGTAAATATATTCTAAATTGGAGAATATATTCCCTTTATATGTGAGAAACAGAGGATACATAAAAGCAATGACCAGAGAACAAGAAAAAACTCTTGGAATTTAAAAACTATGATTGTTAACATAAAAATCTCTATAGAAGACTCTAGAGATAAAGCTGGAAGAATGTCTCAGAAAAGTGTTTTACAATGGGAAAAATAAGAGAAAATATAAGAGATATCAAGTATTTACTCGGGATGCCCAACATCTGATTAATAACAGTTATCAAAATAGAAAATAGTGAAAATAGAAGTGAGAACTTTTCGAGGAATTAACCCAAGAGAATTTCCTAGATTCTTCAAATGGAAAAAGACACCAAGGGCAGGCATAATGAGTAAGAGCTTCAACTAGACACACCTGTGAACTTTCAGCACAGTAAGAATAAAGATCTTTACACCTTTTAGAAAAAAAGCAGAAATGAGACTCGTATTGGCATCACACTCTTATCAGAAACACTGGATGCTAGAAGACAGCGGATCAATGCCTTAAAAATTCAGAGGCAGGATGTTTTGAGCCTAGATTTCCATACCTGGACAAATCTTCAGTTAAGTCCTAGAAATGGAGCCTTTTCAGATATGCAAGGATTCGAAATTATGCCTCTTGCACTCTTTTGCAGGATGTTTCTTAAGAATATATTCCAGTAAATAAAAGTAATTAAACCAAGGAAGAGGAAGATGTGGCCCCCAAGAAAAAGCAGATTGTGTCTGAGGACCACAGCTGTGAACAAGCCCGGGGAACAACCAACCTAGGCTGGTGAAAAATCCAGAAACTGGAGATGGGTTTCTAGACACAAGGGTAACTAATAGACTAGAGGTGATGATTGAGAGCTTGAAAAAACTCGAGGAAATTATAAAAATGAAATATAAAAGGGAATAATTCCTTCAAAATGGTCTCTAGGAGTATTTTCTTTTGAGCATCCCCAGTGATCATGCCAAGGCTGCCGAGAAGGAAATAGAAACCCAACACAACCAGGCATTTCTACTATAACTTCATATAGGCATTCCTGAAATATTTCATGATCTACAAACTTGCACAGTAAAAATAACAAGGCTTGCAGGAAAAATAGGACTTGGCTGGTGACTCGAAACTTGTGGAACTAAAGCACTAACAAAACCAGTAACAGTCCTAAGAAAAACATCCACACTGTTAACTTGGCTGGTATTTGCAGCTGGATCATAGTCAGTTTCTCCTTGTATCCTGGGGTTCTGCTTCCTCCGTGGCTACGTGCATCCTTTGAGATATTCACATCGACCAGAGGCCAGGGTCATCAAAATTAAAATGTACAATGTAGGCACAGCCTTCTTTAGTAATCTTTTTTTTTTTCTAAACACAGGGACAATATTTTTTGCAGCAGCGACATCTGCATTTGCAGCTTCCCTTAATCGGGTAATATAGAAGCCACTAAACCCATCTCCTCTTGAATGGATGAAAGGCACCACTCCAGAATGCTTGCTTTCTTAAGATCTTTATATAATGTCAAGGGTCTCTCCCTAATTGTGAGAAAATTTGTACTTGATTGCTTTAAACATTAACATGCCAGGGGGAAAAAAAAATCGTCCGTGAACTAATACAACTTTCATGTCCTGACGTTATCCCCTATTTATGAGTTGCATAGACAGCAGAACAAACTGTTCCTGGCTCTGCAGAGAACAACAATGACATGAGCATAATAGTATAAATACTGTTTATTGGTTTTCAACTTTTAGAATCAATCTATTGACAAGCGTGATGCCCCCACTCTTTTCGCCAGCACTGCCTTCATCCTAAGATGGCAGAATTTGCAGATAATGTGTTTGGAGGACAGACAGGAAGTGAAGATTTCAGCCTGAGTCTCCCTGATGCGGAGCTGGGGTAACCGAGAAGAGAATAAGCTTATTTGGGGAAGGATGATGGGAGGGGGTGGTATAAATGAGTCAAATCCTCATCCTTTATAGACACTATCTAAATATTATAGACAGTAACTCATCCATTATAGACAAGATGTCAAATAAAATTGACAGAAATGTGTTACATGACACATGATGGTAACCATCAAAATAACTGGAAGGAGGAAATAGTGAAAGTTGGTTGTTTTGGGATAAAAGCCTAGCAGAATGGCTCGAAGGGTGTGGAGGAGATCAAGGGACTATTGCTTTTCTTTATAAGCCTCTCTAGATTGGAAATTTTTTTAGAGCAACATATTTTCAAGTCCCGTGTCTGACCAGGCAAGGGAAACAAAAGAAAAAATGAACAAATGGGTCTACATCAAACTAAAAAGCTTCTGCACAGCAAAGGAAACCATCAACAAAATGAAAAGACAATCTAACAATTGGGAGAAGATATTTGCAAACCATATATCAGATAAGGGGTTAATATCCAAAGTATGCAAAGAACTAATACAGCTCAACAACAAAAAAACCAACAATCCAATTAGAAAATGGGCAAAAGGTCTGAACAGAGATTTCTCCAAAGAAGATATCTGGATGGCCAACAGGCATATGAAAAATGCTCAACATCATTAGCTATCAGGGAAATGCAAATCAAAACTACAATGAGGTATCACCTCACTCAGGTCAGAATGGCTATAATTAACAAGACAGGAAACAACAAATGTTGGAGAGGATGTGGAGAGAAGGGAACCCTTGTTCACTGCTGGTGGGAGTGCAAACTGGTGCAACCACTATAGAAAGCAGTATGGAGTATCCTCAGAAAATTAAGGGTAGATCTACCATATGATCCAGCTATTCCACTGCTGGGTATTTATCCAAAGAACTTGAAAACACAAAGGCATAAAATACTTGCACCCCTATGTTCATTGCGGCATTATACACAATAGCCAAGACATGGAGGCAACCTAGGTGCCCATCAAAGGACGAATGGATAACGAAGATGTGGTATTTATACACAATGGACTACTACTCAGCCATAAGAAATGACGAAATCTGGCCATTTGTGACAACATGGATGGACCTTGAGGGTATTATGCTGAGTGAAATAAGTCAGAGGGAGAAAGTCAAATACCATATGATCTCAATCATAAGTAGAAGATAAAAACAACCACAAAAAAACACATAGCATTAGAGATTGGATTGGTGGTTGCCATATGGGAAGGGGGGAGGGGGAAGGGCAAAAGGGGGTGGACTATAATTAGTTTTCGGTTGGTGAACATGATGTAATGTACACGGAATTCGAACTATGATGTACATCCGAAAAAATAAAAAATAAAAAAAATAATAAAAAAGTTTTTAATGAAATGCACATGTTAATATGATGGAAATAGAAATGAAATTTAAAAAAATTTGCTCTTATCCCACCCTCCAGTTCCACAAGCCCTGAGAAATTCTGATTCTGGTGGGACCAAGAATTTGTATTTTGAAAAAGATCCACAGATGATTTTGCTGCTCATTAGAGGCTAAGTATTGTTGCTCTGGTAGCTGAGCACAGCGATATGTGGGGGCAACTCGCTAATTATCTAATGTGGGGCAAGAGGGATACAGTGTGCAACTTATTTAATTTAGAATCTTTCTTTTTTCCAGAGTATTTCCCAGGATTTGCATTCTGTGGGACATTCTTTAGGAAATGTAGACCATTTCCAAATGTACATCATTCTCTTGGGCAGGAGGAAGGAGGAAGAATATTTTAGGTGAAAGAAACTATGATAATGAATACCTTTGGTTCAGTTATCGAGATTCCTAACCTCTTATCACTGAGGCAAGAACTTACTGGTCTTTTCACAGGAGAAGGGAGGGTAACACTAACTTATTGGCACGCCCTCGACAGCTCATCTTGCTAACAGTGTGTGTAGGGTTAGGTGGTATAGGTTTGAGCAAAGCTGCCACACCCATGTGGAGCTCTTGCTCATGAAACGAGCTCTATGGGGTAAGACTCATGAAAAGCAGCCCAAAGGGTTCCCTGGTAGCAGGAGACTGGAAGTACCGTATGCACAGAAAATGCCAGGGTCTAGTCAGAGTGAGAAGAGAAATGAAGACTCTCCAAGACAAAGGTTTTGAAATTTCTGAACCAGGCTGATCTGAGTGACATCTATTTCCCCGAAGCCTAGCAGCTGGAAGGGCTATAGACACTGCAAACCGAGCTTGAGCTCCTTATATAGGAGAGGCATCACCCAGCCCATCCCTGGGTGGAACCCATGACCATGTCTCCAGGGCATGCTCTGAGGGAGATCTGATGATTATCTTCTATTACAACGTCCCTGGAAAGGCAGTGAGGAGCAGTGGACACAGCTCTGGATTAGTAATCCAAATTTCTGGATTCTAAGGTGAGCTAAAGAGTACCCGAGCAGAGAGGATCTTTGCTGTCTCCCGTAAACTCTACCAGCCTCCAGCAAGGCCTCCAAAATAAACATGCATCTTAGGTAAAATATAGTATGTTGCATGCAAAAGCAGCTTCCAACTATGTCTTCCTCCAAAATATTGCCCCCGTGAGCCTTTCCTATGTGGAAATTCTGAAGCAAATTACACTCTAGATAGGCCTACCTCTGCTCCCTATTTGCTGTATGGCCTTTTCTCTTTGTTCCATAGTTGGTTCATCTGTAAAATGGGAATGAGAAGGGGATGAATTGATTGACTTCTAATATCCCTTCCAGCTCTGACATCCCAGGATTCTATGTTCTCCAAAGGTGAGGAATGTTCTGGAAGACCCCAATTTTCCATCAGATGAGACAGCTGAAAGCCAGGCGAAAAAGGAGGTGAGAGGCTTACTCCTTACTCCCAGGCTTTCTGGGAGATATCCTTCTTTCCACATAGCTTTCTCTGTCTCTCTAGGGGAGGGAAGTGAGGGCTGCCAGTCAATGTAGAGGCTTCACAAAAGCACAGGAACAAATATGCAGTTCTCAACGCATCTTCAATCTCCCCCGAAGTGCTGAGCTGCCTGTGGGGAGCGGGCTCTCGGCTGACCCAGATGAGCAGACCGGGGTCTGTGATGTCGGTGTGAGGCACTTCAAGGTGTTTCTCCCCAGGACGTCGGGAGGCCGGGCGGCAGTCTAAACAAAAACACACTGGCGGTAGTGTCCCTACCTAGACAGATGCGAACACAAAAGAGACTTTTCAGCTAATAAGACCCTCTGGTGTTTGCAGCTCTAAGCAGGTAAGGTCATTCGAACCCTTCTTTATAGTACATTTTTCCCTCCTCATTCTGATGGAATAAAAATAGGCTGAAGAACTGATTTTATTTCCCATTTAAGTTAGTTCAATAGAAGCTAGATTTTTTTCTTTGTGTGCACGTGCGTGTGTGTGTGTGCAGTGCGCGCGCACAAGGGGTGGGCAGACCTGGGGGAAGGAGAGTTTGGAGATGATGCTATTGGGTTCCTTGGTTAAAGAAGAAAAATGTCAGGCTTGAAATGGTTTCCTCTGGGGGCTGTTTGTGGAATCAAAACGCCTCTCTGGTTTGCAGTTCTGAAACCCACTACTGTGACTAAAAAAAACCACTTTCAATTTAGAGAGGAAAAAGGCTACAGCTCCTGGAGTCCCCACTCGGCTGAGGAAAATGCCGCTGGATGAAGTGAATGCCGCGGGTTTGGATTTCAAACACCGGCACTGATCTCAGCATCTATTGGGGTTGTTCTGCCTCTGTCTCTGAGCTCCTAGCCCCGCCTTGTCCCCCAGGGGAAAAGGATTGATCACAGGATGTAGCTGTGAGGCTGGGATGGAGGAGGAAGGACAAAGGGGGCCAGTCCCATGATGAGGGAAGGACCTCAACATGCTCCTCCAGTAAACTGAAATTCTGCAAATCAAAGTCTCACCCTTAGCAACTCCCGCCCCCCTGTACTTTGTCAACACTCTTCTCCAGGGAAGGCTCAGCGCTTTGAAGGGTGCTCGGGTTAAATCTCTATTTACACCATCACTAGGAGAGGGACATGTGGATAAATGATTAATCCTCCTTTCCTCCTGTACCCGGAACTCTGTACCCATTAGGTTTCTTGGTCTATGAAGACCCACTCTAGGCTCTCACTCTGTCTACTTGGTTCCAGAGTGATAGATCAATGAATTATTAATTCATTCAACAAATATTTATTGAGTGTCTACTATGTGCCAGTAGCTTAGTATGACTCAGTGAACAAAGTAGACACAGATCTCCTCCCTCATGAAGCTTATATACCAGTAGGGGAAGATGGATAACAAACAATAAAAATAAGAAGTAGCAAGTTGTCGTATGCTCTAAGGTGATGAATGCTATGGAACAGGCAGCACTGAGAAGGAGACATTAAGAGGACAGAGATGGGGTGCTCCCCAGCTGGTCAGGGTGAGAACATTGAGAAGGTGATGCTTGAGCAAAGACTGCAGGGAGGGGAGTTTGCCAGCTGGTCAGACATCTGGAACTAGAGCCTCCAAGCAGAGGGAACTGTAAGTGCAATGGTCCTAAGGTGGCACAGCGCCTGGGTGTAGAAGGGACACCAAAAAGCACAGTGTGACTAAATCGGGGTGTGTGGAGGTGGTTGAGGGTGAGTGATGGATAAGATTGGAGGGGTCTTCGGGTCTAAATCCTGTAAGGTATTATTAGTCATTGTATGATCTTTGGCTTTTGTTTCAAGATAAACGGGGAGCCACTGGAGAATTTTAAGCAGAAGAATGGCATGATCTGACTTAGGTTTTTAAAAGATCATTCTGGTTGCTATGTTGGGAATAGAGGGCAAGGGTAGAGCAGGGAGACAGAGAGGAAGAGGAGACGGATGATGGAGGCAGCAGAGGTGGAGGCAGTGAGAAGTGGTCTGTTTTCGTATATAGTTTGGGGATGGAGAGAAGGAGATTTCCTGACGGATTTGTGGTATGCTGAGGTTTGGGGCTTGAGTGCTGAAAAAGCTGGGCTCCTCACAACTAAGATGGAATGGAGGTTTTTCAAGGAATATCAGGAGTTTCGTGTTACTCGTGTTGAATCTGAGATGTCTGTTGTAGACATCCAAATGGAGATGTTGAGTTTGCAATTGGACATACAAGTCTGAAGTTATCCTGGAGGAAGACACCCGAGCTTTAAATATAAATTTGGAAGTGATTTGCATACATGTGATATTTAAATGCCATAAGACTGGATGTGATCACCAAGGGAGTGAGCGAAGATGGAGAAGAGAACAGGACTGAGGGCATTCTTGGGAACGGGACCTGGGGCACTCCATTATTAAGAGGTTGGGGAGAGGAGAAGACCGGTAAAGGAGGCTGAGAGAGAGCAACCTGGGAAGTGGGGCAATGTGGGCTTCTTGGAGCCAGGTAAAGAAACATATCAAAATCAACTGGTTCAAGTGCTGTGGGGAGGTCAAGAAGGATGAGGACTGAGACGTTATCCTTCTTTTTGGCAACATGGAGATCATTGGTCACCTGGACAAGAGCAGTTTTGGAAGACTGATGGAGGCAAGTGCTCAACTGGATGGGGTCTAAGCAAAAGTGAGAGGAGAGGAATTTCTAACAATAGAGAAAACTCCTCTGCACAAAATCAACTCAAAATGGATTAAAGACTTGAACCTTAGACCTGAAACCATAAAACTCCTAGCACAAAACAGGGAATAAGCTGCTTGACATCTGTCTTGGCAATGATTTCTTGGATTTGACCACAAAAGCGAAAATAAATAAGTGGGATTACGTCAAACTAAAAAACTTCTGCACAGCAAAGGAAACATCAACAAAATGAAAAGGCAACCTATGCATTGGGAGAAAATATTTGCAAATCATATACCTGATCAGGGGTTAATATCCAAAATGTGTAAAGAACTCATAGAACTCAATAGCAAAAATCTAACAATCTAGTTTAAAAAATGGTCAGAGAAGCTGAATAGACATTTTTCCAAAGAAGATAAAGAAGTGACAAACAAGAATATGAAAAGGTGCTCAAAATCGCTAATCATCAGGAAAATGCAAATCAAAACCACAGTGAGATAGCACCTCACACCTGTCAGAAGGGCTATCATCAAAAGACAAGAGATAACAAGTGTTGGTGAGGATGTGGAGAAAAAGGAAGTCTCATGCACTGTTGGTGGGAATGTAAACTGGTACAGCTATTAGGGAAAACAGCACGGAGGTTCCTCAAGAAATTAAAAATAGAACTACCATAGGATCCAGCAATTCCTCTTCTGGGTATGTATCTGAATGAAATGAAATCATTATCTGGATTCATTGCAGCATTGTTTACAGTAGCTAAGACATGAAAATAACCTAAGTGTCCATCAACAGGTGAATAGATGTTGAAAAGTTGTAGTATATATGTGTGTGTGTGTGTATGTATACATAGGTATATATTTTGTGACTGAATTATATATGGATATACAAACATATTATATATGTATTATACAATGGTATATGTATATATACATTTCAGTCATAAAAAAGAAGGAAATCCTGCCATTTGTGACAATATAGATGGAACTTGAGGGTATTATGCTAAGTGGAGTAAGTCAAACAGAGAAAGACAAATACTGTATGATTTCACTTATATGTAGAATCTTAAAAAAACAAACTCATAGAAATAGAGAACAGATTGGTGGTTGCCAGAGGAGAGGGGTAAGGGATGGCGGAAATGGGTGAAGGTGGGCAAAAAGTACAAACTTCCAGTCATGAGATAAATAAGTCCTAGAGATGCAGTACAGCATGGTGACTATAGTTAACAACACTGTACTGTATATTTGAAAGTTGCTAAGAGAGTAGATCTTAAAAGTTCTCATCACAAGAGAAAAATGTAACTATGTTAGGTGAGGGATGCTAACTAAACTTACCGAGCTGATCATTTCACAACATACACATATATCAGATCATTGTGGTGTACATCTGAAACTAATATAACATTATATGTCAATTATATCTCAATAAATCTGGAACAAAAGAAACCTCCTTTGAAGAGTTTTGCCGCAGAGGAGAGCAAAGAAATGGAGCAGCAACTAGCGGAAGAAATTGGGAAAACGTAAGTTTTTGTTGGCCTGCCTTTGTTTGGTTTGGTTTGGTTTCATTTAGTTTCTTTTTGGAGCATTTAAAGGCATTGGGGTCTTGTGCGCATGTGTGTGTGATCAGAACACGTACCCTGAGCTCTCCCTTAGAGGTTCAGGCGTGGGGTGTAATGTTGTTATCTGTGGGTACAATGTTGTACAGCAGACCTCTGGAACTTGCTCATCTTGCATAATAACCAGCAAACTCCCTATGTCCCCATACCCCAACCCCTGGCAACCACCATTTTATTCTCTGTATTTATGAATTTGACCATTTTTTTTTTTTTAAAGATTTTATTTTCTCCTTTTTCTCCCCAAAGCCCCCTGGTACATAGTTGTATCTTCTTCGTTGTGGGTCCTTCTAGTTGTGGCATGTGGGACGCTGCCTCAGCGTGGTCTGATGAGCAGTGCCATGTCCGCACCCAGGATTCGAACCAACGAAACACTGGGCCGCCTGCAGCGGAGCGCGCAAACTTAACCACTCGGCCACGGGGCCAGCCCCTGAATTTGACCATTTTTGATACCTCATGTACAAGTAGAATCATACAGTGTTTTCCCTTCTGTGACTGGCTTATTTCAGTGCGTATAATGTCCTCAATGCTCATCCATGTTATCACATATTGTAGGATTTCCTTCCCTTTTCAAGGCTGAATAATATTCCATTGTGTATATATACCATATATTTTTATCCATTTATCTGTCATGAGACATTTACATTGTTTCCACATCTTGGCTGCTATGAATAGTGCTTCAAAGAACATAGGAATGCATTTAGTTACTTTTCCCATGGGGTAAATATAGCAATGATCAATGAACTAGCCAGTATATGGAATATTTGCCATACATCAACACTGTGCTAAGTGCTGAAGGAGAAATATAAACACAAACTAAATCCTTGCCCTCAAGAATTTTACAGCCAAGTTAGGGGTTGAAAGCATTTAGAAAAGAAAATCAGAGAGCTATCGACATCCCCACGGAAAGGCCCATAGATGGGCATGAAAGCGGGTGGTGTTCAGACTGTTGGGGCCGTGGGAGTTCACAACAAAGGGAGCGTGGAGATGGCATTTGGTCAGATTCAGTGGAAGGTATTTATCAACCACTAAGTGTCTAACGTTGTGCCTGGTGCTCTAGGCCGTGTAGGAAGAGAAATAAACATCTGTCATATATGCTTCCCAGCTCCTGGTGCCACCTCTATCACAGCAGTGTGGTGCGTGAAGGGCTCACGCCCAGCATCAGACTGCCTCACCCGCTCTGCCACATTCAGGCCTGTTCCAGCTTACTGAACCTACGGGAACTCTAAAATGGGGATCCTAATTGTAGCAGATAAGGCAAGTGCTAGGAATATAATAAGGATTTATCTATTGACTATTTTCTGAAATTGTATTGTTAGTATTATAGCTTTGACGACATCCTATTGAAATGATCCGTTTACCTGGCTGACTGCCTTGCTAGTCTCTGAGCTCCTGGAAGGCACAGATTGAATCTTCTTTATCTTTATATTCCTGGGGTATGGTATACGGTAAACACTTTGTTATATTATAGACACTATTGTAACCTCATTGGAGAGCTTCCATGGTTCATAAGCGTCTTCACTGTGTAGGTGATGAGATATTAATTCCGATTTATTAACTGAGCACCTACCATGTGTGAGGAACCATGTGGCTTACAAAGACACCTAAATCCATCTCTTCCCTTTACAGTCCAGTGGGAAAACCAAGACAAGAGCATCAGTGATGCTGGAAGCGCTCTCAGCGGGGCACTCACAGAGCTGGGGGACCCAGGACAGGAGAGATTGCCCTCCATACCCTTCCTCCCTTGCCTCAGCTCCCAGGCAGACCTCCCCTCTCACCTTTGCCCCTGACTGCACTCAAGAGAACTTCCCTAGGTGTTCCTAGAGTCTCTTTTCCCTCTTGAGCTTTTTTCTAGACACAATTCAAATTAGTGAAGAAATAGATAAAAAGGAGCACGTTTTTGAGGGCGTATGAGGGGCTTGGACTGGAATGGGGCCCTCTAGACGTTATCCAGAATATATTTTGAATGATTTTGCATTATAAGCCACTGTGGCCAGAGTAATTCTGTAGCTGGTGAATTCATTACAATTCTCTTCAGCCCTCTGGTGTCTAAATTGTAATGGAAAATTCTCGATGATCCATCCTTATGGAGAGAACTACAAGTAATCCCAAAGATGGATAAATCAATCATTTCTATTGGACTCTGAAATGTATCTCAGGGTTGCTGGAGAAAATGAGTTTGTTTGCTATTCTAGAATCATAAGAAAGATCAAACTAAATAATGATGCTGTGATATAAAGGCCAGCTTAGGCAGTACTAGAGAAATGTCCATTTACCTAAACATCATCACAATTCTCCGCTGTCTGTTCCAGGCAGGAGGAGAAATGTATCACCCTTCAGACTGATGCTTAACAGCAGCCTAAGCAGGACTGTCTCCCCTTGTCCTTCTGACTAACACATTTACTGACACCATGCTCGGTTTTGCATCTCTTGAGAGAATCTCTTGGAACACCTCATGTAGGCAGTGGCTTTAATTATTGTCCAAGGAATAAACCAGAACCTCCACAGTATTGGCTATAAAAATGTCCACCAGGCTGGACAAGCTGCAGAATTTTCAAGATATGCTTTCTCCTCTGGAAAAAGACAAATATTGTAGTCCCCACTCCTGGGATATTCCACAGAACCAATTTATTCATAAGCCGGAAGAAAGTCCTTAGTAGATGCAGAGCACTGTACAAGGTGTTTGGGAGATCAGCACAAATGCTCCAGAGGCTGATGGTCTGGGCAGGGGTTCAGACTCATCAATGAGCATCTATAAGAGAACGTTTGAGGTGGCAGGGCAGCCACATGTGTAGATGAGGCAGGAGAGCAAAGGAGCTTGTGGTCAGTTCTACCTCAGGTAAGGCAAGGAGGACACCTTGAATTGAGACAGAAGGTGAATAGAAGATTTCTGGGTCTAGAACCACGTGGAAAAGCCTTGGTGGTTGACAGGAACAGGAATTCCAGGCAGAGGGAGCAGAAGCCAAGGACACGGGCCTGCAACCACCAGGCATGTGCCCCTGGGCCTGCAGTGGGTTGTCTCTCTGATCGTTAGCCGTTCTCCAGGTTTTCTGCGGACTAGCGGCTGTGCTGGAGACAAATCAGAGTTGGGTTTGAGCCCGCCTTCCATGCCTACCATGCAAAAGGAACTACTGATACCCACGGGCCCCACATTCTCCGGGAGCATCGTCAGCTCTCTCAACTCCCGTCTCCTGCCCACTTTTTTACAACATTTCAATACAGCGTCTAGTGTGGCAGCTACTGTCAGTCCCACTTTAACTGCCACCATCTCTATTCAGGGGACAATTCGGGAGAGGACTGTCCAAAATTGCTGTTGGAGTCATAATGGTGTTATGAGGAGAGCAAATGCGATAAACTGGGGAGATGAGTGACTGCATCTGATGTTGGCGGACGGGACTGGGGGAGAAGACGAGGGGGCACATCCCCACGGTCACTACTTATTTGTTTACCTAACTTCAAAATTCTCCCCGGGAGCTACAGAGACAGAGCCTGCTTGATCTTTCCAAGCATGAATCCCTGGGTAAGACACACGTCAAACGGAAACAGCCTTGTTGGTCACAGTTGATATTTTTAAAAATTTGACCATCAGACTCTGTTATATTCAAGAGCCTATCTCCTGTTTTTGGTTTACTTAGTTTGGGGGGTTTGGGTTTGGGACAATTTACCAATATTTTGTAGCAAACATCAATTGTGACTATAAGGAAGGGTAGCATAGCTGATACTTGGCGAGCTTTCTAGCCCAAAGGGGTGACATCTTACACTTCCACTTCTTCTGAATTTTCTGCTTCCTACACTGGTCAGTTTTCAATCATTCATTTTCCTGGTAGTCAGAGGGCAAATCTTTGTTTTCAGTTCTTTGTTGGCACCATGCTTCTCTCTGTTGACTTATTTTCTTGATTGACGTCTTTATCTCTGTTTGTTCTTGCCTCGCAAGGAGGCTACCGTTTAATACAAGCAGGCAGGGATGTGGGGAGGCTATTGCACCAGCCAGGAGAGATAATGAGGGCCTGGCCAGGGCACTGAGAACAGCAGTGGATATATGGGCTGGAGAAGGGACCGTCCAAGGGGACTCCTAATTTGCTCGCATACAGGTCTAGGTGGATGGTGAGGGCCACAGCCAATGCAGCAGGACAAATAGCTCTCTTTTGAATTTGTTGGGTTGAAGTACCTGCAGGACATCCAGGTGGAGGTTTAACAGACAGCTGCTGTGTAGGGCTAGGGTTTAGGAGTGAGAATGACAGACAGGGCCAAAGATGTGGTTCCATCTGCACTTGTACCCACATACGGTGGAATGCCAACCAATTCTCCCCCCGCCAAAGCTTGCGATGTCACTTCAGCAACCAAGGAAACATGTTTATTTTGATATCAGTTTCTCAAATCCTACCTTTCATCTTTTCTGCCAGAGACAGTAATGACAAAACAACCTATTGTTAGTCATAAAAAGAACTAAGAACGTGGAACGGGAAGATCTGAAGTACGTGGAGGAACCAAGCAACAAGAAATTCAAACTGCTGAGTGGCACAGCCACTCAGAGGAGCTCTTTGTTCTTCTAGCTGAGTCTCTGGTGGAACCGGATGTCTTGAAGGTCTTGGAAAAAGTAGAGAGACAGCAATTTTAGCAACTTACTACACGACCGTGAATTTCCTGCGCAGACAATAGATTATCACAGTGCATCTGGCCCAAAGTGCCTGTGGTGGTAGATTGAGTTAACGCCAGAGTTATTGGAGAGATGATAAAATCATCCTGGCAGTTAGGATGGGTTGGGAAGGCAAGAGAGCATGCACAGAGCCCGCCGCGCTGGTGGTGCGGTTGCCCGGAGTGGTGCTTCTCTGTGACCCACGGGCTCCAACGTATTGGGAAGCTGGAAAGCTGGAAACACCAGTGCTGATTCCTTTCCTGAGCCAGAGCACGCCGGCAGCTGAGAAACCACGCTTCTCTTGTCTTTTCAGCCAAACCATGCTTTGGTCCATTCTGTCACTCCCACTTACCAATTAGACACCCGGAGTCCCTCTACCACCTGCCACTCTGCAAGGCACGTCCAGCTGTCCTGATGTGGGAGAGAGATGGGGAAGGCTGAGCTCTCCCAGCCTGGAAGAAGGTAACAGAGATGATGAGCTCCCCAGAGGTGAGCAGAATTAACTGCAGGAAGGGGAAGAGAGCAGCCCTTCATCAGAGAGCCTAAGGGTTTCGGAAGGATCGTCACTGGTCACGGCTGTTGTGGGTTATTAGTTTGGGGAACCCTTTATGAAAGCTACAGAGACTTTATACACGAAATAGGGCAGTAAATTCCCATCTGATGGAGTTGGTTTGAAAGTTAAATGTGAAAATGTGGGGAAGTCACACTACATAGTATGTGATATTTAATAAATGCTTGATGCTTGGTAGTCATCATCATTAATTGAGGAGTATAGAGAAGTGGTTACGATCACACGTCAGACCAGGGTTTGAATCCCAGCTCCACCCCTCGCCAGCTGCAAGACATAGGCCACATTGTTTAACTTCCCAGAGCCACACTTTACTATCTCTAAAACTGGGTTCACAATATCTACCCCTGGGGGTATTGTGAGTCTTACGATTAGATAAAGTAAGGACAGGCTTTCATTTGTGGTGGCATTATTATTTTTGGGAAATACCTGAACATAGGGCTCTTCTCGTGCTTCGTATTTCTGGAGAAAGAGCCCTCAGCTAGGGTGAAAGCACATTCTGGTTGAACCACA
Organism: Equus caballus; assembly: GCF_041296265.1. NCBI lineage: Eukaryota > Metazoa > Chordata > Mammalia > Perissodactyla > Equidae > Equus > Equus caballus. Next base: position 22,378,616 of record NC_091688.1, on the reverse strand, counting down.
CGCAGGTCTCTAAACTTCAGTGACTCTAAGCTACCTGGTAACCTAGACTGGGGTCAGCAAATCTTTTCTGCAATGGGACAAAGAGTGAATATTTTAGGCTTTGTCGGCCACACAGTCTCTGTCCAAACTCCTCGACTCTACCACTGTAGGGCCGAAAGCAGCCATAAACAATAGAAAAACAAATAGGTGTGGCTGTGGTCCAAGAAAACTTGATTTACAAAAACAGGCGGTTGGTCCGATTTAGCCTGTGGTCATGGTTTGCTGACTCCTGACTTAGACATACGTAGAGCTAAGCTCGCATGTAGGTGCTTGTTGATATGGCATGGTTAGAGGAAAAGTGGGAAAGGACTTCATGTCCCCACTTCCATCCTCTGTGAGGTGCCAAGGACTAGAAATTCCACTATTAGAAAGTCATTTCTTTGAATTAAGCATTGATCCATGGAGAAAAGGGAGATGCCGATCAAAAACACAAATAAAAGGAATAATAGATAAAGATTAAGCTTTAATTTGAATTGGAACATTGTGTACCTTCCAAACTGACAGGCCTTGACTTTGCTAGGGGGCACCAAGCACCTGGAGGGAGGAGAATTAAAAATGGATAGAGGGAAGGAAAAAGGGAACAGATTTGACTAGGACTTTGTCTCACGTCTTTCACATCAAACCTCTCCCCTTAGACTCCTTCCTCTTCTGCATTCCATCCCCACATCTAAGGCAAGATCTCTTCATCACCAAGAGCAAACCAAAAGAGCGGATCCTTCATCGCTTCTTTCTGAGACTGTAGGTGGCTGCTTGTGACAATTCCTGAAGCCTGAATCCTCAGTTTCTGGTTTCTTAGTGCTTAGAACAGATGTGCGAGGGTACAGCCGCCTCTCTGTGCTCCGAGTTTGGTACACAGAACAATGCTGATACTAGTATGGAGGGCCTTCTCTTACCTTCCCATCTTCCAACCACACCACCAGAGGTAGCCCACTTCTTCCCAAAAATTGAGAAGGAGAGTCAGAATTCAGGGTAGGCCTGGGGCAAAGTGTAAGGTCAAAATTATGTTAGAGACAAAATACAAATCTCATTTATGGATCCAGCGAGGGCTGTGGACTGTCGATTAATCCTTGCGGTACGGGGAACAGCGGGCAGTGGAGAGAACCTCAGTCTGGATAACGGGGTAGCAAGGAGTCTGTTTGTGGAGATCACTTGGTCCAAGAAACTGTAGATGGTTTCACACCCCAAGGGCAGTTACAGACAAAATCATGTGGTTCCAAAATAAGAAGCCCATTTTCAGGGTCCCACCAGATTGCTCTGCCTTCTGTCCCCCGGAGGACCCCACCCTCATTGTATCACAGAACTCGCTCACCATGTTTCCCCATGACACATGCTCTCTGACGACCCACATTTGCTGTCTCTTCTTACGCTCACTTTTCAAGGACTACCTGGCCCTTCCCAGTCGCTTCTTCCCTGAGGCCCTCCAGCCTCTGCTCTCTGCTTCTATCCAGGGCCTTACAGCTGCTGGAGGGCACACACACTTCCATGAATCTACTTCTCCCCACCATGACCCCACCACTCCAGAATATTGCCCAACACCAAAGCATTCATAGGTGATCAATTAATGTTTGTAGAATTAATTTACAATGATAACTCTAATGCTTACATTGCATGAATGATCGCCTTGCTCTCCTGTGCTAATGGAGGGAGCAGGGACAAGCATTGGAGGAGCCTAGGAAGAATACTGTGCTAACTACTAACACCTCCCTGCTCCACCTCACCTCACCCCACCCTGTGCCCTGTGAGCATGGTGGATGCTGAGAACAGGCAGCGTCTGCATCCATCCAGCCTCCCGGGAGCTCTGGATCCTTCAGCAGCACTCCTTTCCTTTCCACTCACTGCTGCCCCCAGCCTTTGTAGCTTAGAGACACATCTGGCATCTCAGGTTAGTTTGAACAGAAGTGGAAACGATTCATCAATCTAGTTCAGTTGTCTTTTGCTTAACTTTTCAATCCATAGTGCAAAAGTGTGCTCAGAAAGTGTTAATCCTCGTGGACCCAAGTTGAGAGGTGGAAAAATATTCTAGGAGTCTTTCATTACATTTAGGGTGAAAGTCTTTATTAAGGAGTATTTCTTCCCGTAGGAGTCCACTTGCTGGGAGTCAGGAGTGAGGGAAAAGGGGGGTGAGGCGGGGGAGGAGGGACACCCTAAATGAGGGTCTCTACCACGCTGGCCACTGCTGGGAGGAGCGTACACCTGAACGCTCCAGGTCTCAAGACTCGCTTCCCAGAGGCCCCACCAACTGCTGTCTCAGGAGAGTCCACCGCAGAAGGAAGGGAGAAGAATGCATCCACCAGATCCTGCCCCCCAAGGGACGTTAACTCTCCTACACTTTACAGTTGCACATGTGTGGACAACAAAAAGTGCCCACTGTGTTTCCTGCCTCAGCGGCAACAGCTGGATCCCCCTCAGGAAGGTGAGAGGCACACAGTGCAGGACCAGGGGGCATGGTCAGAGTGTGCTTTCCCGGTGGCAGCTGGAGTGGAACAATGGGTCCGAGGCCTTGGGTACAGGTGAGCACAAGAGGATCTGAGATGGCTCCTAAGAGCTGTCCATTCTATGGAAACTCCCTGCCATAAGGTTGGCGACTCACCGAAATGTAATCTCTACGCATGCACTATTGCTGACACAGATTTTATTTTTATTCAACAATTTATTCCTTCATTCATTCATTAACCAATTCATGCACTCCCCCCTATATTCCAAACACTGTGATAAAGAAGAATAACCTGGCTTTCTGGAGCAATAGAAGCACCCCATCTACTATCCTAAAGCAACCCCAGTCTCCCTCCTTGGCTCCCCATCCCTCCTGATGCTGCACCCCACCCTCCTGGACCAATCACCCCCATTAGTTTTACTCAAAAGTGTTGAGTTGTCCACAAGTCTCCCACTGCAGGGCCCTAAGGCCACAGGGTGGCCCTAGAAGAGCGTGTGTCTCCTCCAAGGGGAAAGTCTTGTCTGTGAACCCAAACACTGTACCACTACTTACCCCTCCTCCACATGTCATCATTCCAGGGACACTCAGGCCCAGAACATGGGATGAGGAGCTCCTGGGCTCCAGAATGGGATCCTGTACCGCTAATTCAAACTCCACGAGGAAAGTGAGCTGCAGAAGGTTGGAAATGCCTCAGCATCTTAAAATTTGGGGGCTATCTGTGAATAATGGTCCAAAGTCGATTCTTGTGGGTTAAGGCGAGACAGGAAACTAATGACTCTTTATATTTGTGTTTCATCCACTCATTATGTCATTTGACTATGGCACTCCATGACCATGACCATGTAGAATTATTTCCATGTTACCGATGTGGAAACCGAGGCCGAGAGATTAAATAACTGGCTGAAGGTCACACAGCCCATAAAAGGGAGTTCCAGGGCCAGCCCCATGTTTTTTAAGTGAACCTCACCTTTGCCCTACCAAGTGGCTTGTCCGAGCCTGCCCTTCATCCCACTGACCTATCAGCCCAGGGTTGGCTGCTGCCAATCCTCACCCGCCATATGGGAGACAATGGGCCTTAGGACCCAGGGATTTCCCCCAAGGTCCTTTAGCTGCGTACTGTCAGTGGGCAAAATGCCAGTGCTCGGGGCTCCATCTTCCCCTCCTCTGCCCCCATCAAGCCCTCTCTTCCCTCATCTAGCGCGGCGCCAACTCACTCCCGGTAAATTCAGTGTTTTTCCATTCCGGTGAGCTCAGCCTTTCCTTTGATTTGGGTGCAAGCAGCTGCAGGAGCCTCAAGTCATCATGTGCTCTCTTTCCCCCTCTCTCCCTGCAATGTCATCCATGTTTACTTGCTGCTCTGGACTTTAGATTCTGTCAGAATGCCAATCGGCTGGGCCGCCAGGCACCACAGCTGACAGTCAAATCTGTGATGCCGAATCCTTCTTCTGGAAAAAAGGGCTAAAGAGGTTAATACACTCAAGTCAGGATAAACACACCAGCTGTTAGAGTTTCTAATATTTAATATCATTATCAAATAAATAACTCAGGGAGAAATCACACACACACACACATGCCGCAAAAACCCACTGCTTCATTGACAGTGGTTTAAGAGAATATTAATAAATTATCTTAAAAGCCTCCACAATCGAGTAATGACGGGGACAAAATTAAGTAAACATTTGCATATAGCCTGCTGTTGCTCCTGCAGGGAGACACCCTCCTCCTGGAGATGGGCCCTGAGAGAGGAAGTGGGGAGGACCATGTTCATATCAACAATTTTAGGTTTCCCTCTTGGTCTGGGGGAATCTCAGCTCAAGTAACCTTTGCTTTCACTTTTACTTTCAATGGGGAGATTCCAGATGAATCTCTCTCTACTAAAAACTACACCACCCTTCTATCTACCTATGGAACACAAGACAATTTTTTCTGGAGGAAAAGTTTTTCAGACAAACTTTGCATTCATAACCAGTTTTGTAGATAATGGATTATCTAACTGACCAGTCAACAGTGCTTTGTTGTTTAGTATTCAATCTATTTTGTGCACAGATCCCAGCCAGGGTAATGAGCATCTATTTCTCTCTTGGAGTTCTGGCCTTCTGATTCCCTGAGCACTGATGTTAAGGATGAACAGGACAGAATTTTAACGGCCTGTTAACTGTGTCAGGAAATTGCGAGTCTACTTTTTTTTTTCCCCAAGCCTACTGGCTGCTGTTCACCTAGGCTAAAGGAACAGAAAATGATGATCATTGCATTTGGGGAAAACAATGAACATGGACCAATTTTTTTTAAGGCTCCAACAAAATGTTTTCCAGGTCACAAAGCACTGAGCAAAATGAGCTCCATATCTCGTTTATGTTGTGTATTATAAGGGAAGCTGGTCTCAGCGACTCTGTGAAGGTTCCATGAGCATTTTTTGAGATAAAGGCTTCATTTCAAGGGGCCAGGGTTGAGCTATTTCCCTTCTCATCAAGCAAAAACCTGGCATCCTGTTTGTCTGTCCAGATGTATTTTTGTTTGGGTTTTTACACTGTTTGATTGAGATCAAGTCATGAATTTCTGCTCTCCGGATGGGCACAGGAATGACAATTTATGAAGTCTGAGGATGCATGTTGTTTAGCTCAAAAGCACAGCCAGATGAATTTGTGTGAGAGGAAAGGCTGCCCTGCATGGCCACCACAGCCAATATCAGGGGCAATTTCTCTTTTACAAACTTTTCAAAACCAGAGCCGGAGGGTATAGTTTTAATAATCTCTACTATCTGAGGCTGTATGGACAGGATGGATCAGATGGAAAGAATCCCAATAATTTAAATGGGATTTTGTTCTAATAAGACTTACAAAGTAACTTCCCTGTTGACATTGAGTCCATGTAGAGGCCACCGAGATGACGGGACTGTCTGCACACTTTCTGGTTAACGCTGGGCATGGGGGACATGTAAATGACTTCTGCCCACATGCCTCTGCCTTTGAGCCCTTGATGAACTTCCAATGGCTCAGTGCCCCCTTTGCTCACTCAGGCATCCTCTCCGTGTCCGGCCAGGTCCCCGGTTCTTCAAATGAGTTTTTCAAGCGTGTAGAATAAAATGCGGCCGGGTGGCAGGGATGAAGGCAAGAATGATGGGTCTCCTCAGAGACCAAGTGGGAGGAAGGGGTGTCTCTGAGCCGATCAGGGGTGGCGTGGGGTTGCTGGTCTCCAGTGCCTGGCCATTGTGTATTCTCTGCTCTCAGCATGGGGGTTATTGGAGGAATCAAACCATGCCTAGGAAAGATGCCTGAAGTTTAGATATTTGATTGTTTTTTTCTATTTCTATTCAGATATATCTGGATTGGAGAGGAGACCCAAATTATTGTTAGAGTTGTGAGGATGGAAGAGAGGAAGGGAATGAAGGGGAAAATGGTGGCAGGGAGGAAGGGAGAGGGAAAGCGGAGAAGAGAAAGAGGGGGAAAGAAGGAAAGGGAGGGAGGGAGAGAAGAAGGAGGGGAGAGAGAGAAGGAGGTGGAAGGATGAGAAAAACCAAGCCCAGTTCTCAAACCCAGAGCTGTGTCGGCGGCTTGCCTGGACTTGCGCCTTTGCACAAGCATGCCCTCCGCCTGCTGGCCTCCTCACCCCTCTGGACCCCACCAGCTCCTCTCCAGCCTGCGTCTCAGATCACGCCGGCCTGCTCCTCAGTGCCGAGTCCAGTGCTCTCTTCCCCCGGCTTCATTTCCTTGTGCACGAGGCTGTCTCTGTTCGCCTCTGTCTCCTGGAGGGAGGAAACATGTCTTTATTTAATAGTTTCCCCAGCATCCTGCCCCATCTCAGAAATGTTTGCTGAATAAACGAATGCATGAAAATGAGAGAATTGAAGAATAACTAGAGATTTAGCAAATAGTAGTGTAAATCCAAGAACTCTCCTGTGATAAAGAAATTTAATTTCTATTAGATACCATTATAACCATTTGCTATTAACAATAGAAATAAAAATGTCTTAACGATAGGTCACGCAGTGGTGGTGGTGGTCACTCTAAGAGATGTCTATCTATTCTAACAATAGCTATTTATAATGCCCTTTTAAAAATAGAACATACCTGTCATTAATATTAAAATATAAAATGAATCATATTCTATTAATAAGCTTACAAAGAAGCTGAGTGAGGTCCTTTTTCAAACAAATATACATACGAGTGTTTAGATAACCCAGGCTTAACTAACAGGGGAACTAGACGAATGGAAAGTCTGAGAGGCATTGACTTAAAGGCAGTTTTGGATTTTGTTTCCCATCTGTGAGCGAGCCGCCCCTGGGAGTTCATTGCACCTGAGCTCAGGTCAGCTCAGAAAATAAGAACCAAATAATGAGGGTCCCTCCATTTCTATCAAACTTTCACTTCCTGCCACTCTTATCACCAGACTTTATTCCCAGGAGACCCTTGTAAGATGAGGAAGGAACTGAGCTGCCCCTTCCCTGATGGGGATACAGGAGCCCCGGGAGCTGATGGCACTTGTCCAGGGCAGCTGGGCAGTGCGGCGGAGGGTCTGTTCCACTCCCCTGGCCTGCTACTGCCGGGGAAAGGGTAGCATGGATCCAGGGTCAATTCTGAACAGGAAGAGCTCTGTTAGCAGGACTTGGTCCTCGCCTTCCACTTCCAAGACATGGAAAGCTGTGCAAAGCAGGATGCTGAGCCGTTTTTCTGGTTGTCTTCAGGGTAATAGAGAAGAGACGGGATTAAACAGAAAGATGGAAGCTAAACACCAAGAAGAACTTCTGGTTTCCAGGATGATGTTAAAAGCTGGAAAAAACTAGTAAAATTCTTAGTGAGTTTAACTCTGCTGCGACAATGTCTTCCGTAGAATTACAAACATCTTAGGCTCCTTCGTGCTGATTCTCCCTTCTTAATTCCCAACTCCAGGCAGAGGAAGGGCAAGCAGGCACTGTAGCCTTCTCTCTGAATTCCCAGCCTCCCTCTGGGTTTAAGCCCCATGCTTTATTTATGTGAAATATTTTTTTCATGTAGACATTTTAGTCTCCATGCTGCAGAAGGCGGTTTCCCCAAACTGCTGCGAACGTTCCTTGCCTGTATATTTTATTCATACGGATCTGTTATGGGCCCATCCCTTCCTGAAAGAGCTGAAATTTGCCCTTGAGGCATCAGATGGAGTAGTCAGATTGTCAAACGTGTCTCCTAATTGAAGTGAACATTGGCACAACATTTGTCGACTGGAAATAAACAGCCCCAGCGAAGTAGCAGGTTTACAACCTTCACGCGCTTGTTCAGGTCTTGCTGAGAGTTGAAGGAAACATGCAGAGAGAGTAGCTATTACTCTTGGAAATGAAAACTTTGGGAGGGGAGGGACCCTTCTTAGACTTCGAATCTCCTAGAGCCAAGAACGGCCGACCTGGGGCCAACGCAGCACAGTCAGCGAGGTTGATTTCCACCTCTCCTCCCTTCCCGGTTCTTCTCACTCCCGTTCTGGGGTGCCTCCCCCTCTAACATTCAAGGGTCCAGGATCGGCCTGCTTGCTGTCCTCCATCAAATCCTCTTATTGACGAGTCTCTGCTATCAGAGTTTGAGGAACAAAAAGCAAAAGCATGATCCAGTCCAGAAGAGGCCCGATGACCTCCCCTATCTTTTCCCAACATCTCATAAGTCCCAGCAAAACCAAAAGCTCTGCTTCTAGAATACTGTGTAAGCTCGCCTCGGCCTCCACTGCCCCCATGCATTTGTCCCTCTGACAGCTTTTCAGGGGACATTCTTGGGGGACAGGGAGTCGGGGGAGTCTACGCAAAGCCTTGTGAACTGCAACCCTGGGTACACACTAGAGCGTTGGCTCCCTCCAAGGTCATATGACAAAGCAAGCAAGAGGAAGGGACCTGTGTCAAGCCAAAGCTGAAAACACTGCCTCTCAATAATGCCGTGGAAAGTCACAGGCAGGGTGAGTGACTTCCCTTGCCTCTCACCGCTACTTTCTTGCTTTCCTCAAGAGACCAGTCAGAAGTAGGCCATTTCCTTCCAGGAAAGCTCCCTGTGGGGTGGTTCCTACTCACTTCCTGCTTTTGATTGCCTTTGTGATCTGTTCCAGGAAGTGCCCAGGCCTAGGCCACCAGCCCCTGGACACCTTCCTCCACTGCCACCCTGAGGAAGTTGTCATTCTGATGCACCAGGCTCCTACTAGGGAGTTGGTGGGTCCCCACCCTTGGAATATCCTAATCTATCCTCTTTAGTCTACATGGGGGAGCTGGACTGAAAGAATTAACAAGAACCATAAATCTTCCTTAGCTTTCTCTGGTAGTGACTGGTTTTTCTCCACTCCTCAGAAAGAGAGAAGAGGAGTCGGAAGAGACCAAGAAAGAACGTTCCTGCAGTGACCCTGAGAAGGCATCTCTGCTCAGATCCCTCTTCAGGATAGAAGGGACATATCTCATCTCTAGGGTCCCTTTAACCAACCCACAAAAAAAAAGCCTTTGTGACCTCCCCCACCTCCGGTCAGGGCTGGGAATTCCTCCTAGCACATCTCTTATTTCTGAATGCATCGCCAGATCTTCTCTCTCCTAGCACTTCACCCAGTTTCGTAATAATCTGCCTGTGAGTCCGCCTGCCTGGGCCACTGAATTAGTCTCTCGAGAGAAGAGGGTTTGCTTTCACCACTGCGTCTCCAGTCTCCAGTACAAGCCTGCCTTAGACTCTCACCATTTGTTGACGTGAGGAAACTTTCCCTAACTAAGCAAGCAAATGAACCACAGGTCCCTAAGCCCACCTCCTCCCCCATTCCAGCCCCCAACCCTGACCTTTATCAGAACAGATAATCCAAGTCAGCTGCACTAAGAAACTTGAAATCGTTCCCTATCACCAGCTTTCAGGGACACTATGATAAATATTACAGTCAAATTGTGGTTTTTATTCTTTGTTGTAAGTCATTTGTTCTTTAGGGTTAATTTAAACCAAGTGGTGATGGGGCTACAGACACAGTACCGTTTTTGTACTTTAAGCTTGACCTCTTCTTGTGGATTCATGGCTTTGTCCCCTTCACAGGAATTCCAAGACTAAATGGACAGACAGGGGACAGACATATCTTGGAGATGGGGAAATTTTAAAATACAACCCAAAATGTTAGCAAGTGGCCAACCAGCAACTTAGCATATGTAAGTCTTAGATCAGCTCTGTAGCTAATGGACCCCAACTTCCAACATGTCTTTCTGCGATGAAACTAAATTTGTAGAAGCCCAATACTTGACCAAGATTTGTTTAACATTTTATTACTTCTTTTTTTTTTTCCCTGAGGCTTGAAAGCATGCTATTTGTGAGAGCTTGGTTCTGGAAGAAGGCAAAACAAAGAAGGGGTGATGGCAGGTGTCAGGGATGAGAAATCAGGAGCTCCTTTTATATTGGGTGAAATTAATCAGTAACTGTTGACCTGCTTGCAATTGAGAACACAAACTGGGCAACCATCACATGGCTTATAAGGACTTTCCCACGTGACATTCCTTGTGGATTGGAGACGATAAGGGAACATAGGATTTTCCAGCAGGTGCTCTTACAGAAGGCTGAAAACCTGTAAAGTTAACTAGTGAAATAAGTTCCTGCATCGGAAAATTTTTCAGTCCCCTCCTGTTCTTCTCAATGAATTCCTAAGGGGCAGATCTAAAGCCCTTTTCTAATCTTTCCTCCTCATTGACATCTCCTTTGTAGCACTTGAGAGGATTGACCATTCTCTTATACTTAATAAGGATTTTCATCATAGTGATCTCAATACTAATTATGTATCGTGACCTTAACATAGCGATAGGCATTTCAAATATCCTCTCATTTGCCTGAAGTGACTCAGAGTCTTCCCTCCCTTGTCCTAGGTCTGTCTTCCTGAGTACTCCTGTTCCTACTTCTGATCTTCCTCCTCTCACTCCCAACTGATTCATTCACTCAGGTTCTGCCCTTGGGCGTCTGCTCGTCTTCTCTTCTTCAAAGAAGGTTTTCTTCCCATGGTTTTCTCTGTCACCTCTAAGGGGTGACTTCCACATCTGGCATCTTTGGCCCTCACCCACATTCCTTTCTCCAGCCTCACATTTTCCACTGCCTGCTGGACATTTCCACTTGGGTGTTCCATTAACATCTTGAAATAACTGAAAACAGTTTTACTATGTTTCTCTCAAAAATGGCCTCCCTTCCCAATTTTCCTATTTCTGTTGATTCTACCAGAACTCTAGTCTTCACATCTTAACTGCTTTCTCCTTCATCTCTTCATAGCTCCTCAGAGACCCAATTCTGCTGATTCTTGCTTTGTGATAGCTCGTAATTCCCCCTTCCTTTAGATTCCCATGTCCATGATTCTAATTCAGGCTTCATCACCATCAGGTGACGTCCTCTTATTTCTCTGCCACTTTCAGTCTTACATATTGCTGCCTGATTAATCTTCCTAAAATGTTACTTTCTTCAAGTAACACCCCTGATCAAAACCCTTCATTATCTTCCCACTGGCTAATCTTGGCATTTAAGGCCTTCCAAAATCTGGTCCAAATCTCCTTTCCCAGAGCACATCCTTTACTCCTGAGTGCAAACTGGTCTCTTCAGTATCTTTGAAACAGAACTCGCTTTACTCCATTTTCTTCCCTCTGCTGCTATCTTTTTGAAATACTCTTCTCCTCCTCTGTCCAAGCCAATCCTACCAAGCCTATATGCTTGGTAGCTCAGTAGTTTGGTCTTCAATATTTCTTTAACGATCATACATGCACCTGTTCAGCAACTATTTATTGAGGATCTCCTGGATGCCAGCCTCTGTCACAGGCACTGGGCATATGGAGGTGAATAATCAGCCAAGGTCCCTATTCTCATGGAGCTTACACTGGGGAGGAGGGGAGACATAAAATAACAAATAAATGATGAGATGCTTTCAGATAGCAATAAATGCTACTTGATCTCAGCAACTCTTTTCGTGAAAGAGAAACTCTGAGTCTCAGAGAAGTTAAATGCCTTCCCAGCGATCACGTAGTTAGTGAATGACAATGCCCGGGTCATAGATCATGTCTTCTGTGTTCTTTCCATTACCCACATTACTTCTTGTTTCTTTAGCCAAATGTTAAACTCCTCAAGGTCAGGTCATAATTCTTTCAAACTTGTCCTAGCATTAGCACACTGCTGGGCATGTTGCAAGTGCTCAATGGTTACTTGTAGGAAGAAAGAATTAAAGAAAGCAGAAGGCAGGCAAGCAGAAAGGCAGCAGGCAGAAGGGAGGTCGCAGCCAGTTCACAGACACATAGCAGTGATTTTCCTTACCTGAGCCAACGTATCTCGTTAGTATACATGCATATCCGTATCACTTAACGTACCCGAGAGTCTAAGGGTTAATAATGATGCTGTCAGGGGTACTGACTTTTATTTTCCACTAAATTTCCCTTGCAAGTAGCAAATTCTAGCATTTGGACTGTGCATATGACCCAGGGGGGACTCAGTGTCCAGCCAGCTTCCTACTCCTGACGGTGACAAGTAAGAAGAAGATATAGCTCAGCAGGACCAGGACTGGGAGGAGTCAAGACGATTTGTTTAAAACAATCTGTAACAGACGATTGGTCATAAAATGGATTCCTTTCACTTTCCCTACTCCTCTGTCCACTACTCCTCAGGAAGCAAAAAATGGAAACGAGGAAGAAGAAAAAGGAAGGGAGGGAGACAAGAAGGAAAATTGATCACAAGTTCCTATTTATAGAATCGCAAGGCTGAACAATAAGCTGTCCTCAAGGAAAAGGGGGTTTTGAAATCGTATTTCAAATAATCTTCCTTATATCTAAATGATAATTCTGTTCCTTCACTCCAACTTTTAATGGACTCTCTATTGATGGTTATGGTTTAACTAACAAAACCTGTAGAGAGGAATGGCACCCCCCCACGCCGATCTCCCTTTAAATTATTTTCCATTTAGCGTAAATCCTATAGCATGGCATAAAACTTTATTGAATAGCTCATTTGAGCAGAGAATACTTTTGAAAGAATATTAGTAAACTCTTTCAATGGAGTCAAAACACCAAAATGGAAAATTCAAGTTTTGAAGAGAGCCATTAAGTGTGATTAAACCTTTAAAAAGGAGAGAACAACGCCTGCAGAACTCTATTTAGCCATTTCATATCTTTAATTGTCCAAAGATTTACTTTAAAAGCACAGACATGAAAGGATGCTGAATGTTACAGTATTTCGAGGGGGAGCGTGAAGATAAGCCCCGTTCACCAGCAAATGGAGCTCAGCCCAGAAGTAGGGACAACAAAAGCGGCAGGGACCTGCTTCCTTCTACAATATAGAGAGAGACGGAAATAAAAAGGCAGCAATTCTTGACTTAGCTTTGAGGAGCACAATGGCCATGATTAGGGATCCAGAGTGGGAGCACATTTAAGTAGCGGTGACATCCACCAGTTAGCTGGTAATTAGGATGAAAACTGAGGGGAAAGAAGCTGAGAAGCAAGAGATGGAGAAATGAGGGAAACTGGAGAAAGCAGTTTGAAAGATACTTTTCAAAATTTAAGGAGATGAAAATTCATTTGGGGAGCTAATTTTACCATTTACTTTCCTAAAATCAAACCTCAGAGATTTTGATTCGGGAGATACGGGATGAGACCCAGGAAGCTGCATTTTTTAAAAGCCGCCAGGGTGATGCTGCTGCCGATGACCCTTGGACCATGAGAGAGGATGTCTGGAGAAAGGCGGAAGAACTCAGAACAGAAACCTGTAAGAAACACACCACCTAGGAGGGAGAGAGAAAAGTGTTCCCAAGTGGCAAGCGTCCAGCGTCTGACTTTCCTGCCCCTTTCCTCGTTCTCAAATACACAGGGTAATCCAGGGAAGGAAGTTGGCTAAGGAATGTAATAATGGAGAGCATCAGCAAGATGGGGAATTCCTTCTGGAAAAGCACAAGAATGAAAGAAAGTAAAACAATCAGAAAAAAAAGAAAAAGAAAAATGACAGGCACTCAGGAAAACAAAATCATGAGTTGAATATTCTTTAAATGTCCAGAAGTGGAAGTGAACAAAGCAATGTGATAATATGCTTTGATGTATATTGACAAAAATGACTTCCCTCAGTATCCGTGGGAGATTGGTTCCAGGAACTCCCGCAGGTACCAAAATCCACGGATGCCCAAGTCCCTCATGTAAAATGGCTTAGTAACGAATACAGTTGGCCCTTCATATCCATGGGTTTTGCATCCATGGATTCAACAAACCGCAAAAGCCACAGATACAGAGGGCTGACTGTATTTTAAAAAATATTCATGTCTTATGTCTAGGTGTTAATAAAGTAGACTAGAAATACGCAAAATTGTGGACTGTTAGATTGATAAGTGGTTCAAGAGAGTGTAAAAATCTTTGGTTTCCAGCCCTAATCTGTGACCTTGAAGATGGGTGTCAAGATTAACCACCAGCCAGCCACCAAGTTGGATGTGGGTCACCAGGCACCGGCCCCTGCCACAATCAGATATTTCTGTTTTGGGTAAGATTCAATTCAAACAGAAAAGTACTTCTAAAATGTGTTTTAAAATTCTTGGTTCTGATCATTTCCCATCATTTTACAGATGAGAAAACTGAGATCCTGAGAAGCAGTGTCTTGCCCAAAGTAACTCAACCTGTTGGTGGCAATTTGGACCTAAGCTTGGAACTCCTTGTTCCTAGCCCAGTGAACATTTCTCCAGGACACCTTCTCCCCCGCCACCCCCCATCCCACCCCGCTGCCTTTAGATACTGGAACTTGTCAAGCAAGTGTATTTTACAAGACTTCCTTATTGTGTATGGTTGAAACACTTTAAGGGTCATGATTTAATCAGTGGCATATCTAAACACATGTGATAATGAGCAAGGTCATTTCCGGAGTGTTTACGTTCTTTTGAAGTAGAAGAGACCCAATGAAATGAATAGGAATGAATGGGAATCCTTGGGTCAGAAGGAAGTGGGAACTACACCCGTTGGCTTCTTAAAATGCCCAAAGCATGTTACACACACATTACAAGTTCTAGACCCTTTCACTTCTCATAGGAACCCAATGAAGCCAGATAAATTACCTTCATTTAGCCACAGAGATGAATGAGGCCCAACAGGATTAACTAAATTACCAAATGGGATGACAACTCAAATCTGGGCGACTTCAGAGCCCAAGCTTTTTGTGCTTAATTACATTGTCTTGCTGACTATGGAATGCTTTTTGCTCTTTGTGTCATCCTTTTGCAGGGCCAGATACACCTCACTTGTGTGGTACTAATTCCAATATATATGCTGCCATGAAGGATGGGCGTCATAAAATAAAAGAAGAAAATAATGAGAAAAAATATCAATTAAAAAAATAGTTGAATTTAAACATCCAGGAAGAGTCACTTAAGAGCTGTCATGAGCTGTTCCTGCAACATTTGACTTACGTGGAATTCCAAACAGGTCCTTTGGGATCAGCACATCCCTACATAAAGCTCTTTGCTGGCTTCCACTCTTCTTTAGCTCACATCAAGCCTGGTGAGCTCTGAGCGAAGACAGCAAGAGACGCCCAGTGGAGGGTAAGCTTCAGACTCCCTGGACCTGCTCCCTGGCCCATGGACTTCAACACAACACAGGCTTGGATCTGCGCTCGGAGGGGCTTGGGAGAGGGCTCTTCATGCCCCTCTCTAGCACCTCATTTCTTCCACTTTTCTCTTATATATATAGTGCATAATAGAAAGTCCAGAAGGTAGAGAAAATAATACTTATGCTCCTGACAACCTAATATATCTATTTTCATCTTAGCAAATTCTATTCCCATTCTCTGTCTTCATAAATATAGATTTTACACGGTTACACTCATAATGGGCACCCCCCTCTAACTCTATGTTATAGACTTTGTCCAGGAGGGAGGTTGTCAGCCTCTCTCATTTTTCTCCCTATTGCCTCTCTCCCTTCCTTTCTTTTATTCACTCCTACTCTTCTTTCTTTCTCAGTTAGTCTCTCTCCCCCATGTTTTCCTCCCTTAATTGAATCTGAAACTTGCCATAGGTTCCTGGGATTCCTGGGAATTGGGACGAGCTGAGTTCTCACTGCGTCTTACCTGCGTTCTTTTCTGGGAGCACATGAATCGAGTTCCAAATGGTCTCCTGTCTTGGGTCAGTCTCACGCCAGATGTTTCCTAGAAGTAAATCGGGGTAGGTGAGTGGAGAAGGGGAGCAGGTGGTTTTAACACCGGATCAGAACCCAGGGCAAGCAAAAGGATGACAAAATGGCTCAGGGACTGTGATGTGGGATGAGAAATGAGCGGGTCGAGCATTTCCACAGCATTAGGAGGTGAAGTGTTTTGATCAGAAATAATAATGATAATAATTCAGATGGTTCCAAGCAATGCCTCCTGAGGGGGCGAGAGGGCTTCTTGTTTTGTTCTACTCTATGTCCTAGACTTGGCTCATCGTTGTTATAATACAACCTGTGTAAAGATTGTTTCACTTTAGGAAAGATGTGCAGAATCACAGTAACAGCAACGGATACTCACACAGTCCTTTAAATATACAAGCACCATTATATCACTTCTATCCACAAAAGCAAAGAAAACGTTCTGGATAGAATGTGAGGAAGCTGGCATCTGACAAGAGTTAGCTGAAGTTTACATGATGAAGCTTTCACCAGAGCAATTAATATAAACACTTTGCAACGATAAGCGTTTTCAGAGGAGACAATTGGAACTATAAGAAGCAGCGAAGGTATCGAGGAGGGCAGCATGAATGAGGATGAACATTCGAAAGAGGGAAGGGGAAGATATGGGGGGGCTTTCTTGATGAGAAAACATTACCAGCTCCAAGTACTCTAATAAAGGTAAATTGCAATTTATGGTAAATTGCATCTTTGTAGTTCAATTTCCTTGGCAATTATTATATTAGAGTGACACTTCTATTGAATTATATGTTTCAATTACTATTAAAAAATCGAAGTCTTTAAGTTCAAGGAAATTATGAATGCAGCTTCTGGAGAGCTCTACCTCTGACACTCCAAGGATAGTATCGTTTATCTCCTTAGCACTCGGAGGCCCATTATGCAGCGCGGGCCAGGACGGAGCCATCAGCACAATAGTGTCCAACATTATCAAAGCACTTCTGGTGGATTCGACCATCTCCGTGCTGTGTTGTGGTAACCCCAGGTGACCTGCCGCCTTTCTTTGCACAGGACACAATGGCAAATAGAAACATTAACTCTCACAATGTCGCAAGAATCCGACTGCATTATTCCCTGACCTCCAGAAAGATAATGTGTCATTTGCTGTACAGAAATAAAAGTTTTCAAAGCAGTTGGAAATATAATTGTGTACACTTCACTTGCTGAACCGCCTGTCTAGGGTTTATTTGTTTGGCCCTTTGGAGCGAGAGAATGGGAGACTTTCAGAGAGGTGACCACGGAGGTTTCCTTCCTTCCCCCACTCTCCCCTCACCGAAGATGGAGTGGTTTCTGAGCGCTGGGTGGCCGTGGGCGGGGAGGAGCCGCTCCTGGATCACAAAGCCAGGGATGGAGGCGCAAGAAGGCCCTGCCTGGTGTCTGAACACACCCCTGAGGCAGGGCTCGGGGAAATCTTCTGATGGGTGGATATTTACTAGAAGTCAATAGTGCAGTGGGCTTTGGTTCGATGCTAATGAGGCCAAGGTTATACAAGGGCCAACTGGTTTCCTTCTGTTCCCTCTGCTATAAACCGCCTCCCGGCAGCAGCCAAGCCTCTCACAAATGCAGGAAGGGAGGGAATGAACGGGCCGGAGGCTTCTCCCAGACAGATGGCTCCCCAGCTGTTTTTGCCGATGGGTAACGGTTGTTGCCACCACTCAATGTCCCCTCGAAAAGGCTCTGTCCTCCAAAGCTTTCCCGTTCAATTCTTCTGTGAGATGCCTCCTCATCAACAGGACCGCTCTTTAGGATTGTTCTCAAGTAGACAACTCCTAACATCTTTTATCACTGCAGGGAGCCATCTCAGTCCCAGGTGGATGCAGAAGAGGTTGACCCCAGCCTCCTGATTCACCTCAACTTGGCTAGGCTTGAAACACCATTCCATCTCCTCAAGGTACAACCTCCCTGTGGCATCTGTGAGTCTCCAGCCTTGGGGTACCTAGAGCTCTTTATTTTCCGATCTGTGAAATGGGCATATTAACCCTTGCCCTTGCCAACCTGCAGAGTTGGCAAGGGAACCAAATGAGGAAATACAGGCACAGCTTTGGGAAGTGTAAAGCATATGCCAGTAAGCATTACCAGTCACTCTTACTTCTCCCCTGACACCCACTGAGGTCCAAGTGACTATGTCCACCACCTTAGTTCCTGAGACAAACACACTGTTCTCTGTTGACATCATGTCCCAGGCCTGTTCCATGTCCCGGTTACTCTCCCTGACTTGGCATGCCCTTCACTTCTTGCAGCAGCAATAGGAATGTCTTTGAATTCCGTCCCCTTTTTCTTTGGTGCACTGTCCCCATCTAACTCCTCCTCTTCTGAGCAGATCCTGTTTTCAACTGTATCAGTCAGGGTTCTCCCAGGAAACAGAACGTAAATATATATGTTTATATGATTTAATGGAATTACCTTACACAATTGCGGGGGCTGATAAGTCTAAAATCCATAGGGCAGGCTGGCAGGCTGGCAACTCAGGCAAGAGTTGACACTGAAGTCGTGGGGTAGAATTTCTTCTTCTCTAGAAAACCTCAGGTTTTGCTCTTAAAGTCTTCAAGTGATTAGGTGAGGCCCACCCACATTATTGAAGGTAATTTCCTTTACTAAAAGTCAGCTGATTGTAGGTCTTAGCCATATTGTTAAAACACCTCCAGAGCAACACTTACATTGACATTTGATTAAATAACTAGGTGCTGTAGCGTCACCAAGTTGACATATACAGCCAACCGTCACACCAATCTTCCATGGCTGCCTCTCTAAGCCCATCTCTTGGGTTAAGCATTCTGAGCAGCTGCTCACTCCACATTTCTGGATGTGTGTGGTTTTCTCCCTTATCTCTCACCTTCTGTCTTCTTTTCTCATATGCTCCTCCTCCAGAAACACACATCTTGGCTTTCAAACCCCTCTGCTCCCTGGCTCACGGTTCCCTGTGGCGGTGACATCAAGATCTCACCTTGTAGAAACAATTCCTTGTCCTTTGAGCAAATTATGAGAGTAAAAACCATAATTAACATTGTACAACCTCGGCTATGGTGAGTTGGTTGCATTGTCGCTCTTTTCTATTTGCAGAGAGGAGGATTTGGGGCTAGAGGTAAGCCAAATAGCACCTGTCAGGGAATCCGATCCTGACCCCAAATGCAAACTTTCTGTCAGTTTCCAGTGCTCCTCAGTGCAGTCTGGGTACCATTTCAGCATGATTTCAGAATAAAAAGTGCAGAGCTGCCGTGATTCCCTCATCCCTACGCCCTTCTCTTCAGCTCCTTCCAAAGGCGAGGCTGTCCTCTAGAGATGCTGGGGACGGCTTCGTTGGGGCTCCGCCCCTGAGAACTCGCCTTCCAATGGCAGGATAGACAGGCGAACAGAAACCTAGAAATGTAAGGTAGACACAAATAAGTAGTGAAATAGAAGTAGCAAAGAAGTGCTCCCCTCTTCATAGCTGAGAGAGCTCACATACCTGGTACAATGATCTTGAGAACTGCAGGCACTTAAGAATCATTTGTGCTTAACTGTGAGCTCTTCCACGTGTGTATTTCTTAGCAGTGTTACCTTCTCTTTCACACCTTGCTTCGGAAAACATTTCCTCAGAGCACATGAATTGCTGATTAAAGAAATCTGTCCCAAAGTTGCTAGAAAAGTGTGAGCAGTGGAGAAAGAAGTTGGAGTGAAATAGGCATTCATTCCACAAACGGCTAGTGAGCAGCGTCTGTGAGCCCGCGCTGCATGAGGAGAGGGCCCTGCCGTGCTGGCTACTGCTTGTATTGTCATGGGGAACAAAGATGACAAACATGCAGAAGTGCCTTTGACAACATAAAGCAATGCCAGGGGCCGGCTCCGTGGCCGAGTGGTTAAGTTCGCGTGCTCCGCTGCGGCGGCCCAGGGTTCGGATCCTGGGCGCGGACACGGCACCGCTCCTCAGGCCACGTTGAGGCGGCATTCCCACGTTCCACAACTAGAAGGACCTGCAACTAAGATATACAACTGTGCACGGGGGGCAGGTTTGGGGAGATAAAGCAGAAAAAAAAAAAAAAAAGATTGGCAACAGTTGTTAGCCCAGGTGCCAATCTTTAAAAAAAATAAAAATAAAAAAATAAAGCAATGCCAGAGGATAGAAGGTTTGGGGGTTTATCTGAGAAGGCCTATCTGAGGGGACATCTAACCAGAGACCTGAAAGGAGGGAGAGAGGACGTCGGCCATGGGGACATGGGAGAGGATTCACAAGGCGCCCTCCTTCCTTAAATGACAAGTGCAGGTCCTAATAAATAATACATACTGTATCATCTCTATGAAATAAAATACATATGTACATGTATTTGCGTGTGTGTGCACACAATAAAACTATTTATAAATATAAATCTAAATATTTCCATAATTTACATAAAGATACATTTTATTTATGTATTTATGTATATCAAGTTATATATGCCCAAATATTAACATGAGTCATCTCTGGGCAGTGAGATTATAAGTGGATTTAATTTTCTTCTCTGGTCTTCTACACCCCCACATTTTATATAGTAAACCTGCATTACATTTTTTGTCATGTATTCATCTTTCATGGGCTCTTCTTAATCTCCCAAATGCAGCAGTTGTCTATTGAGAATGGAGTATTTTTCCTGTAAGCCAGTATAAAATAGTGGTAATATGTGTATCAAATGACTACTCTGTATGTGCCGGGTACTGTTTCAAGTGCTTTATGGGCAGCATCTCATCGAATCCTCACGACGGCACCTGGGCAGGTGTTCTCCTTACTGCCATCTTTCTTCTACAGCTGAGGAGGCTGAGTGGTGCATGGTTAAGGTTGCCCGAGGCCACTCAGCTAGCGGGTACTGGAGCCAGGGTTGCTTCCAGGTGGTCTGAGCCCATAGTCCCCTCCCTAACCCTGTGCCACTGCTGCCTCCCTGGAAGGCCAGGGTACCTCATGGTCTTCCTTTTCAGTAGCTTTTTGGAGGTGGGAAGTAGAAAAGGTCACCGATGAATTAACAAGAGAATGGCCTCAATAATATATCTGCCTCCGTCATTGATGCAGCAAAGGCCAAATGGAACCAGAATCAAAGTATGGAATCTGCCCACTTTCCTGGTGGCTAGTTCATTCTGGATCCCCCCCATCCAGAATGCATTCCCCCCCAATGCAGATTTTCATACCAATTTTGACTGCTCTGATGAATTGCAATAAATCGAATAGGAGCAAAGCCAGGTCTTGGTCTGTGTGGACACAGCCTTCATAGACTTGTCCTGAAATGCACCCTTCTCCTTTTTCCTCTCTTCACACCCTGCCCACCCCCCACCCTATGTAAATTTCCTTTCAGAGGACTCAAGATGCCATGTAGTCAGAATGCTAGCAGGAGATTTTGTTTTTTTTAAATTTACATGACTCCAACTATATGTTCTGATTTTTTTTCACTTTTGTTGTCAGATAAACACATACTTCCAGGATGTCCGTGCATCTAAGGAGCACGAAACCCACACATGCTAGAGACACAGAGTGAGGTGAGTGCAAGGGGCAGCAGTTAGGGCAATCCAAGAGGCAGGGCTCAGACAAAAGCAGACCAAGGGAGGGCAGACCAGGAGAAGGCCAAGCAGCATCTGTTATCCCCTTGCTGTGGCTTGATGTCTTCTGACCAAGGAGATCCCTGTCCTGAGGGAAGGATTCCAGGACCAGATTCAGTGCAGAGTATCTGAGATGCTTGTAGTGAGAGCATCCATGCCAGGCTGCCCCTACTTGTTCCACCTGGGCTTTAACTGGGTTCCCAAGGCTCCGGCACTTTCCCAAGCTCTCCGATGTTTGGTTTGGATGTTTGGAGGGGTCAAGAGA
The DNA here is from genome assembly GCF_041296265.1 of Equus caballus. Classification (NCBI taxonomy): domain Eukaryota; kingdom Metazoa; phylum Chordata; class Mammalia; order Perissodactyla; family Equidae; genus Equus; species Equus caballus. The sequence goes on along the minus strand of NC_091688.1, from coordinate 22,357,235 downwards.
GTGGTGACCTCCATTCTCTCCTTGATCCACTATTCCTTGCCACTCAGAGGCCTCAACTCTGAACACCTGAGGAAGGAAGGTGGAGGAGACAGAAGAGGGATATGATCAATTGCTGCCAAAAACTACAACAAATATTCCCCATTCTAGGAGCACAGGAAAGGGATGAGAAGTTGTGACACAATGACAGAGATGTGGTTAAATCAGACTTTCATTACACTGTGACCCTGATCGCCCTAAGGAGGCACAGTAGCCGAGCATCTGGAAGAAGACAGTTGTTGGACAGAAAGACCCCAAAGACCCCTTCCATCTTTAATAACCTCAATGCATAGATGACTGCTGTCTCTGAACACGCATCCCTCATCCTCCTGCTTGCCTCGCCCCCAGTGCTCAGAGCTGACACTCAGTTGGGTAAACAAAGTCACAGGTCATATGACATTTGCTTTGCCTTGTCTGTGGATTCGTGGTACTTTCCCTTCTTTCTCCTTTTAATGTCCTGTGACTTCACCTTTCCCAGATTACAGACTTGTTGCCTTTGTTGTCTGTGGTAGTTTAAAAACTTGGCTAATTCTTGAAAATGAATCACAACATAAGAATTAGAGCTGAGTTGTCATCCTGGCAAGGAAGCTGGGAGGAAGTTGCAAAATCATGTGTTTCTGCATGCGGCCCATGTACTCATTTGGACCATGGGACCCAATCAGTTCAAGTTGATGACTTGGTATACCAGACTAGCGGTTTCACTCAAAAGGGTTGATAGGACCAAGCCTGGCAGCATAGTGGTTAAGTTCATGTGCTCCACTTTGGCAGCCCAGGGTTTGTGGGCCCTGATCCTGGGCACAGACCTACACACCACTCATCAAGCCATGCTGTGGTGGCAACCCACATACAAAGTAGAGGAAGATTGGCACAGATGTTAGCTCAGTGACAATCTTCCACAAGCAAAAAGAGGAAGATTGGCAACAGATTTTAGCTCAGGTCCAATCTTCCTCACCAAAAAAAGGGGGGGAGGTTGAACTGGTTGCCACATAGAGATGCCCAGAGAAGCTCAGTTTCTGATAGAATCAGCACACTTTCTTTTTTTCAAGGATAAAGGCATCAGATCACCCTTACAGTAAAAAGGGTTTTGTTCTATAGGAAGAAGGAAAAGGTTGAGAAGGAACTCTCCCTGTGTCCTTAGTGTGATATCTTAGTGAGTATGTATGTGGGTCAATGTCCATGTGGGTGTCTAGGAACGGGATGTAAGGGCTTTAAGAAAGAGAGAACATGATCTCGGACTCAGGGAGTTTCAAGTCAAATCAATATAAGACATTCACAGGTAAAATTACACAGATAATAAGCTTTGAGAGGCAGTGGGGTAAATAATTTTTCCATTGGAAAGATGTAAAGCAGAAACAAGAGTCAAGCAAGACAGTCTTTAGAGATGCATCTCTGGAATAGAGCGAAAAAGGCATGTAGTTTTCTCTCTTATGGAATTGCCTTGGACTTGATCTCCAGGCAGGGATTTGAGTGCAAAAGTCCAGAGATGAATAAGTGCATTTTCAAATGCACTGGGGCAAGAAGCAGCAGCCAGTTGCCAGACTGTCCCTCTAGCACCAGCTCTACTCCGATAACCACTTGCAACACAAAGGATGCCACAGACCTCAGGGGCTTCATCTATAGAGGCTCTTTACAGAGGCCCAGCACCATAAAAATAGGTGAAGGTGCAGTCCTTGGCACAATCTGAGTCATATCTACCTGCAAAACTGTGCAACCCAATTGTATTGGGGGGATTGGTACTCTGTTACAGAACCACAATCTGGGCCAAGAAGATTCCTCTAGTAATAAACAGACTATTTTGAGTTTTTTAACCCAGCATTTCCCAGATTCCAATCAGCATCTATTTCAAAAACTATGAGTTGGAAAAGAAAAGGGCCACAACGGGAGCTTGAGAGATGACATTTAGGGGAGGGATGTCTCCAAAGAGAGAGGAATCTAGGAAATGAGATTGAGAAAGAAAAGCCAGAGAAAAGAGTACAAGCCAGGAGAAAATTACATCATGGAAACAAAGTTTGTAGAAAGAGGTAAGAAGGCAGTGCTTAAAAGGTTTACATGGTACAGACAAATGCAGGCAAGATGATGGTCTAAATGTTCCTTTGCAATAACAGGGAGGTCATTGGTGGCCTTTGCCAGAGCAGTTTAAATAGAGCAGATAAAAGCCAGGTTGTTAGGGGTCATGTACTAGCTGGGGAATGAGAGAAACGAAAATGTCAGTGTAGGCCACTCTATCCAAAGGCCTACAGAGAACTTGGTTTATATGCTGGGAAGGTGGAGCCATTGAAGATGGAAATTCCAGGAATAAAAGCAGTAATTAACAGAGCAAAGTTCTAGGAGATGAGATCCAGCAGACAGGTGTGCAGCTCATCCTTGGATGAGAGGAGGAATCCTTTCTTTGAGAAAAGGGGGGAGGCACAGAAAAACTTGTAAGTATGTATGGGTGGGAACTTTAGGGAAACCATGTCAATGACTCTTATTGTTTTACTGTGAAATTGAAAGTAATATAATCTGCTAAGAGGATGGCAGAAGAAACTAGTCAAGGACATGTGACGGAATTGCCAACTGGTATTGAGGAGCAGCTGAGACGAGTCCAACCATCAGCAGTGGCACTCATCAGCAAGGTTGATTTATTCCCAGTAAGTCACATTCACTAGCCTGGGTTCAAGAGCGAAAGAGGCAAATGGTTTGTTAATTCTTAGTCAAGGTGTTGACAGGCAGATACGACTAAAGGACAATTTGCCAAGGGAATTAAGGATATGGGTGGGCATAAATGAAGAGGTGATTCCTCTGTATGACGACTATTCAGTGTTGAGGACTCAGAACTTTGGCTAAATGGAAAATGAACCATTTTTGTGTTGTTATGTTTCCATTTATCATATTGTTATATTTATACAGATTAGATCAGCTGCTGGAAAAAGCTCATTAGCTAGCCAAAATTTCAGAACCACACCTTTTCGATGAGTGCCTAGTCAGGATACTTCTAGCTAAACTAGATATATCAGACATGATGTTTGAGATTCTAGGTCAGTCAGTGGTTTGACCCAACAAAGGTGTATTTCTTGCTCATGTAAAATTCACTGAGACTGGGAGACTCTCTGGGGTCCCTTGTTTTCACTCAGGGATAGAAGTTGCTTTTATCTTGGTGCTCTGCCATCTCAACACATAGCCTCTAAAGGAGAAGAAAGGATGGCCTAAGCATGATGATTATTAGTACCTCAAAGCAGAAGTGATACAACACTTTGTTCACATTCCCATGAGCTCAGGCTTATCCCAAGAACCCAATCCAATTGCAAAGAAAGCTGGTAAATGAAGGAGAGCACGTGAACATTCAGGGAGCATCAATCACAGCTGTTAAACTGGGTCAACCACCAAGTGTCCCAAGACCCGCACTTAGTAAATTTCAGGGAGCTTGACTCTTCAGTGACGAGGAGAAGACTTGGAAAGAGAGAAGTGTGACATTACTTGGCCCTGACTGTGTCCACGTGGTGCCAGACCAAGCAGTTGAAGAGTGAAAATACAAGCCAAACTGTAATTCTGTCATTGGATGTTGTATAGAAAAACAAAGGCAAGATGAAGAATGAAGAGGATGAGGAAGAGGAAAAGAGATGAAGAAGAAGGAGGAAGAAGAGAAGGAAGGAGAAGAGAAAGAGCGACAAGGCCATTTGGAGAAGCTCAAATGCTGCTGTAATCATTTTTCCCCCTAGGTTTAGCCAAACTAGAGTCTGCTCACAGGAAATGGAAACATAAATAAAAGTAAGGCACAATAGGAACGGTTCTAAACTTTCAGCCCTGAAGGCCACATGGAGTTGGCCAGACTAGAGTTGGAGGAATCAGCGAGAACCAAGCTGCCCCCTCTTTGGGTGAGCAGCGTTCATGGGTCTTCTCTGGCTTCCTTCCTTTCTTGCTCTAACTCACCATTTCAAAAGTACATATTTAGCGTGATTATTTAAAATGTTTTCAAGACCGAGAGATACTAACAGGCCTTTTCCACAACCAGCACCACTCTTGCGGGAAACATGTTATTTCTTTTTAATTTGCTCATTCAGTCCTGAATAACTTTTCAGAGGGCTCCAGATACCGCAGTATGACAGCTAAACCAAGGCGCATCGGATGCAATGGAATTGCTCTACAAGCAACCTTGCCAAAGGCCCTTTTCGATGCACAAAGCTGGCTCTATCTTTGTATATTGAGGGAGCTAAATCAATGTTAAATGCTTGGCTCTTTTCACAGGACAATGACCAGGACCTAAGCTGCGTCCTTCCTTTTTGATTGACACTTGAAACGCAGCGCGGGAATCAGCCAGAGGCGCTGCTACAAGCCGAACCCTCTGCTGGGATAACCACTGGTGACATCTGCAGAAAGGCCGACAAAAGGCAGTTGAAAGCTGTGTTTGTTGCTCTCCCCCCTCAGATCTCCTCGCTTTCATGGAGCTCCTTCCTTGCTTTAATATTATGATTCAGCACCTGGCTTTTTTGAACCTTGCTTTAAACTTCAAAAGGCGAGGTGGTATTAACAAACATGAAACGAAAAAGTGGCGGTAGTTTGATTTACTGTTGTCGTCTTATCAAGGGGTTTTTTTGTCACCAGCTGCCACTTTCTGTCATCTTTGGAACCATTATCATTTCTCTAAAATCTAAAAGACTCCACTTAATAACAGCTTTGAATACAGGCAGGATCAGTAACATACACAGTTCTGGGAATGACAGGACCATCAAATGAAAAGAAAGATGTTGCCAAAAAAAAAAAAAAGAACCCAAACCACACAAATAAGAGCCGTAGTACTTTCTAGTGACCTTGATTTCAGAATTAAACAAATCCAATCCAATTCTATTGTTCCTTTTGAATTCCATTGTAGAGTTTCCTTGAGAAGTTCCTTTTTGTTGTTAGGGTTGGTGGGAGGAAAAAACCCCAGGCCACAACAAGGCTTCACTGCTCCATGCAGAAGAGGAAGCTCTGTGTCATGAAAGGACTGAAATGACCTCTGCTAGTGCAGCCGCTCAGCTAATTACCAGCTCACTTTCACTGACTTTCTAATACTTGGAGCACCCACTTGATGCTGACAGCCAGCTAGACTTGCAAACTCTTACCAAGGAGGAGGTCCCTCCATTTCCACTTTCCTAAGGACTGGCAGCTCTGAGGTTTCCAACTAAACCCACAGGACCTCACGGGACCCTGAGTGTATATGTTAAAGCTGGGTCCACCAAGGTAAGCCCACCTATTCATCCTGCTCTCTGCGTGGAACCTCAGAGGCATGAAATTGGTCAGAGCCACAAGGGACCTTAAGATCACCCATCCAGTGGTTTTGATTCTCCCGAGGACCTTTGTAAAAATATTGATGCCTCCCTGAGCTCCTTCCCACATCCTCTGAATCCCAAATGCAGAGGGTGGGCTGTGGGCACCTATATTTTAAAGAGCTCTCTGGATGATTCTGATTTCCAAAGAGAGTTGGGAATCCACCCTTACAGATGAGGCTTCTGAGAAACAGAGGACTTAAGTCACTTGTTTAAGGTCGCACAGCAAGCATGTGGCAGAGCTGGACTGAGACCCAGTGATGGGAGCCCAGAACAGTGCTCATGCCCCGTGGCAGACCCTTAGATGAAACTTGGAGAGTCATAACTGGATGGGGCTTTTCAACAAGGAGGGGGCTGAGCACTGCCTTCCAAAGATGCAGGTCACAGTCCTGCAAATTCCTGCTTCACCTCACTTTCCTTCTTCCCACCTGCTTCCCCATCCTAAGTCAGTTCACTCTTCATAAACTTGCTGATACCGTTAGTGGTGGGTTTCTCTCATCCTCCTTCTTCCCTATTCCCTTAGGGCCTTGAGACACTAAGTGTGGAGGAAATAATTGCCAATCCCTGATGCGCTTCATGAAAGTAAAACATGAAAAAGGTGAAGCTGCTCCTTTAGATGTTATCAAGTGCAAAGCATTTCATTTGTGGCTTGATCTGATATGCCACCTCCTTGAAACCGGTCAACTATATTTGACCATCTGTTTCTCTTTTATGATCTAGTAGCCCGAACTTGCTACTTTATTATGTAGCATTGTTAGGTGTGACATCAAAAATCCTATACTTTATAGCTCTTTTTACAAAGGTAGTTATGTCAAATAAGCCAAATGGATGATTATCAAATAGCCTGGGGTTTCAACCTGCTGACCCTAAGTGGTCCACTTACAGCCAGAGAAAGGGCATGGCTCGTGGAAACTTCACAGTCCTTAAAATAGGAATGGGAGTTAAGTCTGAAAAAGAAGGAGAGCATCTTTGGAGCTGTCAGTAGGCCTGTTCTTGAAATACTGAGACTATGACAACTGTATAAAATGAGAAAATAAACCCAGAACAAAATCGTAAGATCTCTAGTCCTACAGATCAGGACTATTTTGATAATATAAAACAATGCAGCAATGGCAAAGAGTATTATCTCTGTGCCAGCTCTAAACAAGTGCTGGTGGCGGCCTGAAGGGCTGGATTAAGAAAGATTCTGGGCTCAGTAGTAAAGCTATCAGGAATGGTTAGCAATGTCTGCCATGGATGGGGATACATACACACACGTAATTTCAAGACCTGATAGTGTGGTTAAAACAAGTTTTAGAATCAGCTACGAGTTTATAATCTAGTTCTGCCCCTTGCTAGCTATGTGAGCTTGGACAAATTACTTAGATTCAGTTTCCTTATCTGTAAAAACGCCTCATTCTGTGTTTTGAACGACACAATAAATGTAAAGCCATCATCACACTGCATACTATATAGTAGATACTTAATACAATTGAAGCTCTTAGCATTATTATGGGGGGAACAAACCTACCAGCCTGAGGTCGAGTCTGTATGGATAGGCAGCACAAGTAATTGGATCATGCTCCAAGGGATGAGACCAGAGAACTTTGAGCCATGAAAATATTTCTACCCTTTACTCCCCTTTAGTCCAACAATTAAAAGGGGAAGGAAGGAAGGAAGGAAGGAAGGAAAGAAGGAAGGAATGGGTAGAGAGGAGGAGGCAGGGAGAAGAGAAGTAAGGGAGGGAGGAGAGAAAGATTCAACAATGAAACAGAAGATTGACAGAGGCAGCAGGGAGTTGGTGGGTGAAACTAGGACTGGGTCAAAGTAGCAAAAATTCTGAAACACAGACAGGTCTACTTTTTTTTTTTTTTTTTTTTACTATAGCACTAGCATTCAAGTCTATACCAAAATTGTTCTATTTTGGATGAAAAGATGATTCCCTCTCCCTCCCCCCTCAAATAAACCACATTTCATAGGTATTCTCCTTGTTAACACATAGTTTCTTATTTCCATGCTTCACACTGTTAGAGGGACCACAGAGAAATGAGATTCCATTTCTGTGCAGTGAGTAGAGACCTTCTGACTAGGATTCAGAAGACACAGACGTCATTTCCTGCTCTGCCATACTGACCAGGTGTCCTTGGACAAATTCACAAAGGCATTCTGAGACTCTGTTTCTTCTTTTGTAAAGTGGGAACAAGGAACCTCACTTGCTAACATTAAAGGGTTATTTTGAGGATGGCAAGGAGATAATATGCGTGAAACACCTTTGTTGGGTGTATATGTGATGCGTGTGTGAAGGATGATGACACTAGTCCACCCTTTGCATAGACGGATCCACCTTCCTGGTATGACTTGAGAGAAGGATATTCATCCTTATCTCAGTGCCTCCCTCCCTGACAGCCCTCTAAACTATCTCCCAATTCTTCTTCCTTAGTGATTGGAATTCTAATTGGAATCAGAGATTGATTCTTTTGGATAACCAAACTGCCGTCCTCAGGCATCCTTTTAAAGAAGTCTACAGTCCTATAAGAAGTAAGGCATTTACTTAGAGAGAATTGGGCTAGACACGGATTTCTTGAGAAACCAGGATCCAGGAGTGATCTCATGGGGAGGAAAAGAGAGTGAAACTTAGTTTAGCAGAGCTGACATAAGCTCCAGTCCTGGTTCCACCACTTGGTAGTTGTGTACCCTTGGGCAAGTTGCTCGATCTCTGTTGGCTTGTGTTTTCTTGTGTTTATTTATTCATTCATAAGTATGTTGAAGTCTACTCTGTGTCAGGCTGTGTTCTACATAATAACAGAGTCTAATTCCTTACCCTTTGGAAGCTTACATTTTACCAGGGGAGATAGAATATAAACAGAGAAATATAGTAGAGTAAGCACTAAGAAAAATAATTAAAGCGACCATAAAAATAACTAAGTCAGGATAAAGACATAGTGAGAAGGAGGATAAGGTGGGTAAGGAGAGGTCTTTGAGGAGATATCTTACCTAAATCTCAGTGAAGAGATGGTGTGAGCCAGGGGAAAGTCTGAGAGAGAAATATTCAAGGGAGAGGAAATGTTAATGAAAATCTTCTTCAAATTTAGGGAATAACAATGGAGTTCCTAAGAAATGGTCCGATTTGAGAAAGATATTGAAAATGGAGTGGATAATACTTGTTGCTGGGTTCGATGTGGGGTTGAGGGAAGGAGAGGAGTCAAAAATGACTCTGGGGAGTTGGTTTAAGAACAAGGTGAATGAGGAAGATGGAATTTAAGAAGCAGCAAGAGTTCTACTTTAGATATAATACATTTGTACAATTTTGGTAACATTTAGAAAATCTGACAAATGGAGATCATAAGAGTACCTGACTATTGGTGTTTGAGATAATCATGGAAAGGGCCTAGCAGATGATCCAGTATGGAGCAAGTGCTCAATAAAATATACTTATATGGAACAACGAATGGAAATGTCAAATCAAGTTGTGGGGCAGGGGTGCTCACTGTACAGTCAAGAAACTAGACAGTGATGACAGAGTGGAGCCAGCATACCAGTAGAAGGGAATCAGGTTTAGGAAGGGAGGCAAAAGAGGACTGAAGACATGGTTTGAATGCTTCACCGTTCTGCATCAATCCATCCTATACAGCATGGCGAAAAATACAGGGGCTATTTATAAGGGGCTACCAGATCAAATGGTCCCTTCTGTAAAAAGATTGGTTTTCAATATCTTCTTGAATTGAGTGACCCAACAGCACTTTAAGGATCATGAAGACATTGCTTTGGCCCAGGATGTAGAAATGATGTGTAGTGACACCAAACTTTCCCTCACTCATTGCTGCCCATGCAGCCTAGGGAATGTGCTTGTTCTAAAGAGGCAACGCATCTTACCAAAAGAAAAATAATTTTTGTTCCTCTGTGTGTAGTATATTTGTGCCAAAGATTTTATTTACCAGCTAGGCATGCCAAACTAACAACATTAGAAGCTACTGTTTATCATCTACTTAGATGAAAATCAAAGTCTTCTAAGTCTACTAGAAAGCTCTGCTAAACTTGACCTATTTCCTATTGCGCATTTCTTCTGAGTTTGAAAATAGCACAGCAATAGCAAAGTGATCCAAAGCCACAGAAATTCCATTCCTCCCCCTGACTCCCTTCCCACACCCCTCTGCACACACTTATCAGAGCCATGCAGCAGCTGTGAGGAAAATGAGAGCTATAGGAAACTTAGAGCTAATCATGCCAAATGGTGACAAATTCTCAGGAGAGGGCAATTCTGGTCACCCATCTGACAGCACACAGATGGCCCAAGCTACAAACTCTGTCTTAAAATCCTGGATCTGACCCCCTAATAAATTGTCTATGGAAACTTCTGAGCTTGGGGATGTAGGTAACTTGGTCTCAGTCAGACAACTGAGGTACACAAATTAGAAAAATAGGGTTGTCTGGATAATGTCTAAGATTTCTATTCTCCATATATAGACATATAGACAGATAAAAATTTCCTTTTTGGGGGGTAGACGTTAAAACCTTCTCTGCCTCAAATAACTTTTTGGAGGTGGAGGGCCCAACAGCTTATCTCTATAAAGGCCTGGGAGCTTGTGACTTGACTAGTCTCATTTGGGACAGTCACTTGGCCCTTACTATGAACCCAGTGAGAAGAAGCCATGCAGAGAGAGGTAAAAGAATGACAGAGAAAAGGGTAGAATTCAGTTGAACTAATTTATTTGAGAAAAGATGGTTTGAATTTAGTCAACAGCAATTGCGTATTTTTTCCTTCTGTTGCACATCAATTATTAATTATGTTTTCCTTCCGTTCTAGACTGTAAGAGCCAAAAAGGGCAGGGACTGTGTCTACATTGTTCAGTCACGCATCTCCAGCACCTGGGAGAGTGCCTGGCCCATTCTAATCTGATGTGAAATATTTGTTGAATTAATGGAAACATTTGTGCATACAGGCACAGACCCTGAAAGAGTTTAGCATTATAGAATTCTAGAAAAGTAAGCCTGAGCTATTTCATGAACTGCTAAGGTAACTCAAATTGAACCAAAGGCCATATGCCTGGGTTTAACTGCTGTAACTCAGGTGATCTGTCTTGACTAGTAATTGTGTCACTATGTGATCACATAGCCCGCCGTGCCTGCTCAGCTCTTCCTAACCTTAGACAAATTTTTTCGCAAATCACAGAAGCTTTGGAAAACCATCTGGACCCAGATGATGGGATAAAAATTCTTCCCTTAAAAATGATAAGATATTCTATCAAGTCTGTTTGATAGCGCAGTGTGACCAATTGCTTTAAGTCTTATATCTACCGGAACAGTGACAAGAAAAATGAGAAAAGAATTGACGATACTGTTTTCACAAATTTGCCTAACACCATCCACATTAGCTTCTCACACAATTTCCTACTGGAAACTTTTGAACAAGTCAAACTTAGATTGGCTTTTATTACTCATGACTGTTAAATGAAGGTGTCTTTGTTTAAGGTCAGAGAAAAATTATTTTCTCTTAAAATAACAACTTTCAATTATCTGTAATGTAAGAGGAACTTGATGGTATGGATAATGCAAAGCATAATAACCTAAAATTTCTGGAATGTGTTCTTTCTTCAACCAGCCTAATCACTTTTCCTTGGGATAAAAGTGGGGAAGAGTAGCAGGGTTTCTCTGAAGGGGTGAATTGACCTGGCACTCCAAAGTTATCGTAGATAATTTAATAAGAGTGAACCCACAAGTAGATGATGTGGGGGAGGTGAGATGGCATTGGGCACAATTACAAACCACATTCCAAACTGGCTCATCTTGGATTCCTATTCAGCTCAAATGCCTAATTCTTAATATTTACTTCAGTTTTTAATCCATCCCATGGTCATTTGGGTGATCTTTACCTAGACAGAGCCTGTGATGGATTGTATTTATGACTTTCTCTCCATCATCATTAGTGAGCAAGGCATAGGGAGACGGAGTAGAGAGAAGACGAACCCCTTTTTTCAGGGAACATGCCGTCAAAAAGGAACACACTATTTTGAAATACAGATAACTTTGTGAGCGACAGGAAATGCTAAGTTTAGAAGGGTTGTCAATGTAACCTCAGCTAAAAAGCAGAGGAAGCACTCTATAACTAATTTGAGAGGGAGAAAAAGAGAGAAAGAGAATATATGTTTTACCATAACATCCACTATCCAGGGTTCATCCATGACACATAAATGCCCTGCCATCCAGACAGCAGAGCAGCAGCTGTGGAGATTGGCTTCTGAGTCACGGTCACTGAAGAGGAATGATTTGTACAGGTTCAAAGGCACCAAAGACCTTGGCACTCATCTGCCTGAGTGAATGTCAAGACACAAGATGACATCACTGTAAACGGGTAAACCTGAGAAACATTTCCTATTTATAATAGGGACGCTCTAGGGATGCACAAAGCTTTATTCCTTCCTTTCAATAGTGTCTTCATCTGGGAGTGTCTTTGACCCACCGCCCTTAATCCTATATCGTCCATTCATTTAGCAAATTGTGAGCTCTCCAGAGAGAGGCTGTGGTTTCTGTAATAATCATAAGGTGGCAAAACATCTGATGAAAGTGGCAATTGGCTCTTCAGGCAAAGGAGAGAGAGAGGCTTCTGTATGAAAACAAGCTGAAAAATTAGGACCCATCAGTTGGGAAAGCCAAGGCCTTGGAGAACCATGGTAGTAAGTCTATGAAATACAAGGCTCTGGACAAGCTAATGCCACTCCTATTCAATAATCCCGGGAAGGCGTTGTTCATTGTTCCTCAGAGAAGCAGCTTTTCCAGGACAGATAAGAAGAAAACGGTTAAATCAAAGCCAGAACTTGAAATTCTAAGAAATGAGGTAGGCTAAAAATATAAAGAGCTAGAGAAAGAGTTTTAAAAACTCAGAATCTTATTTAAAAGCGAAGTTGGAGTAGTCAGTCTTAGGTTCTTCATTGGTGAGGGCAAGATCTTGGTCAGAAAAGTGACTGATTCTCTGCTAACAAACTCATTGTATTCCAGACATCAACAAAACATTAGCTTCAATGATTTACATTAAATCTAACAAATATTTGCACGTAGGCCACTGTGCCAGGGACTATTTCCAAAGAGTCATTAGTCTGTTCCGATGGAAGAAATTTCTTACATTCTTATGGGCATTTCAATAGGCGGCTGATGCACTGAGTAAAGAAAAGACAAGAATGCAAAGCAGCAAGATGGGAGGTAGAGGGGAGGAAGGGGATGGGGTTAGAAATCCCTACGTCCTAATTTATCTGGAAATAATGGTATGACCTTATGTTTACGTAGTATTTCACTTTTACAAATTGCTTTATGATTTGAACCTCACTCCAGCTTCATAATAACCCTATCGGGTTTGAAGGCAGATATATAACTTCATTTCACTGATGAGGAAGCAGACCCAGGATAGTTAGTTAAGCTCAAGGTCCCTTAAGGAATGAGCAAGCCGGTGAGGTCTAGGTCTCTACTTGCTTGTTGGTGTTCTTCCCTACCGACCTCTGTTGACCGAGTCTGACTTTAATAATTCCCGGTGCACAGGATCCAAGATGGCTCTGCTTTCTGGTAGCTCTGCACTTAGTATGCCATGTTCTAGTGCAGTGCAGTGGCATTTTGATGAATCTATGAGAGGCAGTGAAGCTGTGAGGAACAGTTGAGAGATCACAGACAAGATCACCTGTTTTGGCCACTAACTCTTCAATTCCCCAACACTGTGCCCCGGGCCCTCCCACCCTTTCCTCCTGTTCTACCTCCCATGGTGCATCTCAAAGAACATTCACACATACAAAAGAGAATCACAGAGCCCTATGAAGAAGGCTCAGGCAAGTCCAAAACTCCAGGCTATGTAACCGTTTTGAACACGCACTTTTGATAGTCTCTCCAGTTTAATTGGAAGAGTGAGATTCAGAACCAAGCCAAGTCATGTGAACATAGCCCTGGAACTCAAAACGAGTATGGGCCTTCTCTCTATTTCTTCTCTTCCTGTCGGTCACTGTCACCTGGTCTACAGGCAGGCCAGCTCTCATCTCAGCTGGCCAGCTCTACCTGAAGTCTATGTAAGTCTGAAAAAAAACCCAGGTTAAAGCTTCAGATGCAAGTTTACCTTACCCCAAACTCTCCCTCTTTCTTTTAAATTGAGACATTTCTTTAAACCCAACCCTTCCTTCAAGTGGAGAGAGACACTGTGGGTGGTTGTTTGGATTCCAGGAAAGAGACAATATTGTGTGCACTCACAGATTCTAGAATTTTCTCTCTCTCAATTACATGAGTAGCATAAATATAATGAAAAATGAATGTGAAGGCTATAACACAATACTCACCAAGGAGAAAGAGACCAAGTCCGGATTGAATACTGTAAAGCAGTCCTTTTAACTTTTGAATAGACGAAAAAGCAAAATTTTCGCAGTAACTCAGAGGTTCATGTGGGACTGACTTACCCAAGGAAACCTCCCCCCAACCACCACCACCTCCTTCCACACAAAGGTCACGTGCTCCCTGCCACCTCAGGCACTCCTGACATTTGTGCATCCTGGACAGACAGCCACTCCTGCTGTCTGACCAGGCAGCAGTCTTATCATGATACCCTTAATGGATCTGGTTGTCATTTGATAGATGGGAAAATAGCAAACACAATAGCACATCGAGAAACAAAGTTTGCGGTTGTCCCCAGAGAGCAGATGGGATTCAACCAGGACCCTTTTGCTCCAGGTGATCCCTCTCCCCTACAAGAAAAACCAATTCCCAGTCTCTTTGCAGGGAATTACAGGTTCAGTCATGGGATTGGTGAGCCTTTTTGAATGGTTTGCCCAAGGTAGTAATTTTGTAATCCACCGTAGCTGAAGTAAGTATAGACCTGAGCTCGCTCCGGCCTCCTCCTCGCTCCTCCAGCCAGCACCACGTCCCCACTTAGGTGAAAACACTTTGCATATAAACAAACTCCTCTCAAAGACATCTCAACCTTGACATTTCTTTCTCCCTTTTTCAAACTTGCTTTCTTTTAAAACACCTCGCGCTCTGCCATGCTCCCACATGAGGCCCAATTATCAGAATAATAATTAACAGGCTCTCATTATTTAGAATCAAACAATGCCCCCCTAATGAAGCCAAGAATAGCCAATGTGATCCCTTAAAACCGGGCTTGAGTTTTCCTTACACCTTAGGGCGTCTAATCCACTGAAACCATTAGGCACCGAGCTGCCCATAACGGCCTGGATAACATTGAGTCAAGGACAGTTAATGGATGCCAGAGCACAGACCAAAGTGCTCCAAGCATGTCAGTCAAGACTAACCGGAGGCAAAAACATCAAAATGCAGGTTGGAGTTTTGACATTCCTGCAGGCTCTGAACGCCTCGCCAGTAAATTTTTAAAGTCAATATCCCCCTTATGCTCATGAACACTTTTCTGTCTGATGAGTAGGACTAATGTGGATCTGATTGAACTGTGACTAAAGTAGGACTTTAAAGGCAGCTTTGAATGTGTGGGGGGCGGAAAAGGTTTTTTTTTTTTGGTGTGTGTTTTTTGTGTGTGTGTTTTCTTTTTTTTTTCCAGAAATGTCTGTGATAATAATGAAGACAGTGTACACAGATTATCACAGGCTGTGTCTTTCGACTTCAAGGTTATGTGATTAGAAAATTAGAAAAGCGCCGAGATTAGAAAAACCGCAGAACATTTTGAAAGAAAGCTTTTTTACAAATTATCTGTGTGCTGGATTTACACAGAATCTGATAGATGGATCTTGTAATGTTTGGAAATGGATAAATGCAACAATGCAAATAGGAAGGACTGGCTTTGGAGCAGACTCCTGGCAGAAGTTCAAAACCCATATTAAGTATTCTAATTCGCTTAACGCTTGTTACTTATATTTTTTTCTAAATTGCCATGTAGATACATAAAACAAAATACAACCATTCCATAAATATGAAGGTAAAAATAACAATGAGATTGTTGTTTCTCACAGTGCATGACTCTCCCCCAGATTTAGAATAAAACCTTCACCTCTCTGCCCTTTTCTTCTCAGAAGCTGAGAACAATAATTAGAAGGACACGTATCAGGAAGTCTAAGCTGAACTGGGTTTGGGTGGCGGTCAGCATCCTGCTCGTGGTAGTTCAAGGTGTGATAGCTATTTTGGAACTCAAGTCACGGCTTTACTCCTCCTTAAATGAGGGGGGGGGTGGGGGGCACAAAATGTTCCCTTGTGTAAACCCAGGCTAGTCTAAGCAAAAATTTCATTTAAAAAAATCCCTTTTTTTCACTTGTCTGATGACAGTAGTGGATTTCTAAAATGTATAAGCAGACAGCCGTGTCAGCAAAAAGACTAACTTGTGTCCGATGACACTTTTTTAGGGTCCTTTCAGCACCTAGAAGGTGGCATATGATTGTTTTGCCTGGGGAGAACAGATCTAGACGTCTCTAGTTTCCATGCCCATATAGAAAGGCACAAAAGTCAAATCATAGTGAATCTTAACCTGTTGAAGTGAAACCTTTGAGTAGGTACCATCCTGAAGCTCTGAGCACTCAACTCACCGTCACCTGATTTTGACCTCCTGGATTTTAAAATATAAATAGGCCATAAATGCACCTCTAGATCAGACTTGAATCTTCCAGACCTCTGGGAGAGATATCAGCAAGGTTTGGGTGTGAAGGACATCACGCTTAACGTTTAGGGATGCCCCTAAAGCACGCAAGTTGTCCTTGGTACCTGATGTTTTTATTCTTTGAATCTATTACTTGGAATATTACCTAAATTTTTGAGATTATTTTGATATTCAACTCAATATATGTATCCATTTGTATACACGTATATACACACATGTATGTATCTATGTGTATATAGATACATACATATATTGAGTTGAATGTTAAAATAATTTCAAAAATTTAGAAACATATCTGCATTTTCTATTTTATATATATATATATATAAAATAAACTCTCAAATAATGAACCCCACAAGTTTTCTGTCATCTTGGTTGTTCATAGAATCACTTCCATGAGGATAGGAACTTTATGTTTCATTCATTCATCCAACCAATATTTATTGAGCACTTATTACATCACAAGAGCTGTTTTAGGTGCTGGGATATATTAGTGAACAAAACAGACTAAGATCCACGATCTCATGAAGCTTACCTTCTAGTGTAGGAGAGAGACAACAATAACAATAACGACATTAATTACATCCTATGCTAGAAATGGATAAGGGCCATGGAAAAGATTTTAGACTAGAGGAAGAGGGATCAGAGATGCCCAAGGGACAGGGGAGGCAGGGCAGACTGCACTGAGAAAGTGGCATTGAACAAAGCCTTGCAGGGGGAGTCTAAGTTAGCCAGAAAGATATTTGGAAAAGGAGCCTTCTGGGAAGTGGAGCAGCTAGTGCAGAAGCGTGAGAAAGCCAGAGGGAGTGTTTTCAGAATAGAAAGGAGGCCGGTGGGACTGGAGTGGAGGGATGGTGGATTGAGGGGACACAGCGAGGTGACCAGGGTTGGGAGGGGCAATAGAAGATGAGATCTTACTATCTTTGTTTCCCCAGTGCCTAGCTCAGAGGCTGGCACCTGGTAAATGCTCAGCAATTCTTGGTTAGTGAATGAATGAGTAAATAAGTGAAAGAAATGCCAAAGGTTGGAGGTCCTCTGACCCAACTCTCATATGGTGTTTTGGCATACTCCACAACAGCAATTTCTGATTACATTCTTTTGAACATTAGTCCCTGAAGATATTGCAGGAGAAAGGGGTTTCATGGTCAAATAAGTTCTACATTTTATAGATCATTTAGTAGATTTACACATTACAATTAGCATGGGAAAGCCTTGGAGAAATTCTCCAGGAAATGACATGTTTTAACTTAGCATTTTGAGAACTTATTCAACCACACAGCCCATTTCTTCCTCCCACTCCCATTTTTTCTCCATTCCTTTGCCACTCCTCAGAGGATTCTGTAGAACATACGTTGGGAAATGATGACCCACGCTGAGTCAGCATCCAGCAGCCTCCAGAAAGATGACTCTCCATCCACCCACCCCTGATCCTGCTATTTCTGGACCACTCTGAAATTCAGAATCACCTCCTTATATTGAGTGGGTAAAATCAACTGCTTTGTGATTTCTGCCTACCAGCCCTAGTTTTATCGATAGATAAATATAGATTAATAATGGGTTGTGGAAGGATTTCAGAATTATTAGTCATATAGAATTAAGTCTGGCCTTGCCACTTAATTACTAGCTGGGCAATTACTAAGACACTCTGATTTCTGGTTTCCTTATCTAAATGATCTGCCTTATAAGGTTGTTGTGAGGACTGCATAAGACATGAGAAAATGCCTGGCAGAGTGCCCTTTATGTTGTAGTTACTCAGAAAAAGTTAACTCATCTTCCACAATTCCTTTCACAAGTGGGGACAGTAACCATGTTTCCCTGGAATCTTCTCTTCTCCAAACTAAATATCCCTAGTTCTTTCCAACATAGATACTGGCTGTGAACTCTAGATCAGAGGTTGGGTTGCCTCCCACACTCCAAGCATCCCAGGAGACAGAGGCCAGGGTGGGCCAACATGTTCTCTCAACATTCTATGTTTCTGAAGGGCAATCCCTTTTTTTTTAAAGTGAAAGTTCCATAATAATCAATGAAATGTCTTTGAGATCTTCTGAGGGAAAGCATCACATTACTATGAGTACTGTGGAAATGCCTTCTTTTCCTAGATCATCATCATAAAGATTTGTACCTGACAAATGTCAAATAATAAATAACAAGAAATAACAAACAATAAATAATAACTCTCTAAACACAAAAATCTATGCCACAAAAATGAGATTCAGATCTGCCAGCCAGGAAGGTGAGTGTTCGAATTTTCTCTGATAGTGAAAGTTGTGTCTCTCCAGAGGAGGTCAAGTTCATTTTCTATTATCAATACTATTAGACGTCTTACTGGCACAGATAATCTCCAGCAGTAAATAGGTTAAAAATCATTTATGTTTAGCTTCACAGCAGATTGGATTTCTTAGCACTCCTTTTCTAAGTTCATTGGCTTTGCTTTTTCTAGTAGGAGATAATTTAAAAATATGTAGAGTGGCAGCAATTAAACTGAGTTCAATTCATTTGGTGGTTCCTTGCCCCATGGCTGGTGAACTCAATTCCATTAGAGCCATTCCCACTACAGTTAGTACACAGCTCTTCTCTCCCACGCTTATTTAGGTTTCTTAGAATATGTTAGAGAGGCATAATATGTCCTTCTTTATAGTTGAAGAAGTGTCATAGCAGAAAGAGTGGCTTTACTTATTCTGTATTCCAATCCCCAATTTGTGGCATGGCACCAGCTGATAAAATAACTGGGGTTACCAATGTGCCAAAAGATGTTGAGCGTATGCAGCAGTTCCTTACATGTCACATATCTTGGCCTTGTTAATCTAGTGGGCAATTGTCCTCTGTATTCACTTTCTTACACACAGCACATTAGCCATTTGACCTTGAACCGGTCACTTCCCCTCTCCAAGTTGTTCCATACTCTTTCCAAAGCCCAGCTCAAGGAAGACTGTTCCACACAAAGATGGACTCCAAAAATCTCAAGTGCACAGCGTTAATCCACCTGTCTGTGCCACTTCCTTCTCCTTAATAGAGCAAGTTATTTACTTCTGAGTTTCATCCCTTTTTCTTTCTTCCTGTGTATTTACATATGTTTAATTTGTAACATATATACCATCACAAATTTCTATATCTACACATAGACATAAATTTAATCAAGATTTCATTTAAAACATTACATGGAAAAGGAAACAATCACAATTACGCCTCAGAAAAGAAGTAAAGGGAAAATGAACTGAAATTTTAAAGCTTGCTTCATATGTGTGCATGTTTGTATATTTCTTTAAACACAAGACTACCTTTTTTTCTCTCTTGGATATGATTCGACCTCTTGGAAGAATGTCATAAGCATGTTGTTGTCACCAGTTCGTGCAGATGGGGCTGCATTAAGATGTCACTCAGATGACAAAATGACAGCAATTTCAAGAAAGAAACCAGGTGATGAAGAGATAGCCAGCTCAGCAGAAGCCTGTCTGTACTCCACGTTGGCTCCTCAGGACAAGGAAGTGGAGATGAGGCTGCTGGGGTATGGGCCGTGAGGGGAAAGAGCTCTGGGCCACAGTAGCCAGGCTGAGCTTGTCACCTTCTCTCAGAAAGCTTTCAATGTGAGTGCCATGAAACCGCCATCCCCTCAGCTGAGGTCCACTATCACTGTCTGGAAGGAAATTAGTTCAATTCCAATCAAAACAAGATGCTAAACAGTAAAACTTGAATAAAAGTTGAAATCACCCCACACCATCACAGGTACTAAATTTTTAAAGTAGATTTGCTGCTCCTAGATTAAAAAAAAGAAAAGATGAAGACTATGAAATGATTTAATGTCTGTTAGGAAAGACTGATGACACTCATGACCAGGAGGGAGTTATTTTGGGGCCTGTGGCTCCTCTGCTCTTCACCATTCAAGCCCATCAGGAGAACTATTCTTTGCTCGAAGTAACCAGATGACCTAGACATGGACAGCACAGGGAGACTGTGATCCCCATTCCCGTCCACAGATTTGTCCAACCTGACGAGTATTCTTGACCATGAACATTGTCCATGGTAGTGATCCCTCCACTAGCAACTCACCTTGAATCCTTGGCTCCTGTTTTTTCCATTTCCATATTGAATCACAAAATAATTAAGGGGATATTAGCCTAGCAAAGGAACTTGGAGGAAACCACGCCAATTTCCTATTCAGTATGTGAATTTATTCTACAAGAGCTGTATTCTCCCTGACTCTTCTTGAATACCACCAACGATGTGGAATTCCTTATTGCAGGAGCATCTCCTTCTGTTCCTTGGTAGTCCTGTCTGTTAGAAAAGGCATCCTTAAGAGAAGCTGAAGCTCCCCTCACTGTGTCTGTCATGTCTTACTCCAGGTTCTCTTCTCTGGAACCCAAACAGAATAATTTTTATCCTGTTCTCCTGTCTCAAATTGCTCTCACCCCACCATTTAATTTTTTGCAACAAATAAGCACATTTGAAGGAGTCCTTAAGTCACCTGTGGATTCCAGCTTCCAGAAGTTTCCTCTCCTCCCCTGAGCTCCTAGAGTACACCATAAAGTTTGACAAAGAAACTTCCCTTAGTTTTCTTTTTTAAATAAAAATTTTCAACTATGATCACATCCATCAATAGTCCTAGTAATCAGGCCTGTTAGGTGGTGGCCAGCCCATTAGCAGCGTGTTAAAGGGGAGCTCGGGCTGGGGTGGTCTGTAAGCCCAACAGCTCAAGTCAGCATTAGCTGCTGCTTAGAAAAAGGCCACAAAACACCATCCCTAATGACTTAACAGCTTGTTCCTGAAAACACATTAACCAAGGGAGCTTTTAAATATTAAGAAATAATTACACCAACTCAGTGTTGTCCTTCCTCAAAAGCATATCACATCAGGGCTCCACTAGATAAATAAATTTGGTAAAGGAACACAGGTCTTCTAAAAATGAAAAACTGGACCCAATGAAATGTTATTTCCAGTTGATGGCAGGAGGGCGGACAGAGGGGAAGGAAGAATTAATGAAAATATTCTGACTGCTTTCCCAAATGAACACTTAGAGTAGCCTTACTCCAGCTAAATTAATTCTCCATTATTGGCATTTCTAACTTGCTTTTACCATCCCAAACCAGGGTGTCAGATTAGAATTGGGAGGGACTGGAGGATGCTTTGGGACCAATATGCTCCAGCCCAACCATGAGAGTCCATTTTAAGCCTAGAACATGGGAGCTGGAAGAATCTGGCACCGGCCTGGAGCTGTCGGCCTACATTACATTAGGGCAGACAGGAGTGGTTTTACCTGTACTTGAATGGGAAATAAGGTTTGGGGACAAGAAAAAGCAGGCTTCTAAGAGTTTAAAATATTGTCCCCACATAAGGGCCACAGTGCCTGAAATTCCACCATTAAATATTGTCCTCTTTCTAGAAAACTGTTGAAATTTCTAATGAACCTAGATAGGATATGTGGGTCATTTATGTTTGAGTGTGAGCGAGTTTAATTGCTTCTCCTTCCCTGCCCAAATAAGACCCTGGGTAATCTGAGGTCACAGGACATGTGAAAGTTGGAAGGACCCTGAAGGAAGGAAATGGAGAGGCACACTTCACAGCTTTGCCCCAGCCAAGGCCAAAGGGCAAGCTCTGGGACTCCCAGGTCTGCTAGCCTTCTGTGGGGAGTACCCTGTCCCCCTCCAGCCCCTGCTACAGTTATGAGGCAGAGCAGACCCCAGCGACAGCCTCACTCTGGGCGGATTCTGCGAGCACAGACCAAGCAAATGGGGAAGCCACTTGGCCTGCTGGGGCTGGAGCAGACTTTTGTGGAATAACCCATCCCAGTAGCCCTTAGGTGTCATGAGACTTCACTATTTCCATTGCTTTTTCCTTTGCTACAAAGAATCGCTGCCTTTTGGTCACCTTTTGAAGTTAACGGCAGGGCAGGGCGTAGCTGCATATCCGTACTTTTATAGGCTTCCTAATGACCTGCTTAATTATTTGCTTTCTTTGGGGCCAGATTTGCTGCTGATAGGCACTGGGAGTCTGGGCACTGATGCAGCCAGGTCTCCCTGACAGGTCCAGCACAGAGTTCCAGGCATCTTGATTATTGAACTCCAAGAGATTGTCTCCCTGGGGCACACAGGCTTGAATGTGAAGCTTTATTTGTATTTTATTTATTCATTAGATTGGCAGAGGCCTCCTCTCCAGAGAGCTCTAGGTGCCTAATACAAAATTAGCATCTACATTTCCCAACAAAGTCAACTGCTTTATCATCCTTTGCAGCCTTTCTTGTGTTCTGAGGTTTAAACAGATTCAGAAACCAAGAACACTTAGATCTAAGCTCAGAATGACACAGCCTACCAACTTTCCCACCATACTCTCAGCAGAAGTTGCCATTTCAATGTAGATTTTTGTTTGTTTTTTCCCTCTGAGTCTAGACTCAGTCTCAGAATCCTTCTTAATATAGTGTTGAAGGCAGCAACTAGGATCTATCCAGACATTGTTTGAGTTGGGTTCTCTTTATTCTTCATCTAAATCCTTCTTATTTCCAAAGGCACTGGGAAGCATAACAAACACTTTCATAAAGATTTCTCCAGTGAAGCATAGACTTGGCCAGAGTCTAGTTTGGATATTCGTACTCCAGAGAGTAGTATTTAATGAAGTGCACACTAAAGTTAAATGTGTGAAAAGGCTTCTTGAACTTTCTTTTAACCCTCTTGTGTTTGCCTGTAAATGTCTAGTGCAGTATCTGACATATAATAGGCACTAAATAAAGTAGGTATAAATTAGCTGAGATCAGCATGGGGTTCATTCACTAACTTGTTTTTTTCCTTATTGTAGCCTACCTACATTCCTTGCCACAAAAGGAGGTCCTCCTCGCCATTAAAATCAAGATCTACATAAAAACAGACCTTCCCTGGAATCTTGAGTATTTAGTTCTTATTTTATCAGGAACTCTGAGAGAGTAATCTTAGTGAAAGCGGTATTTTTATCTGTGTGTTCCCCCCCGCCCCCCCCCGCCCCCCCCCCCACCCCGTCCCCCTTCCTTCTCTTTTCCTGCTGTCTCTGTGCATTGTTACAGATTCTGTTGACTATTTTTCTGGTTGAATTTGACACCTAATAGTCATCAACTGATTGCAACCAATTAACAGCCATTATATTCTTCAGTTACTTTCTGTTTGGACATGAGTTTATTGATCTGGTTAGATTTTATTCTTCAGAAACATAAACAACATGCCATTTAATTCAGCCTCAGTACTGTTTCTAAGCACCATGAGAGAGCATTTAAAGAGGGAGTTTATGGGAGGGAGAGAAAGGCTATCTATTACCTCTTTCGAAGAAGAGGGGAAGAAATCGGGTTAAACTTTGATCACTATCATTTCACCTTTGGACTTTTATTAAAACTGTTTGACACAGCTGTGTTGGCAGATCGAGTAGGAAGATAAATGGGCCTGTGTGAATAGATTTAATATCAGACGTGGATATGAGACATGGCAGGTTATTTCATCCAGGAAATGTTCATGTTCACAAGATTTGCAGGTTACTGTTGGTGATCCTTTCGGGCTTAGGGAGCCAAAAGGTGAACACGACTGAAGTACCCTGTGCTATGAATATTTCACAACTCGAGCATCCTGCTTTCACTTGGGGCTGTGTGCTGACTGAGGGCTTCCTCAGGGTGAGTCCTCAGTTGACTGATGAATACAAAACGCCTCTCTGAACAAAAGGCATTCAAGATTCGCTGAAGACAAGACAACCTACTTTGGTGTCTGTGTCTGGTACCGGGGTATCAACGGAGATAAAGCACTGAGTGACAGGGAAGCGAAATACAGAATAACACAGTCTATTGTTCTCCCCTTGACTGTAAGTATAATGGGAAAGTTAGCGAGTCACCATAATGTCATGGACCGCTGTGAACTTGGGAGAACTCAAGGATCAGAAAGTAACATGAAACAAGGAGGGAAATGAAGATAATATTGGGTTACTGAACATTCTCAAATTGTACTGAAACGCATCCCATCCCTTTGGAGGGGGCATGGTTTTGACAAGGAAGACAATGGGAAGAAACTGGTGGCTGTAACAATATCACCATTTTCTTTTACTACAGGCCGTAATGTGAACTTCTTAGAAGACACCTTCTTTCACCACAGCTTTGTGTTCAGTCTATTGAAGGGCCCAGAGACCAAAGTCTTTGCCTTGTTCCGGGGCCATCTAAAACCAAGGAGCCTGCTTCTCCCAGCCAACGACAGCTGCTCAGTCGTGAATTACAGAGCAGGTTTGCAGCCAAGGGCAGAGGAAAGGAACTGAGAGGGAATGAGAGAAGCAAAGAGAGGGAACAGACCGGGTGAAGAATTTAGAGCATACGAGGGAAAGAATAGGGAGAAAAAAATTAAGGTTGTGGAGCAAAGGAATGAGAAAAAGAATTTTCATGGTAGGGGTTGGGGAAAACGTGTCTACCATTCTAGGGTCTGAGCAAGGCTCCCCTCAAACAAAACAAAACAAAACAACAACAAAAAGAACTGAATCACTTTTGGAGTGATTTTGTTGGAGTCAGAAATCCACCCTTGGATTAACTATTTTCTGGAAGAAATTTACCTGGTGCTTGGCAACATTTTTTAAATCTGTGACGCTCTCTCACTAAAGCCTCCTTTAAGCACATACCACAGAGAAAACACCTATTCATCTGGCGTCCTGACAGAAGGTCTACTTAGAACTCACAACAGTGCTGATGAAGGCCATGGACTCTCTCGTAGAAAAATGAACATAAATATTCAGATACCAAATTCAGTGGGTTCACACACTCCTGAACCCCATTCATAAATCTTTTGGAATGCCACAGACATAGGTTAAGAATTGCTACTCCAGAGTGTCTAATACAGGGCAGGCGTAGAGTAGATGATCAGTACACTCTTACAGCTTTGGATTAGGCAAGTATTCCAGTAACTGAATATTTCAGTTGGTCAAAGTTTACCAGATACGCCTTCACAGATTTTCAAGGAACTAGAGGTAAGTACAATAATTTCAGTATCAAAAGTATACTCATTGCAATATAACTTTTCATGTTTGTTGTTTTCTGATGATTCAGAAGGCACCTGGGGAATCTTTCAATAAGATAGGAATCTGTACACCAGAGATCATTGTGCAGTAATGCTGTATATACAGAGGATAAACAAGATTGGTCTGAATCTGCTGTCACACTAACACATTCTCTAGAAGTTTTTCTTAACCAATTCTAATTACCAGTATATCCCTTTGTCTTTTCTATCTCCCTCAATAAAAATAGAGAGACTAGTTTTGAAATCTTAGCCGCTAGCTTGTCTAGAATACACTTGTGTTATGAGTATTGATGTGAGGGGTGGAAGTATACCACAGCCAGCCTCTCTCCTCTCTTCACCATGAATACCAACACTTCCATCCTCTACCCTCATCGTTGATTTCTTATCATTGCAACTGAGAAAACTTGCAGGACCTGGCTGCTCAAGGATCAAGATAACATAGAATTAGGCAAGTAGGTGCTTGGAGAAGTAAACTGAGGCACAGAATGAGGATGAAGCATGGCTGAGAAGGAGGAGGGTCTGAACTAGCAAAGCAATACTGGAAGTTGACCTTCAAGGAATCAGTGAGAAGATATGGTCAGTAATCCAGGGAGGAAGAGCAGTTCCTAGGGACACCAGGAGCATGTAGAAAAAGACACATTATGTAGGAAGGGGAGAGAAGTGTCAAAATTATTCACACTAGAAGAGTATCTTTCTTTTTCTTCAGTGCAGCTTGGCCTTGCAATGGGTTGGTGGGTGAAGACACAGATCTTGGCTGAATAGGAGAAAGAAGATCCAGAAAACTATGATGAATTGAATTTCTTTCTGACACAGCAAAATGCTACAAGCCGTTGGTTTATAAGTATGGAACGGGAACCCTGGAAGCTAAAAATGCAGAGATTCCCAGATTACTAGGAGACTAAGTTAACAAATGAATGCTTCAGGACACAAGCACCATTAGCAGAAAGTCAATTCTAACTTGTAGGTGTGTTTGAATTATAATATCTATTCCCACCACCATCACCACTGCAACGAGGACCTACCAGGGGCCAGGGTCTGGTCTCATTTTTTTCTCATTTATTAATTTAATTCATATATTAAAGTGATCCTCGTAATGATCCTACAAAATAAATATTACTACCCTCATTTTGAAGATGAGGAAAATAAAGCTCAGAGGCAGTAAGTCTCTCATTCCAGGTATCCAGCTCGTAAGTGGCTGAGGTAGAATTCAAACCCAGGTTCCACTGAGGTCAAAGAGTAGAAACTCATAGGAAATGGTGTTGATTTCCATGAGCAAAAAGAGGTTTCTTATGACCAGAGGCATCTCTGGATTTTAGGGAAAAGAAATAAGAAAACAGACCCCATGCCTGATCGTCCCAGCTGGACGCTTCCCAGTTTGGTTTGTGGTTATTCATAGCGCTTGACTTATAACTCTGGAGTTGTTGGTGATCCTGGACGTGTTGTTTAACCTGCTCAAGCCTTAATTTCCTCTTTTCCTAGATGAGGCGATTACATTTAACATTCTGATCCTTTTCACCTTTAGCAGTCTTTGATTTCATTAACATCTGTATCTGCTATGCATGGGACATTCTAGACACTGCTGGAGATATAGAATTGGACATGGTGGGGCTTTCAACTTCAAGGCTCCCCACCAGACCATGATCCCTTTGAGAGTAAACACCACGTCCTTCATCTCTGTAGTTCTACCCAGCCCCTCCCCAGGCCTACCTCTCTGCCCACATATTATAGATGCTCAATGAATGTTCCTCAGAATTATATGAAAGAAGGGAGCTAGTCATCATAAATAGTTATTACAAAACAGAATTTGGCAAATACCTTAGAAACAATCGAGCATAATGAGATAGGCCTTAGGAAGGGAAATTAATATCAGCTGGAGTGATCCTTGAGAGAGTTGGCTTCTGACCTTGAAGGATGAGCAGGGCCTTGATAGGGAGACATGGAGCAACAGGAGGAAATTTGAGAGACAGCTAAGTCCCCTCTTGGCCGGTTTTCTCTGCCTGGTGCATGTAAGACATGTAACCGCAGACAAGACTAGAAAGGAGAGTGGGGTTGAATTATTAAGAGCTTAAATTTCTAAGCTTTAGATTTTAGACTTTCTCTAGGAAATGATGGGCTATTGAAGGTTTTTAAATAAAAAGTGTCATCAGTCGTTATGGCATATGTATAATTCAGTCAGTGTTGAGCATTGAACAGAAGCACTTTCATGGGTGTTCTTTTCTTTACTCATAAACTTATGACTCAAAACAACTCTGTAAATTAGATCATTTTATTTCATATTAATTCTATCTCAATAAAAATATGTAATAAAAATGCCTCCATTTTTGAGATGAAGCTGTACAAGCTCCCACCAAAAAAACAACCAACCAAAACCAAAAGGTAGTCCTCTACTAAAGCTTCATCTTAACTTTTGTGGGTTGCCTTTTTTTACTCTCAAGAGGCAGGAAGAAAGAAAGAAAGAGAGAGAGAGAGAAAGGGACAGAGAGAAAGCAAGGAAGGAAGGAAGAAAGGAAGGAAAGAAGGATGGAAGGGAGGGAGGGAGGGACACCTCAGACTTTCCAGACTGCATGCCCTCTTTTCTGGTCATGTGGGAAGAAATTGTGGCAGATGAAAAACCCAACTGCTGTCCAAATTAACCTCAGGATTGTGTGACAAAAACCTGTTTCTTTCCAATGCTGTCTCTTTAACCAGGAATATGAAGATTTTTTCAGGTGTTTGGATGCAATTTGGCAGTTTCTTAAACTCCATGTACAGACATACCTCAGGGATAATTGTGCATCCAATTCCAGACCACAATAATAGAGCAAATATTGCAATAAAGCAAGTCACATGAGTTTTTTGGTTTCCCAGTGCATACAAAAGTTATGTTTATGCTACACCATAGTCTATTAAGTGTGCAATAGCATTATGTCTAAAAAAATAATGTACATACCTTAATTAAAACATACTTTATTGCTAAAAAATGCCAACCATCATCTGAGCCTTCAGCGAGTTGTAATCTTTCTGCTGGTGGAAGATCTTGCCTTGATGTTGATGGCTGCTGACTGATCAGGGTGGTGGTGGTTGAAGTCTGAGATGGCTGTGGCAATTTCCTAAAATAAGACAACAATGAAGTTTGTCACCTCATTTGACTCTTCCTTTCATGAACAATTTCTCAGTAGCACGAGATGCTGTGTGATAGCATTTTACCCACAGTAGAACTTCATTTCGTTCAAAATTGGAGTCAATCCTCTCAAACCCTGCTGCTGCTTTATCGACTAAGTCTATGTCATAGTCTAAATTCCTTGTTGTTACTTCAACATCTTCACAGCATCTTCACCAGGAGTAGTTTCCATCTCAAGAAGCCACTTACTTTGCTCATCCATAAGAAACTCCTCATTCATTAAAGTTTTATCATGAGATTGCAACCATTCAGTTACATCTTTAGGGTCCACTTCTAATCCTAGCTCTCTTGCTATTTCGACCACATCTGCAGTTACTTCCTCCACTGAAGTCTTGAACCCTGCAAAGTAATGCATGAGTGTTAGAATCATCTTCTTCCAAACTCCTGTTAATGTTGATATTTTGACCTCTTCCCATGAATCACAAATGTTCTTAATGACGTCCAGAATGGTGAATCCTTTACAGAAGGTTTTCAATTTACTTTGCCCAGATCCATCAGAGGAATCACCATCTCTGGCAGCTATAGCCTTACAAAATGTATTTCTTCAATAATAAGACTTGAAAGTTGAAAGTACTCCTTGATCGATGGGCTGCAGAATGGATGTTGTGTTAGCAGGCATGAAAACAACACTAATCTCATTGTACATCTCCATCAGAGCTCTTGAGTGACCAGGTGTGTTGTCAGTGAGGACTAACATTTTGAAAAGGATCTTTTTCTGAGGAGTAGGTCTCAACAGTGGGCTTCAAATATACAGTAAACCATGTTGTAAACAGATGTGCTGTCATCCAGGCTTTGTTGTTCCATTTATAGAGCACAGGCAGAGTAGATTTAGCATCATTCTTAAGGGCCCTAGGATTTTCAAAATAGTAAATGAGCATTGGCTTCAACTGAGAGTCACCAGCTGCATGAGCCCCTGACAGGAGAGTCAGCTGTACTTTGAAGCTTTGAAGCCAGGCATTGACTTCTCCTCTCCAGCTATGAAAGTCCTAGATGGCACCTTCTTCCAATAGAAGGCTGTTTTGTCGACACTGAAAATCTGTTGTTTAGTGTAGCCCCTTCAGTACTGTCTTAGCTAGACCTTCTGGATGACTTGCTGCAGCTTCTACATCAGAACTTGCTGCTTCCCCTTGCACTTATATGTTGTGGAGACGGCTTCCTTCCGTAAACCTCGTGAACCAACCTCTGCTAGCTTCAGACTTTTCTTCTGCAGCTTCCTCACCTCTCTGAGCCTTCACAGAACTGAAGAGAGTTGGGGTCTTGCCCTGGGTTAGGCTCTGGCTTAAGCGAATGTTGTGGTTGGTTTGATCTTCTATCCAGACCACGAAAACTTTCTCCACATCATCAATAAGGCTGTTTAACTTTCTTATCACTCATGTGTTCATTGGAGCAGCACTTTTAATTTCCTTCAAGAACTTTTCCTTTGCATTCACACTTGGCTGTTTAGTGCAAGAGGCCCAGCTTTTGGCCTATCTTGGC
This sequence comes from Equus caballus, assembly GCF_041296265.1. Lineage (NCBI taxonomy): Eukaryota > Metazoa > Chordata > Mammalia > Perissodactyla > Equidae > Equus > Equus caballus. The sequence goes on along the minus strand of NC_091688.1, from coordinate 22,327,721 downwards.
TTTCGGAACGCCTTCCTCACTAAGCTTAATCATTTCTAGCTTCTGATTTAAAGTGAGAGCTGTGTGACTCTTCCTTTCACTTGACCACTTAGAGGCCATTGCAGGGCTGTTAATTGGCCTAATTTCAATATTGTTGTTTCTCAGAGAATAGGGAGAACTGAGGAAATGGAGACAGACAGGGGCACGACCAGTCCTGGAGCAGTCATAATACATACAACATTTAACAATTAAGTTTGCCATCTTACATGGGTGTGGTTCACAGTGCCTCAAAACAATTACAATAGTAACACAAAAGATTGCTGATCACAGATCACCATAACAAATACAAAAACAATGAAAAAGTTTGAAATATTGCAAGAATTACCAAAATGTGACACAGAGACACCAAGTAAGCAAATGCTGTTGGAAAACTGGCTCCGATAGACTTGCTCAGTGCAGGGTTGTCACAAACCTTCAATTTGTAAAAAAACACAATATCATGCAAAACACGGTAAAACAAGGTATGCCTGTATTGTGTCTCCAAGTGGTCTATTGCTGATATATCTTTATCTTGAAGACGAAAATTCCAGGATTGACAATGCTGCTGCTAAAACCTTTCTTGAGACAGTTCATTTAAGGAAGATTGGTTTCCATGGGACACATCTCTTGGAATTAGTTGAGTGTGTTAAAGAGATTTATTTCCAGACAAATTGGTTTATAAATATGAACCAGCCCGTGAAAGGCAGTCCATAGGGCAAGTCTTGAGGGAACGATTCTTTCTACTTTAGGGATTGGTTTTATGAAAAACCTAATAGGTAGATCCTTTCCCTACTACCAGCCTTGGGTATTTTAGCTCACACCGAATGTGACCATTCCTCTTAACATACTTAATACAGCAGCCCCCACGGGCTTGTAAACCTGTCATTGGGCAGCCAAGATTAGAAGGTTAAGAAAACTGACACAGAGAGAGGTTTTATAACTCTGTAAGCAACTTTTTATTGGCTGACGATTTCTTAAAGCACCATTTTAATTGTCTCTTGACAGGGTTCCCCCATCCTATCAGCCACCAAGAGGTAAGTGACAAGAAAAAGCTGGTGAGCCTATCCCACGTTGAGTAACCGTGAACTTCATCCTTTAACTCTCCATTAAAGAAAGACTTTTCGCAAGTAAATGTAGAAGATAAAGTTGTAGTCAGGTTAACACGAAATAAAAAAATACAAAAAGCCACTCGAGGACTTTAATTTAGATTCTAATGCAAGCCTCTTATTTCAAGTGCATTGTTTAAAGAGTCCTGAAACATTGCAAGTTTCTCTTTATTTCTGGAAATTTTACTTACTGTTAGCTTCTGGCTGCTACTTACACTAAAAACCCTTAGCATCCTCTCAGAGGATATGGTCTTCAGGAAAAGGGGGCAGAGAATCTGTTCTGCAGTGTTTATGAGAGGTGGAGCTAGAGATGGTGCTAGAAGCAGGGAAGCAGGAATGCCAATCCTAGGAGTGGGGCAGAGTTGACCTGCAACCAGCAAGTTTGTCTCTGAAAGTCTATAGCAAAGAATGCCCCAGCTCACCACGGCTTCCTCCTCTCTCCACAGTGACCACCTCTCCCCACCTCTAAGTCCCAGATTGGAAGCTCTTTACAGATTGGATGAACCTCAGACTCACCCAGCGGCTGCTGTCAGGGCAGGAGGCTGGGGTTAGAGCAACCTGAGATGCCTGTTAAATCAAGAGAACCTCCCAAGACGGTTCAAGGTCTTTACAGCAAGCACACCTTGCTCATGGATTTTGCACAGAATTAGAACATGTGAGTGTCACACTCAAGGGCCATCAAGGAACCCCAGAGGGAAGAGGCACTAATGTGAGTTCCAGCCCAGTCCCTTCTGCCCAGCTATCTTTCCCAGTGTACCCAGTGGAAGCACACCGTTTGCTACCTGAATCTTTTGCAGCACCTCCCTCTATGCAACACTCCTGCTTGTCTTGTCTGTGGTTTTGCAAAGCTCTAGAATCCCTCCTTAGAGCAAAGACACCCTGTGGGATTTGGGAGAGTTCTGGAGGACCACAGAGAGATGGAGCAGCACACCTGTTGGGGCTGATGGCAGCAAGGACCAACCTATGGGGCTTCTTTCAACTGAGAGGGAGACGTGCCATTGTCCTTTCTCTGTGCTGGCTGGGGAAATGGAAAGGGCTGGTGATGACAGGAGGTTTAGAACCATAGATTCTTAGGAGCAGAAGCAGATATATCTGAACAGATATATTGTCTTGCCCCATCTGGTTGTCGGTAAGGACTTAGACTAGTTTCCATCATGGATCCCAGTGCATGGGCTTTGGAATCAGCCAGGCCTGGGCTGGAATGCCAGCTCCTCCACTCACTTCCCTGAACCTCCATTTCCTTGCCTTTCCTTATCCCACCTTGCTAACATTTACTGAGTGGTTTCTCAGGGTCAAGCCCTGTTATAAGCACTTTATGTGCATTAACTCATGTAATCCTCACAACCATCCTATGATGTAGATTAGTGTCTGTGAGCTTCATTCTACAGATGAAGACACTGAGGCACAGAGAAGCTGAGTAACTTACCCCAAATCACAAAGCTAGCAGATGACTGATTAGGGATTTGAATCCAGGTCATCTAGCTCTAGCATCCATGCTCTGGACACCACTTTACCTTGCTTATGCAGGATTAAATGACAGGGCAGAGCCATAGATACTCCACGACTAATAATTGTTACCACTCTGAGTCATCAACAAAGTAAATGAGCCATGACCCCTCAAGTGTGGTTTGTTTTTAAAGCTAGAAATCCATGTAACCATGTTAGCATCTAGCCCAGCAGACTTCAAACTTTTTGATCATAGACCCCAAGGTGTAAAACATACTTGAGCGTGGGAGCATGCATCCCATAGACATACGTATATTTATTTGCGTATAAATTAGATAAATGTCCTTTTGTACATACGACCATTATAAAACATAAAGAATCAGAAATTAAAAAGAAGAAATGATTAAAAAAAACAGAAGTTCACATAATTATCCCCGCTCTTCAGGAGCTTATGTTGCTCACTCTACTTTGAAGGCCACTGAGAAGCTCACGTTGTTCCATCTGGCCCACAAAGATTGAAGAGAGAGCCCTGATCATCACCCACCCCACCAGGCTGACTGACTCCTTATTCTTCCAGTCCATGTTCTCAACACAATCGTCCCCTGGTTGGGCACCAAGGCCAGTCAGAGGCAAACCTGTGAAGTCGGCAGTGCAGCATCTCAGCTCCTCTGGCTTCCATGTCCTCCTCCCCTCATCAGGACCCTGCTCCTGGGCCCTCTCAGATGCCCGCTGCTGACTCACCCTTGCCTCTGCTCCTGCTGCTTGAACAAAACTCAATAATTTCCAGCACCTTACCTGAACTTAAGTCTCTCACAGGGTTATTTGCATTTCAAGCCTTATCTCTGATTAAATTTTCAAAGGATCATTTTCCTTAACAGCCAAATAGGGATGTAATTCCCCATGTACACAAGTGCTGTGAAGTTTAAATGGGGAATAGCTTATGACCATGCCTACCTGGCATAGTACCCAGAGAGCACTGGGCACTTGGTATGGCCCCGTACATGGCTGTGGAGTCTGAATCTAGAAAGAAAAGAAGACTCTGCTCTTCCTTAGAGGAGAGTAAACAAAAGGATTTATTACCCTGGAACTCCACCATATCCTGCTAAACCCCGTCCAAGCCAAACGGTACTAGGCTGGCTGCTAACTTCTGCCCCAAGAGACTTTGGGTGAGTGGTGCCAATGGGGCTGCCACCTTTGGCTTCCTTGTTTGAAGATGGGACCCCGACAGGAACTCCCTGTCTCCCAAACCCCACTGCGCACACAGCATTAGCTCCCTCCTTCCCAAAGGCCCTGCCCGCTCCTGGACCTCCCTGACCACTTATGAAGGAGGCACCATGCCGAGGCCAGAGAAGGGAGGCGGGGGAAGGCTGCCCCACAGGGCTGAAGGGCAGCTGTTTATATTATAATTAAGGTTTTACAGCATAAACTGAAATGTAGCTTGACTATTCCAACAAGGCGCTGGAGGTAATTACCACTGCTAGAGGCGTTCTCCACTGCCAATTATTTCTCTCCCTAATTGAAACTTAGGCTGCACTGCAGAGGGGCAGGAAAGGGAGAGGTTGCTTTCAAATATGGACATGCCTTCAGAGGCCTCAGAACAGCTCGAAGCTTAACACACCTTCTTCTTCACATCCTTTCCCGGCGATGTGGTATAGAGGATAAGAATGCGGATCCTGGGATTCCACCTCTGACCACCTTGGAAGAGTACTTTAACTCCCTAAGTCTGTCATCTATAAAATGGGTCTAATGGACGCATAGCACTATTGCGAAGACTAAACAAATGCTAGTAATCCTGGCACACAGAGAAGATTTATAATTCTGGCTTAGAGAAATGGCGCCCACAGAAGTTATGGCCATGGAGAGGCAGGGCTTTTGTCTTCTCTGAACAGATGGGGGAAATTGAGGCAGAAAGCACACCTCAGTCCCCTGTGAAACAGTTGGGCAAGCGAGGGCCAATACCAGATAGAAAGTGTGCCTCCTTGACTTAAAAGGAGTGAATTCCTTTGAGTTGTGGAGGAAACAGCCCCTCCCAAGAAGGTTGGACAGATCCCCAAAATATCCAGTCCCTGGGAGGGTTCGCTGCTGTCTCCCCTTTCTCTGTGTCCACACGAAGTGCCCAGCACTACACACAGCACCGTGGTTGCCTCCCCAGACTCCCGGCAACCCATGATTCATATCACATACGTTTGTAGAGCACTTCCTCCCTCTTAAATTTTATTCTACTTTCACATACATTATCTCCATCAATCCTCACAACCACCTGGGACAGAAGAGTATCATTCCTGGTTTACAGTTGAGAAAATGGAGGCCAAGAGAGATTAAATAAATTGCATAAGCTCAATCAAGGACTAAAACATAAGTCTTCTGCCCGCAGCCTTCCCACTGCTCCACAGCGGGGAGGCCACTTCTGCTCCCGGGTTAACCACACACTCCCTTCCCAATGTCCAACTCCTCGGCCGTTGAAATCAGAGAATGTGTCTAAAATACCTCCAAAGTCAGAGATGATAGTAATTCTCAAAATTTGTGTGCAGAGGAGTCTGCTTTTAGAAATGCAGATTCCAGGGTCACACTCTCAGGATTCTGATTTCCTGGGCCTAAGTGGGGTCCCAGGAGACTGAAGTTTGACAAAGTCCCCAGGTCTTTCTGATTTCAATGATTTAAGGGCCATCCTCTGAAAAACACGGACTAAGAGAACCTAGGATGGGCAGCCGAGGCCTCTGAATACCACCTGGGTTGACTTCAGTTAGTTGACTTAACCTTTCTGAACATTAGTTCCCATAAATGCAAATGAAGATAATAATATTTACCCTTTTTGTGAGAATTAAATGAGATAGTGAGGTAGTGTATGCAAGGTGTTGAGGACAACGCCTGGTACGTATGAAGCGCCAATGTCAGTAATCGTTAGCATTACTGCTGCTGTTGTCATTAATGTTGAAATACAGCCAAGCCTTGTGCTACTCAAGGGATAAATTACTGTAGCTTAAAACCTTATCAGTTAGAGTCATTAAATCTATAGAAAATTGGGATATAAAAGAGACATAAATAGAATTTGATAAACTTAAATCATTTTTTAATGAGTGACTCATTTATACTCATTTAGCTGCCTTGGGGTGGGGGTGTTAGTAGATAAGCAACTGGACAAACAGGAGTTTGTTCTCTAATTAGCAGACACTGATTAACAGTAGGAAAGGGAGGCAATTGATGGATATGCCAAAAGGGGCTTCTTGAGCTTTAAAGCAATGTGATCTGCACAAAAAATCAGCAGCAGACAGTACTGATATGGACAAGGACGTGAGACCCCGTGCCCAATCATGCCTAGATTCCTCCTAACGCACCTCCATTCTCTCGGCACTTTGGCAAGTGCATCTGGGGACCCCAGGTTGCCTCCAACAGGTCTGATGTCAGGGTGGAGGGGGACTCTGCTCTCTTCCTGGAAAAAGAAGGGAAGCCTTAAAGGAAGCCTGAGGCTGCCTTAAAACTGCTTCCTGTGGTCTCCCCTGGGGAAAAGGAAGAAGAAATATCAGAAGAAAGTATAATAAATGGAGCTAAGTAGATGGCCCACAGAGCGCCATGGCAGGACCTCTCTCTCTCCCTCAGTCTCTCTTCCTCTCTGTCTCCCCTTTAGAATTTGGCAGAGGCTCCTGGTGAGGTGTGAAGCGACTGTGTCAGCAAGGACTCCACAGGCTCACTCACCAGGAGCTGGGAGGCCTGGATTTTGTGAGAGAGCCTCCTAGAAATCTGTCATTTCACCCAGGCCACCTCCCTCCCACATTTTACTGTGGCCAGCTAGACACATGAAACCAAATTACTGATTAGAGAAGGCCCAGAGACATTCTTGGGTGCGTTTTGGCCTCTTGGGGAATGTGTTCCGAGAGAGGAACCTTAGCATTTCCACAGCCCAGTAGGCTGGGGGCAGGCGTAAGTCAGTGCTGAGGTGAGAGGGGTCACGCTTCAGCCCACCCTCTGGGAACGTGAATCCCACGACACATTGTTGGGTGAAAGCAAACCAGTCCAGAGAGTTGCCTTCTATTTAAGCTATGCAGTCAGATCCTGCAGAGTGGGAATTGAGAGATCCTGAAAATCCTAACCCCCAAAACCCTCTCCTCCGCGGGACAAGAATTTCTGTCTTCAATGGTCCTCTTCTGGCCCAACATAGTCAGTCCCCAACCTTGCTCTCTGATCCAAGCACCTGAGATGCCCCAAGAGCGGAAGGGGTGCTGCAGTGGGGAAAAAGGCGACAGAAACGGGGGACTCGGGTCAGCCTCACTCTAACTTCTTCTCTAGAATGCTCCCCCCTTTTATCTTCCCTTCCTAGTTTGCTATCCTTCACGACCTTCATTTGTCTCTGTCACCTGCTCCCCGTGGCTTTTTTCATCTCTGAATGCCATGCAAGGCCAGTTCAGTGCCGAGCCCACAGTGGGCTCCATCTATGCCTGAGGAACGACTAGGGAACGAACAAACAACATGGAGGAGTGTGGGAGAGCTACTCAGGGTGAGGGAGCAGCCTCATCCATTCCAGTCCTCTCTCCCCGCCATGGAAGCCCAGGGGAAAACAGACACTGCAGAGAAAAGACTGTTAATCCTTTACCCAAAGTCCAGCTCCACAGTAGCATTCTTTGTGCCAACTGATGGTGGTAAATGCGGTAAAATCACATATTTGCCTGGAAATCTGCTGCCTTTTATGTGGCAACATTCAAGACTGCCTCTGTTTTGTCTTTATTTCCTCTCCCTCTTCCTGTATCTTTTTCTATAATCCCCTTCTTAACCAACTTAACCAGCCTCTCTGTTGCCTTGATACCCTGCAAAGACACCTGTCCCCTTCCCCATCCTCTCCTCCCCTAGCTAGTCCCTCCAGGACAGCGGGCTAGGGAGGCCACAGTCCCTGGGGCCACTCAGATCTCATTTTCTTTGTGATTCATGTCCTAGGAGGTGACATTAGCAAGGACAGGAAATGCATACATGATACCATTGGGGAAATGAGGCTTCGGACAAGACAGGGGTGGGCGGGAATGGAGGTTACCCACTTCACTCGAAGCAGGCAGCTGGGGAGAGGTTGCACTCGATGAGGAATTTCATTTGTTTAATGTTATCGTTCAGAGAAAATATGACAATACCACTCTAAATTTCTCTCAAGGAGGAGCCTCTTCATGATAGGTTTGTAGTGCTCTTAATGAGCTGCCATCCTCCAAAATCAATGCAGCAAGCTTGCATTCAGGCATTAAAGAACCACTGGCTGCAGGAAGTACTCTTGTTGGTCTGACAGTTCCTCATGGCCAGGAACTTTCAGTGGGTGACCCAGGGACCAATGGCTCATGATGCCCTCTGTGCCCTCCCCTCAGCAGCAGTTGACACAGTATACACTCCATCTGTCCATCTTGAAGTACTTTCTTTATCCGGTTTCCAGGGACTACAAGTTCCTGGTTTTCTTCCTACATCTCAGGACACTCCATTGCTGGGTCTTCCCCCTCTTCCTAATTCCTAATAGCTGCAGTAACTCAGGGCTCACTCCTTGGCCCTCTGCTCTACCTCCCTTTGTCATCACTTTCACTCATGGATTTAAATATCAGGTTGAGCCATAAGAAACATCTGACATTCAATCTTTTTCTCCTATGAAAATGGCAATTTCAATGGTTCCCCCTAATGCTATGTCTATGCTAACTCCCAAATCCATATATCCATCCCCTGACCTCTCCTGGAGCTCCGGACTCGCTTACCCCACTGTCTACTTGACACCTCCACTTGGATGTCTAATAGGCTTCTCCAAATTAACCAAAGCAGTTCAGAGCAGGACTCTAGTCTTCCTTGCCAGGTCTGCTCCACTCCCAGCCTTCTCCATCTCAGCTAAGGACGATTTCACTCTTCCAATTGCGCAGATCAAAAACCTAGCAGTCATACTTGCTTCCTCTCTTTCTCTCACATGCTCCAGAAGTAAGTCCTGTTAGACCTAACCTCACTTCTCAAAACTCCACTCCTCTCATCCTGGAGTTGTTGCCTAGATTAGTGTAGCAGCATCCTAACTGGTTTCCTCTGTGACTCTCAGAGCCCCTATTCTCTGTACAGCAGTCGTGGCGATCTTTCCTAAGCGTGAGTCATACCACACACTCTCCCCACCCCAAATCCTCCAATGTCTTCCCATCACGCTAGAATAAAATCTAAACTCCGTACCCCACCTATCTCCCTGCAAATTTCCCTGCCTCTGCCTGCCTCTCTAATGCCCAGGTCCTTTAGCTTCTTCACTCAGCTGTAAATCAAGGCCTATTTACCTCCTCCTTCCTCTGCCTCTAACACTCTCGCTCCATTCCTTCAAGTCTCTATTCAGATACACCTCCTCTGGACAGGCTTCCCCAGACCATCCCATTCTCAGTAATACTTATCGCTTCACCCTGCTTTATTCACATACTTACCACACGATAGTATATTATATAATCATGTGTTTACATGTTTATTGTCTATCTCCCAACTAGAATCTAAATTCTCTAGGGGCAAGGGTTTTCTTTGGCTTTGTCAGTGCCTTACCCTAGTGTCTGGCATATAGTAAATGCTCAATAAACATCTGTTAAATAAATGAATGAATTTCTGCACGAATGTGCCAGGCCTTCAGCTCTATATGCTGTGAGAGTTCAATATACACTTGATCATTGACAACCTGGGCCAACAGTTTAATAATGATGTGGGATTAGGATAGTACTGCTATGTGAGTTTGTAATTCTTGGAATATTTTGCTTAAATATGATAACTCCTATCTCCTTTTCCCATAAGGACAGAAGATCCCAGAGTAAAGGGTCAGTTTCTCTCCTTCCATTCTGCCTATCTAAAACATTAAGACTTTGCTCCTCTTGCAGTGAGTATGACATCTTTGGTGCTGGCTGTCACAACCACACACACACCCCCCAGTAATGACAAAACAATCACAGACTTTTATTAAGAATCTTATGATATAACAAGCTCTACTCTAAACGTGTTCCATATATGATCTAATTTAGATGACTTAACAACCCAGGAAGCTGGTACAAATTCGATCCCCACATTCAGATGAGGAAATTGAGGTACAAAAGGGACTCAGTAACTTTTCAAAGTTGACAGAGCCGGTAAGAGAAAAGGCCAAATGTCTCTGAGATCTTTAGTTTTGGAAAAGGTCTCTTCGAGCTCCTATCCATAGAAAGTCTCTCTCTCTCCCTCTCCCTCCTGTCCAGATTGAGCTCAGATTGTTCAGAGCTCTGAAGAATCCCATAAAGACAAGGACAACAAACATTAAAGACATCCTATGTTGCAGTGAGAAAGACCCCACATCCCCATACCTACTAACAGGATGGGATCCCACCAAAAATGTGACCAGGTCAGTGACGCGCTGAGCATCCTTTCTCTCGTTTCCCGAGAAGGGCCTTCTGCATCCTCACAGCTGACCCTCTTTCCCAGCCCAGTTGAAGGACATGTATTTCCTTTACACTCACAAGCGAACAACTGGAATCTAGGTAGCAATTAATTCACCCCCAGCCTCACCCGTTAGCTCAGCTCCATCTGGTAAACAGGCATCTTGATGCCCCAGGTTCTCAACCCCCTCGCCAGACAGGTAGCCCCTAAAGAAAAACGCTTCTGAAAAAAATCAGTGTCCTCACTGCCAGAAACAGGGTCCTCCAGGCCTGTGTGTCGATGCCCTCCTCCTGCAATCCTGGCAGAGGTACCAACGGGCTGCTTGGAGGCCTGCTGCTTCTCTCGCAGGAATAGCTGATACGAGACCCTGGGGCCCTCTCCCAGCAGGCCTCTGCCCCCTCCCCGACAGTGCCAGACCAGAGAAAAAGGAGTAGGGGAGAGAGGGGGATGTCTCTCCAAGCAGGAGAGCAAGAAAAGATAAATGGAACCGATTTCAAAAGGAGTTCTAGGGCATCTGGGGAAGCAAGACTCCTGGTTGTAGTTAAAGCTCTGAAGCATCAATAATGTGCTTCACATCCATCCCCGCCTTCTCTTGGACTCACCAAACGCTTTTGGGGGTCCCCCCCAGGGTGCCCTCCTCACAGCTAGACAGGACTCACCTTTCACAGCACCAGAAACAAAGACTGCCCATACTCAAATATAGTCTAAATGCGGATACAGGAAGATTTGAAGGCACACTTACAGCACAGGTCTCCCAGGGAACACGTGGATAAAAAGCAGATGTGAACTGGGAGAGAGAAAACATTAGCTTAAGAAATCTCCAGTTTCTGCCCCAGTGAGCTCCCCGACGTTAAATGGCAGCTGAGTCAAGACTGAGATGTCCTTGCCCTCATCCTGTGAGGTAGTCGATGCCTGCCCTTTGTACTGTGCTCAGCCCATTATTACTGGGTTGCCCAGGTTGCACTAACTTGTCTGTGCCCCGGACACTGCCCCACCACATGGATCACCCCCTGTCCAATGACCTAGGACATTGGGGAACCCCTTGCTAAGCACCAATGAACTGCTCAACTTTCAGAAATCACTATCTTTGTGGGTATCAGTCTCCTCCACTGCAAAATGAGGCACTGAGAAAATGATTTCTGAGGCCCTACGCAGCTCCAATATTCTGGAATTTAATAAGGGCCAATAGTGGAATACCATCAGGAAAAATCCTTTGCTCTTCATGGAATGGTTGCTGGCAATTTCCACAAAAATAAGCAGTAGTGTCTCCCATATCATCTAGCTCTTAGAGTTTAATCAAAGCCCATGAACTGAGCACGATCAAAATATGTGATGGGAGAAGAGGCTGATTGCACATTAACTTCATTGTTGCCCAGCTATGTTCACCATCTCTCATGAGCTGTGTGTGTGATTATCTTATTGATCATCTTTAAAATTATTTACTAATGACTAGTTTCCCAGGACTATGATAGGCACTTTGGAGAACACAGAAGACTAATAATATATTATCTCTATCTTTAGGAGAAAAAGGATGAACCTATTTTGAAAAAACTAGAAATTAATACAAGAAATTTTGAATCATACCATAATTTTTAAAGTTGAAGACCTGACTACTGTTCATTTTAATATTGACCGACTACAGCACTCCAGTTAATGCTAAACCTTTGAAGCACAAATAGGAATGAACAATATCATTATCATTAAATTATATCAGTAAAGACAAGTCATCACTGGTTCCAAGCAAATGTGCACAGAATATTTACCTTAGCCCAATTATCAAACAAATTCTCCTCCGAGGAAATCTGACCTTTCTTGATAAGGTAATGGTAAGATTGGTCATTTTAGCATCAATAGTATATAGACTTTAGCACAACCACCTTGTAGATGGAACTAGCTACATAATTTATGGAGTCCAGTGCAAAATAAAAATGTGGAGTTCCTTGTTCAAAAGTTACTAAGAATTTGGTGCCAGCCTGGTGGCATAGTGGTTAAGTTTGCGTGCCCCACTTTGATGGCCTGGGGTTCGCAGGTTCAGATCCCAGGTGCGTACTCATGCACTGCTCATCAAGCCACGCTGTGGCGGTATACCAATATACAAAATAGAGGAAGACTGGCAACAGATGTTAGCTCAGGGACAATCTTCCTCACCAAAAAAAAATAATAATAAACTAAGAATTTCAAGACAGTAACAACAGAGCATTAAACCAAGCACAGGACCCTCTGAGCTTGGGGCCTTTTGCTACTGCACAGATCATATGACCACATGTAACCCACTCACAAATGATCCAGAATTAACCATGGCTAACATTTAACATTTAACCAGTGCTTGCTAAGATTGTTACGTCTATTAACTCATTTAATCCTCAAAACAGACTTAGGAGGCAAGTACTATTATTTTCTCTATAACAAACTATAATAACAAAACTGAGGCACAGAAAAGTTAAGCATCTTGCCCATGGATCCATGGACATAAGGTAGAGCCAGGATCTGTACTGAGGCAGACTGGGTCCAGGTTCTGTCATACCACTACTCTACACTGCTTCCAGTAATCATTCGCCAGAACTGAGTCTGGGAATTATATTCGTAGATTTCCACTCTGCAGAGTCTTAATTTTTTTCTCTCCTAAGATTAACACTGGGCTTGAGTAACACTGAGGTTGTCATAGTTCCAAGGACCTGAAATGACTGAGGGCCTTTTGCATGTGTGTCACCGGATGTTTGTGAGCAAAGCAGTATAAGGGAGCTGGGAACCGTTTTTCTTGGAGCCCCATGTGTTACTGAAACCCAACAACTGAAGCCTGCTGAAGCTTGAAGCTAAGGCTCTGGGAAAAAGAGATTCAGACCAAGAAAACTCATCAGCCTCCAATTGTGGAGGAGTCTTATGCTAGAAGGATGGGCTCTCCGGGCAGAACTGGGCTTGCCTGCAACAACCTTGACCTCTAGCTCATGGTTGTGACCTTGCTCCTGGGGAGGTCCCATGGGAGGAACCTCCAAGCTGGTCCCTCCACCTTCCCCATAGGAGGCTGTGAGTCAGTGACACTGAGTGGGAAACGAAGAGCACTGTTCCTTAAGGAAGTACACTAGGTGCCTGGCCTTCTGCCTTCCAGAACTGTGGTTCTTCAACTTCAGTTGTGCATAAGAAGCACCTAAGGAGCTTTTTTAAAAAATGGAGGTCCCCATGTTCAAATCCCTGAAGTCCTGAGTACATAGGTCTAGGGTATATAGCCCAGGAATCTGACTTTTTTTTTGCTGAGGAAGATTGTCCCTGAACTAACATCTGTGGCCAATCTTGCTCTACTTTGATGTGGGATGCCACCAAAGCATGGCTGATGAGTGGTAGGTCCGTGCCCAGGATCCAAACCCGTAAACCCGGGCCGCTGAAGTGGAGCGTGCCAAACTCAACCACTATGCTACTGGGAAGGCCCCAGGAATCAGACTTTTAAATAAGCCCTCCAGGAATTTTGATGGAGGCAGTTCATTCCTTGGGAAACATCATCTACAAAATGATGGGAATGTTCCCAGGGGAGGGTCAGTGACCACTCCCAATCGCACTTCCTTTACCTTGAGAGCACAGTGAGCCTCAGTGCCACTTCAAGGAGAGTTCAAGCAAGTCAGATGAGGCATCGAAAGAAGGAGGGAACGCAACCCCAAGACTCACCAGTGGATGGTAGATTTCAAGGCCAATTTTTTTTTTTTTTTTTTGCTTTGGCTAATAATCTTAACCAATAGTTTTCTTTTACTGGAGCATAAGTCATGCCCCACGCCACGACTTGCCATCCACAAAATGATGAGGCTTTCTCAGGCAAACTTTTCTCTTGTAAATGACTTTCAGGACCCCTCTTTCTGTCTCTCCCTGCTGGTTCCTCTAAATACCATTTGGCTTCTAAGGCTCCAACTTTGAGGAAATTCCTTTTTGTCAGAATGAATGAGAGTCATCAATCATTGTTGTGGAGAGAGACCGCAGAAAGCAGTCAGCCCCGCACTTTCACTCCACAGGCAGGGAAATGAGGGCCCGAGGAGGCCAGATGGCTGCCTAGAGACATGGACTGGGGTCCCCTCTTACAGGCGTAGGTGAGGCCACGTCAGCAGACCCCACACCCTCAGTTCACAGAGCCCACAGGACGTCCCTTCTCCCTACAGCACCACATCACACCAAGTAAGCTCACACCGCGGGGCACGTCTGGACTCCCTTCCCTGGATTCCCCATTAAAGAGATGCTGAAACAGTTTCTTTAAATCTCTACAAATGAATGGATATATCATATAGCAAAAACACAGCAAAGGGGCTGGAAAAATCCACTGGGCACGTATTTTAAAAAAAGTTATAAATAAACAGGATGGTCAGAAACCAGATTAAACTTCCAAGCGGAAAATGGGAAGGAGAAGATAAAAGACCTGCCCCACCACTAGCTATGGCTCTGGCTCGACTGTAGAATCCTCTCCTGGCTACGCAGCACTGAATTCACAGGACCGCGGACTGTCAGAACTGAGAAAGATCTCACAGGTCAGAGACAGTCTAGGGCAACTTCTCCCCTTGAGGATGATGAAACTGAGGCTCGGGGAAATGAGGACACTTGCCTGAGGTCACACAGCTCACGTCTGTTAATCAACCAGGGCTCCTCCAGCCACTGAAGGAACCACAATGGATGGGTTATTTGGTCTCGGGCAAAGAAAACTTATTACCTAGTAGTTTGATATCTTTTCTGTAGGATATAAAAATCTCAAACAGATCACCTCGTAGGGAAATGTAATCACAGTTTTTAATTAACATAACGCCTCTGCAACATTTTTTTTTTATTGTATTACTTCTATACAGTGTAAATCAATTAGCTGAAACGGGCTAGTGGGTGCAGAGAGTGGCGGTCAGTCACTGGACAGATAATTGCTCTGTTGCTGAGATCAACACCTTATCATGCTATTAGGACCGCTTATGAATCTTGTAGTCCAGACGAAGCCTACAATTTAGGGACTATCCATTCCAGCTGTCTCCGTTTCTGTGGCCTCCTACATGCTAACAATTGTTGCACTAAGTGCTGCATTTAATTAAAGGCCCTTCCCACGTCATGGCCACAGTCACGGGAAAGACAAGAGACCTTGTTTAAAAAAAAAAAAAAGAAAAATACCTCTTGCTAGTGATTAGTTAGCTTTAAAGCAATCAGGATGAAAGTCAGGGAGGCCGCCAATGAAGGATAAAATATTGATGACTTTTGAATTGGAAAATTGCAAAGCACACACTTACTTCTACTTTTATGACTTAGTATAAAGTCACAAACGAGAAATACAACCCTGGGTTTCTTCTCACTTTAAAGGATTGTTTCATCAAAGCTTGGAGTTCTCTGTCTCTTCTGGAAAGTCTGACCAAGCATCTCACCCGAATTGTTTCTAACCACGAGATTCTGATGTGAGAGGCCAGAAATCGTGCTGGATGAGACAGGTCGACTATAGCGTGGACGGAGGCATTCAGATTGGTTGTCATAGCTGAGTCAAAAGAGAAACCCATCTATGACATAGCTCTGCTTCTATTTTAACAAAGGGAAGCTGTTCCTGGGACAATTCTTCCTAGAATAGGAGGCAACCAAAAAGAAAAAAAAAAAATTAAGCAGGCAACAAATAATTTTACCATTACCAGGTAATATGTGTTAATTGCTCAGTTTATATACTCAGAATGACATACCATTAGAGACTGTGTATGCATTGTAACTAGAGCATTAATAAATTTAAAATGTGCCTATTAGGATGACAGCTTTGGAGGTGCAAAGGAATAACAGTTATCACTTGGCAGAAGCCGCTCTCACCCCATCTGCCGAGACTTTGCATACATTTTCAGCTTCCTGAGCAATGATTAGGCCTGTCAGAACCTCTTTAACCTTCTAACTGCTGGTCCCCACTGGCCGTAATTAGAGACTAATGAATTCAGAAGATGCAGGCCGTGAGGAAAACTGCCTTGACAGTTTGTGTACAAATTAAGCCCCAATTACTTCATGCATCTTTTGCATCGCTGATACAAGTCTCTGTTATTATTTTTGAATATGGTCATTTTAGCAGAAACGAAGAACTTGGCTAATGTATTTTGTCATTTTTATGGCTCGTCATAAAGAAAAAACATACTGGGAGGGTCATGAATATGTGAAATAAACTACGGCAGATTATAAAAAGAAATTAATTTTCCTCTTGGGAATACCCTACCACCTTTTTATCCCTCCTGCTGGATATACTTATTAATATGGTTATTGTTATTCAGATAATATCTGCCGCCACCCAAGGAGCCTGACTGACTAGCAGGTTGTCTGGTTTAGGTTTAGAGCACTGGTAAGGAACATTTGAAAGTGAGATGCCCTTCGTCTTTAGTACCAGCTACAGAGATTGCTTGAAGAACACTGGCAGAAAAATCTTTGTTCTCTGCCCTCACCTGCTCCTCAACCTTTTACAGCCATGGCAAAGTTTGCAAATCCAAGAGGTATGACTTTCAAACCACAATACTAAGGTCCAATGCCACATTCCCTTAAAAACTCTAGAAATCATATTTAATGTTGTTTCAGTCCCCACTGTCCAGCTTAACCAGATACTCAATCTCCGTCATTTGGGGAACCACTTATCCTACTCGATGGGATCACAGAAGAATCCTGGCTTATGTTTCCAGAATGCCAGAGGAGTAGTAGGGTTTCTGGATGATGGTTATCACCTTTATGTTTTTTTCTTTAGCTTCAAGATGCTGCTGCTGAAAGCTGGCCCTGCCATCTGTCTGTGGTCCCTGCTGCTCCGGGCAGCTCAGAGGTCCCTCTACCGATGGTCCTTCCTCTCAGGGAACCAATCTCCGGCCGCCATCCTCCACTGAAGTTCCTGCATGTCGAGGGACTCCTGTCTGCCCTCTGTCTCTGCTCCACACCAGCCTCAGAAAAAGTTAAAACTCTCCCTTCTGTTTGGCCACCTTCACTTCCTCAGCTCAAGGCACTTCTCTCTATTCCCTCCAGAATAATGGCCCCCCAAAATGTCTACCTCTTAATCCCCAGAACCTGTGAATACGTTACGTTATCTTACATGGTAAAAGGAAATTTGCAGATGTGGTAAGTTCAGGATCGTGGGATGGGGAGATTATCTAGGTGGGCCCAATCTAATCACAAGAGTCCTTATAAGAGGGAGGCAAGAGGATTAGAAAAAGTCGTGGGAGGTGAAGATGGAAGCAAGAGGTTGTAGTGATGCAAGGGGGGGGCCACAAGCCAAGGAATGCAGGTGGCCTCTAGAAGCTGAAAAAGGCCAAGCAGCTAATTCTCCCTTTAAGTCTCCAGAAGGAACTAGCCCTGCCAACACTTTGATTTTAAACTTCTGATCTCCAGAATTATAAGGAAACAAATGTGTGTTGTTTAAGCCACCAAATTTATGGTAATTTGTTACAGCAGCCACAGGAAACCAATACACCTTCTCCCACAGAAACATAAAGATTTGGGTTTGTGTTCCATTACAACAGTATATGGAACAATATTATATATTACAATAGTTATTATTCCAATAAAAGTAATTATCCCAATAATTTATCTTAGATAAGTTATTATAGTCTCTGTATTCTCATCTCTAAGATTGAAATCATATACTATCCTCATGAAGTTATTATGAGAATTAACGGGATTAAAGAACCTAATTTGACATGTGGAACATAGTAGATACTCAATAAAAAGTTGACAAAGCACAGCTCGAGCCTTAGTGTGAATATAAGCCAAGTGTTTTAGTCCCTGCCTCGTTTCCTCTGTATCTTTCACCCCAGCTCCTTGCAACCGGATCTAGTGATGGTCTCCATGTGCAGGTTCCAGCCTATCTGCTCCTGAATGGCAGGAAGCAATGGTCTCTGTGCAGTAGATTTGAACTTGACCTACTCTCTTAGGCTCTGACTCCTGTGACCCAGACTCATCTATTTGGTTTCTAGCCTCACCTCCAGGTCTCTCTTCCAGCCAAAAATTATGTGGGTCCCAAACCTGCTGAGGAAGATTCTAGTGCTTAAGTAGCTCTGAAGTTTTAGGTGAGCCTGCCTACTACGTTGGTTTCATCCTGGGATTGGGTATCAGCCTAAGCACTTCACCCTTAAGAGGAAGAAGCCTTAATTCTATTTGCTTGCCCTGCTGAGGACTCCTGTTCTAGGACCAGAAGCTACGCCCTCAACCCAACCCAGTGACTAGAGCACAGGGTCCATCTAGCTCTTATTCATCTCTTTTCTGGACTTATTTCCCTCCCTTCTACCCTCAGATTTAACTGTATACATCAGCCGTCCTTGGAAAGCTCCCTGGATAAAAACTAAAAGCCAGCTTAACTCCTAGGACTTGACCCGTACCTTAATGCCTTGCTGTTATGCTCCAAGCAACTCATCAGATACCTTGGGGCCAACATTATTCAGAATTACGACTGAAGTTCCTGTACTCAGTCAGAGTTCTTGGACCCCTGAATTGCCCTCTCCATACCTACCCAGGAAGCAAATTTCCCCCAGATCAGCAAACACCCACTGTAGATTCTCCTCTCCTCATGTCGTACATCTCCATCAGTGCATTGCAATGGTGGCTCCGAGTTCTAATTATTAAAGAGAAAGGCCAAATAAAAACTTGGGCCACGGCTTAAACACTGACTTAGAAACTCATTTCCTTAGACAGATTTATTAAAAAGCAATATTTAGAAGAAGAAGAATATCGATTTCTTTATTCTATTCTATTTAATATAGGAAATGTGGCATGAATTGCAAGTGAATAGTTTCTCCTGGCTCAAAGGATTCATGCTTGGTGGGACACTTTACATTATTCTCAGGGTGTGCAACAACAGATTAGGTTAATCATATGAAATTGCTGATATTTAACTGTTTTTGACCTCCAAAAACAGCAGTTTCATATGGTTCAACTTAATATAACGTTGTTTGCTGAAGAGTGGAATAGGAGCCTATTTGCTGAATTACTTGAAAACTTACCAGTGAAACTAACCCTTGTGGACTTTCCTCCTTTCCTTAGACATTACAGCAGGTCAAATTCAAAATTCCTATAGAGAAAGTAAAAACCGAAATGAACAGAAGTTACATAATTAGCGTAGTGTTTGCAGACTTAGAGATCCTCTTTACCTGGCTTTGTTGCTCGTTAATATAAAACCTACTGCAGAGTCGACGGCCTTTAGTTGTGGAAAGCCAGTAGGAATCATAATCCTCCTTCTCTGCTTCGCTGTCACGTGAGTGTGGCCCATGTGTGTGAGGTGATGAAAACAGCCACACATGGCTATACGCAGAGGCCGTCTCATTAGCAAATTTCCCTTTAAGTCTGCCCTCACTGACTTTGCACAAAAATTTCTCTAATGACCACTTAGAACCTTTGCCAAAGACAGTTCCTGAAAATCCTATACAGTTCAATTTTAAACTTTTTTTAAGGGTTTGGATGGCTTACAAATAAAAATGACAAGATCCATATACAATTGCAAGTAAGCAATGTCCAAAACAGCATGATCTGGGAAACACCTACAGTGGCCCTCTCTTAGCTGAAATTCCCATCATTCAACACTCTCTTTAATTAAGGTTTTGAGGGCTTAATAAAATTTCAGGTATGCCATATGGGAGAGATACCACATAAAATTATAACCAGACATGTATTTATACCTTAGTGCGAGTTGTGTAGTACATCAGCTATTTTGCTAACCTGCTATGATGGTACACAATATAGTTAGGGTTCAGCAGACAGTGAGGGGAAAGGTCTCTATCACTGGACAAGTTTAACTGATATGTCACCGTGGAGGGCCTATGGTCACTGGTGTGAGGGCAGAGGGCCAAAGAAGAAGGGAGATTCCAAAATGGCAGATAGTCCACAGAGATTTTCCTACATCACAATTTTCATGAAGTTCTACTCTGTCTTATGGGGCAGACTGCCTGCCTTATAAAAGCAGTATATTTCAGAAGAATCAATCTTCTGAGCCATCTTGACACAGTGTGGCTGGTATATAGTGAAGGTTCTATGATGAATACCTGTCAAAGACTTCCTGGGGCATGCCGGCACCCCCACACAAAGGGAATACTTGAAAACCCTATCCCAGATAAGGATCAAGGGTCCCAGGTTATTCTTATTTGTGTTAGAGTGACCTTTCTAGTGATAGTTTTGAATTAGGTTTACAAAAGAACAGACTCAGTCTAGTGGAAAATTATGCCCAGAGACCTGGTCTGCAGTCACAAGGTACAGGTTGTCTCAAACCAGGCCTTCTCATAGACTCCCAACTTGGCTACTGCTTGAAGGGGTGGTAATGAGAAGCATCAGAGTTGGGGAGGGGGACCGGGACAGCTCTCCAGCCTTCCTCAGACAAGCTTTAGGGAGGGCTCAGGAGAAGAAGGCAGACTAAATGACACAGTCCAGAACTGTGTGTTAGATTCAAAGAATCCCAGAATGGGAACCTGTGGCCCAGAAAGGCCAAATCATGACGACTTTTTCCCTCTGTGATGGAGACATGGCCCACTAAATCTTTGATGCTTAATTGGCAACTTGAGACACTCCTTTTTTTTTTTTTTGAGGAAGATTAGCCCTGAGCTAACCACTGCCAGTCCTCCTCTTTTTGCTGAGGAAGCCTGGCCCTGAGCTAACATCGTGCCCATCTTCCTCTACTTTATATGTGGGACTCCTACCACAGCATGGCGTGCCAAGCGGTGCCATGTCCGCACCCGGGATCTGAACCAGTGAATCCCGGGCCGCCAAGAAGTGGAACGTGCGAACTTAACCACTGTGCCACCGGGCCAGCCCGAGACACTCCTTATGTAAACATATCTTCATGATGATGGTCTTGAAATGAACTTCAAAGAGTGGTACTGTGGGCCGGGGCCAGAAAACTGCACCCCACTGACAGCCAGAGCGCCAGGTTCTTACACGGTCTCCAGCAAGCCAGGTGTTATACCTACCTTCATTCTCCCTCCCAGGAAAAGTGAAAAGCATCTCAGATGATTTCTACTCAAATCTGAGATCGTTCACTCATTCATTCGACTGACATTTACTAGGCTTTTAACAGACCTCACCCACTGATGAGGTCCTGAGGTAATGGCCCATCCATGGTGTCTGGAAGGGCTTCTCTTTGTGTCTCTTCTATTCCCACCTTCCACCTCTTGGCTCTGAGATTTCCACGCTTCTTCAACATAGGATCTCTCTATTTCAGAGGAGATTCTGTGGCCTTTATATGTGTAAAGTTAATTTACATGGAAGCATGGTAAACAACTTAGGCTCCGACGGGGAGGTAGGCCTGGCCCCTCCACACCCTGGCACTACCCAACACAGAAACATCATCCATTCCAAAGCTAAAGGATTCCTCAGGCAGGTGGACTCAAGGGGTAGGACGCAGGGCACATGCAGCATGCTGAGCCACAGGTTTTAACTCTATCTCACTCTGTCTCAGCCACTGGAGGTGTGATGAGTCAGGGCAGCCTGCTACTGTGTAGGTGGAAGCTTTTTAATCTCATTCATGTTCTATCCATTTTTAGAACATACCACAGGACTTTCCTTAGAAAGCCTCATTCATTCGGTGGGTTTGCTTCCAAATTATATATCAAATTATTATTACTTCTTTTAGAGGGAGAATATTAAATTCATCCAAAATGATTTTAAATATCTTAAAGTGTGATTGGCTGGTAATTGTTTATGATGATAAAGCAAACAATGTTCACCATGATACTGGGAGAGCCTGAGCCATAGCCAATGTCCCATAACTGCTCTCTTAGGAGCGTCCTTTCCACCACTGTTCAAGTCCACTGCCTTATTGTGTTTTTATAAGTCTCTTTATCTCACTAAAAACATACTCCTTCAAGGATGGAGATTGGTTTATTCATCTATCTCTCCAGAGTTCCCAGTTTACCTACAGCAAAGTCTTCAAAACACACTGTAAAATCAAATTAAAATGTATCCTTAACAATGAACATATTCTTAACAGTTAAAATGTATTGTTAGCAGTTAAATATATTCTTAAGAGTTAATTTCTAAAGGTCTCCTTTCCATATAGCCCTGCTTGTACATGCGCACACACACACACACACACACACACACACTAAAATAATTTCCTAAAACTGAGAAGGTAATTTTCACATCACTGCCTTCAGAGTGTAGGCTTTCTAAAGATAAGGACTGATTGTTTTCTGTACTCTGTATTTGGCATGGCACCTAGTCTGTGGGACTACCCATTAATTCAACAAATACTTATTTAGTGCTTTTGTAGGGCTGGAGAGAGAGCAGT
Source organism: Equus caballus (assembly GCF_041296265.1). Taxonomy (NCBI): domain Eukaryota; kingdom Metazoa; phylum Chordata; class Mammalia; order Perissodactyla; family Equidae; genus Equus; species Equus caballus. Next base: position 22,305,569 of record NC_091688.1, on the reverse strand, counting down.
CACTGACAGGAGTCTCACTCTCACAGAGTTTGCATTCTAGTGTGTTGTGAGGAGATGTGGGAATGGGAAACAGAAAATTAAGAAGCAAATAAGAAAATAGCAGATACTATAAAGTCTCTTAAAAAAGAAGATGATGGATAGTGACTAGATGTATGGAGAGTGCTATTTTATGTTGAGATTCAAAAAAGGTCTTTTGAAAATCAAAATTAAATTAAAAACTTATTTAGTGTCCACACAACAAGAAGGGGCTGCCATGTGAACATGTGGAACAGGAGCATCCTAGGATCCTAGGAAGAGGTGACAGCCAATGTGCCAAAGGAGGGACAGGCTTGGAATGTTGAGGGCTCAAAGGAAAGCCAGGGTGGCTGAAGCATCATGGATGATGAGGAAAAGTTCAGGAGATGAGGTCAGAGAAGTGGGCAGGAGCCAGATCATGGGGAGCCCTGAAGGTCTGGAAGCATGTTTGAAGTTTTGCAAAGGCAACAGAAGCCATTAGATGTGTGAGGGAGGAAAGTGGCATGACCTGATTTATGTTTTAAAGATACCCCCAATGTCTATGTGGAGAATGGTAGGCAGGTAAGAGGAGAAACAGACTGGCTAGTTAGGAGGCTACTGCAGAAGGCCCCCTGAGAGACAGCTCTGTCTGGGGGAGGCCAGCAGTAGTAACAGCTGCACAAGTATTCTCCAAAAGATGCAGGGGAAGGCATTCTGCACAGAGGAACAGCATGAGCAGAGGCAGGAACGCATGGAAGACGTCCACAAGTTCAGCGAGCTGAGAGTCCAGCACATCTGGAAAAAAAGGTGTCAAAACAGAAAAAAAACCCATATTCACAATAGAGCCAAAACATGCTAAACACATAGGAATCAACAAGAAAGCAAAACATGAAAAACTTTTTAAAAAATAGTGTAAACAGAGCTAAGGGATATAGAAAAAGACCAAAATGAGCATAGATACATGCACACACTTTGAATGGCAGATTCAACTAAGAAAAGGTGTCAATTCTCCCCAAATTATTTTCTACATGTAATGAAATCCCCATCAAATTCCAAATGGGGTTTTGGGATGAGTAACTTGGCAAAAATTTTCTCAACTTCGTGTGGAAGAATATCGATGTGAAAATAACGAAGACATACACACCCACAATCAAATGTGTTACCGGTCGTGGCGTGCATTAACCGGGACAGGAGCACTGCATCGCTCCCTCTTCTCTTTCCAACTGAGGTTGTAGCTAAAGACAACTGCCCTCTTGCACTTGGCCTTGCAGCAGTATTTTTCAAACTTTTTTTGACCATAAACCACATAAAGCATTATGATTTATATAAGGACACATATTATTGAAACAAAAATTTCATAAATAATATATGCCCTTACTACATGTGACTCACATTTATAGTTTTTATTCTATTTTATTCTATTCTGTGCAACTCTCTTTGGTTAAGAAATAATATGCAGTCAGAACCCTCTTAATTGATTTCACGGCTCACTAATGTGCCAGGACCCACAGTTTGAAAAACACTGCCCTTGGGGTGTCTGTTCTGCTTCCTCAGCCTCTGAGATGATCTCATCACCATCCCCATCTTACTGGCCAAGCAGCAACCCCTTTGGCTGAAGATCTCACTCACGTTGCTTAAATACGAGATTTAAATATGAGAGCGTGCTTCCTTTAGATTTCCTTCTAGCCAGAGGATGGAGAGAACAAGTAAATCTCAATTGATTGGGAAACAAGGGAAGGGAAATGGAATGTATTGTTTGTTTTTTCCTATAATGATGATTAAGATTGAATCAAGCTCTCAGCCTTTCCTTGTGGGGAGCCTCAGCTCGCATCTCTGGAATAGCTTTCCTCGTCCACGTGTTAGACCCATTCAGCTCTTCTCTTCCATCAGACCAGTCTTTTAAACAATAGAAGGAGGGTTTAAGAACATATTCAACATATTGCATGGAAGACAGTAACCTTCTAATGCAAGATACTTGTTTTTAACTGTGCAGAACTAAGTACCTTCTAAAAAAAGTCAAAGCTACAACTCTGTTCTCTCTCTATAAAAATTTAAAATCACATTGATTACCCATCTGGCATATCTTCTAATTATATATCTCTTAGTGGACTAATGCTCCCTTCAGAAGTGAAACAGAAAATATACAAAGCGAAACACGATTAATAATTTCTTTTTGTTCTGTTTTTCAGGACAAGTTTCCACTCATTCACACTCTCCACTGAAAATGTTTCGTAACTATGCCCAAAGACAGACGTGATCAAGTGGCCCCTGGTTCTCCGTTTAACAGGAAGGGAGAGACATGGGAGCAAAATTCACTTTTCAGTAGAAAGGCATTGATAGCGCGGGCACCCTGTACTGGTTTTTATCTTTACAGCTGTGTGCGTGTGTGTGCATATGTGTATAAGTGTATGTATGTGTGCGTGTGTGTGTGTTTTGAAACATATTTTTCTGAGTTAACTTTCACCTCTATTCTATCAGGTATCTAATAAGTTCAGTTTTGCCTCAACCAACCAGTTCTCTGGATAATTAGGCAAATGTATTTGGTTGAACAAGCCACATTGCTTACGCTTGAGACAAAATGCTATTTTTTACGAAGCTGCATCATATTCGGCTCACTATTCCAGAATATCTGATATCCCACTAGCCGAATTATGCACACTCAGTCAAAATTGCACGGAGTACCCTATGAATTGCCAGTAATTTACCTTTAATGCTTTTCTATCATTTTCTTTGCACATTTGTCCCCTTTCAGCCCCCTTTCTCCATCAACAGCCTACAAGAATCTATACTCCCTTGCTCCCACCAAAAGAGAAGTCACTAGTTTCCTAGTATAAGTTAAAGTGCAAGTTGCATGAAAACTTTAACATGTAATATTTTTCTTCATAAAGTACATAAAGAGCACAATCAGGCTATGGCTTACACTGTTAGTTATCTATTCAATAGTCACACCTATATTCTTCCTTAAGAACAGAGCCCCAATATTCTTTGGAGTGGCAACATAGTAACTAAATATTTGTTTTCCCAGAATCCTTTGCATCTTAGAGTGACCATATGACCTGTGTCAGGCCAACAAGCCCTAAGCAGAAGGCTTCTGGAAGTCTCCAAAAGAGCCTTTATTTTCTTGATTTTAAAGAACAGGTATGGCTGGCACTGCCTTTCCATCTTCTTCTTGCCCTGAGCAAAAACTTGTGTAACGTCTGGAGCTGAAGCAACCTTCCTTAGATCATGAGGCAAAAAGCGGGAAAATTACAAAGACATTGGCTCTGAGATCTCTGAGCCACTGAACCAACACTGACAGCCCACTCCCTTCAGACTTCTACTTTTACGAGAAAAATGAATCCTTATTTGTTTAAGCCACAAGTTAGTCAAGTATTCTGTTACTTGCATCCTAACTGAGATGCATGAAAGATGTCATGTCAAGTTCCATTGCCCAAAGACTCTAGGGGGGTGCCTCAGGGACCAATGTGGAGAACAAGTCAAAGGCCAGGCCAGCAGGAGGCACTCCCCCGCTTACCAGCACCTGATTTCCAGAGACCAGCTCACCTTTTATCTTATATATTGAGGTTATAATAGAATTCATCTGAGAAAAATAAATTATTCTGTCTAAGACTGTGTTTGAAACCACCAAATTAGATACTTTTTCCAGCAGATTTGTTGGCCTTACTATGGAAAGAAGCCTAAAGAAATGAATCATTACTAACGGGATTTTAGCAATATGGTGTCTATAAGAGGAGGTATTTTAACAAGAAAAAACTAGCCTGGATCCTCTCTGATTAAGTCACTTTCTCTTTCTCCCCATATGGCCTGTTCTGAGGACCAACCTGATATCATATATTTTTTCCAAATAGGTGGGTTGTTCTACCAAGAGATTCAAAGAAGACCCACAGAATCCTGTATCTTCACTGAGTTCCAGGGATCAAAGCCTGTGTGGGAGGTAAATATAGAGACCTAAAGAATGTTTTTAAATTAATAACGAGTTCTTCAGAAGAGAAGAAGCTGCACAGAGGTGGGGAGGCATCTACCTGCTTTTGTGTCTCTCGGTGACCCTGGCCTTGGGGAAGGCTGGATTGTTGGCAAGTCTTGAGACCAACGTTCTGGTGAGTTATCTCCTGCACCGAAAGGGCTCGATGCGTATTTATGTAATGTTGGTGTCCGGAAATGGTTTGCGTACCCTGAATTTTGGTGTTCAGACTCACATTTTAAATCCACTATGGGCTCTCACAAGTTAAAACAAAGAATTGCTTGAAAGCGAGAATAATGCCTGTCCACCCCCCTCCCCCCTCACTTGCACACCCTCCCCCTCACCTTGAACTTTATCCCTCCTGCAAGGTCAGTGTTATTTTGCTCACTACACTTCTGCTCTCCTCATGCACTCAGTACCTTAGAGTGTGGGCTTTAGAACTACGGACGCCTTAGTTTCGTTCCAGGTCAGCCACTTACTGCCTCTGTGACCTTGGGCTGATCACTTAACATCTCTGTGCTTCAGCTTCCTCATGCCTAAAGCAGGTATAAGAACAGTACCTACCTGGTGGGTTCTTATGAGGCTTAAATAATTTAAAGTATGCAAAGCGCCTAGAACGGTTCCTGGGACACAGTAAGTGTTAAATGAGGGTTCGCAATGATGGTTCTCATTGTCATTACTTCTCTGTTGCCAAGTTTCATCTCCCCATTGGTAACTGGGGATAACAATGCCCCATACCATTAGCTCTGAGCAAGTGGATAAGCATTAACACAATAACTGTTGTTGCTGGCTCGTGCGATGTCCCGCACTGGAAATGCTTCTCGCCTAAGCTCCGCCTGCTCAGAGCTTCTCAGCAATTTAGATCACCCATGATTCAAGCTTCCTTTTTGAAGCCTTTTCCAGCTTCGGTAGTCCACCCTGTCTTCTCCTATTACAAATAACCACAACGACTAATACTAGTACCTAGCAATTTAGTACCAAATCATAGGTTGTCTTTTAATGATCTTTATCACTTCAATTTCCTATGACAACTTTAAACTTCCTACGTGCAAGGATTCGTTCCTCCTCACTTCTTAACACTGTTTAGTATATCGCCCAGTGCTGGGCATATGGGAAGAGCTTAACAAATATTTGTTGATTGCTCTACTCATCTTTACTCTAAGTTCATATTTTTATATGCATACATAGAGTTTCTTTCAAAGCAGGTTACATCTGTAGTATAGCAAAGTACCAGAAAAAGCATCTACAGGATCATACCTACACTAGAATTGGGCATAAACCCAGTATCAGAGGAAGCTTGGAAAGGATTTCCTGCCTCTGTGATGCCAAAAGGAGACAGGCTTTTTATTCCCTGAAACAGAAAAAAAAAAAAAGAATGAGGCAGCATCTTCTTGATCTTATTTCATGAATCGAAATTTCCCCTTCCCATAGGCCTTACCATAGCCAAATTAAAGAAACAGATGTTTGCATAAAAAAATCTCCCCGGAGTCAGTGTGGCTGTTTATTCAATTTTCACCCTGCCATCCAGACTCAGGTTATGTCCAACAGAACCCAAACAACAAGTTGGAATGTACGAATTTCAGCCTGGGGAAGAGTTCAAGGAGAGGTGAGATGGCCCTCCATCAGAGATGCTGGAGAGAAGAGCTCACCGGGATGAGAAGCAGAACAAGAGAATGGCATTTCCCACTAAGAGAACAACTTCTTTTCTCAGCTCCGGATCCCTAATCCCATGGGCCCTACTGTTTCCTGAGTGAAGACACTGTCTTTGGGGTGTCCCTGTCAGCTTCTATCACCTCCCTATAGTCCCCCAACACTAAAAGTAATGTTCAAATTTTGTCTGGGCCTAATAAGTTCACAGAGCTGTTGCACATTGATGAACTAGTGTGTGCATCTCTTTTTTTGATTCCCTGCTGAGTTTGTACATTTTGATTGTCATATGAGCTGTGAGTAATTACATCAGTGCAGACGATGGCTCTGTCTTAGCGATCCACAAATCTGTTAAGTTTGTCTATTTCAACTTCTTTTCTCCAACATTACCTTAGTAAGATCTTTGTGAAACATGAAGAGCGTAGGAGAGATGTTTCTTAACCCAAGTTACAACATCTGAGAGGTGAGAACTGCAAGCCTAGCTCTGATTGCAACATCTGCTCTGAACAAGGGCACCGAGGGACCCGCCGTCAGATTTTTTTGTCTTAAGGATGATCACCATGTATGTTCACAAATAAAAACATGAAGCGTTCTGACAGCCAAGCAAACCGTGAAGAATTAAACTTCCTCAACAGGAACACACACTGCAACATCCTTGTTGCTATTTATTGGAAGAAACTCCTTCATTCAGGGCCTCTTGACTTCCTTCCCGTGACTGCCTGCCCAACCCCCGTCAGGTTTATCCCTCGTAGACATGTTTCTGCACAAGGGCAAGATTCCACTTGGAGAGGGAACGGTCCAGTTTTGAAGGAATCAGTTTCTTAATGATAAATTCAGACTTTTCCAGTAAAGATGTTTGAGGCAGTGTGTTCAGTAGCAGGGAAAGGAAGTTTACAAAGGAACCAGCGCCTCCCTGGGCAAAAGCTCACAGTGACTCACCAACGCCTTCCCAGCCAGCCCTTGGAATTTCATCCCTCTGTTCTCGGGCCTCAGACTGTCCTTCTTCCCACAGACCCTGCGACACATCAGTGAGCTCCAGACGACCGAGGCCGGCCTGTCTTCCCTGACCATTTTCATCCTCATGTTCTCCTCCCACTGCTTTTCCTATGCCAGTTTTTTCACGGCAAATCCTCTCTCCACCCTCCATTGACCAAAATCCTACCCTCCTTCAATGCCTAATGCAACGGTTTGTTTTCCAGGAGCCTCTCCTGATCATTCCGCTGACGGTGACTGCTCCATCCCTTACGGTCCTGTAGACCCATGCTAAAGCATTTGTCACATTCTGCCTCATGTGATAGACATTTGTACACTGGCCCGATACCCACTGCAACATTGTGGTCTCCAGGAGAGGACCCAATAAAGAAACATCTTGAGCACAAAATAGCGTGCCTTGTTGAATGGACTGAATTATGTCCCCACCCCAAGTTGACGTGTTGAAGCCCCAACCCCCAAAGTGACTGTATTTGGAGACAGGGCCCTTAGGAGGAAATTAAAGTTAAATGAGGTCATAAGCATGAGGTCGCTCTCTCCACAGACATGCAATGAAGAAAGGCCATGCGAGGACACAGCAAGAAGGTGGCCATCTGCAAGCCAGGAAGAGAGCCCTCAAAAGACCCGAGCCCTGTTGGACCTTGATTTTGGACTTCCCAGTCTCCAGAACTGTGAGAAAATAAGTTTCTGCTGTTTAAGCCACATAGTCTATGGTACTTTTTGTGGCAGCTGAGCAGGACACTCCTACATGATGAAACATCAATAAACATATTGATGTTGTACATTGACTCTATGAATGGGGGCATCAGGAAGACAGGAGAGGTGTTATCTGAGGGGTTTCGTCCCCTCTATCCACCACATCTGTGTCCCTTTCACTGGCTAACTGTAGTGTGAGCTAGTGTGGCAGCTGGCAAGTCTACAGCGCAGGCGGTCAGGTGGGAAATTCAGGGAAGAGTTGGTGTTGCAATCTTCAGTCCTAAATTTGCAGGCTAGAAACTTGAGCAGGGTTTCTGTGTTGCAGTCTTGAAGCAGAATTTCTTTTTCTTTGCAAAACCTTAGTCTTTGTTCTTAAGGTCTTCAAGTGATTAGATGAGGCCCACCCCCCTTACTGAGAATAATCTGCTTTACTCAAAGTCTATTGATTTAAATGTTAATCACACCTAAAAAGCATCTTCACAGTAACATTCAGACTGGAGTTTGACCAAACAACAGCACACCATCACCAGCCAAGTTGACACATAAAATTAACCATCACTAATAGAGACAAAACTCCAACTAAATGTATTTAGCTAACAGATATTTTTAGCATAGGGTAATATTGTTTCCCAACAATCCATGGGAATCCCTTCCTCTTGGCTAAGTTTCTTGAAACACCTAAGCCAAAAAAACCTACTGAATCCCAAATTGAAACAGTGGAATGTTCTGGAATTTCCTCCAGCACAGAATAGTAGAATAAAGTCCCAAAATGCTTGCACTTATCTGGAAGATATTTTAGGACCATCTCAATGAATCCTAGAAAAGTATCGACTAACCCAGTTTTCAAAGAAAAACACTTGATCGGTTCCATTTGAAATAAAGCCTAACCATTTAGGCAGATAATTTTTAAATACTATAACAGGAAGTTGATGAGAGAATAAAGTTGATGACAGAATAAAACTCAATGAACGGATGTTCTGCCCAATAAGAGAGAGGTTATTTTCTCCTCTCCTCTCTTTTCTTCTCTTCTCCTCTCTTCTCTCTCTCCCTCACTTTTAAATATTATTTTTTATGACTTCTTGGCAGGAGAAAACGACTCTTTAAAACTGTGACCCAATGTCACGGAGAAAACAGACTAGTCTCGTAAACTAATGGCTGTTGTTGAGGGCTCCTTGAGTGATATTCAGCTAGAAAAAAAAAGAAAAGAACTTTGCAGTAAACGACCTTCACGGAAGAAGACTATTCATGTTAATTAGTAGCTCTTCTCAAATATGATTCATATATGCATTAGGCCATGCCATGCCGAACAATGCACGCATTGTCATAAACATCAAGATAAGTCTCAAGCATGCTTATCAAAATTTTAGAAAACTCTAGCTAGGGTTTTTTTTCATAAGATTGTGACTTACTGCTCCTAGTGCATTGCACAATAGTCTCTCTCCTAATGGCTTTTAGCTTTGCCACTGCCAACTTTTATATTTAAAATCCATACAATTATGGACAATTTATGAACATTATGAGGCTTTTCTTTTCTGCACTGATTCTTACTGATTCAAGCCAGCTTTTATCCTTAGCAAATCAAATGCATTTTGCTTACAACACTAGATTCATTCTCACATATTCCACTTTATTCTTACTATTAGTATTCCTTATTATGCATATTTAATTTAAGAATGCATTTTCTCCATTAAAAAATTAGAATATGCTGAAAGAAGTACTAGAAGGTGATTATTTGCTTTAGTTTGCTTTTATTAACTATGTAAGCCCTGATACGCTCTTCCCAAAGTTAAGAGCAAGAGACAAAAACGCTGAAAAGGACAAAAAAATTAAAATTAAAATCTGCTTAAATATCACAGACCTTCTTTATATAATGATGCTGTATAAAGTATCAAATTCAAATAAGAGAATGGCTAAAAATCTTTCAATATTATGTGAATGCAGAAAGGATATAAATTTGCTAGAGTTCCTTAAGCAAAAACACCACTAGTATGTTTCTTTAGAGACCCACCTGGCAAGATGCACCTTGAAAAAAGCAAAAGTATGAAGTCAAGCATGGACCTTATCCCCCTTCACACACCCTGTCCCTCCACCAGCCCACTCTCCCCACTAAAACAGGAAAATTAATGGACCAAACCTTAGTGTTTGTCCTTACATTAAACTCTTTAACAAAATAGTTGGGTCTGCAAGAAAATAAGTAACCCGTTAGAGCTCCTTTCTTAATTCTGCAAGCGTTGATTGGAGGCCATCAGCCAAGCGATATGGGTGTTTTTACTATGTGTTGTCTAACAAGTTTGAATCTCCCTACTTCCACTCCGAAGTTTTTGCTTTAATTGGTTGTTTTAAAATTGTAAGGGCAAACCAAGTAACTGAGGTCCCATCTCTACGTGACGGATGGGAGCTGTCGCATCTTCCTCCCCACCTCATTGGCATGGCTTCACCATCACACACACCTGGGTTACTTTGGTTTGCAGACCAGCAGTCCTATATGGACCACAACGACTAGCAGGGAAGAACAAAGAGCACGTTTGTTAATTTCCTGCTTACGCTGTGTTTAAGGGTTAGCATTTGCTATTGGTTTGAGACCTTAAAATCTATAGACACCAGCTGATTTTGTCTCTCCTATGAAATCCAAATAAATTAAGACTGTCTAACATTTTTTGGCACCTACTGAGCATCTACATCAAAAGCTAGCGACTTTTGATATATTATCTGATCATAACACACCTACAAGAATTGCGGCCCCCATTGCATGGATAAAAATCTTGGTTCCTCCACTTACTAGCTCTGCGAATATACACATATTACTTAATCTCTCTGTGCCTCAGTTTTCTCATTGGAAAAACAAGGACAATAACATTACCTACTCCATAGAGTTGTAAGGATTAAATATAATGCATGTAAAACCCTCAGAACAGAGCTTTCTAAGACCAATTCCTCGCTATGTATCCCGGATCCTATGCCTCTAAGGGCATCTGGGATATTTCTCTCCACCTAATATTCCCTAATATTTTGGAATTTTTAATCTCTTAGCTAAAAAATAGAGGGGAATATAGCACAGCCTGCTCTGCAGGACTCCATACCCCCTGCTCTCTCAGCTAACAAATTGTGCCTCTATTTGACAGCCTCACTGCCCCTGGGTGGGCCCTAATGTCTGGAATGAAAACAGAATATTTAGTTAAGACCAATAAATGCCTTGAAAATAAAAATATAAACAAAACTTAATTAATTAGCTTGCTAATTATTCTCTCCTGAAACCATTTTTTTTCAGTTCTCCTACAACCATGATCAAAAACAAAACATCAAAAAATAGTAACGGTGCTCTTTTTTTTTGCTCTCTTGGCAATGAAAGTTAATCAAGTGCCCAACTGATCACATAGCGATCGGTTACTAATATCTGGAAAGTATCATTCAGCAATATCATATATAAATTTTCAGCCTAGTTTTAAAAGCTAGAAGCAAGGGTGAGGTGGGAGGGGACTTTTTCTATAGCCTTGATAATGATGCGACAATGAGTATCAGCGACCTAAGTTTAAATTCTGAAACCCCAAATTAAAATATTGGAAGTGTACCTCATTTATGATCTGTTAGCTGCCCTCCTTATAGGGGTCCAAAGATCCAAGTGTTTGTGTTCGTTGGGTGTTATTTCTAACGATACATTTTAGGATTGATGCCCGGCCTGAAATGCTGTGTTGATGTATCATTTTCCGGTAGTTATAGCTGCCTGTGAATTTGTATCTCTTGACCCTCTAGTGAGGGCTAGGTCTGATTAATCACGGCATTATTATGTCATGCATTCTAGCAGTCTGCCTCTGGAAGAAAGTCATGTCTGCTGCGGTACAATTATCTAAGACTGATGACACAGACCAAAGTCATTATAATAAATTTTATTTGGCATAGATCTTCTCACACAGCTCCAACCTCACAACCCACTTAGTAGGCACATAGGATTCTCCTTAGCAGGACTGCATTTTCACCATGCCAATAGAAAGCAAAAAACTTTTAATGGACATATTATATGCAAAATAATATAAGCTTTTTAGCAAAGGAAGACCAAGGATGTTGCTTGTTGGAGATGGATCTACTCGTGATGTAGATCCATCTCGTGCTTCCATCAGCTGGAGAAAGAACAGATTCAGCGATGCCTCTGAAAACCAGACAAAGACCTATCAGAGTCAGGGCATAAGCCTCTCCGCTTCCTAATTTCTTCACATTGAAATTCTAGACAGTTGCCAAATATTTGTGAGGTTTGGATGAGGAATTCAAGTGTGGATGATAATTAACGGTCAGCAGCGTGCTGTCCTTCGTGCACAGCATAGGGGAAGATGAGGCCTGAAAACCCCCTGAGAGCACGGAGAGGGTTCCTCTTGAATTTTCTGCTCATCCCTTGACCCTCCCGTTCCCAGTGAATCCTTTATTCATCTCTTGTTGACTCCCACAATACTACCCACTCTCCTCAACTAGCAGCCCTTCCAGGACTCTCTCTCAGAAAATGTCATTTTACGACTGTGAGCATTTGAGGTCATCAGACATGGCCACTTCAGACACCTCAAATTTCCCAATGTCCTGTCCTTACTCCTCCCCAAGCCCCATACCTCCATCTGTATTTGGATTCCAAGCCTCTGGGACTTTCTCTCCACCAAAACCTCCCCAGCATTTTGGAATCTTCAATCTCTTCTTCCTCAGTTCATACTCTCTCTCTATCTCACACACACAGACACACAGAGAAACAATCACAGTTGTGTCCCTAAGACTATTACGACAAAACAATACAAAGTAGGAAAAGAGACAAAAAGCAAAGGAGTAATCAAGATCAACAGATCTTATCCAGCAAGGGACACAGGAAGAAAATAATTTTTTTAACTAACTTAGTGACATATAACTTATATATTATTAATTACATCCATTTAAAGTACACAATTCAAATAGTTTTGACAAATGTGTGTATGCAGGAAACTGCCACTGCTATTAAGATACATAACATTTTCATAATTTCCCCAAATTACCTTGTGCCCCTTGACCGTCCATCGCTCCTCTACTCCTGGCCACAGGCAGCTCCTGATCTGCTTTTTGTCCCTATAGATTAGCTTGAATTCCCTAGCATTTTCCGTCAATGTAATCAGACAGTATGCGCTCTTTTTGTATCTGGCTTCTTTCACTTATTATAATCACTTTCAGATTCATCCATATTGGTGTGTATATCAGTGATTTGTTCTTTTTTATTGCTGAGTAATATTTGATTGTATTGCTATACGGCTATTTGCTTATTTATTCACCTATTGATGGACATTTGGATTATTTACAGTTTGGGGCTATTTCATATGAACTTCCATGAACATTGTGCATAATATTTTGTGTGGGCATATATTTTTATTTCTTTAGGTAAATACCCAGGATGGAACAGCTGGTGGTGTGGTGGGTATATGTTTAACTTTTTAAGAAACTGACAGCTTTCCAAAGTAGTGGCACCATTTTACATTCCCCCAGCAATATATGGGCGTTCTGGTTGTTCTACATCCTTGCCAAGCTTTAGTATTATCAGTCTTAAATTTCAATCATTCCACTGAGTATGTAGTGAGATCTCATTGTGGTTTTAATTTGCATTTCCCTGATAATTGATGATTTTGACCATCTTTTCATGTGTTTACTGGCCATTTGTAGACTTTCTTTTGTTAAATACATGTTCAAATCTTTTTTTCTATTTTCAAAATCATATTTTCTTATTATTGAGTTATAAAGGTTCATCATATATTCTAGATACAATTTCTTTGTCAAATACATGCATTGCAAATATCTTCTTTCATTTGGCCTTGTCTTTTCCTTTCTTTTTTTTTTTAGAGATTGGCACGTGAGCTAACATCTGTTGCCAATTTTCTTTTTCTTCTTCTTCTTCTTCTTTTCCCCAAAGCTCCCCAGTACATAGTTGTATATTCTAGTGTGAGTGCCTCTGGTCGTGCTATGTGGGACGCTGCCTCAGCATGGCCTGATAAGCGGTGCCATCTCCGCACCCAGGATCCAAACCAGTGAAACCCTGGGCCGCCGAAGCCAAGCACGTGGACTTCACTACTCGGCCACGGGGCTGGCCCCTTGTCTTTTCCTTTCTTAACAGTACCTTTTGAAGAGCAAAAGTTTCAAATTTTGATAAAGTCCAATTGTTGCTTTTTTTCTTTTATGATTTGAGCTCTTTATGTCCTAAGAAATTTTTGCCTGCCTCAGGGTCTCAAAGATTTGATCCTGTTTTACTCTAGAATTTTTATAGTTTCATTTTTTACATTTAGGTCTATGGTCCAAAATCATTTTAAAATATCTTATGATTATGAGATCAAAAATTATTCTAGGAAAAAAACCGCTAAGTGGCTCACCATGATTACGAAAGAAAAAATCATTTGAGAAAAAAAACCACTAACTCACCAATAATTTTTTAATGGTTGTGCTTCCAGTTCTTATTGAGTTTAGTTCTGTCATGGAGAAGACATTAAAGGAGAGACAAGAGTTGCATATACTACGAAGCCCTTTGATTTTTTTACTTAAAATTTTATTTTGCATAATTTTTATAAGTAGTTTTTATATTCCAGTATATGTTAGAACATTTTCCCACACCTTTTCATATTTCAGAACCATGATTTGAAATAGGTGTAGAGAATCCCATCTTATTAATTTCCAAAAATGTGTTTATCCTGTCCCTTTCTTTGGTGTGTATCTTGTATCCATTTGTTTATTAGTATAAAAATGTCACTCTGGATGTCCTTCAATGTAAGTCTTAGCTCTCTAATCATTTCCTTAGCATAAATTTTTTAAGTGGATTTATTAGTTCAAAAAATAAAAACATTTTTTACCAGAAAGAATTACCAATTTACAGACCTCTCAGGAGTTTGTGAAAGTATAGCTGCACCCTCCTCGATTTGAGGCACTGCCTTTGGTTTTCATCTTAGCAAATCTATTAGGAGAAAATAATAAATCTTGTTGTTTTCATTTTCATTTCCTTGACTTTAGTAAGGCTGAATATTTTTTTCATACACTTTTTGATCATTTGTGTTTCTTCTTTGTGGATTACTTGTTCAAGTCCTTAGTCTATTTCTAATGAAACATTATTTTTTAATTGATTTATAAGAGCTATTTATATAGTAACCTATACCAATCTATTAACACTCTTTAATCTATTTCTGCCAAAGGCATTTCAAGTATTTTCTTATTTGTTATTCATCACGTAATTTTGTTCATGATCTTTCTAACCTGCAGCATTTTAAAATTCTATCAAATCTATCAAATTCTTGCATTAAAAAGATTTTCCACGCCTCAATAACATGCCTGTTTACAGATAGGTAAACTAATATTTTTTTCATCTTCTAATATATTGTGTTTACATTGTGATGCTCTAATGCATCTAGGAGGTATTTTAGTATGAAGTGTGAAGAAGGAATGTGTCTTAGCCCCAGTTCCTTGCAAAGCAGAACCTGAGGAAAAGCTTACATGTTAACAGTTGAGGGGAGAGGCATCCCAGGGCATCAAGAGTGAGAGGAAAGGCAAAGTGAGAAAGGGCAGGAGGAAAGAAAATCAAATGGGGTGCATCATGACCAGGCTGGCCATAGCTTCACAGGAAAACGCAGTCATTGTTCAGTCATGCAGGATGTCAACACAGAAGGTGACAGAGTCAATGCACGAGTCCAATGGAGCAGGGAGGGGGATGAGGAGAGAGGAACTGATCTGTCAACTCTCTGTCTCCCTCCTTTTAATGGTCAAGGTTTGTGCTTCTGAGCTGTGCTACCCAAACACTCCAGGCAGCTGCTAGGGAAGTCTGGGCTCCATGGACTCAGCCGGGTCAGACCTGGTGCTGGAGCTGCTGTGGCTCCTGTGTGCAGACAGCAGCAATGGAGGCTGAACCCTGGAGCCTGGAGGAGCAGGGCTGTTAGGAGATAAGCAACAGTGGCTGAGAAGGTTGGCGGAGCCTGGCAAATCCAGACAGGCTGGTCTAGTAGAGGTTGTGACTTTAATAGTTAACCATTTAGCCTGGCTTCACATAATGGAGAATCAATCCTTTTTGCACTGATTTAAATTTCAATGTCACCATATTCTAAGTTCTTAACTATACTAGGGTTTGTTTGAGGTTCCATCTCTATCTATGAATGTACAAACGTAACTTTAGAATAATTTTTAGCTCTCTGGTGGTATAAATTCCCTCTCATTTTCTGTAACTTTTTTCTTGACTCTTATGAGAATAAGCTCATGTGTGTAGGTAAAGTCATAATTTTAACTAGTTTCATAAAACAATTGGGGATTTCTACATAAGTCACATTAAATTAATGCATCTATTTGGGGACTATCAATATTTTTATACTGCTATATCTTGCCATTCATGAATACAGCAGAAGTGTCAACTTATTTAAGCTTTTTTATGTCCCTCAATAAAATTTTCCATTGATTTTTCATGTAGCTCCTGCAGAACTTTTATTAAATTTATTCCTAGATATTTTAAATTATGTTACTCTGGTGGGCAGGACTTTTTTTTATTATGCTTTTTAATTGGTAAGTTTGGCATGTGGTAAACTTTTTATATATTAATTTTGTAACTGATCATTTTTCTAAACTCCCTAACTAGTTCAAATAATTCTTCAACCTATTCTCATGGGCTTTGTGGGTAAAAAAATCATGTTGTCTATAAATCATGATAATTTTCCTTTCTTCTCCAATGATTATATTTCTTATTTCTCTTTTTCATCCTTTTTTATTGGCTGTGACCTCAGAATAGTGTAAAGTGAATAATTATGATGTCATCTTTATCGTGCTCTTACTTTAATAAGAATGCTTCTGCTCTTTTTCTTTTAAATATTATATGGGCTGTTGGTTTCAGAGAGAAATTTTAAATCATATCAAGGTAGTACATTTCTATTACTCAATTACAAAGAGTTTTTTAAATTGATGATTGATGTTAATTGATATCTTTTTGTCTTGATTAGACCAACCAGAACATCGTCTGTTTTACTGGGAAAAGGAGGCTGAAGCTTTTGATCCAATGCTTTTCTTAATTGGACACTGGCCTTTCAGTAAGGACTCAGCTGCTTCTCTAGGAACGGAGACTGTGCTCTGTGCTTCTGCTACACAGGGCACAACAACCCTTCCCTTCGGGTCAGACTGGCCCTCTACCATCTGACACGGCTTTTATAGCCTAGTTGCCAAGCACTCATACAACTGTTCAAATGCGTGTCACTGCAAACCTATCTTGCCACCAGCGTAGTAGTGTTATCCGTATATATTTAGGCTTGGAGTGTTTTTTATTTATTTGTTTGTCTGTTAGTTAGGGGGCACCATAACAGTGATTTTTATCCGTGGTCCATGCTAGTTGTTTTTCTCATCTTTGATCTTTGGACACTAGTGATTCCAATCCTAACATCTCCCAATGCTTAGTTTGCTTGGCTTTGATTTTTTGTTTTGATATAAAAAGCTTGTGGATTTTCATACTTCATTAAAATAGAGTATGGTTTTTGCTTCACAATTTATTTAGCCAATTTCACGCACTTTAGAAATTTCTTTTCTTTTTCTGACAGTCGGAAACATGTTTTCCCTCCAGGAAGTCAGGAGGTACCCAGGACTCTGTTAAATTCGTCCAGGTCTCTATTATATGTACTTACACCGGGTCAAGTTGCTCTCCCAACGCCCAAAGTTGCTATTCCACCTCTTTATCAATTTTCTTCTCCCTTTCCAACCACCAAACTGCCCCTCCTTCTTTCAGCAAATGAACTTGCCTCTTCCTTTACTGAGAAAATCAAGGTTAACAGGTGGGAATTCCCATCTTTGAATCTATAGCTAAGTCTGGAGTCCTCCCGACGCCCTCCCCAACTTATTCCCTTTTCTCCGGTCTCATGGGAAGAACCATCTGCCCTTCAGTATGAGATCAACACTTCCATCTATTCTTCATCCAATTCCGCCATCTCTCTTTAGATACAGTATTTACCTCTGCTGTAATTTCTACTTCCACCTCTTTGTCGACTTGTAAACTTTGAACCCCTTTAAGTCTTCACTTTGGTTTTGCATCTCTCTAGTTTCTTACTACTTTCTCTCTCTCCTTCCCAGTCAGAAAGGTAGCAACCCAGCAGTTCCTCTTCCCCTGCCTGTTTCTTAGATATTGACACCCTCCCTCTACCCCAGACTTTTACGTTTAGTACTGTTTTATTTCATAATGCATTGAATGCGATTGCCCCTACTAATCTCATTCACTTCCTGAACTGCTATTGGTCCCTTTGCTGCTGACGCCGAAGTTTTCGTTTCTATTTCAAACCTCACTCCTAAACTACACAGTGCCTGCTGGACCATCTTAACAAGGTGTTCTATGAGCACCACTGAACAACATGCACAAAACTTCACTGATCAAGTCCCTTCCCCCAAATCTGCTCCTTCTACCATCTTTTTTATCGTCATAAGCGGCATAACTGTCCAGCTACTTATCCAAGCCAAGCAGGGACTCAATGAGCCCCTCCCTTGCCCATACATCCAGTCAATGTCTACACTCTTTTTTCTCTTTAAGTTCTCCTGTGTCATTCTTCTCTCTTCCGTGCCGCCTGCTGCAGCTTGACCCTTGTCATATCTCTTTGGAACTCCTGGTATGGTTTCTCTGTTCTGAATGGCTTTTTTTCATAAACCAAGCTTTTTCTGATCTCTTGTTTTCCCACATTCTTCCCACTGTTCCCTCCGCCTAAAACACTTGTCTACTCTGATCTTGACCTTGTCAAACATTCTTAAACAGAAACATCAACAGAGATCTTGCTTAACAACAACAAAAATAATTCTATTTCAATCACTTTTGTGCTTAAAACCCTCTAATAGACCTCTTTTGATCTTGAGATAAAGGCCAAACTCCTTAGCATGACATACACATTTTCTTCTCTAGACTTTCCTTTTACCAAACTTCTGCCCACTCCTATGTTCTCATCACAGTAAATTTTTCACATCTCACATCTCTGTTATTCACAATGCTATTTCATGCCACCATGATCCATCTTTGTTCAACTTTTTTTTTACCTGCAATACTTCTAATACTTCCTCCCCCATCCCTGTCCAGAAAACCAACATCTATTTGTCTTTTTTAAGTGATCTCAAAAATCACCTACTCTTTGAATCTTTGTCGTGCCACCACCTACCACTTAGAACTGATCACCTTTCTCCTTCGCACTCTTGTATAGACTTCTATCACAGCACCTTAATAGACGTCTTTGTTTTCAAGTCTATTTGTTTCCCTGTAATAATACATAAAATTGTTATAGTCTTTCCCTCATTTATTCATCCAAAAACGAATATCTTTATTCATAAACCATTTTTAAGTACTGTGTTAACCATTAGGAACACAAAGATTAGTAACATAGACTCTTTGCTCCAAAGAGCACATGCAGAGAAATGGGGAGAGACAAACATACACATACAATGTAGCAATGTAGCAAGTACCCTGAGAGTGATATTCACCATCTATTTATCTCAGGGGCACAAGGAAAGAATATCTAATTCAGTTATTATTGCCAGCACCTCATACTGTGCTTGACACATTTCCTCAGTAAGTATGTACAGCTTATTAAGTGCATCATAGTTTGTTGGGAAAAAGAAAAGCAGTGAGCAGCCAGCTCACGGAATGACCCAAAGGAAGTCCCCACTGACTCAGTCTGTTTTCCCTCCAATCTGTACCTTTTTATTCACTCAGTTTTGCATCTGGACCATCCCTTCTGGGAGCATGAGGGGCTCAAGGAAATTGCCAAAAACCAGAGCAGCTAATCCATGTTCCACCAGTAAGTTTATGGAAGTTCCTGCCAGTCTCTGCCTTAGCCTGGAATTGAAATCCCTTGTCTGAAATTGTGGCCAGGAGATGAGTGGCAAGAAATGCCTAACCAAGCCATGGCTTTCGGCTTCCTTGAGGAGCCCAGTGTGGTAACTACATCATCCCCCCCCACCCCCATCCCGCTCAGAATTTGCCACCCATCAAACTGAATGGAGCCAAGACGATTTGGGACCTCCCTTAGTCCACGAGCACCTGAGGAATTTCTCATCAGAGAGATCTGTATTTGAATCTCAGCTTCACTATTTAACAAGGTGTGGCAATGACAGTCTTCAACCTCTCTGTGCTCCAAATGCTTCATCTGTAAAATGAGAACAATAGCTTTCTTAGAGTCCTGTTGTCCAGAATGAGGTGATCTGAAATGCCTCACTCACTATCTACCACACGATAATCATAAGCTCCTTTAACTGACGGCTTACTCTGGCCTAAAAGAGGAAACGGTTCCTTTTCTGGGGTTTGTCTTTTAGGCTTTGCTGTTTCATTTTTCTTTAATGCTGCTTATGACCTCTTCTACCTCTCCTTGGCTTAGCATTTATCTTCTCTTCAAGACAAATTTAATAAATATTGAATTCAACATGGTCATAAACACCCCACCATCAGTTACAGTCCTTTGTGATCTAACTAACCAGACTAGATGAAGAGGATTTAGGTTAGACTGACCACTCTAGCTAGCCTGGAGCTAGCATATGGCTAAATTCATTGCTGATGCTCTAAATTCCAATCTTGCCACCACATACTGACTTACCTACCTGAATCCACACACTGCACCTGTGATTCTACTCAGCCCTACTACATCTCTTTTCTTTCTTCACCACAAATGACTCAAATTAGTTCAAATATATCACCAGCACCGAGAAAGGGGGGACTGAAATGGTTTCTTCTTATGGCCCTTTATTAAAAATAATTTACATCTCACTTTGTAAGAGGAGGCAAAGAGCAAAGAAAGACAATAAAGTGGAAGAGGCAGAAAATAACAGAAAATCGGAGGTGATGTCATCGAGATGGTGACACAGATCATTCCCACCTCAGTCCCTCTCACAAGACCAACGAGCAACGACCCATAGACAAGACACCATTATGAAAATCCCAGAACCTGGAGGTGAGGCTGAAGCACTTCCTTGGAATTTGCTATTGGATACACATATAAAAAAGATGTGAAGTATAACATCAATAACCTAAAATGTGAGGGGAGAGAACTAGAAGCACCGTTTCTATAAACTATCCAAGGTAATTTGTCACCAGCTTAAAATGGATGTTATAACCTTAAATTTTTTATGTAAGCCTCATGGTAACCACAAAGGAAAAATCTATAATAGATACACCAAAATTATGATAAAAGAGTCAAAGTATACCACCACAAAAAGTCATCAAATCACAAAGGAAGACAGCAAGAGAGGAAGCAAGGAACAAAGGATCTACAAAACAGCCAGAAAATAATTAGAAAAAGGCAATAGTAAGTCCTTACCTATCAATAATTACTTTAAATGTAAATAGATTAACTTCTCCAATCAAAAGACATAGAACAGCTGAGTAGATAAAAACCAAGATCCAACAATATGCTGCATACAAGAAATTCACTTTAACTTTAAGGACACACATAGACTGACAGTGAAGGGACGGAAAAAGATATTTCAAGCAAACAGTAACCAAAAGAAAGCAGTGGTAGCTATACTTATGTCAGATAAAATAGACTTTAAGCTAAAAATGGTCACAGGATACAAAGGAGTTCATTATATGGTGATAAAAAGATCAATTCATCAAGAAGATATAATAATTATAAATATTTATGCACCCAACATTGGAGCATCTAAATATATAAAGCAAATACTAACATAACTAAAGGGATAAATAAACAGCAATACAATAATAGCTGGGGGCTTTAATACCCCACGCTCAACAATAGATCATCAAGACAGAGAATCAATAAAGAAACAGTGGATCTGAACACTATAGACCAAGTGGATGTAACAGACTTATACAGAACACTCTATCTAACAGCAGTAGAATACACATTCTCAAGTGCACACAGAACATTTTCTAGGATAGATCATACGTTAGACCACAAAACAAGTTTCAATAAATTCAAGAAGATGGAAATGATATCAAGTATCTTTTCCAACCACAATGGTATGAAACTACAAATCAACAACAGGAAACTGGACAACAGCTGGAAAATTCACAAAAACATGGTGATTAAACAACACACTCTTAAACAACCAATGAGTCAAAGAAGAAATCAAGAGGGAAATCAAAAAATACCTTGAGACAAATAAAGATGGAAACACAACATACCAAAACTTACAGGATACAACTACAACACTTCTAAGAAGAGAGTTTATAACTATACACACATACATTAAGAATAAGAAAAAAGATCTCAAGCAACCTAACATGGCACCTCAACAAACTAGAAAATGAAAAACAAACTAAGGCCAAAGTTAACAGAAGGAAGGAAATAATAAAGATTAGAGCAGAAATAAGTGAAGTAGAGAACAGGAAAACAATAGAAGAGATTTACAAAACTAAAAGTTAGTTCTTTGAAAAGATAAACAAAATTGACAAATCTTCACTTAGGCTAACCAAGAAAAAGAGAGAATTCAAATGAAATTGTAAGTGAAACAAATTATAAATGAAAGAGGGGACATTACAACTAATACCATAGAAATACAAAGAATCGTAAAAGACAACTGCAAACAATTATACACCACAAATTGGATGGCTTAGAAGAAATAGATAAATTACTATAAACATACAACCTTCTGAGACTGAATCATAAAGAAATAGAAAATCTGAATCGACCAATAATGAGTAACGAGATTGAATCAGTAATCATAAACCTCCAAAGAAAAGCTCAGGACCAAATTATTTCACTTGTGAATCTTGTCAAACATTTAAAGAAGAATTAATGACAATTCTTCTCAAATCCTCCCAAAAAGCTGAAGAGGAGGAAACACTCCTAAACTCATTCTATGATGCTAGCTTTATCTCGATACCAAAGCCAGATAAGGACACTACAAGAAAAAAACTATAGGCCAATATCTCTGATGAATACAGAGGTAAAATTCTCAACAAAATACTAGCAAACTGAATTCAACAGCATGTTAAAAGGATTACACACCATGATCAAGTGGGATTCATCCCTGGGATGTAAGGATGGTTCAACTTATGCAAATCAATAAATGTAATCCATCACATTAATAGAATGAAAGATAAAAATCATATATCACTTCAATATATGGAAAAAAGCATTTAAAAATTCAACATCTCTTCATGATAAAAACTCGCAACAATTTGGGTATAGAAGGAACATACCTCAACATAATAAAGGCCATAAATGACAGGACCACAGTTGACATGATACTCCATAGTGAAAGGTTTAAAGCTTTTCTTCTAAGATCAGGAACAAGACAAAGGTGCCCACTCTCACCATTCTTATTTAACATAGTACTGGAAGTTCCAGCCAGTGCAGTCAGGCAAGAAAAAAGAAATAAAAAGCATCCGGATCAGAAAAGAAGAAGTAAAATTGTCTCTGTTTGCAGATGACATGATCCTATATAGAAAAAACTCCAAAAACTTATTTTTCAAGTGTTAAAGCAGAAATTTATTAAAATGTATTTATAAAATGTTTTACAGACCAAAAAAATGTACAAAGTCCTCAACATTCAAGCAATCAACTCTATTCTCAGAAGTGCTTTGAGAGAAGACAGATTTCTTTGCCCTCTCCCTAAAAAGATACTTCTGTTTATATTCCTGCAAATGATGCATTTATTACACTACCTCTTATAAGAACGATCCCCTTGAGATCCCAAAATCTCTGCAGAGAGTAAAGATATTAGCAAAGAATCTCTTCCACAATGCCATGCCCCATCACAGAGGCATAATGTAAGAGACACATTAAATGGTGGTTGCATCAGAGAAGTGTGTATAGCCAGTCAGTAGGCTATGAGAAGAGCCTGAGGGCTTAGCTGGGCAGGCCTTAACTGTGGAGCATGGCATAGCCTACAGGGCCTCTCTTCATCATCTGAGGTGGCCATTGCTTCTGGAAGTTCAGTCTCCAGAAGTATGTCGGTCACATTACTAGGTGGTCTTCCCAAGGCCCCTGCTAAAATTTCAAACAGAATTTTATCAATTTCCATTTCTGCTGCTTTTTCCATATCATCCTGATCACGCATCCTTTTTAAAGTGTTCTCTAACATCTCTTTAACTTATACATGGTGGCTTGAATTTATGGGATCTTCACAAGACTCTGAATGGCCTTCATTGCTTCTGTGCTCTTCTGCAGGGAATCAGCCACTGGGAAACCATCAGCTGGTTCTTCATCCCCATGAGCGTGGAGTTCATGCTAGCTTTGAATGCATAAACTTTGCTCACAGTCTTCCTTGACCTCATCATCTCCTTGGCCAGAACCACACAGACATCCTGTCGGTCCTTCTTGACAGCATCTCTTACAGAGAGTTTCATGTTTTTTCTTCTGTTTGGATACCTCTTATTTGCCTGCCAAAAACTCTCACTTGCTATCTTAATCAACAAAATTAACACACACAAACCCATTGCATTTCTATACACTAAGAACTATCTGGAAAAGAAATTTTAAAAAACCCAGGTTTATGATAGCATCAAAAAGAATAAAAATACTTGGGAATAAATTTAACCAAGGAGGTAAAATATCTGCACACTGAAAACTACAAAACACTGATGGTAGAAATTGAAGAAAACACAAATAAATGAAAAGATATCCCATGTTCATGGATTGGAAGAATTGATATTGTTAAAATGTCCATGCTACTCAAAGTGATCTACAGATTCAATGCAATCCCTATCAAGATTCCAATGGCATTCTTTACAGAAATAAAAAAGAAAATCCTAAAATTTGTATGGAACCACAAAAGACACTGAATAACCAAAGCAAACTTAAGAAAGAAAAACAAAGCTGGATGCATCACACTTCCCGAATTCAAATTGTATTGCAAAGCTATAGTAATCAAAACAGTATGGTACTGGTATAAAAACAGACACATAGATCAATGGAACAGAATTGGTCTGGATTCTCAAATCCAGAAATAAACCTATGCATATATGATCAATTAATATTTGATAAGGGAGCCAAGAATACACGATAAGGCAATGATAGTCTCTTCAATAAAGGTGTTGAGAAAATTGGATTTCACATGCAAAAGAATGAAACTTGACCCTTATCTTACACTACTTACAAAAATTAACTTGAAATAGATTAAGACTTAAATGTAAGATCTAAAGCTGTAAAAGTCCTCGAAGAATCATAGTGGGTAAGCTCCTTGACATTGGTCTTAGCAATGATTTTTTGGATTTGACAACAAAAGCACAAGCAACAAAAGCAAAAATAAATAACTACATCAAACTAAAAAGCTTCTGCACAGCAGACGAAATCAAAAAAATGAAAAGACAACTTACAGAATGGGAGAAAATACTTGCAAATGATATATCTCATAAGGGGTTAATGTCCTGAATATATAAGGAACTCATACAACTCAACAGCAAAAACAAAAAACAAACAAACAAAAACACAAATAACCCAATTGAAAATGAGCAAAGGACCTAAATAGACATTTTCCCAAAGAAGATACAGAAGTGGCCAACAAGTTCATGGAAAGGTCTATTACTTTCATCACATCACTAATCATCTGGGAAATACAAATCAAAACCACAATATCACTTCACATGTGTTAGAATGTCTATTATCAAAAAGACAAGAGATAACGTGCTTGCGAGGATGTGGAGAAAAGGGAACATTTGTACATTGTTAGGGCAATATAAATTGGTACAGCCACTATGGAAAACAGTACAAAGATTCCTCAAAAAATTAAAAATAAACTACCACATGATTCAGAAATTCTACTTTTCAGTATACATCCTGAGGAGGAAGTGAAATCACTGTCTTAAAGAGATATGTGCACACTCATGTTCATTTTAGCATTATTCACAATAGCCAAGACATGAAAACCACCTGTGTATCCACTGACAGGTGAATGGATAAAGAAAATGTGAGACAGATAGATAGATAATGAAATACTATTCAGCCATAAAAAAGAAGGAAATTCTGCCATTTGCGACAACATGGATAAATCTTCAGAGAATTATGCTAACTGAAATCAGAGAAAGACAAATACTGTATGATGTCATTTATATGTGGAATCCCAAAACACCAAACTCATAGAAACAGAGAGTAGATTGGTGGTTGGCAGGGGTGGTGTGGGGGGAAGGGTGAAGGTAGTTAAATGGTACAATCTTCCAGTTTTGTGATGAATGATTATTGGGGACCTAATGCACAGTATGGGGACAATAGTTAACAATGCTGTACTGTATGCTTGAAAGTTTCTAAGAGAGTAGATCTTTAAAGTTCTCACCACAAAAAAAAAATGTTAACTATGTGAGGTGATAGATGTGTTAACTAACCGTATGTTGTAATCATTTCACAATATATACATATATCAAATCATCACATAGTACACCTTAAACTTACACAATGTCATATGTCAATTACATCTCAATAAAGATGGAAAAAATTCAAATGAATATAAACAAGGGGAAAAAAGAAAGCAGAAAATCAATAAGGCAAGAAAGCATGAGATATATTCCATATAAGTCTGTACCTTTTCCAGGACAAGGTGACAGGAGCCAGAGAGCTTGCTATTCCTCTCCATGACCTCAAACACAAATAACATATTACAAGTCATCTCCTCTGAGAGACCAGAGAATCGCTGCCTCCAACAGGAACTGGATTCCCCACTAATCTCTGAGACTGTACATTTTTGAAACTATTCCTAACAAATCATTGAATTAATTTCCTTTTTATTTCCTTATGAGAAAACCAAATTACTAATATTACCAAAATGTTCTCCCTCACTGGAAAATCCCCCTGATTCTAGTGTTTGAGTTTTTATGACTCCATTTGGAGTTGGCTTGAGGAGATGTGATTTTTTTTAAAAGACGAAATATTCAGTACTAAAGTCGGTCTAAGCATTCTACTCTCTGTAGGCTAATATAAGCATTTTTTTCATTCTCAATTCCTTCTCTCATCTTTTATTCACCCTCTGCTTTCATAGTGCTACTTTCCATACAGCGTTTTTCATCTTCAAAAATGTTTACAGACTTTTCAAAATAAATCTTGGTCTCCCAAATACAAACCCTGGGGCTCAGATGGACCATTTGGGGGTAACTCTTCAGCCCCACACCGAAGGTCAAAACTTTACAAACAGCGCTGGCTTTACAGGCTTCTCTGAGTACAGGTGACAGGAGATGGGGCTTGCAGATAAATAAAGGATTTCATTTCCCCCTCTTTCTTCATCTGCTCTGGCTGCTATAACAAATACCACCACGACTGTGTAGCTTAAACAACAGGAATTTATTTTCTTGTAGTTCTGGAGGTCGGGCAGTCCAAGATCAAGGTGCCAGCCTCTTCTGTTTCTGCTGAGAGCTCTTTCGCGGCTTGCAGACAGCCACACTCTCGCTGTGTTCTCACATGATGGAGAGAGAGAAGGAGCTCTCTGGTGTCTCTTCTTATTAGGACACTAATCTTCTCAGAGCAGGACTTCACCTTTACAACCTTGTATAACCTTAATTACTTCCTTCCTCCATTACAGTCACATTGGGGGTTAGGGCTTCAACATATGAACTAGGGGTTGGGGGGGGGGGTGGGGAGGAGGAGATGATTCAGTCCATAGCATCCCTGAAAAAGCTGTACTACAAAGTCAAAATGGACAAAAACACAGCAGATGTCCATTTCTTTAAGTCAATTACCCAGCGGCAGAAATTAACTATGAAAAAGACTTAGCAAGTTGTATCATCCACCACTACTCCTTCTGCCACTTGGGAGTTGATACTACTTTCTTCCATGCTTCAAAGCACTTTAGGAGGGTTCTTTTGCTCTGTTGAGTTCTGACTCTACAACCTTGGTACCTGACACTGTCTGGGAGCTTTAGAATAGACTACATGTGCTCCTTCTGCCCACCGTGCACACCTCCCTCTCCACTGGAACAGCTAAAAACCTTTTCATGGGACAAGCACCTCTCCTTGGGTGCCTTCCATTTTCTCTGTCTTCTCTGGGGGCCCACGTGCCATGCTTCTTTATCTCAGGCTGAAATCTCCACTTTCACCTCTCTTGCAACCCTCCTAGATGTTGGAGACCATCCGATCCCTCTGCAAAGTGCCATCCAAGAGCTGGCTACCTGGTCCACTGCAAATCACTGATCCTTGGCCTCCCAGCTCTGGGTAATGCATCCACAATCAGCCTCTGCTGGCACAGGAGAGCTTTGCCTCCTTCTGTGTGGTCTGCCTTGCAAGCAGAGCTGTACTAGGCTCTGCTTTAAGAGGGCTTCTCCATCTTGGTGTGATCTTCCACATCCATCACTATAGCAGAGTGGAGGTGGCTGGTTTGGTTACAGGAAGTGTCATTGGATGCCTGCAAACTCCTCATCTTCTCCAGGCCTCCTTTCCTGCAGGGAGCTGAGAAAATCTGAATCCCTGCGATCTGATTGGATGATGAGAGAGTCTGGCTGTCAGTCACTCCTCCCAGGCTTAAGGGAACTGCCTATTGGAGCTTTCCCTTTGGTGCCTGGCATGGAGCCGCTCATTCTGTGGACCCCTTTGGAGGAGATAAAACTATGCTCAGGATATGGTAGTTATAATGTGTTGGGTCACTGTTAGATACTTTTCCTAAAGAACACACTATAAAGGAACAGGAAGCATGAGGAAAGAACATAGGAGATCTTAAAATGGAGAGGTGCTTTCATTCTTCTCTTTACTGCCTCTAAAGAAAACACATACTCACTCACTCACTCACAGTTTCTATCCATACCATCAAATTAGCTTCATATTTTTCCTTCTTTCTCTCTCTGCCCCTCTCCCTTTTCTCCCTCTCTCTCCCCTTTCTTATTTCCTTCCTTCCTCCCATGGCCTCAGACCAATCACCAAGTGCTTGCTCTATATGCTATAATCTGCTTGTTTTGCATGATTTTTACTAAAGTTATACTCATACAAAATCTAAGTGCTGAGGCAAGAATTAAAATGCAATCAGTTAAAGAAACATCTTAAGTGGACATCCCCTTAATTCAACATTTTATTTCTTTTTAAGGAAACACATTACATTTAAATCAAGTCTGTAGTGCCAGCATGTGGTTTAATGGTCTTGGAGTCTGTGGTCTGGGTGGAATCCCAGCTCCTCCACTCCTAACTGTGACCTTGAACAAGTTACTTAGGTTCTCAAAGGCTACACTTCTTTACCTCTAAAAATGGTGATAAGAACACTAACTCCTTAGGCTATTGTGAGGCTAATATTAATCAACACACACAAAGCACTTCTAAAAGGGCCTGGCATCCAGTACGTGTTTAACAAATATCACACATTATTATTATATTAGGCTTAAGTTTTTTTGAATACCTGTTATGTGCCTAGAACTTTGCTAGACAGGTGAGGTGTGTGGAACATGCTAGTTACTGTTGACTGACTTGACTTCTTCTCGAATTGCTTAACCCAGGTGAGTTTTTCAGAGTGGTATGGACAAAGCCTTGCAGGGCACCCACGGGCACCCCAACTGTGAGGCACGGGATACCAGAGTCTCTGAGATATCATTGTTATGACTGGTGGCTGTCATTTTGAGAATCTGGGATTTCTTCCAATTGCATTTAAGACTCCTCATGAAAACCTGGTAGAGAACACTGTGCAATAATCTCTCCTCGTGAAGCAACACTGTGATGTGCTTATAAAAAATAATGGACTTTAATATAGCTACACCTTCCCATTATTTTCAAGGGCAGCCTTGATTCCTTCTATCTTTCCATGTTACAACCAGGAGGAAGATAACTTCACCCAGCCTCCTCAAAGCGTAACCCCAATTACAGTGGTCTAGGTACAGTAGGAAAGCAATAAATGCTTGTTGAGTGCAACCATTAGTCTCACAGGCAAACTGAGGCCACACATTTCCAAACGAACCAGGGAATCATTCATTGTTTCTCTGTCCCAATGCTCCTCCCGGAAGATGGCTCATATGCTTGCTTCCATCTCAACATTCCTTCTCTGGTAGAACTCCTCTTGCATTCCCTCAGTGATTGCTTCAATATGCAGCAAGAAGTGCAGTCCAGGCAGCCTCTGGGCCCCCTGGTTCTGCTCAGGAATATTCCCACCGACACATCAGCTACCTCCTCACTGATATACATCACATCAGAACAACTGCCTACCAATTGATAGGCCATTGGTCTCTCAAGGGTTTAGAAAAATGAACAGTAGCTTCTTCTTTCAAAAATATCAGGGACTCTTGGCCAAAGGTCATGTTGAAATGCTTCTTGACAGATAGGCTCTATAGGCAATTAACCTTCCTTCCCTCCGAAACTACCGTTCCTCACATCTGCCAAGTTGTGCATATTCACAGAGCACTCTAACACCAGTCATTTCATTTCATCTTCACAGCTAGCAGGTACATCAAGCAAGATGTGCATATCAATATTAATGATAATGATAATAATTGCCATAACAAAAACTTTTATCAAGAGCTTACTTGGTGCCAGTTACTGTGCCAAATGCTTTGTATGGATTAGCTTGGTTGTCATTACAACTCTGATTATCCCTGCTGACAAATGAGGAAACCAAAGCTCAGAGAGAGAAAGTAACTTGTTCCCATTTTACGGATGGGAGCGCTGGTGATTAGCCCCAGCGGTATTCCCAGGTGTAAAACCAAGCTCTCCAAGGCCCTTTCTAAGGCACCATGATGTTTTTCAGCATCTCCAAGTCACACATGGGGTCTGAGACGATTTTGGTGCTGCTTTGGGGGTTCCCTGTCCCAGCCCCAAAGCGGTCAGTCACAGTGGTCAATCAGTTGTGCTTGCAGGCCACGGTTTGTGCACAGACACAAAGATATCTCATAACCAAAGGCAAAGGGCATGATCCCAGTTGGAAATGACTAACAGGGATCCTTTGCTTCTTAGGCGAGAGCTTGAATCTATAACTAGTTACCGCCAGTTCCACTGGCATGCTGTCTACATAATGCAAACCATGGCATTTGGCAATGGCTCTTAAATTTGGCACACTCTACACTCCTCCTGGACCCACGAGATAACATAACCAAATGTTTTCTGATGCTGTAAGAAATGAGTGTTTTGCAGGTAGGAGGAAATGCAAACATCATCCCTACGGGGGCTCGCTCCATCCAATCCCAAGGGCAAAATGGCTCACTCCCTCCCGACCCTTCAAAAGGTTAAATGTGAGCAAGGGCCCAGATAAACGGTCACAATGCAAACAAAGTCATGTAAATAAATGCATCTCTGATCTGTGCGGGCTGGGGATGCCAAATATACCATCTGCACCGTTTCTCATGATGAGTTAATTTTTTTTTCCTGCATGTCCCAAGCAAAGAGAAGATGACCATGTTTATGCAGACCAAGGCATACATCATTTGACATTCCTGGAAATTTTTTTGTAAATTTCAGATCCACAGAGAATCAGTAGCATTTGCATTTTTCTAGGTTAGTTGAAGTTGGAAGAAAGAAAGGATCTCAATAGAAAGCAATTGGGCCTATGTGCAGGGCATGAGAGAGTACTTGCAATTTATTGTGATTTTTAGTGGGTTCTAGTTGCATCTGCAGTCTAAGACTCCTCATCATGTCCATTCATTCATTCACTTAGCAAAAGCACTATTTGCATCTAATTACGTTGGGAGCTGTGTTAGGTGTCATGGATGCAAACATAAGTGAAATGTGATGCTCGACTTGCAGGGACATTCCTTGTGCCGCGAGAATTTGCTTGGCACAATTTATGGATAACTTCTTGAAAACCAAAAACTAATAGTCTGTAATCAGAATCACATGTGGAGCTCCTTAAAAATACAAATGGCCAGGATGTAGTCCTCTAATTACCTATAGATCTAAGGTAGGGCTCAGGCATCTGTATTATTTTTTTAAAACAACAATGAAACTTCTAGGTCAAGGGTCTGCAAACGTTTTCTGTAAAGAGCTGGATAGTAAATATTTTCAGTTTTGTGGATTATATAGTTTTTGTTGCAACTATTCATCCCTGCCATTGTAGCACGAAAGCAGCCATAGATGATACGAGAATAAGAGGCGTGGCTGGGTTCCAATAGAACTTTATTATTACAAAAACAAGCAGCATGCTGCATTTAGCCTGTGGGCTGTAGTTTTCCACCTCTTGTTCTAGATGATTCTTATGGGCGACTAGACTTGAGATCTGCTTGTCTAGAAAATATTGCGACTTTGGAGGGTGTGTGACAGGCCCCACCACAGATATGAAGTACAGTAATACTGCTTTCCCCGTCCGCATTATAGTACAGAAACTGTATTTTATCATTCCTTCAATGCAATCTATGCACGCTTTTTGAATCTGATCAAATACTTTTCAGAGATCCATATTTAAGTGCCATTCTCATTGGAGGTAGGGAGTTTTACTGGATACACAGTCTAAATCAAGAAATCAATCTACAAACTTTCTAAGTTTTTCTGAGGTCAGAAAAAAATGGATATTTCTGTGATTATTAGACATATCACTGCATCTTATGGTCTGCTCTAGAAAAAAGAGAAATATATATCTCTTGGAGGAAAGATGTTAAATTTCAAGAGTAGTTCTAAGCTCTTAATTTATATATTATTATATTTTATGGACTTTAAGGAAAACAAACCAACTTTTGTCCATAAACTCTGATATTCTTTCAGTTCTAAGATTTTGAAATATATTTAGTGCTTATTGAAGAGAAAATTCACTTCAACCAATATTTATGAAATAACAACTTTGGAGCTAATATTCCATCTCTTGCATGATACACAATTTTTGTGGGAGATGCAACAGAAAATACCTATAGCGTAAGTGATAAATGCTATAGTGGGGGGGCAGAGTTATATGAGTGATTAATTCTTCTTGAGTGGGGATAGGGTGGAGGAGGTGGAAGGAGGAGAGAGCACTAGGGGAGTTCAGGAAGAGCCATAGAGAGAAGTTGGCATCTGAGCTGGGCACCAAAGGATGAGTAGGAGTTCTCCATGCAGGGAAGGGGCAAAGGAGGGAATGTTTTTGATCAAGGGCATAGAGTCAGGAAAAGCACATATGTTTAAGGAGTGATGTCTAGGCTACTCTGTCTTGAGTGAAAGATGCCTGTGGATAGAGGAAGAAAAGGAGAAGCTACAGCCTGAAGGGTAATCTGGGGTCAGACAGGGAAGGCATGGTTGGTAATACTAAAGCTGTGGGATTTCTGTTAATAGGCTAGGGAATACTGTTTACATTTTAAAGAAAGGAACTGACCTAATCTTCACTAAGTTTTAGAAAAAGTATACTGGGCTAAGAGCAGAGTGGGCCTTGAGCCTGTCAAAACGTTCATAATTTGCCCCCAAAACAGGGGTGGTGCAACCTTCCCTCAGGGAGCTAAGCAAACAAATTCCCCAAATGACAGGATCCTGGGAAAGTGCACCCAGGGAACAGGCCCTCAGCACCCCATTCCCCTCTAGGAGAGGGCAGGGCACCCACTGGGGCCCGGGGTCCTGCTCTGTCACCTACCTCTCTGACAGCCACATATGGAGGAAAAAAACATTACAGAGAAAGGAAAACAAAGAAACCCACAAACTCAAATCTTCCCAATTGTCTGAGAAAAAGACTTTTTAAACACAGACTTCTATGAGAAAGACCGGAGCTGTGGCGCACACTCTTTCTCCATTCAAACCCACTCCCAGCCACCTCCACAAATGTCCTCAGTTTGTGGAGAGAACAGCATTCGCCACCAAGGCTTCACCACCAAAAGGCTTCATTGTTCTTCGAGCTTTACGTTTTTAACATCCTCTTTAATGAAACATGCCCTTAGGTTTATGTATGAAGCAAAAGCTTCACTGTCCAGTCCTATCCTAAATACGACATGCTTCTGTTGTCTTGACTCTCTGTCCTGTCTGTGTTCAGCGCCCCGGTGAAGCCGACGTCCCGTCCATTTCCCCGCACTACCTTACTGTTCCTTCTGCAGGGCAGCTGCCCCCACCTCTCCGAGGGCCTCAGTTGCCCTCTTTGCACTTCCCTCTCTCTCTAATGCATAGCAGTCATGGGACTTCAAGGAGACCGAGAGGCTGCCCCTCAAGGAGACGCAGGGAACTCTCTGCTGGAAAGGAGGGCCAGGTGAGGGAAGCTCCTGAGCGGAGCACAACCACGGCAGGCAGGCAGGCAGGCAGGCAGGCAGGCACTGAATTAGGGCTTTTAAGGAGATTCTTTCAGGAAGCATTTATTGACCATTTGCTGTGTCTGCTACAAAATCCTAATAAAGCCCAGCAGTGACAAGAATTTGCTCTGCAGCATCTACTGCTCTATCATGGCAACTAAGAGATTTTTCTGAAATCATGTAAGAGGAAGAATAAAAAAACCCTTCCAGGCCACGAAGGAACCATTTCTCCCTCCTGATGGTCAGCAGTGTCCGACAGGGTTGACAGAGGAAAGGCAGTTACCCGGAGAGCAAGCTGCTGGTCTAAGGAGACAGCAAACTGACAGAAGCATGTGCGCACTTGACTTTATTTCTGGTCATAAAGCAACCAATAAAACAGCAATTTTTTTCATTCTGCTTTCACAATCATCTTTCTTCCCTGTTTCTAAAGTTGATTTGATTCCCATTTAGCTATAAGCCAAACAGAGACCTCAGTCCACTGTTTCTCAGTTCATTTTCCATCATGTAATTTTATTTTAAATTTGTAACCAAAATCCTTCTTTGCTTGTAAATAATTCAGTGCTATTTACACTTATTTAAAAAACAAATAAAAAGAGGCCACTAATTATCAATATTGTTTGATTTATACCATTTATGGCAAAAGATCCTATTACTATTGATTTTCATTTTTCATTTTTTTCATTTTTCATTATTTAAACATAGCTTTTAGCTCTTTTTCTTTTGAGGACTAGGTTTTCATAACTGAGCTTTGAAGAAAGAGTGAAAACTCTTTGGATCTAAATTAGGGGAAAAAACTGAAATGTTAAGTACTAAGCTGTGGTCCACTATTGCCCTTATCTTTAATAATGGAAATACAGTTTAGAGCACCACGCAAAAGAGCATCCTTATATTTTTAAATTGCAAGTGTCCAATTATGTACAAGGGTCAAGGCAGAATTGATCTGAAGGAGCTCAATTTTAAAATCCCTTTAAAAATCAGGGCAAAGGATGCTGT
Source organism: Equus caballus (assembly GCF_041296265.1). Taxonomy (NCBI): domain Eukaryota; kingdom Metazoa; phylum Chordata; class Mammalia; order Perissodactyla; family Equidae; genus Equus; species Equus caballus. The sequence continues at coordinate 22,271,308 of NC_091688.1, read as the reverse complement.
ATTATTAAACTAAAATGTTTAAAAACGAAAAGTATTATGCGTGCCGCATGGTGGAAGATCAGATTTTTATTAATGCAAGTTTTAAATGCTGATTAATCCTCTCGAGAGTCAGTTTCCCAAAGCATTGGACTGTATTCAAGTCTTTTTCAAAACGGCACATCACTTCCATTATTCTGAATATTAATTGAACAACATTATAACTAAGGATACAAAGCAAGATTTAAAACATGATTACAGCTGTCAGTGCTTACATCTAAATAAGTCATTGGAAATTCAAGCTTAGAAGAAAAAAATGTTGAAATCAGTCTTAGAATAGCAAAGCTCTATTTTAGCCTTTTAAAAAAATGAATTTGGTGCTTTAGGACTCGAGAAAGCTTCATTTGTGACTTGGTCTTAATACGTTTATATGGGCAATTCTCGATCAGAAATCAGTTATATTTTTTGACTTGTGATTTGGGACAAGGTCAAGGACAGTTTCTTTGGGGGAGAAGGAGAGGATGAGCCAAAGAATAGCATCAGTTGATAGAATTTTCCCATTTCCTGTTTTATATTTCCATTTCAGTCTCTTGTCTATACTCAAAAATCAAAGAATTAGCCCAATTTAATCAAATAAAATATTATCATGGTTTCAAAAATACTCTTTAAACTCAGAGTCAATCAACTACAAGTAACTAATGACTTATTTTCATGATAACCAATAGTCTAAATTCAACTTCTATTATCTCCCAAATCCAGTTTAGGGGTAGATAAGATCCCCATTTCCCCACCGAAAGCAATGTAAAATATTGGCTCCTATTACAACCTTGGGGAATTTTAGTTTTGTTTTGTTTCCTTAAATGGTTGCTGTGTATTTGAGTGATAGCTCTTTGTTCAAAAGGATGCAAAAGCTACTCTCACATCTAATTCTAGTGAGATAAATGGCATTATGAAGGGAATATTAAAAATTTACAGCCCTCTTTACTAAGTTTATTTGTCAGCCGAACATGCTGAATATTGCATAGCACACACACACAAAAGCATGCCATCCTGATGATGAAAAAGATATGAGGAAATAATGATGCAATGATAACAAGTCGGATGGAGTTTGCATATCTCGGTTGCTGTTTGGCACATCATTTAATTGTATTGCGCCAAACCGGCAGAATCACACAATATGTTAGTGCAAAGGGTCCACAGTTTAAAGGGAAAATCTAGAAGTGTTAACTATACACTGTCTAATTATACAACTTTACTGTCCCAGAATGTGATTTCAGAAACCATTTCTGACATATGGGAAAAGGGTAGAACAGCTGGTCATTACGGTTTTCTCAAGACTATTTAGCAACACACTTGAATGTAATTAAAGTGAGACACTAAATACTGCACTTGTGGTACAATGTATTTTTAATTTTTATGGCATGTGGTAAAAGTAAATAGATGCAAAGCATTCAAGTTTCTCCATTCGGCATCCAACTTGTCAAAGATGCAGTATCTGTTTGGCTGATTGCAAGCAGGGTCCTGGTGTAACTCATAGACATCCATTTGGGGTGTTTAAGGTGGTCTTGAAGGGAGTGAATTTGACAATACTCAAAGGGATGTGTAATTGGAACTTTCAGACAAAGCATGAGATGAATTCATTCATTTATTTATTCATTCATTCATCAAACACGACCTGGAATTATTTTAGATGATAAAGTCCTGACCTCTGCCCTCGAGTCGCTCCCAGCAGAGTGATGAAAGGTGATTAAAAGGTGCACCAAGAAAGGGCACTTGGTCAAAACTGGAGATGTCAAGCAAAGCCCCCTGAATAGAAATCATCTTAAGAGGCTAGAAAATGAGGGAGGCGGTGGTGTGGGGTGGAACAGAACAATCCAAGCAGAAGGAACAGCTCACACAAAGGCTTGGAGATGAAAGAGAACATTGTAATATGAATATAATCTTTATATGTATTGAACATTTGCAATGTCCTGGCACTAGGCTAAACCCTTGACATATATTATCTCATTGAATCCTCAGAGAAACCCTATATGATTAGTACTATTATTATCTACACTTTATAGATGAGGAAACTAACAGGATAGTCCATGGCAAAGCAGTTAGTTGGGTGACTAAACCAGGATTCAAACTGAGGTATGTCTGAGTCCCAAATCAAACTTTCTCCATATTGCCCTCCCCAATTGACATGTAAATAGCATGTCTATTTAGTTTTCAAAGAACTTGGTGTATAAGTTAATTAGTCCTTATAAAAACCCTATGATTAAGAGAAATGAAAAAACAAGCTACAGATTAGGAGAAAATATTTGAAAATCACCTCTCTGATTAAGGATTTGTATCCAAAATATATAAAGAACTCTCAAACTCAACAATAAGAAAATAAATCACCAATTAAGTGAGCAAAAGATTTGAACGGACACTTCACCAAAGAAGAAATATAATGGCAAATAAGCACATGAAAAAACGCTCAACGTCATTAGCCACTAGGGAAATGCAAATTAAAACCACAAAGAAATACCACTACATCCCTATCAGAATGGCTAAAATAACACAAATAATGACAATACCAAGTGCTGGCAAAAATATGATGCAAGTGGAACTCTCACACACTGCTGGTGGGAATGAAAGATTGCATATCCATTCTGGAAAAGTTTGGCAGTTTCCTATAAAGTTAAGCACACACTTACTATATGACCCAGAAAACCCACTCCTGGGTATTTACCTTAGAGAAATGAAAACCTATGTGAATATTTAGGGCAAGATTATTCATAATCTTCAAAAATTGGAAACAATGCAAATGTCCTTTAACAAATGAATTGATAAACAAACTGTCTTACATCCGTACAAAGGAATATTGCTCAGCTATGAAAAGGAATGAGCTAGTGGGACACACACAACATGGATGAATCTCAAAGGCACTATGCCTAAGAAAGAATCTGGTTTCAAAAGGTTGCATACCGTATGATATTCTGAAAAAGGAAACCTGATAGAGATGGTTGCCACGGGTTACGGGTGCGAGGATGTTTTGACTACAAAGGGGCAGTGGGAAGGAACTTTTAGGGTGAGGGAACTCTTCTGTATCTGATTGTGGTGGTGGTTACATGAACATTTGCATTGTTAAGACTCATAGAACTACACGCCAAAAAATAAAGTTAATTTTACTGCATATAAATTAAAAAATAAAAACCATAATAGGTAGATGTTTTTAGTTTAGGTTCTCCAAAAAGCAAACCCTGAGTTAAAAGGAGGCTAGGAATTTATTTGCAAAGTGACTCCAAGACTTACAAGAGAAGAAATGGGGAAAGTGAGACAGAGGAAGGAGAAAAGTCAAAAAAGATGCATTAATGAGTGGGTTTCCACTGTGAGCACCTTCCGCGAATCTTCTGGGAAATCACGTGGAGTTTGTCTCAGAATCACTCTCCCTGTAGGCATCTTTCATTTGGTTGAGGCTGAGGTTGCCCCTAGGAGCATGAACTCTTATGCTTCTAGGGTTTTTTTTACAAGTGTCTTTGAAAGCCCTCAGGCAAAGAAGAGGAAAAACCCATGTCCTTGAAGCGGGAGGATATCAACTATCTGTTGCCGCTGCTGGTGAACTCAGGCGGCTGAGGCCTAGGGAAGGCAATCAGCAGCTTCTGCTAACAAGGGAGTAATGGATACTCTACGCATTTGGTTTTGTAATCAAGTGGGAAAAATTTGCCAAACAATAAAAATAAATCTAGGCATTGCTGATAATAAGAACTTAAATCATCAGGGAAAATACTTACAGCATGCTAGCTACCACACTACACTTGCCAGACTTCTTCACATTCTACCATATACTTCTTCCAACAGCCCTAGAGATAAACATCAATATCGCCATTTCCCAAGTAAGGAAACTGAGGCTCCAAGCAGTTAAGTAGCAATTAAGTACGCACAAAGCTAAGGAGTCCTAAGATCAACTTAGAAGCCCATAGTTTTTCCATCATGCTTGGTTAGTGACTACGTTGATTTCTCTTGCTGCATAGCATTACAGAATATATAGTAATTCTGAGAAAATAGTGCATAGCATGGGAAATCAGGAATTGTGATTAAAAAGCCAGATCTAATCACTCTAGGGCTGGGGCCCTACTTGTGGGAATGCTCAGGCCTTCTCTTTCTGGCTATCTACAGGTATTTCATTGCTCATTAGAATCTTCAATAGATAGTGGCTGAGCAAAAAAAAAAAGAAGATATGAAACTCAAACCAATTCATTTTACTCCTTACACAAACGTCTAGAAAATATCAAAACTTTCGCTAATAAACTCTGAAAATTGGCCATGGATAATAATTATCTTAGCTGCTGCTGTGTTCTCTTTAGCATAAATAACCAAACTGATGCTCTTGCTGTAAACATTGATCCTGTAGCATTCTTAATAGCACTGTGGAACTATATCTTTCATTTTTCTTCCTGCTTCTTAATGGGCAGTCCTTCAACTCTGAAGATGACTTTGCAGCAAAAGGACATGAACTGGGAGTTGTTTTCCACTGTAGGAAGAATAGGATTGGAGAATCATCCACATTCTCTCACTCTCCCAATCTCTATTGTCATCATAGTAGCTGGACACAGTTAAAGGATATAGACTTTTGGCCAAAGAACAAAGGAAAGCTAACTGACCCACGTGGGCATTGAACCTCTGACCTCATTAGCATTGTTTTCTCACCACCTCTGCTAACAGACAGCCCAATTATGAACACTGAATCAAACAGGGAAGTCACCTCTTCACCTGGAGCCAAGAAAAGCCTATGATTGCTGGTTGTTAAGAAGAGAATGCTTCTCCAGTCAAATAACCAAGTATGAATATCCAAAAATGATTTCTAAGAATCTCCCCTCCTTGCATGGCTCAGCCTAACAAGAATTGCTGTCAATGTGGTTTCCAGTCTTGGAGGTGATAAAGGCTTTGGGATCTTCACCCTGGGATGGATGTGTTGGAATGTGCTGGAATGCACCTTCTCACAAAGGCTCTCAGGTCCGAGCCAACTTGAATCTTCTGCAGTTGTGATCCTCCCTCCCTAGCCCCCTCTTTGAAACCCTTCCACGCTGTCGGTCCTGACACTTGAAGCTCTGCCTATGAACAGAACACTTCTTTGGAGCGTCCACTGAGGGTTCTATGGCAGAGACAGATCCACAGAGGGATTTAGAATTGAAATGACTCTCGTTACTCTATAACACAGTATAGAGGTTCTTCAAAGTGGTTCTTAAACTGTTAAGTAGAACTTCCTTGTTCTGAAAGGTAGTGAATTTACATGATTTGTGTCTCTGTGTGCATGAGTATATGTGTGTATATAATTGTTTAGGATTTTTTAAAAAACTTAAGTTGAATTATATCTAATTAGTTGTATTCCGCTTTTTGAAAACTGAAGTTATTTCAATAAGCTCCTGGGATGCAGCAACTAAGGTGGTCAGTCAAGGCATGATGCTAATAAAACCAAAGAAGATGTCTCAATTCCCAGATTAGTTGTAGGTATTCTCGATAGCCACAGGCCACAACCCTAGGCAGGGCCAACCAGCTCACACATGGTGTGATTTACATAATGAGGACAAGGAGAGAGAGAGCGTGGACAGTTCACTGTAGAAACATCTTCTCTACTGGAAAAAAAAAAATCTAATTCCGATGGCTGTGGTTTAGCTTTACATTGTCCTCATATAGTAAAGGCAGCACTAATTAATGAATGAGAAGACACATGCGCAGGAGCTAGAGCTGACCCATCCAAAGGTGAATCACAATTCCAGACTCCAAACTCTGGGCGTATTTCAGAATATATTTTACTCTATAGAAGATTTTTTAATCCTATGGATTTAGCTACTAACCTTTCCTTTCCCACTGTTCTTCTCTGCCTAGGACGAGACAACAACGAAGCTTCCCCCAACCTCCCACCAAGCACAAGTATACAATTTACAGCCATGAGTCAATTCTGACTCAATTTGATAAGCATTGCAAGTGTCCCAACATCCCGTTCTCCTCTACTTCCAAGCAGGAAGGAAGCATGTAAGGAAGACTACATAGCCCTGCCCTTTGAACTTAGGTGTGCCCATGTGAGTAGTTTGGGCCAACGAAATGCGAGCAGACGAGTCCAAAACATTTAATGGCTTATATTTACCTCTCTAGACTTTGTGGCAAGAAACCCAGAGGCAAACCGGAGCCTCCTGGTGAGATCTTAGCACCAGAAATGATGGCACCTCATCAGCCTGGGATCCTAAGTGATGTCTATGAGGAGCAGAGCTGCCCTGGACCCTGCACCACCACTTCTGGATGGTAGGGTAAGCAGCAAATCAACCTTTGTTGTTCTAAGTCACAGACAGTTTGGGGTTGTTTCCTTCCACACTCCATCCTGACTGCCTCACCAGAGAAGAAAGTATTTTAGTATCTCAGACTATCAGACAGTGGGAATCAGGTATCTAAAGTCTTGGCAAGAGTCCTGGGAACCTAAGTTCTCAATAAGGCACTCCCTACAATACGGGTCTTGACTATGTAACTGGGTTCATGCCTCAGATTCCCCTCTGAGTAGGGGTTTGACCCTACTCTAGCCTAGTGCTCTCCAGACCTCCATAACAACACCATCAATGTAGCCTTAAGTAGGTCCTGCCTCCACCTGTTCTCTGACACCATTGCCTGCCACCTGGCTTGAGTTTAGACCCCCATCTGAACCTCTCCTGGTTTGCCTCACTCCCTGTCACATCTTCATCGTGCTGCTCTCCTGAGTTCAGACATAGGCTTCTCCTCTCCCTGCCTGTCCTTTCACTTCACGTTTCAGTCGTCAAGTTGCCAATGTACCTCATGCTAAACCCACTTGAGTTTTGATGACACTTGCTCCTCTCATGTCCCAGGATATAGTTAAGTTATATATAAGAGTCAAGAGCAACCTGAAAAGGATGAAGTTCAGAGCAAGTCCCTCTCTTACAGTAGAGCAGGCAGGAACCAGATTCAACAACAGGCCTGAAAGAAGTTGAATCCAATAGGTAGAGTGTGGACTTAGGTGGAAATTAGGCAAAAGATTGGTGTCAAGAGACTTAATATGGCGTAAAAAGGGAAGCTTTACTGGAAAATCCAGGTGAGGTCAACACCACGAGGCCCAGAGAGGCAGGCAGAATCATAAAAATGTAGAAGGCAGTACAAACCCTCAAAAGGACAGATCCTGTCACCTCACCCTATTAGAATGGCTATTATTAAAAAGATAAGAAATAACAAGTATTGGAGAGGATGTAGAGAAAAGAGAACCCTCCTACACTACTGGAAGGAATGTAAATTGGTGTAGCCACTATGGAAAACTGTATGGAGATTCCTCGAAAAATTAAAAATGGAACTACTATATAATCCAGCTATTTCACTTCTGCGTATTTATCCAAAGAACCCAAAAACACTAATTCAAAAAGTTATGTGTACCCCATGTTCATTGCAGCATTATTCACAATAGCCAAGACTTGGAATTAACCTAAGTGCCTATCAACAGATGAATGGATAAAGAAGATATGAGATCTGTACAGTGGAATACTACTTAGCCATAAAAAAGGATGAAATCTTGCCATTTGCAACAACATGGATGGAACTTGAGGATATTATGCTAAGTGAAATAAGTCAGAGAGAAAATGTCAAATACTGTATGATTTCACTCATGTGGAAGATAAAAAAACAACAACAAAAATACATAGATACAGGTTGGGAGAGCAAAAGGAGCAAGGGGAGACATTTGTAACATGATGGATAGAAACTAAACTTTTGGTCGTGAACATGATATAGTCTATACCGAAGTTGAAATATAATGATGTATACCTGAAATTTATATAATGTTATAAATCAATGTTAACTCAATTAAAAAAAAAAAAAAAAACACAGATCTTGGAGTATTGGTTGCATTCCTGAGACAGAGAACTCAACAGGATCCAGCTCTCAGACCCAGGGAAAATGTGGAGCCTAAGTCTCAGAAAAAAGACCAAAGTCAACTATTCAGCTTTCTAACCTAAGGTCTGGGGGATTTGAACCACAAACAGCTGTTGTAGTTGCTTAAATTTTTCATGGGTAAACTTAAGGTTTGTCCTGAAGTTCCAGAGAGGGATATGCCTATAAGAGGGGCTAAGGGCACTTGACATGAGGCAAAGAGGCTGAGAACCAAGCAGGATCTGACAGTCTTCACAGGCGAAGTACATTGGCAGCATGATCAGACCACTGTGCAAAGCAGGGATTCCAAACTTCCAAACGGAAACAATTTGATGGGACAAGCAACAATTGACGGTCTTGCATAAATGTTGACAAGTGTTTTGATGCATAGAACCTTTCTGGATTGGGTAGAAGGGGTGATAAGTGTGGACTTTAGTGTATCCTCAGCCCGCAGGGTATGTGTGGGGTAGGGCTTCTAGCTTAGATGATTTTGACTGAGGGACAAGGAAAGAATAACTCCATCAGACAGTGCTTACCAAGAACTAGCTGTGTGCCTACCAAAAGTATAGGAAGATAACCCTTCCTTAAAGAGCCTTTATTTTTAGGGCAAAAACAGTTAATGCACATGAAACACTGTGCAAGCACTATTAAACCACAGGGACTTTAGGGTCAACTTGCATTGACGTGCCTCTAGATATGGTAGGATTGCAGAGAAGAGAAAGATTAATCTCTGGGGAAAATCAAAGAACTTGCACAAAGAAGGTAGGATTATATGTGGAACTTAACGGAAGGGTAGAAATTGGATAGACCTAAAGCTAGAGCAAATCTGACGAGAGAAAAAGAATGAGCAAAGGCCTTGAAGTAAGGAGCAAGAGCTGTGTTAGACAGTAAGAGGCCAGCTGATGTGAGAATACAGATGTTGATCAGTAAAATAATTTGAGGAAGGTGGGTCATCTAGCATGTAGCGAAACTTGGCAAGCAGAATAGTTAAAACTTGCTGGGGTAGAAATTAGAAATCCGTAGTGTGATTGACAGAGAAGACTGAGAGTTCTCGAAGGAAAGGAAGCCTTAGCAGAAATTAGCACCATTCCTGCCGAGCCCTCTCCAGCCTCTCCATAACATCGCCATGCAAGTAGCTGCAGGTATAGTGTCCTGTTACCTGTACTCTGATACCGTTCCATGGAATAAGCCAAGTGACTGTGTCCCAATATTGGGGCTGTGACAGTTTGGAAACAGACATTGTCATCCCATTAATGACGGGCCCCTATTCCTGGACACCTACAAAATTCATCTTTCCATCCTTGTTTGGAGCCCCAGGGAACACCAGGTCCTCCTTTTGCTTCCTGTTTTCAGAGGCCAGGCAGGAGGGCTCAAAAACAGCCTGTAGGCCAGAGTTAAACAGGCCCTGGAAACTTTCCAAGAGGGACTCTGCCTCAATTTGTTGCTAAATTCTTGTCTGTTGATTTAAGAGTCTGTGGTCTCCAAAACATATAAATCTAAGCCCTAAAATTCACTGTCTATTTATATGATAAACATCATGTAATTCAGCTTAAGAGTTATAGTGGAATATCAACCAGTCACTTGGCTATTTAGTCTTTATCAATTTGCAAATATCTGAACATTTTTAGGAAACGTTTTTAATCCAAATTTTTCTGCAAATTGGTGAAGCAGAAATCCCAGACTGTGGTGGCAGATGGTGGACAAAGGGACCAAAAGGCTCAGAGAACTGAGCATGAAAGAATGGCTCTACTAGGTGTGGCGGATGCTGTGATGCACCTCCCAGATCCTCTTTAGGAGCCACGGGCTTATTCCCCAGCTGACTGGAGGACTCTCAGCTGATTGCCCTCAGCTGTCTGCTTTCTCTTGAACTGTCCTCAAACAGAGGGGCCTTTTCCAGGGCCACAGTCCCTTCCCAGCAGTGTCTGCATACAGTGATTGTTTGAGGTAGGAGTATAAATGTCTGGCCCCCTCGCTCCAACTCAGGACAACGTAGAAGGGCTGGCTCAGCCTCAGAGCCCCAAGAGGAGACAGTTGAGGCCTGCTTGGAAACTGTGTTAGAGGCCAACTTCTCCCTTTGCCTCCTTTCTCCCAGCTGCTGATCCCAAGAGCATCCCAAATAAACTTCCAATGCACTAAACTCCATCTCAGGACCAGAGTTAGAGTCTGCTTCCTGAGGATGCCAACTTCCAACACCAGGTAAATGTAAAACATCTAGTCAATGGGAGAACCCAGAGCATGCTCAATTTACCAAAACAATAAGGAATACATTAGTGAGAGAGGCACTAGCACCACTGAGAAACTTAGTAGTGACTGTCCTCTGTTGATCAGAGGAGATGATAGGAATTGCTGTTACAAAACTGGGCTCCCTGACAACAGTGGGGATGATCGAATGGCTGTACAATAGAAGTCAAGTAGTCACACGTAACTGTCAGAAGCAAGATGGGTACAATTATAATAGTGAGCATCCTGGGCCGGCCCCAAGGCTGAGGGGTTCAATTCACACACTCTGGTTCAGCCGCCTGGGGTTCCCTGTTCGGATCCTGGGTGCATGTACACACTGCTCATCAAGCCATGCTGTGGCAGCATCCCACATAGAAGAACTAGAATGACCTACAACTAGGATGTACAACTATGTACTGGGGCTTTGGGGAGAAAAAAAATAAAGAGGAAGATTGGCAGCGATGTTAGCTCAGGGCCAATCTTCCTCACCAAAAACATAATGAGCATCTAGGTCAGCAAGGCAACAAGAGAAAGAGAGCTATGAGATTATTTAGAACATAGTGTTCCTAGGGGCATTCTATATGAGCAGCCAGCAGGGTACTGCTTAGTTTATACAACCAAAGGAATCAAGGATGGATAATCAAGAGGTTGAGGGCAGCTGCCTCAGTAAAAGTTGTGATTGCTTGCCCAGTTTCTGGACCTGAACCCATCACCTGAAGGAGAGGCCAGGTCCCATGAGCAAGGACCTTGCAACACCATATGTCAAAGGTTTGCAATAATCATTCCACCAGTCCTTCCCCTAAAGGTACCTATGGCCATTGATTCAGGTAATCATACAATAGGGAAAGGGGAATACCCAGATATTTGATGCACAAATTTGTTACACAGGTTCTGAGGTGATCTTGACACTTTGGGCCCAAAGTGTCATCATGGCTCCAAGTGGGATCATATGGGGGCCAGGTAATAAATGGAGCCCTTGTCAATTCTGGGTCACTGAGTCAATGGATCCACCCTGTGGTCATTTGTTTATTTCTTTGACTGTTGATTGTATAATAGGAATGGACACACTTGGTAGTTGGAAGAACCCCTATATAGGCTCCTTGGCCTATGGAGTAAGAGCTATTGTAGTATGGAAGGCCATGTGGAAGGCTCTAAAACTGTCCTCATCCCAGGCCCAGATACTAAATAAAAGATAATATGGCTTTCTATGGGGTAATGATGAAGGTTAAAGCCACTCCTAAAACCCACGGTGCTCATAATATCCCAATTTAATTCTCCAATATGACCCCTAGGAAAAAACAGAGGGATCATGTTGGATAATATGAACTCCTGCAAACTCAACCAAGTCATAAACCCAAATGAACTGTTACACTAGATGTGGTATCCTTCTAGAGATTAACACAGCTTCAGGTACATGGTATAGGAGCATTGACCTGACGAATCAACTCTTCTATCTCTGTCAGAAAGGAGAATTAGAAGCAATTAAAATTCAAATGGAATTGATAACAGTATACGGTCTTGCCCCAAGGTGAAATGAACACTCCCATCCTTGTCTCAATAGAGTCTGAAGAGACCAGGACCATCTGGGCAGTCCATAGAACATTTATATTCACTATATCCATAATATCTTGCTAATCTACCTGGATGAGCAAAAACTAGCAAGGACATTAGAGGCTTTGTGGAAAATATATATACATATCCATATCCAGATGGTGGAATAGAAACCTTATGTCAGTATTAAATGGTCTGAGGCATGCCAAGACATCCCACTGCCTCACCCCCACCATGGAGATGTTATTGTACCTCATACCTCACAAAGCCATACAGAAAGAACAATGCTTGGTAGGCCTCTTTAGGTTCCTAACTTGAGAATATACATGAAAGGCTGTCCGCTTTGAGTGGGGCTCAGAGAAGGAAAGGACTCTGCAGCAGGTTCAGACTGCGGTATAAACAGTCTGCCACTTGATCTATGCAACTTATTGGATCTTATGGTACAAAAAGATGTTGTGCAGAGTGTATGGCAAACTGCAACAAAAGAATCAGAATGCAGAACCCTAGGTTCTGGAGCAAGGCTATGTCATCTGCAACAGAGAACTAAACACCATGCTACTAGACCCTGGTAGAGATGGAGTATCTGACCATAAGACATCAAGTGACCACACAGCCAGAGCTACCCACTATGGGGTAAGTTTTATAAGACTCACTATGTCATAAGTTTGGGCAAGCACAAAAGCCATCAGTTGTAAGATGGAAGTAGTACAGCCAGGATCAGACAGGAGCAGGGCCAGAGGGCACAAACTGCAGAAGCTGGTGTCCCAGAAGCCTGTGTCATCCACCACTGTTGCATTTGCCCTCAGCTCATGTCTATGACTACATGGGAGGCCCCTTATGACCAACTGATGGATGAGGGAAAAGGCCAAACTTGGTTTATGGATGGCTCAGTCCATGGGTGCTAGCTGAAAATGAACTCCTGCTGAATTACAGCCCCATTCAGTGGTGGCCTGAATCAATGAGGGGAAATCTCCCCAATAGGTAAAGCTTTAGGTGGTATATCTGACCATACACTGTGTATGAAAAGAGAAGTTAGCTGAGGTAAGAACATATCTAGACTCATGTGTAGCAGTAAATGGCTTAGCTGGACAGGGACCTAGAAAGAAGAAGTTTGGAAGATCAGGGACAAGAAAATCTGAGAAAGAAGCATGTTGATGGATCTACAGGAGTAGGCATGAAACATGAACTCTTTCTATAGCGTGTTAATGCCCATCAGAAAGTGATCACCATGGAATAAATAGCCAACTAAATAACCAACTAAACATAATTACTAGGCCAGTCAATGTCAGCCAGCCTCTGTCACTAGTCACCCTAATCCCGGTGTGATAGGTTCATGAATGGGATAGCCATTGTGAGAGGAATAGAGGCCATGCATGTGCCCCATGGACTCCCACTCACCAAAGCCAACTTAGTTATTGTCACTGTCAAATGTCGAACATGATGCTCACAAAGACCAGTGCTGAGTCCCCTACAAGGCACCATTCCTGAAGGAAACCAACCAGCCACTTGGTGGTAAATTGATCAAATTGGATCCCTTTTACCCTGAATGGGGCAGCAATTGTTGACTTAAATCAACATATATCCTGCTTGCAAGGCTTTGCCAAGCTTGACTAAAGATGTTTAATCTACTGACATCCACTTAATGTGTCACTTAATTATCCACTGAATATGCCTGTTACTATCCACTTAATATTCCACTTAATATCACCTCTAACTAAGGGACTCACTTTAGAGAAAATGAGGTGTAGCAGTAGGCACACCACCAAAGGATCCATTGGTCATTGGTCCTATTAAATATCACAAGACACAGAATCTCTAGACCTGATAAAGCAATGAAATGTTCGTTGGAGGGCACAGCTGATGTGCTCGCTTAGAGATGATACCTGCAAGAATGGGGCACTACCCTCCAGAATGAGATATACACCTTAAATCAACAACCATTATGTGGTGCTGTGCTCTGATAGGGAGAATCCATGGGAATGGAGACCAAGAAGTGGAAGGAAGAGTGGCCCTGCTCACCATCACTCCCAGTGGCCCACCCCAGAAATTTGAGTTTCCCATCCCCACAACTTTAGACTGTATGGGTCTAGAGATCCTAGTTCCCAGAGAAGGGATGCTTTCATTAAGAACACAGTAAGAATCTCATGTAACTTTAATCTACAGCTGCCACCTGGTCACTTTGTGATCCTTGTACCCAGAGACAAGCAGGCAGGGAAAGGAGTCACTCTACTGGTAGGGGTAATCAACCCCGATCATGAGGAGGAGGTAGAGTTCTTACAACGGAGGCAGGAAAGAATAGGTTTGGCACCAAGCCTATCTACCGGAACACTTTTTCATACTCTCCTGCCTAATTTTATGGCAAATAGACAAGTACAGCAGTCATAGTCTGAGGAGGACATCGTCTGAAAAGGACATGTCAGGAATCGGAATCTGGCTCATTCCATCAGGTAAGCCACCTACTTAGGCAACTGAGGGCAGGGGTGCTGATGTTAAGGGAAAATATGAAACAGGAAGTGGATGATGGAGATGATGAGTATCAGTTGTGGTCTCAAGACCATCTGTACCATAGGAACTGTAGTTAGTCCCATTAATCTTAATCTCATAAATTTTCCCAGTCAAAGAGACCATCCAGAATCCTGGAGGAACTATTCCAAGATTGGGTAAATTTACTAGACAAATGAAGTGTATTTGAGTGGCTCAAGGAGTGGACTATAATATTTGCCATGGTGTGCCACTCAGCCCTTCACACACACACACATGTGTGCACTCCAAGAACCATAACACTTTTCCTCTAGCAATGGTGAGTTGGCGCCTGATGGTTTAGAGCCGGGTTCCTCTCTGGGAATTGCCCTCAACTGAAGGGAGCCTCCTTGCTGAGGATACGCCCCTTCACCAGGGGCAGCCCTCATCTATAGCCAAGAGCTGCCATAGAGACTGGCTTATGCTGAATTCCACCAGCTCCCCAGAACCAGGAATTCCAAATTTCTGGCATACTTGCCTCAATTTGGGACAACTCTGAAGGGCTGCCCTGACTCTAGAGCTCACGGTGAGGTTGGTCAAGCTTCTGTTGTAACCGCGTCACAATTCCACTTACCTCTCTGCCCAATCCTGCTTCCCTTGGTCCCTTCTAGGATGTTTCTGAGAGTACTCCCCAATAAACTACATACACAAAATCTCTGCCTCGGAGTCTGTGTCCTAGAGAATCCCATCTAAAAAAGCCAAGGAGCAAGTACTAGAGATGCAGACAAACGTAAAACATCTGGACAATCAGGACAGGATCTAGGCCTGGTTCTGGATAGCTAGATACTATACCGTTTGTCTTCAGAAGTGGATCAGCCCTCTCCCTGCTTAGGGCCAGAGATGAGGTCAGGTGGGCCTGACCTACTCACGTGATAATCATGTAGATTATCCATTGATTCTGAGCAATGTCCAATGATACCCAATAATATCCGATAATGATCACATAGAATCACAAGGCCTCAAGGAATCCATACGCAACTGAATTTCCCTAAAGTAGAAGATTCTTGGGATTAATTTCTTGGGAGCTTTGGAGGCAGCCCTAAAGGTCACAGCATCAGGGACAACCTAGCAATCAGACATTCAGAGGTATGAACAAAACAGTGTCCCTCTCCATTCAGAGATCCTCCCAACAAGGACATCTGGGTAGAGAAAAGCAGTGCTTCCTCACAGGTGTGTCACAACACACCCAGGTGCCATGAATGGGTTGTGGGTGTCCTGGGAGATACTGCTCTCTGAGCCGGTAGGGCTGGGTGTGGTCTGGGGCAGCCAGAGAGCCTTCCAGCAGAAATCAGCACCCTCCAGACCTCCTCAGAAAGTCTTCCTAAAGAAGCAAGACCTGATGCTGCTTCCCTCATGAAAAACTCAGGAAGCATCTGAGTGGAAGAATGAAGGGAACAGGAAGCCAAGTGTGTCCTATGAAGACCTGGTTTTGAGGTTTGCCAACTTACACATACCTTCTAGTGGCCATATTAGAAGGGATCAATGTATGAATAGATTTTATTTAGATTTTCCTAAATAATTCTCCATAGAGCTGTGTTGTTTCTCTATCCTGTGGCCCCAGGGGCCAATTAAATTGGCCATCAAATCTTACTATAAAGAAAAATTAAAAGCGAACAAACAAAACAAAATAGAAACAAACTCACAGATACAAAGAACAAACTGGTGGTTGCCAGAGTGGTGGGGGGTAGGGGGGTGGGCAAAACAGGTGAGGGAATTAAGAGGTACAAACTTCCAGTTATAAAATAAATAAGTCACAGGGATGTAATGTACAGCATAGGGAATATTGTCAATAATATTGTAATAATTTTGTATGGTGACCAACGGTTACTAGACTTATGGAGGTGATCACTTCTTAATGCATAAAAATGTCAAATCACTAGGTTGTACACCTGAAACTAATATAACAGTGTATGTCAATTATACGTCAATAAAAGAAAGTTCACCTGAAAGTTTGTCACCTGGGTAAGCAACTACCCTTGAAGGAGAAGTGCTGAGTCAATTTAGATCTGGTTCCCACTCAGGTAGGCATTGTTCCTTCCTGGGGTGAAGAGCTGTTTAGATGTTGCCCAAGAAAACATCTTCTTCGCTTGTACTACTTGTCCTTGAAGGTATAACCAACATGCTTTTGAATCTTCCCAGGCATGCTTCTCCCCACCCTCTCTTGATGGCACCGTATACTTTCATCTTAGAAAGAAATGCTGGTTTTCTTCTTTCTCTTTATTTGCTGCAGGGCAGTGTCAGACAGGGTGTCTATCCAGGTAGCCAGATTCAAGGACACTGTAGGGGAGAGGCGTTGTCTCTGGCAGAAAGCCAGGCCTACTAGGCTTGAGTCTACCTGGGCCCTCCATCATGGCCTTGGGCAGGCCGCTTGACCTGGTCCTCAGAGGGATTCAGCTCGTAATGTGGAGCTGCTGGCGGTTTAGGGTAAGCGACTGTGACACACAAGGAGAAAAGAAGCCCTGCAATTACCAAGACCTGCTGCTGTGACAGGCTAACGCTGAACCCCTCCCAGCTCACCTCAGCCCAGGAAGTTTCTCAACTCTTGGGAGAGAAGTTTTCTCTGGTGTTTGAGTCAGAAGCAAATTCAGGTTCCAAAGCAAAGTTACACCGGGTCCTTCAGGCTCGCCAGCATTGGCTCTGAGAGCAAAGCACGGGCTGTTCAGGGTTTTCACCTCAAAAACAGTGCTGGTGGTTTGTCTTCGTGCTGCTGGGTGGCAGGCCGAGCAGAGAGCAGGATGCTGAAGGGTCTTTTGTGTTTATCACCTCTTGTTTTTTGTGATAACTTTACGTAGTCTTTCTCAGCTACTGAACTCACACAGATCATGGCAAGGTCTCTTTGCTTCTCCTCTTTTCCTTTGTAACAGCAAACAGATTCTCCTGAGACTGGAAACATTTGTTTTCTCAGCCCACTAACTCCAACTACAGTACATTTCCTCCTTATCATCACTATTTAGGCTGTAATTATTCCAGTCTACTAACTCCCACAGAGGTTGGGGATAGCTGTGGCTAAATTGCATAAATCACTGATTTTTGGTCCTTCATTGTCATTGATAAACTCAGGACATGGGAGTCCCCAGAGGTCCAGCTCCTCAAATTTGATGAACATTTATGTTTATGATCCAAGGACAGAAAGGGAAGCTGTTGGCAAGGACCTTGCCATGAAGATCAGAAATTTCATTTAAATCCATTGTGACTGCAGGTTCTATTTATTCTCTTGTTGTAAAATGGCTAATAATAAGCTAATTTGGGTAAGTTATGAGAATGGCATCTACAACAATGAAGAAATGAAATTCTAATCAGGCACAAACCACCTATTCCCAAAACTCCAGATCACCGTATCTCAAGCTACCCTCTGTTTGACTCCACAGGGAATAGAAGGGAATTGACCTAAAAGACAGTTGCTAAAAATATCCCATCCCTAAAATATTTTCACTTAACCTCACCTACCAAAGCTGTGTTTCATTGAATGGCCAGTGAACCTCAGCAACTGGTGGTGGCAACATGGGGACAAGAGGAGACCTTTAGAGCGTGCTCTCAGTCTTAATTAAAAATCGCACTGGCTTGCAGGCCTACATTAACTTGTAGGACTGATTAAGCTATGTCAGATTAGATTTGCACACGGAGAGCCACCAAAATGAGCAGCTCTGCTCTTCAACAGTCATCTTCATCATCAGCCAGTCAAGACACACAAATTGCATTGAAGCCCTGGATATGCAGAACAAGATCAAAAGCTGCATAAGAACACTGATGCTGTAGAATTATTTATCCTGCAGAAAGCTATACATTTTCCTTCTATATCTTAAGTGAACTTATGCATCAGAAATTGTGGTGTAGCGGCAGAGCCTGGACTGTTACTTGGCTTTGAGTTGGTAATCCATAGCGGGAAGAAAGTGGCCTATGGTGCCCCTGCAGGGCTCCATGGAAGTCATTTACATATGATCTTTAGAAGTATTCCTCTTTCGCCAGCCCTCGGGGATGTCACAGATGGCAAACAGGGAAGGCTCCCTGAACCCCAACATCTGGTCAAATGGTTCCACATAAGGAAGGAAACTTAAGTCTTTTTTATTAGAGTAGGTTAGACACAATTCCAGAACCTCCATCCCCTCTGCTTCTGGAGGAATTATCTTAAAGTTTTAGACAGATTTTGAAAACATTCAAAACCCAAGAATAGCTGTCTCAGTCTGAAGAACTTATTAACACAGAGATTTACATATTTGCATCTAGTCGATAAGAGAAGAAACTTTGGGGGAGGACAAAAAGAAATTCAATGCAGAGAAAAGGGAGTGAATAACTAAATAGTTCAAGCCAGAGTTTTATTTCCCATGCTGTTCCTCCGCTTTCTAAACCAAGGCTTTTACGCATTGGGTCTATTGATAAGAACTGGTTAAAAAATAAGGGAGAAGAGAGCCTTAAATAAATTGTAAAGCTAATGGAGATGCAGGGAAAGAGCCTTCTCCCAAGTGCACAGCTTGCTGCTCCACATATAGTATCTTGAAAAATCTTTACTGCCTTCAAAGATACAGCCCTTGGCACCGAGCACCATGCCTCCAAGTTTAGAATGTGGACCTCCATATTTATGTTCCCCAGATGGTGGAATTTATAAATGCACCATGGGGTGCTATTGAAATTAATAATTTAATTCATTTCCGTGATTGTGCAGTGATTGCTAGTCATTATGGCAATAGCAATGAGCAGAGTCTCTCAGTACTGGGATGGAGCTGAAGGGTAATCTCAGTGAGAGTAATTCCTCTGTCATCCTGTTTCAAATGCAGTCAATCCCTTCTGAATGGGGAATAGCCAAAACTTTCTGGAATGAAAATCAAGGCAGTATCAACCTAGTTAGATGATGATGGCTTCAATTTATGTGATTTCAAAAGTTTGAAGTCAGCCCTCTAAGGAACACTGAAATGATTTATGATTGTTTAGCTTGGAGAAAGAACAGATAAGAAGAGACCCAATCACCGTCTCCAAATGTACAAATCTCTCACTCTATGTCTGTGGACAACTACATCCAAATAATTGAGAATTAACTGCACATTTACTTTCTATTCCCATTTGCCTGCTTATCAAGGGAATATACTGGCAGCTGGACTAAATGACTTCTGAAGTCCCTTCCAGAGATTCTCAGAGATTCCCTGAGTCAATGGCAGGGTTGGGGGAGTAGGGGAGTAGTAACTCTCTATTTCCTCAAGGGAAGTACTTGCTTCTCCCAGCCTAACGATCTGGAAGCCTAAATGTGCAAGAGGGAAAATTATTGGGCGCTGGCGCACGTACGCATGGCCAATGTGGATGAGCCCGTTGGAATTTTCAACCCAAGAGGCTGTAACTGCCTTGGATTTATAAAGTACCTTTTCTTCTTCAAAAAAGCCAAAACCCTTTCCCATATTTCCCTCATTAACTTCAAAGTTTTTATTAATCACAAAAGTAAGCCCTGACCTATAGATCCTCATCCAATAGCTGAACAAACTAACACATGAATAATAAAATAATCCGAAAAAAGCTGGAAATAGATTGTTACCCTGACTCCTAGACATTGCTCCATCCATTAGATTTCCCCTTTGGATGCCTCTCTTTCTGCCCAACCCTTACAGCCTGAATGAGTAAAAAGAATCAGAATGATTTCCCACATCATTCCCACCCAGCAATAACCCTGCACAGGGCCCAAGTTCAGGCTCTGCCCACGACTGGGCAGAAGAGAGAGGAAGGACAGTTGGGAAACAGAGAGCAGAAGGTGAATGCAGCCACTCCTGGCTCCCAAGACGAGGGCAGGAGCTCAGCACTGAAGACCAGACCATGCTTCCCTTCCGCTCACTCTTGTGTGGGTCACAGAGTTCTCAGGCTGGAACCAGGATACAGAAGCATAACTACCTTTTCATTCCAACCTATTTTCAAGGAAAGCTTCAAAAAGGCTGTGAGTTTGGGAAAGTGGCAACAAAAATTTGCGCTACTATTGTTGTGTTTTAGGGACTAGAGAGTAAATGTCCCTGATAAACTAAGTACATGGTAACTGTGAGCAGGACCCACTCTGTCATTGTTCTCAGTGATTACAGTGAACATTACATGCTAAACACCCAGGGCTCCCTCTTGATCTCCCTAAGTGCCTCACCTCTTGCTTTCCTGACCGTTTGTACCTCTTCAGCATTGACTCTCACACCCCTCCTCTCTGTTTAGACTGCAGGCTCTGTGAAAATGTGCCCTACTTACCTCTGTAGCTGTCCCCAGGGGGAACCAGCACAGGAATTCACCCACAGGAGAAGCTCTGTAGATGTCACTAACCACATTCATCCAATTAGCGGAAGCAGTAGGCATCACTGGGGAGTGGGGAGGAATTTGCTGTATTTTCTTTTTGGTCATGAAGAGATGAGGAGAGCCAAAATTCCTTAAGTATATTACAGGAGTCCCAAGGTAATGGTGTTAGGAGGTGGGGCCTTTGGGAGTTGATTAGGTCATGAGGGTAGGGCACTCATGATGGGATTAGTGCTCTGATCAAAGAAGCACCAGAGAGCTCCCTTGTCCCTTCTACTGTGTGAGGACAAAATGAGGAGTCAGCAGTCTGCAACCTGGAAGAGGGCCCTCACCAGAACCCAACCCTGATCTTGGACTTCCAGCCTCCAGAACTCCGAGCAAGAAATTTCTGCTATTTATAAGCCACCTAGTCTGGTATTTTGTTATAGCACCTCAAACAGACTAAGATGATGGATTTTATCATCTCCTCCTCACAAAATTGTCTTAAGGATCAAATGAGATTATAGACGATAAAGATCCCTGAAAACTGCAAAATTCTGTGCATTTGTAGTCACATGGGATTAAGAGAAACAGAGCATAAATAACTAGATATTATTGTATTATGCTCCAATATCCAAAGAAAATTACCTAGTGCTTTCAAAGAATTTTTAAAACAATTTTTAAGAAGGAAACCGACATGAATTGTTTTATTATAAGAAGCCATTTGGGGGGTTGGGTGGAGGCAGTGAAATTCCAAAAGTGAT
Organism: Equus caballus; assembly: GCF_041296265.1. Lineage (NCBI taxonomy): Eukaryota > Metazoa > Chordata > Mammalia > Perissodactyla > Equidae > Equus > Equus caballus. The sequence goes on along the minus strand of NC_091688.1, from coordinate 22,250,162 downwards.
AAGATATCGAATGATGATAGAAGTGGCTCTGATTTATAACCGTATCCTGGCTCATCAGCAAAGTGAGTTCAAATCCAAACTGAAAGTGTCAGAACAAAAGGATGGTCCAATTCCCATTTCAGTCTCTCTTTAGTCATTCATGCCCACTGGAGACTTTGTGAAGATGGATAATAGCTCAAAGTCTTTGCTATGGCCTCCTGCTGAGTGTGCCAGGCATGTAAGAACATCTTTGACACTCTACTTCAGGAAGACAACACTTTCCAAACTCTGGTGCATGGAACACTTTTCCACACAATGTTATAGTGCTCTGGAGTCAAACATGTTTAGGAAAATCTTTACCCCTCTCTGACATTCACAGGGCATATTTGTAGAGTAAAGCTTCTGGAAATCTTGCAGACTTAAGTGCATTTGTTAAACCCAGTATTTCCCAAACTAATTAGACCATAAAACTTTTCCTCTTTCCTCAGGCTACAAAGCCACAATTAATAGCTGTTAGAAAGATGTTGTGTAAACACAAATCCAAGAAGAGATTTGTCCCCCCACCATGGACTCTGTTCTGCTGTACAGTCAATATGCCGCAGAGGAGGGTTGGTGGGTAACAGGGGTTTCAGGGCCTTTGCTAGATAATTGTGCATATTCTCCTGTCAGGGTGGTGGAACCAGGATGCCACTTTGAGGAGCAGAGATCACAGGTACCCTTTCAATATGGCAAACATTCACCACCATGTGGTGCCTGCAGAGGGAGGGTCTTGGGCAAGGGAGGCCTTCACAACCCCACACAGTGCCAGAGCACATTTCCCTCCTGGATTTAGACATCAGGCTAGCCCATAGCCAAGGGGGTGGGTAGAGGGAGAAAGCAGAGGTGCTGCCCTCATTTCAGAGTGATACAGCAAATGCACTGAAAATCCACCCAAGCCACTATTCTCCCTCCCCCGCTCAAAACCATTTCAGATAAAAACAGTAGTAAAACTTGCCATTGCGAGAAATCTGGCATCTTCCAGGTGGTTACACAGTTTTCTAAATTTGCTCTGTGAACATGGCTCTAGTTTAAAGACCAAAAGCTTAAATTGAGCAGTAAAAATCCTACAGGGGAACAGGGCGCACGTTTCACATCCTATTTTCCCAGCACCCTGTGCACACACACACTTATTCTTCTATTTATTTTCCTCCAGTATTCAGATTCATTGGCATCATCCTTCCCTCCCAGTGATGATCTACTCCATTGTCTTCTTGCCACACAATTCAATTCAAGACAATTGTTTCTTATCCACTGTGTGCCAGGCACTGAGCTTAGAGTCATCCGTTCTCAGAGTCATCTTGGAGCAGAGTCATCTTGGATTCTGCCCTCTCATGCACAGTATCTAACTGATCACAAAATCCCATCGATTCCACCTCTGAAATATCACCCAGATATTACCACATTTACTTCCTTACTGCCCTCCCGTGATTCTGGCCCTCATCATTTCTCACCCAGAAAACTGCAGAAGCCTGATGTGAGTTCCTGCCTCCAGCATCAATCTATTTCCATGCTAGGGCAGCCAAAGATTGCAAATAATGCAAAGACCTTCAATGGCTCCACATTATCTACAGAAAACAGCTTTAACTTTAGACAGCAGCATAAGGGGCCCTTCACAGTCTGGCCCCTCACTACATTTATAATTCCAAGTTTCTAGGACTCCTGCCTTCTCCCTTTCCCCTAGCATACCTCACCCAATAATAATTGGGTCTTATTCATTATTATATTCTTAGTATATAATGCTAGGTCCAGCACAAAGCAGGTACTCAGCTATGTCAAATGATATATAATATGGAGGGGGAGATAGAAGGGTAAATCTATTGGTTTCCTTTTGCTGCTGTAACAAATTATGGCTGTACCACAACAAATCTGCTGTATCACAAACTTAGTGGTTTAAAACAACGCAAAGTTACTATATTATAGTTCTGGAAGTCAGAAGTCCAAAATGGGTCAACAGGGCTGCATTCCTTCTGGAGGTTCCAGGGAAGAGTCTGTTTCCTTGTCTCTTCCAGCCTCCAGAGACCACATGTATTCTTCACTTCATGGCCCCTTCCTTCATCTTCACTCTAAACTCTGCCTCCATCATCCCATTTCCTTCTTAACTCTATATCTCTGACTTTGATACTCCTGTATCCCTCTTATAAAGACTTTTGTGATGACATCTTTGGGCCAACTGGATAATTCATGATAATCACCCCATCTCAAGACCCTTAACTCAATCACATGTGCAAAGTCCCCTTTGCCATGTAAGGTAACATATTCACAAGTTTTGGAGATTGGGATGTGGATGTCTTGGGGCAGGGGGCATTATTCAGCCTTCTACAATGAATCAATAGATTTTGTTAATGAGGAGTATCCTAGTAGTATAAGCTGCCAGGGGAAATTATAAAAAGGTGAGTCTAAACTCTGTCTAGAAAGGCAAAGAAAAGCTTCACAGAGGGAATGATGCTTGAGCTAAGTTTGAAGGATATACAGGAATTCTGAAGCGACAAAGGAAGGCAGCCCTCCTAAGTGGAGAAAACAGCACAACCAAAGCACAGAGGCATGGGGACAGGGAGCGGATGATTGATATGACAGAAACACAAGGTTCAAGTGGAGGGGACAGAGAAAGGCAGAGCGGACTAGATGTCAGGATCTTACATGCCAAGCCAAGGAGTTTGGAGTTTAATCTGAAATATGTGGGGAATCATTAGGGAAGCAAGCATGGAGATGACGTGATTATGTTGTAGAACAGCACTATGCAATAGAACCTTATGCAATAATGGAAATGTTCTCTATCTGCACTGCTGAGTAGGTAACCATAAGCCACAGGGGCTATTGAGTACTTAAAATGTGTGGCTTGAGTGACTGAGAAATTGAATTTTAAATTTTATTTAATTTTAATTTAAACTTGAATAGCTCCATGTGACTAGTGGCTACTATTGGACAACACCGTTCTAGAAAGATCATTTGGAGAATGGATTGAAGGTGATTTGGAGGTATGGGAGACTGAAGGGAGGAACACAGAAGGTACCCTCCCAGATGAAAAGTGAGCACAGCCTGAACTAAAACCTAGGCAGTAGTAATAATGGTTGTTGGAGAGATTAGAGAGAAATGTCAAATGTAGTACTAGGAGGGTGTGATTGATTGAACTTAGGTGTGGTCAAGTCTAGGATGAATCTCGGTTTCTCACTTGGGTGACTGGATGGTGCCATTCATCAAGCAAAAGGAGCAGAGTTTAAAAAGTAAGCTCATAATTTTAATTTGTTAACAGATCTAATTTTGAGGTAACTATTAAATGGAGACATTCTAAAATAAATATCTCTGGAGCCCATGAGAGGGAGATCTGGACTGAAGTTGTAATTTTGGAGACTATCAGCAGGTAGGTGAGGGCTGAATCCCTGGGTGTGGATGGTTTTGCCCTGGAGTAGTAAACAGCATAGAAAAGTAGAGGGCAGAAGACAGAACCTGAGGGAACACCAGCATTTAAAAGACCAGCAAAGGCTGAGAAGAATGAATTAACGAGCCATGAGGAAAACTAGCAGATAGTGAGGTCATGGACTCTGAAGAAGGGAAGAGACTCAAGGGGGAAATGATCAAATTTTTTCTCAGGGAGGTCAAATGTAATAAAGACTGAAAAGTTGCCATGGGGTTTGAGATGGGTGACTTAGCAAGAACAGTTTCAGCAGAGTGAGGGTTGAGGGTAGACGGCAATGGAAGCCAGAGGATTCCTGTGTCATTGTGAGGAAGAAAGCAGGGTCACCATTGTAGATCCTAAGTGTTAACTCCTGTCTCAATGAGCTTGACTGAGAGAAAAAGAGAAGAAGACCACGGGATAAAGGGGAGCACAAAGGCAAAAGATAGGTGAGATTTGCAGCCATTTGCATGCAGAGGGAAAGGAGACTAAAGCTTCGGGGACTAAAAATACAGTGATGGGCCACATAACGATGTTTTGGTCAATGACAGACCACATATATGATGGTGGACCCATAAGATTAGTACCATATAGCCTAGGTGTATAGTAGGCTATGCCATCTAAGTTTGTGTAAATACATTCTACGATGTTCCCAATGACGAAATCACCTAACAACACATTCCTCGGAACACATCCCTGTCCTTAAGTGATACATGACTGTACAGGAGGGAGGGAAAGGGGATGGAGAAGGCTGCCAGCTGTCCAAACGAGGTGGTCTAGTACTCTAGTTTTCTATATGATAAAAGCAAATAAAAACACAGATATATAGATTCCATTTTAAAAATCTCATTTAAACAATAATTGCATGTGCACAAGTGGGAGAGCCTAATGTAAAATGTAAGCTATAACATAGATTTTTATCAATATGCTCTTCCTGAGAGGTCATTTTTGGTCCACAAATTTAATTAAAGTGTCTGGTATTTCTGTTGAAACCTCTGACACACCAAGGAATGACTGATGGAGCAAGGTCCTTGCATCTCGGAGAATAAGCCCCTTGCCATTTGCTGAGCCAAGGCCAGAATGACCTTCTTTCCAGACGGAGTCATAGAAGACTTTACGTGGAGCAAAGTTATAAGAATATAAGATCATGCCCTCCTTGCCCCTCAAGTTCCCCATTGCTCCACTACCACCCCCCACTCCCCGACTCCCCCCACCCCTCCAAACACACAGGCATATGCAAGCCCTATTTTACATAAGAATAGGTGTCTTAGTCTGTTCTGGAAAATACCAGACTGGGTGGCTTACAAACAATGGAAATTTATTTCTTATAGTTCTGGATGCTGGAAATCTAAGATCAAGTCACTAGCAGATTGGGTGTCTTGTGGGGGCTGGCTTCCTGGTTCATAGATGGCTGTCTTCTCACTGTTTTCAGATGATGGAAGGGGCAAGGGAACTCTCTGGGGCCTCCTTTACAAGGGCGCTAAACCCATTCATGAGGGCTCTGGACTTATCTGGCCTAATCACCTCCTAAAGGCCCCATCTTCAAAAACCATCACACTGGGGTTTCAACATACAAAATTTGGCCAGGAGGGACGTACATTCAGTCGATAGCAATGGGATAACACAGTTCTGACCAGGGCTCATCTCCCACCTTAACTCTGATAGCCACCAGTAGGCTTAGAGTTGTCCCTAAGAGGAGGCTTCAGGCAGAGTCAGGGCAACTGAAATGAGGGAGGAGAGGAAGCAAGAGAAGAGACAAGGAGAAAGAGAAGATGGAAACACACAGATCCCTGTAGGAAAGAGTGTGAAAGTAATACTTATGGTTCTCGAAGGCACCTGGACCTTTTTTTATCCATTGTGGAGAATATCAAGGACATCTGGAGAGAGAAATTATGGGAAGGGTGACTCTAGGCCAGTGCTGTGCAAGCTATTGGAGGAAGAGAGGGAGGAGAAGAGGAAAGAAGAGAAGAGGAGGAGAGGGGAAGAGGGAAAGAGAAGGGGGGGAGGAGGCTGCAGAAAAGGCCAGTGCAACTATGCCTTGCTGCTTCATAAGTTCTTCACAAATCACCGCCTCATCAGCCCACGTTCAGGGGTCAAATGCTAGGGCTGAAAATCTGTTCAATGTTAGTGTGACTCTTGTGGAAGATTTTGGTTTCTTTATTGTCATTCACAATGGTGGCAGCCTGGCCCTGTTATTTCATTAATGCCTCTGAGTCAATAATGAAAGAGAAGACAAAGGACTAACAAATGGCAAAGCAACGTTTATTCCTGGGTCTCTGAGAAAGGGAGAACTTTCAAGACAGCCTGGATCTCTTTCTATCAGAAGCCAAACAATAAAAAAGAAAAAAGCAAACTTCTACCTGGAAGAGAAATTATAGATTACCTATCATTTTCAGATAAGAAAAATACGGCGCAGAGATGCCAAATGAATTGCCCCAAGAAACAACCTGGAGCCCAGGTCACCTGACTTCCCATCTAGCTCCCCTTCCACTGCCTGTGAGGTTTTCAAATTCTGTTCCCTGGAGGCGTCATGGAGAAAGGGGTTGGGTGGGAGGAAACCCAGTCAATTGGGTAGACTCTACTTCCCAGACTCCTTCAACCACATTCAACCACAGTAATTCCCTTTTATCCTACACACACACACACACACACACACACACACACACACACGGCTTCTGCATAACATTGCATTTGAAGAAAATTTCTATTGTTAAAAATAAGTCAAAAAACGACTGCCTTTTACCAGACATATGTTTTATGTACAATAAGCAAGCAGGTTTTGTTCTACAGACCTATTGTCAAATGTAGAAGGTTCTTTTCAATATGAATATGATGTGGAAGTGATGAGGGACCTAACTGAATAGTGAGAGTGGGTGGAAAAATGAGTTAGTTCAGAAAATTCCATATAGCACGTGGACTTTTCACTGGAAAGTGTATAACAGTGATTCTTAAACTTTTTTGTATATCAATCACCTGGAGAGTTTGTCAAAGCACAGATTGTTGGGCCCCACACCAGAGTTTCTGATTCAGAAGGTATAGGTTGGAGCACAAGAATTTGCATTTCTAACAAGTTCCGAGATGTTGCTACTCCTGCTGGTCCAGGGACCACACTTTGAGAATCGTTGGTGTAGAGTATAGACTGCTGAAAAGGAGTAGGTTCTACATGAGGTCCTCAAAATGCTTCAAACTGAACTTTTGGTGTAAAGCAAGAAGGATTTCTTTCGGAGGCAATGTTATTCAGTTAGTGGAAATAGGATCTGGAACTTTTTTTTTTTTTTGAGGAAGATTAGCCCTGAGCTATCTATTGCTAATCCTCCTCTTTTTGATGAGGAAGGCTGGCCCTGAGCTAACATCCATGCCCATCTTCCTCTACTTTATATGTAGGACGCCTACCACAGCATGGCTTGCCAAGCGGTGTCATGTCCGCACCCGGGATCCAAACCAGAGAACCCCAGGCCACCGAGAAGTGGATCATGAGAACTTAACCGCTACGCCACCAGGCCGGCCCCGGATCTGGGACTTTTTAAGACATGGAAAAATGTTTTTGTTATAATGTTGACTAAAATAAGAATATGATTTCAATGACAAAAAAAAAGGAAATAAACTGAAAAATGTCATTATTTTCCCCATGTATACAGCAGAAATTATTTGATCTCTAGACATTATGCAATCATGGTAGTTGGTGGTTAGGGTGAGAATAAATGCTTATATCTATATGTGTATCGAAGGTACTCATCCATTTTAAAAACATTTATAAACATTGGAGTGGAAATAAATCCCTATTTATATGCGTATGAGTGTCATGTATACTCATTCCTTCCACAAATATTTATAAATGCCTACCAGATGCCAGGCATTGTGCCAAGAACTAGGGAAGAGAAACATGTTCATTGCCTTCAGTCCAGTGAAAGAAACAGGAAGTGAGATAAGAGCTAATAGACGTATATGGAAACTTCTACGGAGGAACCATTTGGTTTGACAGATATGTAGCTCCATTTTGGACAATTTAAGTTTGACCCTGTGGGATATGCAGGGATAGATGTTAAGTAGGAAGCCAGAAATATGTGTCTGTAACTCCAACTTGGGTTGGAGATGTAGATTGGCAGTCCCTATCTAATTATGGGTATAAGTGATTTCTTCATGAAATTGAAGTGTGAGAAAAGGAACATCAACATTTATAGGTCAGGTAGAGGAGGGGTAGCCAGGAAAGAAGACCGAGAGATTGACCTTGGGCTAACAGAAATGTAGATAAGATAATGTATAAAATACAGACATAGGAATGTTTCTGTTTTAAACAGTATTGATTTATTTTCTTGAAATAAGATTTCTTTAGTAATTTAGTCAATACGCCCTGTAGGAAAGAGATGACGTGCTGAATTACTCATAACATGTCTTATGCTTCCTGGTTAGAACCAACCTTACTCAGCATTTTCATATAAATCCTGGGGTCTTATTTAAGTAAACAAAAGATTATCCTCATAAACATAACTTTAAAACCCTAATGAATAATTTTTCTAATAGTTTCTCCTTAAGGCCATTAGCTTTCAGTCATTTCATCATACGCATATGTAGTACTGGTCACGTGCACAAACAAGCCAATTTCTGCCATTAGCCGAGTGGGCTGGTGGATCTGTGATGTAATCTCACGCACATTTACACATGTGCACACACGTACAATCTTTCCCCCTCTTCTTTATTACCTTACCTCTCTTTCTTGGCTGTTTTCAATGTAAAATTACAACACTGAGAGTGTCACATCTCTAGTTACAGTTGTTGCAAGCGAGATTTTAAAATTTTAAGTAAAAATCATTACTCAATCAGTGGGTTAACATTCAATTCAACATACATTTTGTAAGCACTCTTATTCGTATAGATACGACAGTGGGTTAGGTCACTGTGCCTGCACTCACTGAGCAATAAGGAAGCCTTTTTGACCAGAGAAAGTTGGCTTTCTAGTTATTTATGTATATAAAAGTATATATATATAAAACCTTGTTTAAAGTGTGCAGATGATGTTGATTTGTTGTAATTTTGTTACATACATAAAAATAATATATACAAGATATATATAAATATTTTTGTATATATAGGTATAAAATATGATTTCAGGTCATCGTTCTGGTCTTTGTGCAAGCTACATATGTATAAAATCATATATATAAGGATTTAAGATTTTTCAGGTCTTGAGAGTAAAAGGTTTGACTACAAAGAAACATCACAAGGGATCGTTGAGGGTGATGGAAGTGTTCTGTATCTTGATTGTGGTTATGCTTACACAACTCCGCACTTGTCAAAACTACAGAACTCTATACCCCAAAGAGTAAATTTTACTATATGTAAATTTAAAAATAAAAATTTTTAAATGGTGATCTATAATAGTTACTACTTCAAAGGATATTGTTTAAAATAAATTCAACTTGTCACTTTACGGTCAAACCATTTATACACACATATTCACTCGTCTTTATAGAACTTCCACACAAAGTTATTTATTTGCCTGTAATCTTACTCCAGGAGAGTTCGGTTGACTTTCTCAAGATACAAAGGAAGGTGGCTGTTCAGCCCTTTTTGCCTGTGGTGCCTCAAATTTCTGCTTCTTGGTTAAGAGAATTCTCCAGAGACAGATGTATTACAGCACTTTGAGAACAATATTCACACCCACCGCTGAAGAGTGAAAAGAGATAGCTCAAGGTTCAACTCTGTGAAACAATTTAGTGGCTAAATGTGTTACTTTAGGAACTAAATCCAGGCAGGTGCTTGGAAAGAAGCAGTTAAAAATGGTGACAGATACCTCCCAGAGTACATGGGTATTAAGACTTGCGGTCAAGTCTTCCATCCCAGCCTCTAGACTCGAAGCACACCCTAGACTTCAAGTATACATCTCTTTATACGCTCTATTACCTCATGGCCGTTCCTTGCGGGTGATGAATGCTAGTGTCCACAGAACAGCGCGCTGATGCATTTTTTCCTGCCATTGTATGTAACATGTTTTCTAATTCTTTTGCTCTATTCACCATTTGACCCCAACGATAGGGGATTATGGTATTAACTCTCTACCCAGCACACATTCTTTACAGACTCTCACTAAATACTGTAAGCCTGCTGCAGAGAGGAATAAAAGTGAAAGCATACCGTCTGGTCTTAAGCTGAGCACACAGAGGGTCGTGATCCAATTGGAAGGGAAGCAGAATTTTTAAAAAGAAAGAGGTTTGACCAAATTTTAATCCTTGTCATTTTCATTTCTCTTACCCTGTGGATTTGGGTGATTTTATTTGCACTGTCAGCTTGAGCCTAGGGATTGGAAATCAGGCTTTTATGGAGATTATTAAAAGTACATACAGTACACTAAAGGTTGGGCTAACTGATATATGCTGCTAAAAATATGAATGTGAATGCCCTGGTATTAGATGCCACTGGCGTACATTTCATCCTCCTTAGAAGGTTATTCTTGGGAGCCGAACCTGCTGCAACAGCAGTGAGGTGCAGGCTGTCAGGATATTTCTAATAGGTAGCGAATGACCAGGGATGGAAATTAATTAGCATTACTCAGTTGAAAAGGTAGCTCTTTATACCATTAATTCTAATACAAAGTAATTCCACCATCCTTCTCCTAAAAGAGGGCATTGTAAATTGGGGGGAGGAGGAGGCCAGGGTTAAAGCTTCAAGGATTTATCCACGGGTTGGATAGGCTGCAATGTCGTCCAAGTCCCTAGGCTGGCTTTTGTTTGGTCCAAGCTTCTCAGATGCATCACTAATGACGTTTAGGTAGGTAATGTCATATAGGCCCAGATCACAGGGAGAAAGCTCTAGACCTCACTCACAGTCTTTAAGATCTCAGTAGATTCAAACGAAATGGTTTACCCGATCTCAACATAGTAGGAGAATTCATGCTTTGATGAGGCAGGTTTAAGACCTCAAAGACATGGAAGGACTACTTTACAAAGTAGCTGACTATTTGGGACTTGTGTCCTTGCAAGGTTATAGATTACGATAATCTAAATAGGCTTAAGAGGGTTTTAGAGAGATGCATGGATCACAGCTCTATGATGGACCACCAAGAGAAAACGGGGTATTTTAGGGACTTATTTCCAATTATAGGTGCCAGTGGCATCCCCATGCCTGCTGCATGGCCTCCCTGGGTGCCACTGATAGATCGAGAGTCACTGCTACGCTGAAGCATTGAAATGGGGAGGAAGACAGATGGCAGGAAACAAGTGAACGAGTGTATTTCACTTGGAACTTCCAAGTCCCAAGACCTAGACAGTGATGTCCAGTTTAAGGATTGAGGTCCGTATCCCTGTGTTATGGCCTCCTATGTGTAAAACTGTGCTATCCTGCCATACACCTAGACCACAGAAAAGGAACCACGGTGAAAGGTGGACTTTCACTGCCCTCACTATTTGAAACCTTATTTCTGAACTACTTGTCCCAGCTCACTCATATTCTACATCCTGACTGCTTGTTCCTCATCTTCTTGGCTTGAGGTCTGGTGATTTGTTTTCCCTTTTACAGCCTTACCCACTCACCCCCCAGACCAGCCACCGTCTGGCTAAAATGTTTATTTCCCTCTTAAACTTCGATCCCGATTCCTGATTCCTGCTCTGGCTGGACTGCCTTCACAAACACTGAGTAAACTCCCCCACTGGTCCAGCTTGCCCCATGGACCTCTCTATGTCAGTGTGCCCTCCCATCCCCCAAGAGTGGCTCTCCCACCAGTTGTATTCCAGCCCACAGGTAGGATCTGTTGGAGGCCATCCGTCTACTGCCACCAGAAAGGAGTAAAATGTGTCCTTTAGTGTGATGGCATACAAACTGCTATGACTCTAGCCCACCTCAACCCTCTTTCATTAACTGTCTTTTCAAAATATAAGCATATATTAGCTATTCATGATTTTTTCAAATCAGGTTTTACTTACTAGATGTGCATAACAATTCTATGAGTCAGGAAGAATAAATGTGAGTTCTCTCTTTAGTACAACAGTGCTAGTGAGATAAAGACAAGTCAGGTGACTTGGCCCATATTACACAGCAAGTGAATTATAGAGCTTAACTCACCTGATCAGTGCTTAATCGGCTACCCACGTTCCCCTGGACTGAGACCTTCTGGAGAGAAAGGATCAAATCTGTGTTGTCACTCTGTATGGAAATTAAAAAATAACTTTGATGATAGGATGATAGAGTTGATGATAATGATTATGAGAGTAGTAAATATGCTTTTCATCTCCAACAACAGAAATCAATTTTGTTTTCCTGATTTTCATATCTGCATGCCTTCACACAAATTGTTTCCTCTACTTAGAATGCCTTCTACCTGCCCTATTTTCCTAGAAAATCCCTCTTCATCCTTTAGAACCTGATACATATCTAACCTCCTCTGTGAGATCTGTACCTATCACTGCCCCTCCCTAACTCCAAACAGAATTAACTATGTCATATGTTAATGGTGTTACACTTAAGATATAATTCTTTATGTCATTATCTGTTTATCTATATTTTCTCCCACCAGATTATGGACAAGGCCAGGAATGATGTCTTATTCCTTTCTCCATTCCAACCTGCCACAGTGCTTGACAAGTTATAGATACTCAAAATGTATTTTTGGGGGGCTGGCCCTGTGGCCAAGTGGTTGAGTTTGCGTGCTCTGCTTCAGTGGCCAGGGGTTTCGCCAGCTCGGGTCCCGGGCGCAGACATGGCACCGCTCATCAAGACATGCTGAGGCGGCATCCCACATGCCACAACTAGAAGGACCCACAACTGAAAAAACATACAACTGTGTACCAGGAGCCTTTGGGGAAAAAAAAGCAAAAATAAAATCTTTAAAGGCTTTAAAAAAAGAAGGTATTTTTGTAACCAAATGTGATGAAGATGATGGTGACGATGATGGGGTAGGAGGATGATTTCACTCCTTCCAAGAGAAATAAAGAGCTTTTCCAGCTTTAAGAACTAGCCTTCAGTTTAGAATAGTATATTAGTCAAGGTAATCAACAAAGGCCACTGTTAAATACAATTTCCAAATATAAGTGCTATAACCCGAAACAAGGCTATTACTTACTTATGAACCTCTGGTGTAGGTCGAGGCTCCTTCCCTCATGTGGCTCTTTCATCTTAGAGTCTTTGCTTCCGGCTATTTAGATGGGAGAAAATGTAAAGAAGATATACCAGGTTTTAATCCAGTTGGCCTCGAAGTAGTAGTCATCACTTCTGCTCATATTCCTTTGGCCAGAGCTGAGGAGCACAGGGCCCATCTAACTACAGCGTGGCCTGGGAGATGTAATCTTCCCATGTGTCCAAGAAGAGACTCCAAAATGGTGAACATTAAAAGTTTCTGGCCATTCTCTGCCCTTCTGGATGCCGAGTATCAATTTTACTCTTCCTCTCACTCATGGAGCACACTCACCTCATTTTAAGGAAGACAATGCAAGGTCCCCTCCAATCACCACCTCCAGATCAATGTCCAGAATACCCAGGTGATGCGCCATCTTCTCCATTAGTCTAACATTAAAAGGCCAAGTTATCTGCACCCTACTTCCCCACCATCACAACCCATTTATAATGGCAGAAAAGGGGCAGGAAAATAACGCCATTTGAAAAGAGAAATAATAGACAATATGCAGCATCACAGCCCACAGCCAAGCTGAGACTGCTCTGAGTCAGCACTGTGAAGCCCATACCTTCTGGGCATGGTGGATGCATGTGGAGTTGCCTCTCCAACAGACTCCCTTATTTCTTCTTCTCCTTGGCCACAAGTAAAGAGGGTTTGGTGGAATACCCTTCCTTCAGAACAGTGAGCTCTAAAAGCTTCACCTCTGCTCAGTCTAGAATGGGTTGGGAACTTAAGAATGGTTTCAAGCCTTGAATAAACAAAGACTTTTCAAGTCCAGGCCCCTGGTTTCTTTGGCAGTGTGATTCTCAAAAACTTAGAAGGCATGTGATATATTTGCTTCCAAACAGGTTCATGTGCCTGTAACCACTCTTATAGTTATTTTTTAGACATTATTATCAAATATACCTTTTTTCTTTGCCTATTCACCACCGTGCCTTTCTCTCAATTTAATTACCTAAATACACTGAGGCTATCAGAGACAATAGGTGGGAAGTCCATACCCCTAGTTTGATTTTTGCCTCAAATAACTTGATTCAGTTGAGAACTTTTACTGGATATTTGTCACTTAAAGCCTTTTTCGGTACCGTGTCTTGCTATCTGAGTCGAATTTATTTTTTCCAATCCTATAACCCAAATTTCTGAACTCTGTGTTCTATTTCTGCTTGCAAACTCATGAATTCTTTCCTGAGTCATCTCTTTCTTGCAATACGTATCTAGATTAGCCAAAAACACTGCTAAAATTCTGTTTTCTAACCACTTCCCCTAAAGATATAAACTGTGCACATCACTGCCTTCTAATTGATAGCAGGCTCAGTTATACCAAATGTTTGGTCACTGCGTAACCTAAATTTCCATCTTTCCTTTTTCTGGTATTAGTTTCCTTTTGGCCTGTTGCTGAACCACCAAATCAATAATACACATTTAGGATAGCTTAACAGTCAAAGAATATGATTTGGTTATGTTACTATCCCACTTCTGGTACCCATTTTTGCATTAGAGCAATAAATACCATTGCCATAACAACAATCTCAGGGATCTCACATGTAGGTTTATTTCTCCCTCATGTCACTGTCCAGTGCAAGTCTGGCAGCCCTCCTTGGAGGCTCTCTTCCAACTGGTGACTCAGGAACCCAAACTCCTTCCATTTTGTGATTCTGAAATCTTAAACCAGTGGCATCTGAACTCACTGTGGAAGGGAAAGCGAAAGCTGGAGTATTATTTAAGATGTTTTTAAGTGGTGGGACTAGAAATGGCTTATATCCCTCTGTCTTAATTTTTTTGGCCGGAACTCTGTCATGTGACTCCAACCTAACGAGGAATCGAAATGTTCCTGTGTGCTCAGGAACAGGAAATTGGATTGATGAGCTTATTGCTCTCTATCCCGTGTTAGAATGTGTCATTTACTTGACTCCTTACTGTTGACTGACCAAACTGAGAAGAGGTTATCTTTCTTTTCTCAGTCATCAATTACATGTTTGGACAATAATGACATGTTATTTTCATATTAAAAAATGCAGGTTCAAAGTACTTTTAAATTAATTATAACGAATTTAAGGCAAGTACAATTTTTCCCACTTAAAAATGAGATGAAATTGAAACACTGAGAGGTTTCAAGGGACCCACTGTGAATCATCCAACAAGCTACCGGACCTTTGGCTTTGAAAAATAACCTTTGCTGACCAAATCTGTGTAACACAGGCAAATTAGTGTGTAAACTGGCCATAAATGACAGTTAATCATGACCATGCAAGTCCCCACATAGAGATGGCTTAGTCTAAGAGAGCTGATTATCCATGTGCTCCAGTCAGACTTGCCAGTCATCCAGCTCCCTCTTTGATAGGGACACCTCAACCCAAGGGAAGAGAGGACCCAATCCATCAACAAGTATCAATCCGTGTAGTAGTGGAGTGGAAAGAGCACAGATTTTGAGTGACACAGACCTAGGTTCTTCCATTGGTTGCATGCCCTGAGCAAGTAGTTGGAACCTCTCTGAAAGTCAGCTCCCTCATCTCTCATCTATGAAATGGAAGATAATATATCTACCCTTTGTAATATTGTGAGCATCTGAGACATATATATAAAGCATGGTTGATATTCAGACAATGTGAATTGGTAGGAGTATTCTCAATGGCCAGTGTTCATGCTACACTACGTATTGACTATTTTAATATCATCCCTGAATGTACCCAATAAATATACACCTAACTATTTATTTAGGCCGACAACAGGCTTATCATTTTTCTAGGCATTATGGAAGATACAAAGAAATTTAAGACATAGACCCTGCTCTCAATCTAGTTTTGAGGCCAACTATATGAAGCTAACTAGAAATGTGACAGGAATTCACAGGATTCATGTCAGCATTGGCTAGAAGGCTCAAAGAAAATTCCATGAAGAAGACAACTCCATGAGTTTGCAGGATGCCAGGTTAGAGACAGTCAGAGGAAGGGAGATGTTTCAGCATAAGGTTTGGTAAAGTAGAGAACACAGAGAAGATCAGTCAGACCGGAGAGGAGGGCAATTAAAGATAAATGAACTTTATCACCAGGGCCCCAAATTCATTCTGAGTTAAATGATAGTTAATTTTATGAATTAAAAAGGGTAATATTCCAGTCCCTGAGTGATCATTGTATTTCCAGAGGGTACTGATATGGACACAGTTATAACAGATTCTGCTAATCACAAACCCTTTGTACAAAGAGGAAAAGAGGAAAATAAAGAAATGTACATCTTTTGTATGATTTTGATGATGTATGCTGTATTTGGTGCTTTTCGAAGGCAATCATCCCTGTCTTTCTACTTCCCTTTCTCTCAAACGTTCCCTTTTTCTACTCCTCCATACTTAGCACTACAACACACACATGGCAAGTGTCTAGAACAGTGGCTTGCCACATAGTAGGAGCCCAATGAATATTCATTAAACGGATTCAATAAAGTTCTGAGACAGTTTTGCTCGGCAGAATTGCAACTTGTTGTAGTCTTCAAATCAAGCAAGGCAAGCAGAAGGTCATCTCCTAAAAAAGGAGACAAAGAAGACTGATCAACGCTTACAATGAGTTTATATGAATCCATAAGGAAGGAAATTCGTAGGTGCTTGTAATAATGAGATATACTGACCAGAAAAGGCAGGCAGCCCAGGAAAAATCCCACCTTTGGAAGTTTCAACATAAGAATTGTCTAAGTGCCACTTTCCCAGGCTCAGTACAAACTAGTAATATGGTTACAGCTTTGATGGGCCAGTCAGCAAAACACCTTCCTTCCCCAGCGCTGTCCCTGAGCTCCAATTAAGTAGCTAAATGACAGCAGATAAGCAGGGTGGGTAATCTCCAAACCATACTAATAGGCATCATTTTTTAAGTTAAAGTGATATAATCTCCCTTTTCGTTTAAATTATGATTCCTATAGTTTCCATCCATCAAATCAATGTTTCTCAGTCTTTAAGTGATGGAAAAAGGAAGTCATTGCACAACACTTACCACCAAATTAGTATTTCTTTTTTGAGTGCTTAATAAAATGATAATCTTGAAAGCTAAGCTTTGAGAAAAAGGGATTTCCAAATTTCAAAAGCTCCCTTTATGTAAGCAAAACAATACTTTGAGCGACAATATGGAATTTTACAGGTACAGAGAATTTAGAATATGACATAAGCACGATTTTCACCTGCCTAGAGAGAAAGTTGAAAGTTGTTCTGAAGCTTGGAGGAGGAAGAAATGGAAAAAGGAAACTAGCCAGTTCTGTGTGTCCCTGACCTCCCACACTCCCCACACTAGGAATTCCCCAGAGCAATAGGACTTATTCTTTGCTTTCCTGTGAATACACCATGAGAATTTGAATCCCAACCTTCCTCTCCCTCCAATTTATATTGAAACCTCTGCAACATGGTACCATTACCAGACAGGATAATTTGTCTGAGACAGTTGTCTAGGTGCCCTGAAGTAGAGCTTCCGGCTTCTCAAGGCCTGCACTTGGTACACACGGAATCCAGAAGTTTCCACATACTCCTTGGGAGGATACAGTAGTACTGAGAGGCCAGAGGACACACAGGGGCTGGGGGTTGGAATAAGGTGGCCACAGAGTGCAAGAACTCCACTACCAGAGGCAAACAGCAGGACCATGGGTAGGATTAAACACAAACTCCAAAACACCAGATGAAGGAGGCACCCCTCTGTGGCCACCAGCCCAGGGGACCCAGGGAATAGACCAGAGCCATCCTGCAGCAAAGGCCAGCAAGGACACAGAGGTAACAAGCCAACTCAAGATCCCTTCCCCCACCACGGTGAGGGCACGCTATCCAGCTGACAGGTGGGAAGAGGGAAGAGAAGGCCTAGGAAACTGGGCGTTTACCCCAAAGAGGCTGTTGTCAACAAGAGAAGGAGTTGCTTTTAGTTGCCAGGTTTAATTTTCATCCAGTTCCCCTCCACTTCCCTATAAGAGAGAGACAGAGGGCTCAGAGCAACAGGAGAAATTATACCAAAAACATAAAATGTGCTATGCTTTTAACTCGGCTGAGTGTAGTGCATGTGATTTTTAACCCCAGACTGTATTACTGATGTAAAGTCCTGGGTCAAAATGCCCAGAGGCCCTATCCCTGCTTTAAATGGGAGAATGCGGGATGGATAGAAATGCATGTGATGTCATCTAAATTGTATGGCTTCGTAAGGCTTTTCATCTATTACTATGAAAAAAATTTTTTCACATCATCGGTCCAATTGGGGGGAAAATTTAGTCACTACATTTTTATCTACAAAATGTTATTTTCTTACCATCAGTGGAGAGAATATAGAAAACACAAATTCTCACACGTAGTTGTGCTATGAATCTATATTTTGTATCCAGAAAGGTAACAGGCCGGAAATTCATAGGAAAGAAATCATTTGCTATGTGTTGTCAGGTACTTTGTTACATAGTGCCATCTTAAACTATCTTACATATTCCTCAAACCACCAATAAGTCAGGCATTATTCCCTAGTTACAGATGAGGAAACCAAAACTCTGATTAATAAATCAAAGTCTACTTGTCGAAGGTCACCAAAGCTAGAAGGTACCAGAGCCAGAATTGCAATGCAGCTGCATGACCTTGGTAGGACCCTTTCTGCTTCCCTGCATGGCCCAGGGTCTCTGCCCCTCTGCCCAGCAAGTCACACAGAGACCTGCCTAACAACCACACACCCGATGAACACACAGGGCTGATGCCTCCTGTTCTCTGGAAATGGACACTGAAACATCTCTTCAAGACTGCCAACCCTGGACTCTATTTGACCTTAGTGAGGACCAGCAGCACAGGCTATCTACACTCCTAAGACAGGAGACTCGTTATTTCTCCCTCAGGTTCCCAGTTTTTATGCTAGATTGAAAGATTTATTTTTCTCTCTGGCTGCCACATTTGCATCCTCTCCAATTAGCACAATCATTCTTTGAAGAAAAGCCCAAGTTGCTTTTCTGGTTCCTCAACTTCTCAGGCTCCTGGTCTGAAGGGCCATTGTCTTGACAAATCAAGAATGGGGAGCCTATTAGCTGGGCTGCCCAAGGGCCTTCGGGTACCTACCTGTTCCCTTAGATACTGGACACTTCACAAGAAGCATGCATAAGCCAGCAGGTAAGGTGTCATGATCCTGGGAACACAGCAGCCTGCAGGAGCACCTGGGGAGAGGGGGCAGGTCTTCAAAAGACACTTAAAAAATGCTTTCTAATATGCAAGGATCGCATCTGGTGGAGCATGAAGCATGTGGCAGGACAATTATGGTGGGCTTTCTGAAGTCGTGGAAAAGACTAAAAATGGCCCATTCCTCAGGACATAAGGAAAAATAGGCATTGAGCCAGTGGAAACCAAGAAGTAAGCCAGAAGGAAATGGAAGCTTTTCTGTTTTTCCTCTCTAGTTCCTTTCTATATTAAAAGCCAATTTTACTAGCATTTTGTCAGCCGGAGTACTTTGTAAACAAGTACTTCCAAATTTTCGGACCAGTGAAAATGGAGACTCATACAGATGTTTTGAGGACTGTAACCCTTAAATGCTTTCGTGAATCATTAATACAAATTAACGTGTGCCTTTTTTTAAACCAGGGAGTAATGATACTTGTTCTATGAAAACTAGTAATTCATATTTAGAATGTTAGGACATTTAGTTAACTAGAAAATTTGACCTATGGGAGAATTTTGCTACTAAATAGGCTAAAAGTTAACTAGCTAGCATCATGAAAATCCATGTACTTCAGAATTAGTAGGAAGAGGTTGCCTCCCAAATTGGATAATTTATTACCTGTGTGACCTTCAGGTCCTTTATACTCTCTGTGCCTTGTTTTTCTCATTTATAAATGAAGATAATGATATCTACCATCCCCAGCTATTAAGCTTAAACGAGATAGGCACATGCACACATCTAGCACCGATTGCACATAGGAGACACTCAAACAATGTAACTTCGATTATTACTACGTTATTATCGTCCTTTTAATGCTGCTACTACTGGTTGTGTGAAGTTATTTAATTTCTAGCTCTTTCTTTCTGATTCCACCAGCCTCTGCCCACTCTTGCATTCTGGCCCGACATACCTCCCCTGGATGGCTGAAAGTTTCCCCAGATTCTATGATCAGCCCCTCCTCTTCTCATATGAAAAATAAAGTGTTGTTTGGGAGTGTCTGAGACTCTTGTGGGCAACCCCCCTCCACAGAAACACGGCCCTCTGCCCTGTCTTGGTTCTTCCCAGCATTTCCTTTTTCTCTGGGCCAGACCTGGATAAACTTGTGGTTTCCTTCCTTCGTGCTCTCTGGAGAGCTGAGTACTGCACACTTGAAAGCCTAAAAACTTGTCATTTCCACCTTGAACTAGTGGCTGACCTCGCCAGACAGCCTGGGAAATGAATTAGTGTCCTTAAGCAGAAGCAGAATGTGAGCAGTGACCCGCTCTCCTAAGCAACTCCGGAAACTGTCAAGCAGTAGTTAAAGTTCCCTTTTTTCCCCAACCCCTTTAATTATGTTGAAAACTATGTCATATTGTTTTTGAAAAAGTTAATGAAATAGTAGGTAAAGGTGAACCAAGGAACATAATTTACTTGGATTTCTTTGCAAGCTTTTGATAAGGTCCCTCATAAAAGGCTATTAAGGAAAATAGATGACCAGAGGGCTATGGGCAAAGTCTTTCTGGTGTATTAAAAACTGGTTAAGCTATTTTAGAAGGAAGACTCACTGACGCTGACTACTTCTTGAAGTGGAGAGAGGTTAATCACAAGCTGTCCCCTGTGTTAGGATTTGGACTTGAAGTGTTTAAACGATTTATAAAGGAAAAGAAGGCAAAGTTGGTCAAAGACACAAAATGACTATCATGGTACAAACTTTCCAGAATGTTTGGTATGAATGAAGGCTCCTGGCCCATCAACTGGGAATACAGGCCTTGGAGGGAGGAACTAGGCCTGGCCCGAAGATGAAACCTCCAAGGATGAGAAGAAACTCTGAAAACCTTTCAGAAAAAGACAACAACGCTTCTCATTTGGAGGCTCAGTGCAGCCAGGCCTGAGGCTGGAGGGCAAGACACGACGACCTTGCAAGTGTCCTTCCCACCCTTCCAGCAGATGGTGGTTTAAGGCCATGAAAAATTAGAAATGAGTGGCATGGGTGGAAAGCATTTAAGCAATATGAAGACACTATTTTGCATGCTTTTCATTCCAAAATTCTAAAAGAATAATTCTATTGGTAAAGGAGAACCAAAGGAATGTAATGGGGACTAAGGCATTAAATAGATCTCCTGGGTAATTCTTGTGTTTGACCTGATGCAACAGAAAGTAAGCAAGAGATACTGAGGACCTGTTTACTGCTCACCGGAGGGGCAACAGGAAGTGCTTCTTTTTTACAAAACAAGATAGACCTTGCTTTAAAGTGCTTATAATCTAACAATACACTTATTGTCATAGTTATCCTCACTGCCATCCCCCTCCCCCAAATATTTTCACAGTAAAATGGAACAGAAGGAATTACACAAATATCTGGATGCTGAGGAGGCAAATCCCAGGTCCCCTCCAGGCCACGGCCCTCATTAATCTTTATGACACTTCTTACTGAGTCTCACCTGCATTTTCTCAAGACCAAAAAGTCCTAAACACAAAAGTCACACTGCAACCAATGGCAAAGTTAATTCTAATCTAGATTTGCCAAAACTTCTTTTCTTTTGCCTAGTCAAGTAGTAACTCTAGTTCATACATAGGGTGTTTTTTTCACAGTAGGAACACATTTATTTTGAGAGAGAGAAAGTGTGAGATAAAATATTGGACATAAAAACACTCCTCTCACAGTCCCCTATGAGACCCACACAAATATATTCAACTTACTTTTGACATAGGTGCAAAGGCAATTCAATAGGGAAGAAATAGTCTTCAACAAATTGTGCTGGAACAATTGGCTGTCTATATGCAAAAGAAGCCCCAAAACCCTTGAGACATACTACAGATAAAAGTTAACTCAAAATTAATCGTAGACTTAAATGTAAATGTAACTGTAAAATTATAAAATTTCTAGAAGAAAATCTTGGCAACATTGAGTTAGGCAAATTGTTCTTAGAAAGAATAGCAAAAGCACTATCCATAAGGAAAAAAAATGGATAAATTGGATTTTGAATAAAAATTCAAAATCTCAGGACCTGAGTCATAAACAAGACGTGAAACAAACAGCAAACTTTTCATTTTCCCACCAGACTTGGCAACAGAAAACTTTTTCTCGGGAATATAAGAAGCAGAGTGAGCAACCAAATTAAAAAATGGCAGCTCCTCAGCTAACTTTTCCCTAAAATGGGGCAGGGAGAAATTAATGGCTCTTTCCTTTGCTTTCCTATTAATCTGTGTGCTTTATTATACTCAACACACTCTATTGTCTAGACTCATCCCATCTCATGCGCAAGTGTCCTTAATGAGCAGTAAGCTCCTCAAGGGCAGGGCCAAGTTTTGCTATATTTTTGTTCTCCTGGAACCTAGCAGAGGGGTTGATACAGACTGTGATCAACAAATGTGTAAAGAATAAAAGAAAGAAAGGCAGAAAGCAGGAAAGTAGGAGAAAGACATTGTGAGAGGAGAGAAAGTGAAGGAAGGAAGGAAGGGAGGGAGCAAGGGAGGAAGGAAAGATGGAAGGGAGGACAGAAGGAAGAAGGGAAAGAAGGAAGAGAAAAGAGGAGAGAAAAAGAAAGAAGAAAGAGAGAGAAGGGAGAATGAGAAAGAAGGAAAGAAGAAAGAAAAATGTGCCTTCGGTGGAGGAAATGAGGACAGGTAGGGTCTGTTGAGAGACAGGGCAGTGTTGCTGTGGGAAGCGGGCAGCCATGGGCCGGCCTGATCATCTGAGGCCCTGTTACCCTAATCAGCCTGTGGTTGCGTGGCCAGGCCGTCTCTCTGAAATCATCGCCACCCTTTGTCCCTCATGCTGCAGCCCTGTAGATGTCAGGAGCCATTGTGTGTGCAGCACAGGGCCAAGCCAGCAGCTGAGGCAGGAAGAGGGAGGTTGAAGCTGCTGGCTGGTGCTGCTGGGTCTGCTCCCCCTGCTCCCCGGCTGCAGGCCTGGGTGCCAGAGCCAGAGGAGCCAGGTCAGGGTGGCGAGGAGCTGCTGGCATGGCAGGGCTCTCACATTCTCTCCTTTCCAACGGCCGGGCCGGGCATTGCTGGGGAAACGGGAGGGGCCAGGCAGCCAGCAGCCGAGAGTGAGAACTTCCCCTTGCCAGAGCCAGCTGCTGGCTGCCATCTGGGCAGGGGCAGTGCCAGTTTCCCAAATCTGCCTTCCCTTTGGAAAAGGGGAGGAAAACTCTGTGCTGAGAAGATAGCTTCTCCTTCCATCCTGAGGCTCTCAGTTAAAAACCCAACAAAACCAGCCTTTGAAAAAGGAAAGGATGAGAAATGCCACACGTTGGGCTGTTTCCAAAGGAATTTGCTTCTCCTGGGGCCTTTACATCCAAGAAAAATCTCTATTCGCCCTCGATTTCCCTTGGTTCTTTCATTTTACTTAGTGATAACCTTTGCTTTTTAAAATCAAATCTAATTGTTTGCACAAATAAAATGCCAGTGTTTGTGTGTCCTTTATGTTTGTCACATAGGGATGGGATCTTCCGCCATCAGCTGGAAATTCTCTGAGAGCTGTGATTCTGTCTTTTTAATTCACTCTCTACCATGAATAACCCAGCACCTCACCTAAAGCGGCATTCAATGGATGCTTTCTGATGGATTCATTCATTCATTGAACGTACATTGAGCATTCTAGACATCAGCACAGGACTATCATTGATGAAGAACTGAAGATCTAGCTCCTGTTCTCAGAGTTCAGCCAGTTGAATAGAACCACTTCCTCAGGTCCTCCCAGACGTCAGGGAAATGGACACTTTTTGGCCGCAGCGTGACAGCCCTGTGTGGAGCCCAGGCCCAAGACTACATGCTATTTACGGTGCTACCACTATATTCCCAGGAGGCAGATGGGAAAAGAGCTGGCATCTGGCAAAGCACAGAATCAAGGAGATCTTTTGTAAAACCAAAATCAGGTAAGCTTTATCCAGAGGTGAGAGTCAATATATTTAACAAGGTGCCCACCATGGGCACTGACAAATCAGAACAGACGCCAGCTGGGAAGGACCAGTACAGCCACCCTGGTACATACCAGCTGAATATGAATCCTCGATTTAGTTTTTATTATTGCCTTAGCTCTCAAATCCTTCTTCTCCATCTTGATACCTTTCCTGTTAGAGAAGAACTGAGTCAACCCAACATCCCACCATAGCAAGTGGATGGACGCAGGGGTAGAAGTGCCTAGGGCTTCACGAGGACCTCATCTTCACAGAGATCCTCACAGTGGGGCATCAATTTGGCTTCCCAACTTTGCTGGCATCCTGGTTCTGAAGCAACTCTAAGCACGCCTATTATTCATGTAATAGTTGGAAGAGGCAGGCAGGCTGAAAGCCTGGGAAGGTCTCAAGAGTGAGGTTCGCTCTCTGAAATACAGGAGTTCATCTCTCAGCTCTGGAACCTTAATGTTTAGCCTACCTGGGGGCAATCAGGCCCTAAGAAAAACTAGTTTACATTGTCCAAATTCACAGGAACAATACTATCTCGCATTTTAAGTGTTTCCTAAGTTATTTTACAATCATGAAAAATACATGTAAATGCAGCATGCACAGGACTGAGCATACAGTGAACACTCATTGTTTGGTGAACTTGAATGTGAATGATCTCATTTGCTCCTCACCACAGTTCCTGAGATAGGCAGGGCAGGCATTATTAGTTCCCATTTGATAGCCCAGCGGAGGTAAATAGCTTGTCCCAGCTGGCACAGTAAGAGGCACAGCTAGACCAGAAGTTGGGTCTCCTGACTTCTAATTCAGTGCTCTTTCCACAAGCCAAATTATGAACTGATATTATAAACTCCAGCATCCTAGTGATGATACCCACTTGAGAAATGAAATTAAGATCAGAAGTTGCCATGATGGATACATAGATGAAAACATAAAGGATTTACTGGTTAAGAGCAGAGGGTTTGATTCCTGGCACTACGCCTTGCTAACCATGTGATGTTGGGCAAGTGAACCAGTTTCTCCAAGCCTCTGCTTTCTCATCCATAGGATTGAAACAGTACCTTCCTCATGAGGTTTCTATAAGACTGAACTAGGTAATACAGGACCCTTATTGCAGAGTCCATCCTAGAGTAGGTGCTCAATAAGTGACAGTATTCTTTATTATTTTTATTATTTATTTCTGAGAGGGTGACTTCTGCTCTCAGGCCAGAAAGCCCCCCCCTTGGGGCTGTTCTTGACTGGTCTGTGCTATCAGGAGCTCCTGCTGTCCATTAACTGCCTCCTGCATGAGATGTGAGGAAGCCATTCATTCACACATTGGTATTTTTCAGTGTGAAACTCATCCAAGTTCTTCCCAGGAACATTTGCTTGTCCATTTATCGAGCACCAACTCTTTTCCAGGCATCTTCTACTACTTTATAAATATTAATTAATTTCCTCCTCACAACAATGCTGTTAGGTAGGTGTTACCGTTATCCCTATTTAGGAAATGGCAGAGCCAAGACTCAACCCAGGTGGTCCAGACCAAGAGCCTGTGTGTTGACCCACTACACCAGTTGGCCCCCTCATTTTAAC
Organism: Equus caballus; assembly: GCF_041296265.1. Classification (NCBI taxonomy): domain Eukaryota; kingdom Metazoa; phylum Chordata; class Mammalia; order Perissodactyla; family Equidae; genus Equus; species Equus caballus. Next base: position 22,225,049 of record NC_091688.1, on the reverse strand, counting down.
AAGGGATGTGCCTTAAATCAAAGAACTGTATGGCCTTGTTGGAAAGAGGCTTGTAGGTAGGATACCTTTCTGAGCCTTTGAAATCTCTCCCGTACTCTTTTACCAAAAGCTTGAGCAGCACTGGAGTCTCTTCCTAGAGGTTCCTTGAGCCCTGAGACTTGATAAGACAGAGCCACTGAAACTGACTTGCCTTAAAGTCCTCAGCCATAAATTCTTCATCAAACTCAATTTTCTAAGTGCTTATCGAGGCATAGGTCTATGGCAGGCACTGGGCTGAGATATTACTAAGAAAGTGTTTCCGGCCCTCTGAAGGCCTACAGTTAAGGAAGACAAGATAGTTGCTAAAGCACATTTGGAAATGCCAACGGACAGATGGCATTCAGATAGAATCTAAAATGATCATAGGGATGGAGGGATGTTTGTATGAGCACAGCCTGGAGGAATTAGACCTACTCATACTACAAAAGCCAACGTGTGTGTGTGTGTATATATATATATATATATGTATATGTGTGTGTGTGTGTGTGTATGTATAAGGGGAATATAAGGGGAACGTATACAATCATGAAAAGTGCAGGCAGAGTGAAAACAGGTTTGTTCACAAATCCCAAAGCTCTGAACCCAGGGGACACCTCCTAGTTTGAAGGAGGAAGTTTCAGGACAAATAAAAGATTATCCTACTTCAAGACACAAGCCGTCTCAAGAGGTGACATGGCGTGAAAGCTACATAGTTTCAAGCAGGGTTTTCATAAAGGTAGGGATGCTAGAGCTAATATGATACGCTAAAGGGAAGTTTCAGATGCTTCAGCTGCATTGCAACCAAGGCTCCAACAATACCTTGCTTTTGAATAGAGGTGGATGTTTCATATACACCTTTGCTTAGGGTCTCAGTAGAGTCCCAGAACATTGTCAAGGCAGGCATTATTAGGCCCACTTTATGTAAGAGGAAACGGAAGCTCTGGGAAGTTATCTACCCAGTATTTGCAGCACAGGGATCCTCTCCAACTCGAAATTGAAGGCTGCTCAGGCAAGTGAAGACACCTGGGGACTGCACACTCAGATTCTGCCATTTTCATCTGAACCACCAGGATCCAAGGTGACCCTGAATATGAACTTGTCTGGACTGGACCAAGCCCAACCATTCAGAGGACAAAATGTCCTACTCACTAGCCCTTAGGTCTCCCCCATTAAGGCCAGGCTCCCATGCATACCAGGCTCACGTGAGGATCTCTCAGGGGACTATGCTGTTGATTTAAAAAAAAAATAAAATAAAACAACACAGGAGTTTTATCTCTTTATCTCCTCAGTCCAGAGGGAAAAAAAGGGACACAATCTGTTCTCCCAGTGGGACATCCACCTGATTAGATGTCATAAAACGGAGTAGTCCTTTAGTTAATAATGGCTGGAATACCTCCGACCCACAGTGACTGGAAAGAGAAAAAAAACACCTAACTACAGATAAACTCCCTAGGGTTTCAGATCCGTTTTGCAATAAGCCGTGTTATGAAGGAAACCTGGCCCCAAAAGATAGTTTGAATGCAAAATAAAGATAGTTCACATGCTTTGAAGCAGATAGAGGGCTCCTGTGGAAGCACCAGAATCATATTTTTGGAGGATCATTATATTTCCTGCTTCAGACTTTATTTGGGTCCCACCGTTCTTTTATACAACTCCTATTTTTAGTCATCAGAGGCGCCATGTCCTGCCAGGCAGGGGCCTCAGCAGGGCAGGTCTGGGCAGGAGGGGCGAGGGCTGGATGCCTGGAGAAGCAGGAGAGCTGGGCAGAGGGGAGGCAGGCAAACTTCAAGGAGCACAGATACGGCCCACTGGGCCAGACAGGCTGGAAGTAGGGCCTGGGGAGGCTCACGGAAAAGATTAGGAGAGCTCCAGGGCATTAGGGAGCAGGACTCGAGGGTCCAGGAGGCCAGTGAATTATCAAGAAGGGGCTGAAATGTGGACAAAGCAGAGGTGGGCAAGGACTCTGAGTTCTTTCATGCACTCTGTCACAAAAGAATGGACAGGGGCTTAAATGCACGGGTTTGAGAACCTTGAAGACATTATGCTAAGTGAAATAAACCAGTCACAGAAGAACAAATACTACAAGAGCCCTCTTATATGAGACAGCTAAAATAGTCAGATTCATAGAAACAAAGCATGGGGTGGTGGTCATAGGAGGTAGGAGAAATGGAGAGTTACTAACGAATGGGCATAAAGTTTCAGTTAAGAAGATGAATAAGCTCTAGAGAGCTGTTGTATAACATTGTACTTATAGTTAACAGTAATGTATTGTACACTTTAAAATTTGTTAAGAGAGCAGATCTCATGTCAAGTGCACTTAGCACAATAAATAAATTTTAAAAATTAAAACGCATAGGTTTAAGATGAAGAGGTGCAGGGCGAGTCTGATTCAGGCAAGGGCAGATATGCCAGGCTTGCTGGGAAGTTCCAACAATCAGAGGCCTTTGGAGAAGAAAACAAAAACACCTGTGGTCATTAAAAACTGTTATAAAGGAAAATCTTAATCTTCATTTAGCACTCATTCATGCACCCTCTGATCCTATCAGATAGAACTGTTGTTGAAGAGGCAGAAAAAAAAGAAGCATGGGATCTCCTGAGTGAGAATTAGCCAGGGGGAGATGGACAGTTCTTTATCTGCCCAGACTTTAGGCTGATTCTCTATCTGGGTCACGAGCCTCACCTTCTAGGCTGACTCCCTGACTTCCTTAGTTATTGGGTAAAAAGATATACTGAGATTCCTTTCTGACTCCCAGTTACTTCTCACCGTTTCATACTTGTTTGGCATTTTTCATTTTGTGTGTTTCAAAAAATAACACAAAGAAGTTAAGAGGAAATGCCATGGCACAGAGAAAGGAGCCATACAAAAAAAAAATGCAAGAAATGGATGTGAGCCAATCATACAGTCATCTTTATTTCCAAGTAGAACAGGCCTACCTTTCTTCTCCATGGAATCCTCTCTTCCTTCCCACATCCTTCTCCTACCCCTTCTGCCCTTTATGAAATCAATATATCTCTACCTTTGTCTCCTGATGTCTTCCCCCTCCTAACCATGGTGTGGTCCAAAGAGGCCTGTGGAGAAATAGGAAGCAGCAGGGCCTCAGAAGCAGACCCTGGACAATTCAGGCCTCACGTAGGAACGGCTAGGAGGAACCACATTACTGATGGCTGAGGTAGGAGGTAGAGTCCCATGATGGGTCACATTCTGGAAAACAGATCTTAGAAATCCTCTCCTAAATTGGCCCAACTCTTTAGGAAGGAAGACACAAAAGGAATTAGAGAAAACCCTGCCAGCCAACTAGAGTAGAAAGAGAAATGTGCTAGAAGTAGAAGGAAGTGAATGGCTGAATCTTATAGAGCTGATGCCCAACCCCTGGACAGCAGTGGGCATCCCAGCGGTACAGGGTCCAGCTAGAGTCACAGCATCTTACACACTGCATTACTGAGGTCATAAACTAAATCTTCGTCATTTATTTGTCTGTGTGTTCATGTGCCTTCTAAGTTCCAAGGGCTGTGCCAAGTAATGCGAATATATATCAGATTCCTTACTAGCTGGCAAGTATTTACTGAGAACTGGCTTTGTGCAAAGCCCTGGAAGAAGCATGGGGAGAAAAGGAGACTGAGGAGGGACACAAAATTAATGGAAGACATGGTCATGGTTGTCAAACTGGTTAGAGGGACAAAACAAATCCTTGTAAAATAGGTCGGTGGAACAACCTGGAGAAAACCTTACTTTTCTTAGCAGTACATTCTTCCAGAGAAACACATCCGCTCTTGTTGAAAAAATGCTGGCCATTAGGATCAGCTGATGCCTTTGACTAAGACTTTCAGAAGAGAGTTAAATTTCTCTGGAAAGGAAAAGAGGAGATATTCAGTGGCTGCTTGAGAGAAAGTTTCAGAGAGACAGAAGGAGACCCAGAGGCCCAAGACTAAAGAGGAACTTTGATGAGAGAAAGTGAAAATCTTGGTCTTTATTGCTGAGTATCATATCACGTAGCTTTCTCCTCCATCTCCCCATGAAGTTGTAGTCAATTCTGCATTACTCACTAATGCTTTGTGGGTTGGGTCTGTTTTGAGGGAGTGTGATAAAGCCTGGAATCTCATTTCCAAATGTTCATAGGCAAAGGCAGACAGTTCTCAGGTGAGAAAACCTATACATGAGTTACATCGAGGACACATTTTTAGCAATGCATCAGCAAGTTTAGATATGAAGTACCTGTGCTCAGGAAGTTCAGAGACAGGGAAGGAATCTGAAGATGAGTGGATAATCAGGGTAGTCCTCCTGAAAGAAGCAAATCTTGAACTAAATGTCCCTTGGGAGATAGTTTTGGGTTATGGGAATACAAAGGTACTTGTGTAATTTCACAGAGACCCAAAGATACACATACCGTTTCCTGACCTCAGCTCAAGGCACAGACATGTACACAGACAGACACACGTGTGCATTCAGCCATGCCAGCACCTACCACAGAAGAAAATACAGAGTTGCATCAGATTATACATCCATTACACACAACCAGATACCGCTGAGCATCTTTCAATCTATGCAAAAGTGGCCGCTGCTCTCACTGAGATGTTGTACTAAATGTGGCTCATTAGTATTAAAACCGCATCTCTGCCAAAGTGAAGAAAAGTAAAATTTATAACATGTTAGACATTTTTAGTGGAAAATGCAAATACATAGCAGAGAAGGTTGGGCACATGTCCCTTGAAACCATTACCTTACAAAGCTGAACACGGGTCTAGGTCTTTCAGAGGAAAAGGCTATTCAATCTAAGCAACATCCAAGATCATCTTGTCAAAGTCAGAATGGAGGCTTTAAAAGGACACAAATGGTCAACTCAGAAAAGAAGTAATACAAGTAGCCAATGAAATATATGTATATTTTTAAAAATCAGCTTCACTAGAAGTTAAAGAAATGCAAATTAAAAGGACATGCTACCATTTTTGCCCTAATTTGCAAAATTTAGAAAGAATAAAGAAGTTCAGTATTGGTTCAGAGGGGAGTGTGGAGAAATGGGCTCTCTCCTACAGCTCTAGGGATGCACATAAGCATCACAGGAGGCCACATCTGCCAAAAGCCTTACGTATGTATACACTCCCTGAACTGGAACTCCAATTCTAAGACCATATCTTGGTGGAATACCCAGGTGAGTGCATAAAGTGCATACTGGTCTTTAAAAATAGTGAAAAGTTGGAAATTCCCTAAATATCTAGCAAAGGAGGTTATTAAATAAAGCATGGTATCCATTCAACAAAATACTATACCACTATATTAAATTTTATGTTGTGTATGTTGGACCACAATAAAATAAGTAATGATTGACCCATCAACTGACGAATGAATAAATAAAATGTGGTATATATCTATACAATGGAAAATTATTCAGCAATAAAAAGGAATGAAATACTGAAAAAAAATACTATACTACTATTATAGGAATAATATAAAGTTTCATGACACAGAAAAACATTACAATACACGGCAAGATGTTGTAAATGAGAAAAGCAGATTCCCCATGATATATAATATGATACTCTTTGTAATAACAAAACCAGTTAATGTATTTGGTGGTTAAACCAGAATATAAGCTGCAAAACAGTGCTGGATCTTTTGGCTGTTAAATGCTGTCTAGAAAAGTGCTTGGCATGAAATAGGCCCTCAATAAATATTTGTTAATTAAATGAATTCATGCTTATTATGCACCAAGCACTGTTGTAAACACTTGATAGAATATTCATTTTCATAACAGTACTGTGCTGTGAGTCTTATTATGAACTCCACTGAGCCATGAGGAAGCAGAGAGAGATTAAGCAACACGGGCCAGGTCACCCAGCTAGTAAGTGACGAAGCCAGGATTCATACTTAGGCAGCCTGAATCCGGAGTCTTCATTCAAACACTTTTCTACACATATGTGTAGAGAAAAGTCTGAAGGATGTGCACCAACACATCAAGAGCATGATTTGGCCAGCTCTGGGTGATGGGATTACTCAAGGTTTTGTTTGCCTTTCTCACTTGTCAAGAGTTTTCTAATTTCTCTATAGTGCAGATGTAAAAATTAATTTATTTTAAATGTTTATAAATATTACTTTTAAATAACATGGAATTTTCTTTAATAGATGCTTTTTCTGACCAAAAGCAGAAGAAGAGGAGAGAGGTTCCCAAGGGAGAGGGAAAAGGTGAGCAACAAGTAGAGTGGCTATGGCTCTCCATCCCTGGGCCCAAGGACCTTATTGAAAGATCGATTTGGGGCCCGCTCTGTGGCCGAGTGGTTAAGTTCATGCGCTCCGCTGCGGCGGCCCAGCGTTCGGATCCTGGGTGCGGACATGGCACTGCTCGTCAGGCCACGTTGAGGCGGTGTCCCACATCCCACAACTAGAAAGACTGGCAACTAAGATATACAGCTGTGTACGGGGGGGTGGGGGGGGGGTGGGATGGGGGGGGGGGGGACAGTTGGGGAGATAAAGCAGAGAAAAGAAAGAAAAAAAGATTGGCAACAGTTGTTAGCCCAGGTGCCAATCTTTAAAAAAAAAAAAAAAAAAAGATGGATTTTCATTTTCTAAAACAAGGTAGAAAATTTCAAGAACCTACAAGCCCCCTAACTTCCCATGGGTTCTTCCTTGTGTCCTTCAACCCAAGAGCATTCCGAGCCACGTCCCTGGGGTTGCTGCTCACCTGGACAGACACATGGTGGCCCAAAGTGGAGGTCCTCTTGCAGGGCCACCTCTACATGGACACAATCCTTCATTTGCCCAACAGACATTTCTTGAGTTCTGTGCTGGACAGTGCGGGGTCTTGAGAGATACAACCTGAATAAGATATAGTCCCTGCATTCAAGAAACTCGCAGATTGTTGGGGAGACAGACAAACTGAAAACACACAATTAAAGTAGTATAGAGTTAATACAAGGAAGGTCAAGATGCTACAGGAGCAAAAAAGGGAGGGCATCGAATTCCTGCAACATCTTGGACTTATCTCTATCATAGAACTCATTTCATTCTCTATTTTCGTTGTGGGCTTTCTCATCTATCTGTCCAACAATCTATGAACTCCTTGAGGACTGGTGCGGTGTCTTGTTCACGTTTGTGTCCCAGCGCCTGGCACAGAATGGGCTGCTTAATCAGCAGCTTTGCCTGAATGCTTACCTCTATACAGAGATGACACTGTTGGCAACTTCTCTAGTTTGGCTCATTGAGGATCAGGCCATTGAGGATCTACACCTAGAAGACAGCAGCCTAGAAGGCTCTCTGGCTCAGACAGAATGAACTGGGTGAACAGACAAGAAGAGAAAGGAAGAAATTCCTAGGCTGAGTGAACGCAAGTGAAAGATCGAGTTAAGAAAGAGCCAATTTGTTCCTGAGAAAATAGATGTGGCTGCAGCAGAGAGGAGTCACGAAGGGCTTTTAGTCACACTAAGTTCAGATTTTACCTTACGAGCTAGTAGGATTCCAAAAGAAAGAAAAGATGTGGTCAGAGTCAGTTATAGGAAAATCACTCTGATAGCGCCATGGAAGTCAGAGGCACAGAGACCCGTTAAACTAGGAGATGACTACAAGAAAGCAACCAGAAATAATGAAGCCCTAGATGAAGGCAGGGGTTTCAAGTGGGGAGAGAAAAAGATGCCCCAACGTTATTTTCCTCTGGGCCAGCTTTAAATCATTCACAGACATGCAGAACAGTTAAAAACTGACACTTGAGTGTGAAAAAGGCAAAGACAATCTTAAGGACCTCACCATCCTGCCTGCTCAGCAGCACCATTCCCCCAAGGTTTCACACCTCACTAGCAGCTCTGAGCACACCCCTCCCAGAGGCAGGAACGAAGACATCCTAGCAGCCAGAGAAACACTCAGAAGCAGCAGCAGAGGGGGAAAAAGTGCATTACAGAGCCGAGCATCTGTGTCTAGCAGCTGCCAAACACCCTCCATGTGTTCCTGCAGCTGTCGGTGTGACAGCAATGGAAGATGGAACAGAAGGGAGAAAAGAACGTTCAGCAACAGGCAATGAGTGCCAGGCAGGTAGGTGGGCTCTGGGGTAATCGAGGCCAATCCACTGGGTGATCCTAGGAGCTGCTGCTTGCCTTGGAGAGAGCCCTTTGGTAGCCAGACCATTCCTGGGGCTGTGCAAAGCAGGACACCAATACCTCACCTGAGCCTGCTGACCCAGGAAAGTTGAGAGGACCTGCCTCACCAGCTTCCTTACTTTGATTTCAAGGCCCCAGTCTCCATCTCTCTGAAGGGGCAGACATATCACTTTACGTTCAAATTTGTGAATCAAAGTTAAGTATAGCAAGAAAATTGTTTGAGAAGTTCACGACCCCTTCACCACCAGTAATCAAAGAGATAACCAGGGTATCATCATTCAACCAAAACAAGGAACTGCTAGCTTTGACACTCATCTGTGGGAGGTTGGGGAAATGAACCATGCTGATTATCCACTCACTTATCCATTAATTCAGAGATTTATTAATACCTACCAAATACATAAGAATATGCTAGGCTTTGTGAGCAGCTAAAAGAAACATAGAAGGCAAAATAGCAATGCCTGGAATGTTTGACATGCTGTACAACTTAGAAGGAAGTTCATTCATTATTTTTTACAGCCAGAGCTAATATTCAGTCGTTTGCATGGTATAGTCATTCCAGATATTTACAGCCATTGACTGTTCTGATTGGCCAGTGCCCTCATGGACCAGCTGTTAAATACAGCATTTTGAAAACCAGACCCGGCCACTGCAATGCTACAATGTCACATTTACATTTTCAAAGTATCTGGCCTTTGACTGCCTCCTAGTGAGTGGCACAACCAGGATTAGATGTATTGACGAAAATAATCCATAACCAATCTATAAATGAAAATTTGGGTGACTTTATTCTGAGCTAAAATGTGAGGACCATGGCCTGGTGCCTTTCTTCCCGAAGGAAGAAAGGGCACCAAAGAAGTGAGGTGTACAGAGTGGTTATATACCCCCAAAGAAGATGTTTCATATATGATTGAAATGTCCCTTTTACAATAGACATGAGACTGCTCTGTCAGCACAGTGATTGATGGACACAGCAGGTAGGGCTGCTGTCTCGGTGGACACAGCAGGGTGGCAGGTCTGTTGTCGTGAGCTGGGTGGTCACAGTTGAGCTGGGTGGTCACAGATGAGCGCAGCAATCCGTTCCTAGCCTAAAGAAAGATGCTTATCCTTAAGGAAACGCCAGTGTGGTGGAAAGTTGCACCTTTATCTTAAGGGCATTTGTTCTTGCCATAGTAAACATTTAAAGCAGATATACAATGCATGCTCAATGGCCATGTCAGGCCCTTTCGGAAAAAACAAAGTTTAAGTTAGGCTGAATTGGGTTTATACCAAATGGCTTCCTCATATATTCCTATATATCCTATTGCTCACCATTTCTATTTGTCAGATGGAAGACCAAGATACTCGAGAGATATGAAATAATTCTAGGGTGACATGAAAACCAGTGCCTGATCATGTCGTCCAGAGAGCAGACACAGCATGTGGGTAAAATAAAAAATGAGGGAAGGATTGTTAGGTACTCAGGGCAAACGATGAAGGATGTCATCTTGCGGTGGGGTCTGATGGCTGATACAGGCCTCGATGGAAATTTGGGATCTCTATTGGGCTTTGGTCACGGTTGCCAGGGAAACAGGCTCTGGAGACAGAATTCCTGGGTCCGTAACTCAGCTCACCGTGATAAGATGAGGATGATAATAATGGTGTCTACTCAAGTGCTGTTCTGAGGATTAAGAGAGAATCTAGGTAAAGTACCTGACACAGAATGTGCTCAGTAAATGACTGGTGTTATGATTTCATTTCCCTTTGCATATGGTGAATGGTGAACATCCCTTCAGCAGAGGCTCTTTATTTCCCACATCCAGGATGCCTAGTTACAGGCAACAGAAACCACCTTTGGCTAATGATGATCTGTGAATAGCTAAATAGAGAAGAAATTTATTGAAAGGTAATTCACAGAATCACCAGAAAGGCTGAAGAACCAGGTAAGAAAATGGGGAGGAACCAAGGGAGCCTAGACAGCCAGGACCACGGGCATTCATGCCTGAAGAGCCACCTGGTGAGAACACCACTGCTCGTGCTGGACAGAACTCCACTGCCCCACGTGATGGGGATGCTGCTGCTCTCAACACCTCCACGGCCACTAGCTTGAGCACCCCACAGTCTCTTCATCTTAGCTCCAGAATCAAAGCCTGGGAGGGGGCATCTGACTGGCAGGCCTAAGGTATATGCCCAACCCTAACTGCCATGGGGCAGGGGAAAGCTAGCTTCTGAAAGCTCACTTTTTCCAGTTCAGGAATAGCCCGGCATCCCACCAAGATTCACGCATAAATGTAGTGTCCACACGTTGGAAAGGGGTTCAGATGCTGAGCAGCTTAAAAACAATTGTTCAACACACCATGCCAGGCACCCTGTGACCAAGTTCCTGCCTGACCTCCAGCCCCAAAGCCTAGGGCTTCCTGACTTAGGACTTCACAGCCTAGCAATACTGAACTACTCTTACTTGTTTCCTGCACTGTGCTCCTTCAGGCCTCTGAGTAGATTTATTTAATGCTATTTATCCTTCCCCTTCCACTCCTTCTTCTGCTTACAATCTGCATAATGCGTCTTCCAGACGCAGTTATGATTTCTGCCTTCTTTTACAGGCTTCCTCTGACCTCCACAGATTGGAATAACTGCCCTTCTATGGGTTTCCATGGCATTCAGTATATACCATCCTTATACCACTGAATACATTGAATTGAAACCAGCGGATGAGTGATCTAGCTTAGTGGTTCTGAAGCGTTAGAATCAGAATAATCAGAATTACCTAGAGAGCTTGTTAAAGCAGAGATTCCTAAGCCCCATTCCTGGAGTTTCTGATTCAGTCATTCTGGGGTAATTTGCATTTCTAACAAGTTTTAGGTGATTCCAACAATATTTCAATAACGCTACTGGCCTGGAAACCACACATTGACATCTGATGCTCTAACTCTAAACCAATGGTTCTCAACTAGGTGTGATTTTCCCCCCAGGGGACATTTGGCAATTTCTTGAGACCTTTTTTGTTGTCACAACTGGGAGGGGGGAGGCTACTAACATTTAGTGGCTAGAGGCCCCGCACAGCAAGGAATTATCCAGACCCAAATATCAATAGTTTTATGGTTGAGAAAGCCTTAAGAGCAGACACTACAACTTATTCAGCATTGTATTCCCACATCTAACATGTCATGTAATCTATAGTATTTGCTCACTTGATGGTTATTAAGTAGAATCATTTGACTAAAGACTGTGACTAAATTTTTTTAACCCAAAATTGAAAACAAGTCTGAGAAGTACAAGGAAGCCTGGGGCTGAATACATTAGATTGGAAGCAGTCATAAAAACACATAAAACCAAACTGTGGGAAGTGAAGTCACAGGAGACTAAGCATCCAGACTTGTCATCACCTGGTTCACCCTCCTAACCCCACACAAACGCTAGATTTCCAAGCAAGTAACTTGTGCTTTCCAACAGTTTCTCCCCAAACCTGTTCACTATGACTATTAGTTGGCATTCAATAACCATCTCTCCTTCTCTCTCACAGAGGCAAAACCCGGGACATGGTCACGCAAACTAACATGGTATTTTCCAAACTCCCTTACAGCTAGGTATGCCTATATGAGAAAGGCCTGGCCAATGGGATCTGAGTGGCAGCCACGTGTGCGACTCTGAGGCATGTCCCTAAAGGGGGGATGTGTCCCCTTTCCCCTCCCTTCCTCCCTCCCGCTGCTTTCAGTGTGAACATAGTGGTGAGGCACCTCTTCAAGCAGATATGGGCCACACCCTGGGAAGGCAGAGCAAAAAGTTAGCACGAGCCTCAGCCCCTGGAAAAATCTTAAAGAGAAAAGCCGTCATAGAAACACTGGGACACCTTCTCCCAGTCTGTGCCTCGGGAAAAACATTTGCATTTTGTTTAAGCCACTGTTATTTCGAGTTTCTGTTACATGCAGCCAAACTAGTATCCTAGCAAATACTACGCATCAAACTTGAAATCCAGCCACTTTTCTTGTAATCAACATGCATTCCCGGCCCCTGAAAAGCTAGGAAAGAATGTGCGCTGGGACTTCAGCAGTTTCTGAGTATACCCTGTCTCCCCTGCCTCAAACCTTTCTCCACTTACTGTCCTGAAGATTCCTGAAGCCTCACTCTCAGAAAAAGCCAAGGCTTTAATCCCTGTTAAAATATAAATACCCCTAAAAGGGATAACTCCTCATGTTATTATCAGTTTTTGTACCTGTGAAAGACAGAATTGAGAATGTTCTACTAAAAAGTGTAAAATGATTTAGAATGAAAATATGGCACCACTGAAAACCCATAAGCCTCACAAATTTACCTAAAATTGGCCTGGGGATGGATCCAGGCCAAATAATTCCACAGCGACTCCCCCTTCCCTATTGTGAATACTTCTTAAGTCCTAATACAGTAATTACATTTGGGGCTGGCCTCACACCACCTTTGATTATACGGAGGAGAGTGGGGCTTTCCAGGCAGGCCCCCTACCCAAGAGGGAGGAATCACCTGCATTATCACGTGAGTTCCACAAAGTTCCTGTGTCCCATCCATGGGAAAGGAGCAGGACAAGGGAGCTTTCCTTGGGAGAAGGAAAACAGAGTTCTTCCTCCGCTATCCTCCCTCTCTGTGGCTCTAACGATGACGTTGCCCTTCCCACTTTGTCCTTAACTGAACAGACACTCTAATTTATTGAGCAGTCACTTTTCTTTTCATTTTAGGATTTGGTAAATTTTACAGAGTGCAGTTGACTCAGCCTGCCCCGAAGTGAAGGAATCTGTATATTCTGTCAATCTCCACAGCTTTGGGGGAATGTTTTAAATGGTGTTTGGTGATTGAAAGCAAGATACAATCGCCCTATGACAAAGAAGCTCATGATCAAGGTCCCTCTAATAGCTTTATGTTACTAAGTCACAACACTCTCCCTCTACTTTTTATTAATGCAAAGGAAGTACAAATCAAATAAAAGCAAACTCTCTGTCAACAGGTTGGTTTAAACACCGGATTTCTTTTTTTCCTTCCTTTGTAAATAAACAGCAAATGAGAAAAGAAACAAGATGGTACCTTTGTGTTTAATAGTTTTGTTGTTTTTTTTTTTTTCTGTCCTCCTCCAGCAGTAGGCCTGAAAGGTCACAAGATAAGTGTGTTTCCTTCATATCCCTGAGCTGTAGGTATTTGGAGATGATAAAAATGCACTTTTTTTGTTCTCCCTTTTCATTTGGAGGCCTCCTGTCAAGATGCCCAGAATAATGCTTCTGGAGCAGATGGAGAAGGCGTATGAAACCATGCTGAGAAACCACGTTTCTAGAAATGATGTTTGTGTCAGCCCTGTTCTTGAACAACCAGAACTGCCCTGGGGAGCCCACCACATCATCCAATGTAACCCACACACGTGTCCAACGGGACCTTGAACACTCAGCCATTCCTAATATTTATTAATTTGGCACTTGTTTCTAGAGACCCCATATTTTCCATCTTGAAGCCAATGAGGCTTTTCTGGCCTGATGGTGGCACTGGAAAGAATGGTGTCATAAATGATGTCACCTTGAGGTGCTAGACCCTATAGGTAGCCCCAGGAAGACAGCTGTTCAAGAAGAGCACTTGTCAGGAGTCTGCAGGCCCCTTGAACCAGGATGTGAGGATTTGGTGGGAAAATGCCTGAGACTCCATTGCCTCTCTTGTGGTATCAGAGATTGTTGTTTTATTATGGATATTGTGTCAGTATTCCTCAATGATACCTCCAGACTAAAGATATGGGGGAAATGGCCAACACAGTAATAACCAATAGCGTAACTCTGCACACCAACCACCACGCACCATACCAACATTGTGCCATTATCTTGTTTAGACCTCACACTTAGTATTAGATGGGTATGATTTTAAAATAGTCAATCCCGTTGGGGTCTCTACAGGGGGCCAATAAATAGCACCCCTCTTTACTTGAGATCTGAAAACAAATTGATAAAGCAAACAAAGGAGTGGCAGACAGAAGCCAAAATAAAATCTTGATCACCAATAAAGGCCAACTGGAAGGACACTGCTCAGTGCGAGAGCCCCAGCATTACTGTCTCAGGCACAGGCATGTTGCACTGGGGAAGATGGCCTGTTCAAAGAAGAGGGAGAGAGAAGTCCTGCTTCTTGCCAGCAGGCAAATAGCTCCCCAAAAGGAAAAGGGAAGGGGTGGGTCAAACATGTCAAGTTTATTCCTCCCAAACGTATCAACCAGACAAGTCACTCCCCTGGAGCAAGTGAATAAAGAGAGGGAGAGGGTCCAGAATGCCACAACTTTACAAGGAAAGAAACATCAGGAATGGGGAACAAGCTCTCCCTCGCCAGTCTATGTTGCAGAGGTGGGGAAATTGACATACAGAGAAGTTAACAGATTTTGCTTATGATACCCAATTAGTAAAAGGTGATGTCAAGTCTTTGGAAGGCCAAGCTCAAGGATACCATGTCATCTATCTGAATCAACTCTCAGCAACAGGAGGACTTCATCATCACTGCAGTCATCAGCCATTTCCCACCCTTCCCCAGGTGCCACATGCTCATCTAGTCTGGCTTCTCAATTTTCACTAAAGTCTGCCAATACTCTCTGTCTCTAAGTTGATGTTTGGAACCGACTGATCACCACCCGATACCCTCACGGAAGACTCATGTCAGAGAAGATACCCTCAAATTCTTTGCAGCTCAACTTGTTCTGGAGGACTTGGCAGATGGTTTGTAGCCCAATCCATCCTTATTTGTCTTGGCCTCCTCATATATAGCATTACCTCTCCCAAGTTGATGCTGGAGAATAAATTTCAGAACAAAATTCTGTATTATATTTATTAAAGGGATATTATTGAGAACATTATCCATTGTGTTATTCAGTCTCCTGAAATCAACACACACACACACACACATATATGTATCTCTTTTAGCCTTAAAAGTTGGGTCTTTTTGACTTTTTTACCCATTGCTTAGGGTCAATATAGTTAATGTAAATTTTGTTTTAATCATGTCAATAAATTGTGTGTTTCACTTTTTGATTTGGTCATCAGAAAACTTAAAACCAAATTTGTGGTTCAATGTCAGTTGAACAGTGCAAGACACTAAAGCCTACGAATTCTCCCTAATTTGAAATTTTCCCTCTTATCGCATCCCTACCCTCTGTCCTATTTATATTCTCAAGGCAATGATATTTATTTTCTATTTCACAATAGACTAAGAATTTATTTATACAAATATTCAATAAATACTATTACCTGAGTTTTTCAACTTTAGAATTAGAACATAAAATTTAATTTCATATAAATTTTCAATTACTTAAGTTTTCATCTGCCATCTAAAATCAAATGTATACAATTAGAATAGATTTTCTTTTTAAGTTAAGGTTGGTGACTCATAAACTATCAATTACACTCTATTTTTCTGTTTAAATTTATTTTCTTTTATCACTAACCTAATTCACAGTACTAAGAGAAGGATTCAAAGGTTGAAGCATTTGGCCCAGGTTAATTCTGTTTTATTTTTATAAATATACTCTAGATTTAAAATCATTAAATGCTCTATTTTGCCACTTTATATGCCATGTAAAAAATATTGGCCGTTGGTAAATTTTGACAAAAGATCCTCACTAAACACATCTTCCAAAGGCTCTCTCTGTTGGCATCGGCAGCTAAATTTAATCTCCCTTATATCCCATTGCCTCTTGAGATTGGAAAGGATTTTTTGGGTTCTTGTTTTGGTTAGTGTTTTCCCCTAGAATTATCAACTGTTGCTGTCATTCTTAGCAAAGTAGGTTATCTCATTGTTGGTTCATATAAGCCACGCTTATTTCTTGCAAAATATTTTTTAATAATCCAAAGTCCAACCACTAGACCAGTTGTCATCAGTTTGGCCTTTAATATCAGAAGTAAAAGAGGCAGAGAATGAGACCATATTATTTTCTACATCTTCTTCATTCTTTGGTTTACAGAGAGCGGAGAGAAACTGGTGAAGGTTTTGTTTGTTTGTTTAAATGCCAGGTATATGGTAACATTTATTTTAAAAAAGAAATTAGACACAGAGTTCTTATATTCATATAGATTGTTGCACACTTGATTTTCCTCAATTCATTTCTTCATCCATTCATTCACCAAATATTTATTTAGCACCCACTCTGTGCAGACATCATCCTGGGAGCAATTGAGGGAAAAGCAAGCCATATTGTGGAGGAAGCCAGAGAAACAGAAGCCAAACTGTCCTTTGGGAAGCCAAGAGGCTACTTCAGGAAACAGCACACCCAGGGCCTTGCAAACAGTAGGTGCCACATATATGTATGTCGTATTGAACTATAACCATAAAAACAATTTCAGTTCTCTAATTCAGCAACATATCAACACGCCCACAGAATACAGATCAACCTGAGAAGCTGCAGGCTGAGACTGTATGTTACGTGGAAAGCAAGACCATTAGACCCTGCTCATTTAAATTCATCCATTTGATGTCAATAAATTTTCCCCGTGTGGTCACTTCATGTTTTTTTGCCCTAAAATTGGGAAGTACTTTAACAGAGCAGGCTCTGGAGCTAGACTACCCAGGTTTGTTTCTTTTTAATTGAGATATAAATTACATACAATAATATGCAGGATCTTAAGATTTTCAACATTCAGCTTGAGGCATTTTAGCAATTGTATACACCCATGTAAGCACCACCTAAATAAGATCTAGATCATTTGCATCACTCCAGAAAGTTTCCTAATGCCCCTTACCAAGCAATCCCTTTCTGATTTCTATTACTATAGATTAATTTTGCCTGTTCTGGAACTTTATGTAAATGGAGTCATAGAGCACTTACTTTTTAATGTCTAGCTTCTTTCACTAAATGGTGTTAAGATATTGTTGCATTTGTCAGTAGCTGATCTTTTGCATTGCTGAATAGTACTCCGTTCTATGGATAGACTACCATTTGTTTATCCATTCTCTTCTCAGTGGAAATTTGGGCTGTTTCTGGTCTTTGGCTATTTATTATGACTAAGATTACTATCATCATTTTTGAACAAGTCATTTTGTGCACATATGTTTTCATTTTTCTTGAGTAAATACCTAGAATTTGGTATTTCTAGGTCATAGAGTAGATATATGTTCAACTTTTTAAGAAATTACCAAATAGTTCTCCAAAGTGGTTGTGTCATTTTACACTCCTAATGACAAATATATCAAAGTTCTGATTGTTCCACATGCTCACATTTGGTATCAACAGTCTTTTTGGTGTCAGCTATTTTCTTGTGTGTAAAATAGTAGCTTATATGATTTTAATTTGCATTTCCCTGCTGACTAATTACTGATGAAAAAACTACAAAGATCATATTTGTTCATGATCTTTTCTGAAATGTCTGTTCAAGATTTCTTCCCTTTTTTTGGCTTGTTTTCTTATTGTTGATTTGTAGGAGTTCTTTATATATTATGGATGTGAGATCTTTGTCACATATATATATTGCAAATATTTTTTTCTCAGTCTTTGGCTTGAATATTCATTTTATTAATGATGGAGCAGACCTCACCTGGTCCCTTCTCCCAGTTAACTTCTCTGGGGAAAGACTTAGAAGTATAGTCCTTTTGATATCACTAATTGTCAACCTTTCCTTTTCATCATACAAAGAAGGGCATTTCTCTAATTCTCTATCGGCTCTCTGTCCCTTTGCTTATGGTCTTTGCCGAACTTGGCATGCCCCTAAAGTCATCTAAATATACCTAGTCTGAATGAATTGCTTCGCTCTCTAAAAACACATAGCATTTTACTTGTCTCTTTATTTCTTTCTATATTAATAGTTTACACGTCTTTGACTCAGACCTCTTCTTGAGCTCCAGACCAACAAATCTAACCATGCATACTTAGTATGTCCACTTGGACATTCCCCTCAAACTACACAGCCTCCAGATAAAATTCTTTATTCCACTCCTTGCAAAGATATTCCCTCTTTGGGCTTCCTGTTGTGGTAAGTGGTATCACCATATATTAAGTTCTTAATCTAGAAACCTGGGTGTTTTTTGACTCCCATATTCAATCCCTCAGCTAAGGCCATTGATCTTACCAACTTCCACCCTCCACCCCAAAGATCTTGACTGTATCCACTTGTCTCCATCCTACTGCCACATCCTAGTCCAATCACGGTCAGATTCCTGTTTTGGCTTTGTCATCTTTCTCTCCACTACACTCTTGAATTTATCTATCTGTCTTTAATTCATCTTGAATGTATCTGCTTCTCTCCATCCTACTACCACATCCTAGTCCAATCACTATCTAGATTCCTGTTTGGCTTTGTCATCTTTCTCCCCACTACTCTCCAACTATGTAGTCTTTCAGGTAGTTTCTAAAATGTGCCAAGATTTCTCTTCTCATATCTTTGCATTTGAAATCCCCTTTGCCTATAGTGCTCTTCTCTAGGGCTTCCTTGACCTGAAATAGCACCACCCCACCTACCCTGACACTCTCTATCACAATACCCTCTTTATTCCATTCTTAGGATTTATCTCAAACTGTGGTCACATTTTCCTTGTTGCTCTCTCTCCCTAAGACTTAAGTTCCAGGAGGGTAGGCTCCATGCCTTTCTTGTTCACCAGTACATCTCCAGCATCCAGCAAAGCGCCTGGCACACAGTAGACGCTTACTGAGGCTTGTTGAATGAAGGAATGTTTCCCTCACCAATTCGAATCTAGGATCACGTCTTTTTCATTTTCTATTTACCCCAAACACTTCTTTGCAAATAGCAGGTATTATAAATGCCTTCTTAGGTGGATTGTATTGACTTTCTTCAGTGTCTTTTGCAAACTGCCTCCCCTTTCCCAGATCAGCTCTTCTGATCTCGCTTCGTAGATCCTCCAAACTTTTCTTCCCCAGCCCATCTATGCTCACAGCCAATCCCAAATTTGCTGTTTCCTTATAGATCTATGCACGGCATAAATGGAGCAGCATCTATAAGACATCAAACAATAGACAAAACTAATTTTAGGCGGATTCAGTCAATTTGGTGAAGAGAAACCAGCTGCTTAACAGAGCTGACAGATCAGCTCCATCACACAATAGACCAGGTAGACACGGGGCCCAGAAACAAACCCTTGCCGCTTCCTGTACCTTCCTCTGCCTGGTGTCACTATCCCCTCTTGTGAGGGTGTTTGAGTCCGATCCTCTCAGCCAAGTGGCAGATGGAGAAATTGTTTGCAATTGAGATCAGAATATTTTATCAGACTTCCTACAAATGGGGTCCACTGAATTTTAATCTGCCAGCAAAGCACTGACAAAAAAAGGAGGAAAAGTCTCAACAGGACATCCTGTAAAGTCTCCTCAGGAATCACTGTGTTTTTGGTCAACATTCAGTCGATAGATGATAAACTTCCAAGGGCAAACGAGAGAACCCTGAAACAGATTCTCCCCTGGTCCCTCCCACCTCCCGGTGAAGGCACATGGCAGAATGGAACCCAGGTCAGGAGCCAGGAAGTCTGTCTCCCAGACCTGGTTCTGGCCCTGACTCCTTAGGTCACCGTCTGTTGGTGATGTCATTTTTC
Source organism: Equus caballus (assembly GCF_041296265.1). Lineage (NCBI taxonomy): Eukaryota > Metazoa > Chordata > Mammalia > Perissodactyla > Equidae > Equus > Equus caballus. Next base: position 22,205,459 of record NC_091688.1, on the reverse strand, counting down.
AATCTCTCGGTTACTCCATCTGTACAATGGAAAGAATACATCCTATTCCTCCCACCTGGGTTGTGAGGACGCTTGGGAAGTTAATATGCCATCCTGATAGATGAACCAAAGGTTCTTTGTGAAATTAATTATGTTTTGTTCTTTTCCCTCTCATACAACTCTACAATAGGCTCTATATAATAATAATAGCCATGATGTTTATTGAGCAGTTACTATATGCCAGATAGGTGCAAAGCAAATACATATGCACAAAGAGTATTTTGTTGCATTTTGCATGAATTATCTCCTTTAACTCTATTAAACTCTGGGGGGGGGGATGATAAAAAGGACACAAGCAATGTGAAAAACAGGTTATCTTCTTAATAGACAGATTTCATTATTGCCTAGAGCCTGACCAGTAAATGCTTCTGGAGACCAACGGTTATGACAGTATGCCATGCCTCAGAAAATAGCTTCACTGGCAAACTGAAACAGAGAACCAAGCAGCCATTCCAAAACTGCATTGCTCGCACCTCCCTCATACACTGATACTATATACACACAAACATGTATACAAACAATAAAAATGGTGCAAATTTGTTGTGCACTGACTATGTGCCAGGGACAGTGCCAAGCATTTTACATATACTATCTCAACTAGTCATCACATCAACCCTTGGAGTAGGTATTATTTTTAGGCCCAAGATGATGAAATTGAGACATGGAGGTTAACTTGCCCAAGATCAGAGGTAAGGAATAGAGCTAGAATTGGGGCCTAATCTTTCTGAAATCCAGGACTTGGTTTTCTATCCACTACTCCATACTACTTCTTGATGCACTTTTTTCCCATTTTGATATTTCTAAATTAAGTTTTATAACTGATGTACATTTAATACGTTAGCAGAGAGTTTTTTTAATCCTCAAAAAACAAGTAGTTTTCATTAAAACAATGGTACCTAAGAACAGAGGAAATAGTATGACGATATATGCACAACAGAGTAGAAGGGGCACAGAAGTGGGAGGCAGGAAACCTGGTTCTCATTTCAGCTCTGCCTGTACTGGCCATATGAGCTAAGGCAAGCCACTTGGCCTCTTGGAGCCTCCATCTCCTGGCTTAGAAAATGAGGGAATTGAGCTAAATTATACTGAAATTTCATGGGTGTTCTCTAGGACAAGTGAGTGTGTATAGGGTCATTCTGCCACCGATCACCTGGCTTGTGCCTCAGCAGCTCAGGAAGACTAAAGGAGGCACACGCAAGACCTCAGCCCAAGCGTGCTGCACGTCCCCCTCAATCTTCCTCTCCATCCCGGGCCCTTTCTGCAGCTCTCTGAAAACACAGGCTGGATCCAAGGTGCCTGTTCCAGCATCACTTCTGTTTACTCCACCATCAGGATGGTGTCATTTAGCCAGAGCCATCATTCACAGTCACACCAAATGGTCCATGGAAGAAAAGTTGGTTACACTCGAAGAACAGATGACAAGTGACAGGCTCCGCTCCTGATTTTCCACAATAACAGAAGAGACCAGCAACTGCCGTGGTGGTCCAACACCCGAACAAACCATTCCCTTCCAAGCAGACGTGGTCTGTGGATGTCCGCTCCTCTCTGGGAATAAAGAGCGTCGCTTGTCCCTGGTGAAGCTGGGCATCCCTGTCTTTCCATGGATAATATTGAGAGAGCCACGCACAGCAGCTCTGCTCATCTGAGTTCTGCTGCTAAATAACTTCAATTTTGTGGATAGAAATTAACTTCTTAACTCCTCCATGTACCCAGTGCTGTCAAAGTAAGCAGAACTGACACAGGATGGTAGCAAGAATAAGCTGAAGACCAAAAACACGACAGGGAAGAAAGGACTATAGAAGTTCTCAACCCAAAGCAGCGACTGGGACAACTGAATTTGCCAATCCCCAGGCAGGTCTACACCCTTTATTTCAGCTAAGAAAAGGCAAAATGAGACTTTCCCAGTAAATGACTGGACATTTGCCTGCTGCCTATGGGATAATCAGAAGTTTCAGTCATTGAAACCAAGAATTATGAGAATGTTTGCAGCATGCTCCGTGGAGACCATTTGGTTCTAATTAAAAAGTTCCATTAAAAAGGCTAGGTCCAGTTTTATCTTTTTAAGTTGAGCCATGGAAAATTGCTATTTTCCCATTTTTGACCTACAACAATAGAAATATGGTATGGTTCAGCTTGATACTATGTGCAAGCCACTGCCCTAGATGTTGAAAATAGAGAAAGAGATAAGACACAGTCTATCCGCAAGGGGCTGCCAGAAGAGAGTCCCATAAAGAATGAGCTGCAGATTGGGTGTGCTTGGTGCCATGAGAAAGATGTATAGAGCAAAGTGGGTAGAAATGCAGTACCCTGAAGTAGCACTTCACTCCTTCACTAGTGGGAGTCCAGATGCAGTGGAATAAGCACTAAGCTCCTCTTCTTGCCATCTCAGCATCTGAGGATCAGCCAGCAAACCCAGAATCTCAAAGCAAGTGTAAGAGCAGGGAGAGTTCTGAACCTGCCAACCTTGACTGAGTCTCTTCAGCATTTGTTATTTTTATGGGTCCCTGAATGCTTCCCTTGAATATTAATTTTCTTCAATTCTTTAAGTATATATTAGTTATTACATATTTTTGATTAATATTTGATGGCCGCTTAGGCTGCCAAGAGCTCCCATAAATTTCCCAAGTGGATATCTGGCGCTAGGTAAGTGTGGGAGACCCCTTGTGTGAAGCAAAGACATCAATCATTTTAAGTCTCTGACTCCACACCTTAATACCCAAAGATATATTGCTAAGAAGCCCATAACAAGTCATTAAAAATGAATGTCTTGTGGCAGTTTTCATGCCTGCAGAATTCAGTGGGGAAGGGAGAGGAATCTAGGATGTGGCAGAGCCCAGATAGCACACTGACATCTCTTTGGGCATTTTTAAAGATTCCCTAGTCCTCACTCCAGGACCAGCTACATAATTTGCAACATCCAGTGCAAAATGACAATGCAGGGCTCCTTGTTCAAAACCCGTTAAGCATGTTGGGATGGCAACAGCAGTGCATTAAAGCAGGCATGGGGCCTTTTTAAGCGTGGGGCCCTGTGTGATTACACATGTCACACAGCCATGAAGCCCTGCCTCTCTCTGCCCTCCCCAGAACCCTCATTTCTCTCTGCCTGGAACTTAATCTCTATCTCTAAGTGCTTTCAATAAAAACAACAACTATAATAATAGCATTTATTGAGATACCATATGGGCACTCTACTTTCATCAGCTTTTATTTTGATCAACTCATGAGATCAAGAGAGAGTTCTCATCAACCCTGTAAGTTCTATTATTATCCTCATTCTATAAATGACGAGATTGAAGCTTGTGATGGTTAATTTTATGTTAACTTCACTGCGCCATGGGGTGCCCAGATGTCTGGGGAAACATTATTCTGGGTGTGTCTGTGAGGGTGTTTCTGGATGAAATCAACATTTGAATCAGTGGATTGAGTAAAGTAGATTGCCCTCCCAAATTGGGTGGGCCTCATCCAAACAGTTGAAGTCCTGAATAAAGCAAAACGGCTGACTCTCCCTGGAGTAAGGGGGAACTCTTCCTGCCTGACTGCCTTTGAGCTTGGACATCAGTGTTTTTTCTCCTTTTAGACTCAAACCAAAACATTAATTCTTCTTGGGACTCCAGCTTGCCAACTGCAGATCTTAGGACTTGTGAGCCAATTCCAATTCACATATATATATAATTCATAGATAGATAGATAGATAGATAGACAGATAGCTAATCTCCTATTGGTTCTGTTTCTCTGGAGAACTTGACTAATGCAAAGCTCACATAGGTTACGTAACTTGCTCAGTGTCTCAGACACTGGTAGACTCAGTGGTAGAGTTGTGATGTGAATACAATCGATGTGTACCCGGAAATGACTTAAGTTACATTGAATACATGTGTGAACCTGGCCTGGTTAGGAGGAAAGGACTAAATTTGCAAAGCAGGCCAGAAGCCCATAAACAATTTTTATCTGGTTCAGGACAGAACACGTCAAGCAGGTAAACGCAGAGAGGATGGTGGTGTGAGCTCAGGCAGCGCACTCAGATAAAAACACTCTGGTTCCAGGACTGCTTCTACCAAGATGGCTGTGCTAGTCAGGCAAGTCCCTGCTCCCAGGCTCCGGGGTCCCCGCCCGGGAAGAGGATGAGCTGGACTTCATGTCCTCAGTGAAGTCCCTTCCCATCTAAGTATTGAGGATTTTGTGGTTCAATCCTATGAGCTCCTGGGAGGAAATTGTCTAAGATGATGGCTACATCCTTTGATGGATACATCTTTTCGTTCTTTGAGATGACTTTTGTTTTTCATTCACTATGAAGTATCTTATTGGGCTAGAGAAATGGTTGCAGGTCACGCCCTCCAACTGCACAGAGATATGAACAGGGTGAGGAAAGATGCTCCATAACCCCAGCCACGCCCAGAGGACCTACTGCCTCAGGATAAGCTTATATTCACTCACCCCAACCTTCAGTCTGATCTGAGGCTTACACATATTTTATTAGCCATCAGTATTCTGAAAGTGGATGGAAGGTAATCAAAAGCAGCTTCAAGGAAATCTTTATCAGAAACCTGAAGTCTCCGTCCCTCCCCACTTTCTTAACCTAGTAGAAGAAGGAGTGCAAGACTCTGAGTGAGAAGGGCAAGGAGGAAGGTCATTAACACTTCGTGAGCCCCCTGGTTTGTGCCAAACCCTGGAGAGGGTGTTTGATTTATAGCTTCTCATTTAGTCCTCATGACAACCTTGTTAGGCAGGAAACACTCTCCTCATTTTACAGATACCAATCTGAGGGCCAGAGAGGTGCGGTGACTTGCTCATTGTCTCACAGCTTCTGAGCAAGAAGCAGAGCTCGCTCTCAGACCCAGACCTTCTCAGGGCATCACACATTCCCTGAAATGCCCTGTGCTAAAATCCCAATTCCATAAATGGAAACAGAGTGAGGAATTGATTTGGACACTTTGAATGTGTCCTGAAGCCACTGGTTTATTTTATCAAATATATTAGTATTTGCTCACTGTTTACCAATACTTAGATCAAGCCAAGAAATTTAAAGTGAATAAACCCATGCCCCAAAAGGGGGTTTACAATGGATACGATTCCAGTTTCCCTCATGTCCTGGGGTCCCAGGTCCCACTGCTTATCAAAGATTCCCAGGACCGCACAGAGAACTTCCTTCCTGTCCTCCTGCCTCTGAGCTGATCCACCTTCTAATGAGTCCTAAGGAGCACCGCCATCCTTGTTTATTGATATCTCCAGCACAGAAAACCTCACCTGCATTAACAATGTGATCCAGAGTTCCACCAACCTTACCATCAATAAACTATCCTTCCTGCTGTGAGCTAAGGCTCTATTCCCCAGGGTCCTGGTCTAGTCATGGACATGACCTTAGAACTGTGGAAACATAGCACAATGCACAGCCTATCAGGCAACATCAGTGGCTGAGAATTTTTTCTCTGCCATCACGCATCCTACATTTCTCACACAGCCTCCTCTCCTCCCAAAAGCTCTGCATCCTTCCAGCCCCTTAACTTTTTCATTTATTTCCCTATATTTGGTTCTGTGGTAATTACTTAGACTGATTGTATTAAAACAGAGACAATTTTACCCCCGCAGGGGACACTTGGCAATGTCTAGGGACAGTTTTAGTTGTCACAACTGTGGGGGTGCTACTGGCATCTAGTGGGTAAAATCCAGGGATGCTGTTAACCATCCTACAGTGCACAGGACCGCCTCCATGACAAAGAATTATCCAGTCCAAATGTCAATAGTGCCACAGCTGATAAACCCTGATTTAGACCCAGGATGGCAAGTTTCTGCCATGAGAACTCCTCCACCCCACTCCCCCATGTCCTCTGCTGTCACATCTAGTTGATCAGGGCATTCATTCCCTCTAAGCCCAGTTCTGAACTCAGAATCCTCCCAACACAGGGCTTCAGGCAGCCGCTAATAAGTGATAGGTGGTGAGATGCAAAATGAGCTCGATTGGCCATTCTTATATTAGACACTGTTTGTGTTGGCCATATTTACCTATTTATATTGTATACCTTTGGAAGCAAGAATCACACTTTCTATACTGTACAGTCCCCAACAGCTCCAAGATGAAGAAAGGAAATGATGGAGAGAGGAAGGGAAAGAAAGAGAGGGAGGGAAGGAGCAAGGGAGGGGAAATAAAGAAAATTAAAGAGAAAAGAAGGGAAGAAGACATAAAAGTGTAGAAGTAAAAAGGAATGGAAAATAGAAGAAACAAAGTTCAAAATAAGGCACCACTGAGATCAACACCTCTGAAATAACTAGGCAGCCCCTCTAGTCAAGGAGCTTATTTTGTACAGTCTTAAGGTGGCTCTTCAAAGTCGAAGGGACCAACACTGAATTTCCCCACAGTCAAGAGGTTGACTCCCTGTCATGAGAACCTAGTCACTGCATTCTCTGGGTCATCGCAGTGGACCAGGCTCACTGTAAGAATTTACCGTTTTCTCCCAGTCCCTCCACCATCCCCAAGTGTAGAGCTTTCTGGCCAAGGGGTGAGGAAGAGCTATTGGTTGTCATTTTTCCCAAAGGCCACACAGAAAGCCCAAAGAACCGGATTCAAGTTCTTCCAAAATGTTTTTCAGCCCTCATCTTGGTGTGGATTGCAAATTAAGGCAAGGGCACCCATCCTAACTAATGCTGTAATAAATGGCCAACAATGGTGGCATCGAGCTAAAACAAAATCCTAAATTGTGCTTACTCTCGATAGAGCCTTGACAGATAAAATCTGAGCATTTTTATAGCTTAGATCTTCAGAAGAGATTTGGCAGGCCCTTAGTATTTAAGGGTTTATGCTATTAAAATGGCACAACCACTTGTTTATTTTGAACTTTTCCCTAATAAATGTGGAAATGTAGGCAAAAATTCTCAGGGATACAAAGGGCACGCCTTAAAAAATAACAAGCAGCGCTATTAAGCAATCAAAGTGATCAATTTGTTGGAAAAAATACTCTTTGAAGGCACGTATAATTATTGGCACTGTGCATCTTTGGATTTTTTTCCCCACAGCTTTGCCAACTAAAAACCCAAGCACAGTTTGCGTTTCAGATGCTTCCACGCATCTCTACCAGCTGAACTCACCCCGTCTAAGGTACGAAGCGGTCGCTCAGTGCGGCTTCCTGTGCTCAGCTCCCACAGTGGCCAGACTTGCAATCCCCTTCCACTGATTTTTTAAAATGTTTTTCCTTGAACGTATTCCTATTCTCAGAGTCCATCTGTTAAGTCTTTTCATCGGTGGCATATTTGGGACCCCATGCCATGCAAAAATTCCACAAAGGAACGTTCTTTGTCCATTGTAAAATGAAGTGATCTCTCTGCAAAAGAGAGCTGTTTGGATGCGATCCCAATCTCTAGTGAGGGAAGATGGAGGAGGAGACGGTGCTCCTTCATGGGTCCTTACGTAGGTCCTACTGCCCTTTCTACAGGGTAGACCGGAATAACACAAATAATTTAACCTCCATGAGCAACTGAGCAACAGCACGCAGCTACTTCGTGAAAGTTTAAAAGGGTTTAGCTGAAGTGGGGACTACATGCAACTTCAGCATTTGTAGAGCCACGGCATTTTCTGAGAAAATCCAGGAAAAAAGTCATAGGACCAACAGGCTCTTCACCCCTTTTCCAGTGACTTCTGAGCTCCTTGCTTTGTGCCCCTTTAATTTCCAGACAACAAGGCTTATCAGGACCTGTGTAGGCAATGGCTCTGCTTTTGCCACTACCACGAAAGCAAAGGCATCTTTCGTCACCTTTGCCTCCTGTAGAGAAGGGACTAGTTCTCATGTTTTCCCCCAGCTCAATGGCTCAGGGCTTTGCTAATCTTGCTGAACACTTCAGTTTTTAGATGGTATATCAATGAGGCATTCAAACAGAGCAGTTTATACACAAAAATTCTGTCTGCTTTGTAAAAGATTATCCTTTTATAAACACTCTGCAGAAAACATAAAAGCAAATAGGAGACAGCACATAGAACAGGAAAGATGTTAGCAGGGAGATTAATACTGAATGGGTCGAAATGAATGGCGCTTACTAAAACGAGGGCCAGATACTTTGGCTGCAGTGAAACATAAATAATGGGAATGACACATCGTTTATTCGGGATAATGAGTTGATCCAAAGTAGGGGCCTAGGACAAGAGATTAAAGATTAAATATCCATCTCCTGATGAATATCAGTAGCCAACTTTAACCTTTTCCTTCCAAAGGTACAATTTTACTTGAACAATTATATGTGCTTATGCTACAGTACAGAAACAGGATTCTTAAAAAAGCACAAATACCACTTGAATCATTTTCTTATCCCGGTTGGAAAACATTGTCTCACATCTCAAGGCAGGAAATGCAATTTGATTTCTAGGCTATAAGCCTCTGGATACTGATTTTCCCCTCCATATTCTGCATTTGAGAAATTTAGCTTAGGGACTCTGCTCACATCTCCTCATTCATTCATTTAACAATAAAGTTTTTCAAAAGAAAAAGAGAAGTGAGACTGGCACAACCCAATATGGATTTCACATACCTACTGAGTTCCACAGAATGACAGAAGGACACAAGCCTTAGAAACCATCTTGTCCAAACTCCTTATCCCGTCAGTGAGGGCACTGAGGCCTGTGGCCAGGGTGTGTCCGGACGAGTCCCACAGTTAGTCAGAAGCGGAGCTGGGACTAGGACCCTGCCTTCTGGCTTCCAGCCCCAACTCTTTCCACTGCACCCTGCTGCCTTTTTCTTCCCTCAAGTTGGAAATAATGACCAAAGCAGCTTGCTGGAAGAGCCAGCACCCCACATGCTAAATTAAAGCCCTGAATTCATGAAAAACTTAGAATATTGGAAGCTCTGAATAAATAAGGGTTGGAAACAAAATGGGGATGGGAGGAGTTGGAGCAGGGGAGAAAATGTAGGAGAGGAGGATGCAAAAGGAGCAGACAGCAGTCACAGAGGCCCGTGATGCCAGCCCACAGACCCTCCCACCTGGGCATGATTTTGGAACAGTCCATTAGTGGCCCTTCCCTCTCGAGGGCCAAGAAGACACTGGGCAAGAAGAAATCATGTGGCTCACCCATTTCTTGGAGCCAATAGCTGCCCACTGTTCACAAGCCAAGACCAGGAGAGTGGTTTTGTGGCTGATAGATACCAGTGAAGTGGGGAGAGCAAAAAGATTAAAATGTGGCATTACGAAAAAAAAAAAAAAAAACAACAAAAACCCAGGCCACCAACCAGGCGAGAGCAGGAGACCATCACAGGTTAATTCCACAGCCGCTCACCTACAGAGAGCAAGGTCAGGATTTGGCTGGCCTCCCATGTGATATCAGTTTGGTGGTTTCAGTCTATGCTCCAGGGAACATTTGTCTCGGTGCCAAACCAACATGCATGCACGGTTGGCAAGCTGTCCTGTGGAGGCCAGAGATGAGGAGCTGTGGAAGTGTATCCATTTTCACTTTGCAAGTATTTGCATGCCAACGCCTCGGCCATTGCTGCTCTTCGGAGGAAATGGAATTTGTGTTTGAGAGCAAGGCTGTTTTCAGATATCTTACCCCACATGGGGGTAATGCAGCTAGTACTTCCAATCTCTCCTTTCTCTCTCCTTGGGTGAGTACTCTCAAGTTCATCATTTTGTCAGAGGTGAAAATAATTGAACGACTTCCTAGATAATAAAGGTGTTACTAGGGCCACCTGCCAGGTCTTCTTAGCAGGAAAGAATTTTTTGTGACTACCATGTGACTCATAGCTTTCCACTTAGATGAGATAATCAAGAGAAAAGGCAAAATATTCATAAGATAGGCATCTGCCATTTTGGAAAATGAAGGAGATGTTAAATAGAAAGCTTTATAAGGGGTTCTGAAAGGGAGGCCATCATAAATTCAAAGGTTCTTTTTAGCTCAGCACTAAGGACCCAGAAAAGAACACCACCATCCGTCCTCCCTAAATTGAAAGAGTACCCAAAGGGAGGCCCACTAAGAAGGAGACACATTTTAATGTTTTTACCAAGCGATATGAGATCATCTGGTGCCTGGATTTATGGAAAGAAGAAATGCGTAGCTATTGGGGAGGAAGGTGGCAGAGGGACTTCCCAAACAAAGCTTGTTTTCATTGAATCTTTTCATGATGTCCAGTTCCAGTTGAGGTGATTGTCAGCAACAAGGAGTAACAAGCTGAATGTGGCACTGTGCCAGGGATGACGTTACACTGGGTCAGAAGGTTGATGCTACGTAGACCTTGGACCCATCCATAAAGAACTTCCAGTTAAACATCCTCAGTACTTGAAAATGCAACCCACACTTTCCAGGTGTTACTGACATTTCCTTGTGGCTGGAGCATATTAGTAGATCTGACCATGAAGAGATTGCAGCCCACAAAGTGAGATCATTGCATCTTTATCTCCCTAGAGACAATTCAGCGATTTGTAAAAGCAAAGATAGCTGCCCTCAAATTAATCCCTAAGGGCCCAGTGGTGAGTTAGGCTTGGGAATTTCTCCCAAACTGGTATTTGAAAAAGTCGATCTACCAGCAAATAGCCACTAAGGCTTTATAGGAACTCCCGAAATTGGCTCTTTTCCTCAGATTATAAAATTCTCAGCAAATTACATGGTCATTCTTATTGCTCCCAACTGACACATTGGTGTGAGACTGGGTTTGTCCTTACGGCCAAAGTTACTAATAACCATGGGGATCTCGATAGGCCAAATTCCTATTTTTTCCCAAATATATTCTTTGAAAAAAACCCAATAGTTTCATAGATAAGTGGGTACAGTAAGAAAGAAAAATATCCTCTTTTACGGCTAAAACAAATAGCAAGTTCTGGAAGGGCTGGGCTTCTATCATGTTTCCCCAATTCTGGGCCTGCCTCTAAAGTTAGTTTGTGGTTCAAAAATGAAGTTAATTTTTTTTACAGATTTACATATGTACCTTAGTGCATGCTTTTCAGACTTGGACTTACAACTCCAAAGCACTCGACTCTCTCTATATTTGTGTGAAGCCACTTAAGCGTGATCCCCATTAATTTGTTAGCTTGATACATTCTTCATAACTTGGACTGACTCAAGCATCACACACTCCAAGACCTCAACGTCAGCTTGATGAGGAAGAAGCAGCAAGAACGGAAGGAGGCAGGCCAAGAACCCCAAGGAAGGTAAATCCAAAGGCTTTCAAAGAGGTACATCAAGTGAGAGCTTCACTCAGACAGCATGGAAAGCCAAGTGGTCTTCCCAGGTTAACAGGGCAGCATAAGTCTCCAAACAGTGATGACATCCTGCCTGCCATTGTAGCCACTGGAGCCTCCGTATGCTCCAGTCTGGCAGGTCTCAGCCCTAGAAATACATTAGAGTTGCCTGGGGAGCTTTTAAAAAATACCTATGCCCAAGCCTCATCCGGAGAGTCTAACTTAACTGGTCGAGTGGAACCTGGGCAATGCATCTTTAAAAGTTCCTCCTGGGATTCTAAGACAATCCAGAGAAGTGGACTGAATAATGGCCCCCAAAGATATCAGGTCCTCATCCCTGGAACTTGGAGATGTTACCTTACATCACAAAAAAGGATTTTCCAGAAGTGATTAAGTTAATGATCTTGAGATGGGGAGATTATCCTGCATTATTTGGGTGGGCTCTGAATGCAATTACAAGCGTCCTTATAAAAGAGAGGCAGATTTGACACACACACAGCAGAAAAGGTAACCGTGAGGGTGAAGCAGAGAGATTTGAAGATCTGGAGTGATGTGGCCACAAGCCAAAGAATGCTGGCATCACCAAAAGCTGGAAAAGGCAAGGAATGGATTCTCTCAGAAGCCTCTGGAAGGAGTGCCACCCTGCCAACACCTGGATTTCAGCACAGTGATGCTGACTTTGGACTTCTGGCCTCCAGTTCTACGAAAAAAATAAGTTCTGTTGTTCTAGTTGTGCCACTAAGTGTGTGGTGATTAGTTATGGTCGCCAGAGGAAAGTAATACAGCCAAGGTTGGCAATCATTGCTCTAGTCTCACGGGCCACTACTGAAGTCATCCAAAAGGCCAACCTCAGTGCCACTCTGAGCCTTTCACCCACTTTTTCTCAACCTGGAGCACTCTTTCCTATAGTCTTTGCTTGGCTGACTCCCCTGACCTCTGACCCAATCTAAACTAGATACTGCTCGGTACTTCCTTTTAGAGTTTTGTTCTCATTCTTCACAGCACTTCTCATAGTTTGTAATTAGATATTTATTTTTCTGGTTATTTACTTAATGTCTTTCTTCCTTATTAGAATATAAACCCTCTGAGAACAAAGTTTACACCATTTTGTTCACCATTGCATTTTCAGCACCTAATATGGGGTAGACACATAGTAAATGATTGATAAAAACTTATGAAAAGAAATAATACACGGTGAATGATACAGTATTTAGGGTTGAACCCCAGATAACAGCCAGTTATATGAGATCAGGACCTATCTCCTGGGAGAGAAAATGGCAAGAGCTAGGAAGGAAATCTGGGCCCCAAATCAAAGGGCCACAGTCTTGACAGTGCTCCAGACTCCATGGGAGAAGTAGAATAACAAGGGAGGCTATATGCAAGGGGTACGTATGCGCACACTTGATTCCTGATCAGAGAAGCCAACCATAGCTCCAGCCTGCATTTTCTATATATCATGGGGATCTTGATACAGTACCAGGTTTGATTACTATTAGCTCAAAAACTGGACGGAGAAAAGAAAGCAGGTAGAACAAGCTTAAGACCTGCTGCAAGGCATAACTGGAAAAACGCAAGCACTGACACATATTCAGATTAGATATCTACCCCTTCATCTGCATGAGAGATGGGACACCGGTTGAAATCCATCAATCTCGAGGTGTTTTAGTATGCCCCCGCTAGTCATCTGTCCCTAAGTTAGGGACAACCTATTTTGTAACATTTGTGTAGCACCTATTAAAAAAAATCACTTGAGAAAATATGGAAAAGCAAGTGCAATCCATTGTACTATTCCCACCTGACTGCTTGCTCCTACCATAGTAAACTGACCCCAAAAAGAAAAATGATTGGGTACTGGACATTGCTTTTCAGGGCCAGGAACCAAGGTGGCTCTCTCATCAGAACCCCCCCCCCCAGGCTGCTCACTCAGTTTGTGAAGTAGCAATAGCCAGAGAAACGCAACTTTGAAAATCTAGGAATTCCAGGATTAGAGATAGCAGTTAAGCCAAAAAGCAGAACTAGAAGCCCCACCTTCAGCCATAAAGCTAGAGAGATCAAGTAAGGGAAGATGAGGCTTGGTAAAGTACAAATACTTAGAGGGGATTTCAGCCAGGTTCTTTGGTTGCAAGGAACAAACTCACCCACTTATGCCAGAAAAAAAGATGTTTCAACTCTGCGTCTTTTTTTTTGGTGAGGAAGATTGGCCCTGAGCTAACATCTGTTGCCAATCCTCCTCTTTTAGCTTGAGGAAGATTGTCACTAACATCCATGCCAATCCTCCTTTATTTTGTGTGTGGGACACCACCACAGCAAGGCTTGATGAGTGGTATGTAGGTCTATGCCTGGGATCTGAACCTGTGATCCCCAGGCTGCTGCAGCAGAGTGTAGGAACTTAACCCCTATGCCACTGGGCAGGCCCCCCACTCTGCCTTTTGTGTTGTTTTTGTTTTACTCCTCCAATTTGACCTCAGGAACCAGGGAAGAAGGACAACCCACCCTGTTTTTCAATTCATATATAGTATTTTGTCCCAAGAGCAGTAAAGACTTAGCTCTTTTCTTACAAAAGAGAGGCAAAAATAAGACAGGCTAATTCAGAAACAAATTGAATGTGTAACTTCTCACACTGAATCTATTTCATAACTCAGACGAAGATTTCTTGTTGGTGACTGAGTACTCCCGTAAGAGTTCTATTTGTGCCATTCGTTGTCTGGATTCATATTTCTTTGCTGTTAGATGATATACTTTTCTTCAAAAAATATTTCTAATGTTACATTTGTACTTTTTAAAATAAAGTATGTTTACCTGTTGGGCTCACAATAATTTGTGAAATTTCTGTGTTTTTTGAAAAAAATTCTATAATGTCAATGGGGAAATTCAGCAGTCAACTCTTTATATAAAAAAATGTTGACTTTGTAGCTGTAAACATTTTAATCAGAGTAATACTAACACAAATAAATTTTAATTGAGAAATAATTTTCCAGAGCAAACTCTATTGGTTCTGTGTATCTCTGGTTCTAACAGTTTCCCTATGAGGTACTTAAGTGTAGTCTTTGTATTCATCCTGCTTAGAGTTTGCTGAGGCCCTTGAATCTATGGGCTGTTGTCTTTAATCAGCTTTGGAAAGTACTTGACAATTATCTCTTCAAATATTGCTGCTCCTCATTGTTTCTCTCCTATCCTCTGGGACTCCAATTACACATATGTTAGAACATTTGACTATGTCCCATACATCCCTCTTGCTCTGTCCATTCTTTTGACATTCTTTTTCTTTCTGTGATTCAGTTTAGCTACTTTCTTTGGGCCTCTCTTTGAGTACACTAATCCTGTCTTCTGCTATATCCAGTATGCCATTAAATCTATCCAATGAATTCTTAACAGCAGATAGAATATTTCTAGGTTATAGAATATGTGATTGCCTCTTTTATGTAGATTCAAATCTCAGTTGACCCTCTCCATCTTTCCATGTGTTTTGTACATCTTTTCCTCCATTTTACTTAACATACTTAATTATACTTATATATCTAGTTATATTTATTTTAAAGCCTTTGAACTAACTCCAACATCTGCATCACCTATGGGTTTGCTTCTATTGCTTGCCTTTTCTCTTGATTGTTAGTCATGTTTTTCTGCTTCTTTACATGCCTAATAACATTTTATTGTATAGTGAACATCATGTGTCAAGGGTCTTAGTGACTGAAGTCTTTGTTTTTTCCCCCAGAGAGTTTGTACTTTCCTCTGAAAGGCAGATGGGAAGAGGGACTGATCGTCTCAATTCAATCAGGAATTGAGCTGATTTGAAGCTAGCCTGCAGCTTCAGTTAGAAACAGTTCACCTCTGTTTTCAAATGTCTCAAGGACAGTCATGTGTTGCTGTAGACTCTTCTATCCAGAGGGTTCCAAGCACTGGGAGGCAGTGACACACTTCACTCTGATTGCCTAGCCCAATCTCTCAGCCTCCTGAGCCACTCTAGCCCTCAGCAAATGTCCCTTGGAAAAACTGGCTAAGACATCTGGGGCTCTTCTAGGTCCTCACTTGTCAGCTTCCTCTGCAGGTTTGTCTTTTCCTAGTAAAGTCCCTCTGTCTAGGCCAAGCCTGACTGACCCTCAACCTGTGACCACACTTAGAATTGTCCCTAGGGAAAAAATGGCGAGTGATCTCAGCTAACCTAGAAAGGGAACTTCTCTCTGGAATTTTAATCTACCTAATACTTTCTGCTCCCTAGTTCTCCAATGTC
Organism: Equus caballus; assembly: GCF_041296265.1. NCBI lineage: Eukaryota > Metazoa > Chordata > Mammalia > Perissodactyla > Equidae > Equus > Equus caballus. The sequence continues at coordinate 22,190,041 of NC_091688.1, read as the reverse complement.
TTTAAAAATACAGTGTTTTGTAACTTATCCAATTTTTTCTAGTTATTACAGCAGAAGCCAACAGCTTGCCACAACATACTACTCAGAAGGAGAAGTTCCCATTAGTCCAAACTAATTCCACAAATAACTTTTTAGATAGACTAGGCAAGCTTTTCCCAGTATTTTTCCATTTTATTCTTATTTTACTGACATGATTTTTATCTAGTTCAACTTTTTCCCATGTAAATTTACAACCAAGATTTGACTTAATACAACCAAGATTTGATTTATTGATCAGTATTTTTGACCATATGAAATTACATCATTCATAGCATCTGCCATTGTGAATTTTCATCTGTGACCATGGTTTCTACCTAGTTTAATTTTACCCATTTAAATTTTGCAGATCTAAACTTAGTCAAGAAGATTCTATTCTTCCGCCAAGTTTTAGGCTCTAATATATTTTACCAAATACAGTTTTAGAATCTGTAATTTTTACTTTGTAATCATTATTTTTACCAGGAATATCTACTATAAACTCAGGACTGATGATATTATAAACTCAAAAGACTGATGAAATGTACTTAAGTCTTATTTAATCTCTAAGAAAATTGTGGCAAATTCTCCTCAGATATTCCAGAATCTTTCAGTGTCCTGAATTAGTCTATTGCGTTTTTAACAAATTTCTTCTACAAGTCTCTAATCTATATAATACAAGTGTCCAGTGTTGGAAAAGCAAAGAGCAAAATGATAAAACTGGAGTGGTAGGCTTGTCATGGCAAGATCAACAAACCTTCTGTCATGATTGGAACACAACGACCCTGGGAACTGAAACAGCTCTAAGGAATGGGAGTTGACTGCATCTCAACTTGCTTTGTCCTTGCTTCTCTCTGTGCTCCTGTTCTTGCCTCCTTGCTCTTCAGAAATCTTCCTGTGATCAATCACGATCGTTCTACTCCCTCATAACCTCAGACCTCCCAGAGTCCAGTATGGCTGACCTGGCCCCTCTGTCTGTATCAGGACCTTTCAACTTTAATCCCCTCACCTTTTTTGATATAAAGTCTGGGTTCAAATTACCAAGGGAAAGAAGGTGACTAATCCATCATAATATGAAAGCTACAAGGGACCAAGTTCAGGGAATCTTGCTCAGGAATCTCTCTAACCCAGTATTTCTCGAAGTGTGATCTGCAGATCGCCTTCTGGTCTACATTCCACAGCCCTGCGTCTTTCCCCTGAGATACGTTTCCCTCGGCCATAAGGGAAACCAGGCAAGAGACTGCCAGGGCTCCCTGTAGCCCTTACCCACCCTGTACCACGGGAAAGCATCCTGGAATAGCTGAAAAAGCTCCAGTGTCAGATCAGTCTGGGTTCAAAACCCACTTCTACTGCCCATAAACTGATCCTGAGTGAGTTCCTAAATTCTCTGAGTCTTAGTTTCCTTATCTGTAAAATGAGGGTTCTATCTGCCTTACAGAAAAACATCACATAATATAGACAAAGAGCCTGACAGAAAGAGTACTCAACAAATATTAGTTCCTTTTCTTTTGAGGGCAAGTCTTGGGTGTCACCTTCAGACACAGAGAGGATAGCACAGTAATAGTGCGTGGCCGGAACCAAGCAAAACACATGAGATGAACCCAGGAAATAAATGAATGGATTTGCCAGCAAGAGACGTTGTTATTTGTTCTCCCTGCCAAGAATGATTTTCCCAGAGATACTGCATTTCTTTGGATAACTCAGCAACCACTCAATCCAGATATAGTCTCTCAGGCAGGCAACATGTTTACACTCAAAATGCTCACTTCCACTTCAAGTTTCCATCCCCTGCTGCTACTTTCAGCAAACTTAATTAATTAGTTGCAGCTAACATTTGTTCAACCTCATGCAGCAATGGGAGACTGAAGGAAACAGCCTCTCAAATTAAAACATTTCAAAATATTGCCTTCTCCCAAGAAAACATTTCTTTCTTTTTTTTTTCAAATTAACACTCCATTTGGATAACTTCAAGGTTTCAAAAGAAAACAAACAAAGGAGTTCCAATTAATCTTGATTGTCTTTAACTATTTCCCTGCCATCCGTCCAGGCTACCACTCTTATTTTTCTAAGCATTGTCATCCCCTTAACAGAAAAGCAATGGGTCTTCTCCCTATATCCTTTGTGATGCTTAGGTAATTATATCACATACAGTCCTGGTGTGAAAATGCCTGCCATACACTCTATCAGTGAGCAGATTAAGATGTGCCTAAATCCTAAGTGATAGTGTTGTCTTAGAAAATGAAGAGCTCAAGTGCCATATTGAAGGCAATGGTATGTATCAAGAGAGTACAGTAAATTTTTGTCCCTCTTATTGATTTGGTTGTTTCACTATCAAGACATAATTACATTAGCAAAGACTTAACAAGTTAGAAAATTGCCCTGCAAGCAAACGTCACCTCACCCCAACAGATTAATCCAAGGAGTTCAGACTGGGCATTCTAATCTGTTGGCCTGGTTGGTAGCTACTAGTTGAGTATGTGTAATCTGTGGGGAAAGCTTCTGCAATGACCAATGAGGATGAGATGGTGTCTCAAAGGCTGCTTTTCCACTACCTGCCGTGACTTTTGTATCGTGTTTCCTTACTTAAAAAAGATCAGTGATATTTGCTCTGTCTTTAGTGCAGGATGGGTGAGGCGCTCTGTCCAATTCTATAAGAATTTAAATTGCTGTTGTTGTTGCTGTTGTTAGGAATGACATAGCAGAAAGAGCTTTGAATCAGGAGTTAAGCGGCCTGAGTCCTAATCACAGCTCTGCTCACAAAATGATGGAGTCACAGCCTTAGGATACATGAGAGGACACAGTCGGGGGATGAACAGTGACATAGTATGAACAGCACTAAGTGGAAGGTATAATATTTGGGGATGCTTCTATAGGCTCTGTGAGACTCTGTTATAATGGTCGTGACTGTGGAGTTATCACTGACTTCTTTTTAGTTCATTTGGGTGTATTTTCATCTTTTCATATGTGTTGATAATAGTTATAAAATTCAAAAATATGTCATAAATACAGTTTAAGGATCACTGGTTTTATCATGGAAGTGGAAGGAAACAAAAGAGGAAACTTAAGAATGCAGAAACTAAACCCTTAATTACTGATTCTATACCTTTAACTTCTTAGAAATGTTAGGGTATGAAGGCTTTTAGAGATTCCTATCAATGGTGTTGTTGACTATGGGCACAAAACTAATCAAAGCTACTATAACAATAGAAAAACACTTGGTTTACTTTTGCACAAATAATACAAATAGTTATATATTTAAAAATATCTCCACTTGTACCTAACTACAATAAGCATGGTGATTAGCGTGATATTTAATTCATCAGATTATTTTTATTATAATCTTTATTTGGTTTTGCTCAGTTTTAACAATGTCTGGCTCATGGGTTTATGTATGTGTGCGTGTGTGCTCAAGTAGAGAGAGACAGAGGTAGCAAATCTCTCTCTGTCTATATACATACACGCATATAAATATATGTATAATATATATTCATTTATGTTTATATATATTATTCAAATAGAAAGATAGAGAGATATAGAATAATGTATCTCTCTCCGTGTGTGTATCTGTATCTGAACGAGAATTTATATATGTAGAGAGAGACAGACAGAGACAGAGCACAGGCAATTAGTTGCCTACAAGTTATCAACAGCACTTCTCTTCACTAAAATAACCTAGATTTTGTTGGGTATGGCAATATGTCCAACTAAAAAACCCATAATGGCAGCATTACTTGCAAATAGAAATGGCTATCTATCTAATTGCTGACCAAGGAAACGTAAGCAGAACTTACTTGTGGGGGGAGCTTGGGCAGCCCAAGAAAAGCAGGGCTGATTAGGTTGGCAAGTCTGCTCGCCCCTCGCAAGTCTCTCTGGAGCACAGATGCTCTTCTTGACCAGCCAGCTCGTGATTCGGAATTGACAAACCCATGCTAAGGATGGCTAAGGGAAAAGGTAGAGGGAGGCTGGGTCTCTGCTCTTGACAAGATTTGCCAGATCAAGTTTGCATTACCTGACTCCATACTTCTTATATATGAGAAAAATCAAACTCCTAGTTTTTTAAAGCCACTGTTTAGGAGCTTCTGTTCTTAGAAGTCAAATATAATTCCTAACTGATGCAAGGGGAACATTGGTCCTTACCCCCAAGGCATTTCTAGTTCTACTGACAAAATAAGATAGGCGTTCATGTTTGACCCGATTAAATAAGAACGTAGACATGTATATGATTGAGTGCTTTACAAATACTGCAAGCTGTAAATGCTACAGGAGTTCAAAAAAGAGAAGGAAGGATGTGCCCTGGAGTTTTTGAAAAACATCTTCACGTGGAAAGGACCTGAGCTGGCCCTAATGCACAGAGGGATGTTAATAAATAGAGATTTAGAGAGTGGGTTCCAGACATGGAAAATAGTGAGAATTTAGACACAAAGACCAAAAAAAAGCATAATTTGCTAACTGACTGGACCAGAAGGAGGGGTACGGACTGTGGGGTAGCTGAAGATGCATTTGAATAAGTAGGATTGGGCTAGGTGACAGCAGCCTTGAAAATCAGGTTGTGGAATCTGAATTTACAGGCAGTGTGTAGCCGTTAGTCATCAATTCTTCATGTCTTTTCCTGGCCCCTTGGCTACTCACTAGTCTCATGTTTATAATTACCTATAAGATAGTTCCACTGACATCCCATTGACCCCAGATATAACCTGACTAAAAGTAGAACTCACCGTTTTCCTTAATCAACAGATCAGTGGTGTTGTCAATCATCCAGCCTTCTAGAATAAAAATTCTGAAGCTATCTTTGACTTATTTTTCCTTTCCCAACCCCTATGTCCAATGCCACCTAGTCCCATCCATCCTTCCTTCAAAATGTCTTTTGAATTCATTTCTCTCTATCCATTTCCACCATCACCATCTGGGGTTGCCTTTCAACACTGTCTCCTGCAAGAGCCTCTAACAAATTTCCCTTCTGACAGCCTTTGCCGGCTGTAGTCATCCTATAAATCACTGCCAGAAAAATCTTCCTAAATTACTATTTAAAGCACATTACCCCGCCCCCACCTCGAACTTCAAAATCTAAATTCCTCTGCTGAGCTCACAAGATCTTTCATATTATTGCCACTGGACCCATCTACCTTATTTGCCACCATACAGGAACCTGCAACCAGTGCTGTAGTCATCTGGACCTCCTCAAAGGACCTACTCACTCTACACCCATTCCTGGTTCCCACTCATTTAAAATGTCCACTGTTTTCCCTTTTGGTTGTCTAAATATTATTCATTCTTAAGATTCAGTGAACTAACCTCTCTCTCAAAGGTCATTTCAATAAGCATCGATCTCCCTTTTTCTGAACTCCCACCCTATTTACAGTTTATATTACACAATGGATTATTTCTAATTGTTCTAATTATTTCTAATTGTTTCAAGTTTGCCAGCCAGGTAGACTGTAAAAGAGTGTAAGATCTCTGGAAAGTCGAACCATTTGCCACCAACCCTTAGGGTTGAGGGACCCCTATGCAACGCATCCTTAGTATTCCTTCTGTGGAAGTCTTCAGTCTTTGCCAGGACAAATCCAATTATATACTCTTCGATAGAGTAGACATTCAACAAATATGTATTCAATTAATAATTTATTAAACTTTTCTGATACTATGTTAGGCCAATAAAAACTCAATAAATACTTGTTGATCATTTGATGACAATTAACCGATTGAGGTTTACAAGTGCTAACACCATGAATGTATGCTTTAGGGAGATTAATCATTCTTGTTTTCCATATCCATGAATATTGACTCTACCGTAAGAGTTTTAGATACACTAAGCCAATATAGTTTACATTAATTCTAAAAACTAAAACAAGTTCCATTGTTATGTAGAATTTATTATGGTTTAATGACCACTGATTACAGTTTGGTTAATCTCCATTCATGGACAAATTTACCTTGAACTGCTGGACAATTAACCGTACCATTGTTCAAAAGGCAGTAATTATTTCTAGCTGAAAATTGAGAGGTATGGAACTGAACCAGCTGTGCCTATCCAAAATTCCAAATGAATTCTGAAAACCCATATCATCCTTTTGCATTTATCAGATCCACTTGATATTGTTGTAGTTTTCCCTTTTGATTCAAAGGAAACAATTCTATTAGCAGACACAAAGAGAGTACCTATTTGCAGGTGAATTTGAGCAAGGAGAATTATATCCTTAAAGAAACAATTCATTTTCTTCTTATAAATAATTGATGCCTTTGCTAATTTCTTAAAAACAGGAAAACTAAACATTCCATCAATAAATATATATCCTTGAAATGTATTATTACTAAATCAACTACATTGCTTTGTTTTAATAGGTCATATGATACATCAGAAAAAACTCTGGATAATGTGTTTTTAAAATTTTCCTTTTATCTTGACATCACTAAATGATTGGGAGTATTCACCATTAAGTTCTTTAATGACAATATCCTTTCTCTTACAAACGGCTTTGAAGTCTTCTACCGCCTATTGCAAGTATTTGGATACTTCCCCAGCAAGGGTGGGCAGGAAGCCAACACAAGCCACCAGGTGCCAATACTACACCTGACAAATTAGCCACACGACTGGAAAAGGGTGGGTCCATCCTCCTGTTAGAGGTTCATTTCCTCTCATTTTCCCATGAACAGGAAGTCATTGGAATGGGGAAAAAAACTTTCCTTAAAGACCAATATGACCAGAGGTCTGAACTTGTTAACTCCTTGCTAACAAACAACTTGGGAAGCAAGTTCAAACTAATCACAAGACTTAATTTATGTTGACTTGTTTAACCCCGTTGATAGCCTGGGTTCCAGAATGCTGTGATTTAGCGTTAACTCAGAGTGTTCATGGAGCAGGTAGGGAATGCCCTTGGATGTCATATAGAATAATCACAGCTGACAGAGAAGGCAGATCTACCTCAGCCGTTGCAGAAACTCAGGAAAATCAAGACTGAAAGGGTCCAGACAAGATCCAACCGTAGCCATGGGTTAAGGCCAGACTGACCCAATTCAACAAGACTGATTTGAAGAATTTCATCAGAGTTGACTGAGATTCCATAAAATACTGCACTATATTCATATAATACTCAATTCAATTACACCCCCTGAACCAATGACTTGTAACTGCCTCCTAAAGATGAGTTATTCAGGTTGAAGAGTGTTAAATAAAGCATAACAAAAGGAACATTTTCCATCTGAAAAGTAATCCAAAGAATAGCGATGCATACTTATACTCATCCTAGTGCTATCCCAAGAGAGAACTACTGTCATGTATTTGTAATGCATATGTAATTATTAAATAACTATTAAAATATATCTTATATTCATATGCTTTTTAAAAAGTATTACAAAAACGACATAAGATAATGTACAATGTTCTACAACTTGCCTCTTCACCTAACATGTTACTGACATCTATCCTTGACAGTCTGTATTGTATATTTACTCATTTTAAGTGATATATGCAATCAACTCTCTTAATTTTTGGTCAATCTGATAGGTAGAAAAGGATAACATACTCTTTTATTGTACATTTCTTTTTTTTTTTTTTTAAAGATTTTATTTTTTCCTTTTTCTCCCCAAAGCCCCCCAGTACATAGTTGTATATTTCTCGTTGTGGGTTCTTCTAGTTGTGGTATGTGGGACGCTGCCTCAGCGTGGTCTGACGAGCAATGCCATGTCCGCACCCAGGATTCGAACCAACGAAACACTGGGCCGCTTGCAGCGGAGCGCGCGAACTTAACCACTCGGCCACGGGGCCAGCCCCTTATTGTACATTTCTTTTACCATTAATAAGGTTGAGCATATTTTCCAAATATTCACTAAATATTTGCAATTTCTCCAGAGAATTGCTTATTTTATATCTTTTGCCCATTTTTAAGTGGATTGTTTATATTTTTCTCATTAACTTCTCGGTGTTCTTTGAATAATGGGTAGTAACCCTTTTTTCTGTAATGTATAATTCAAATATTTTGTCCCAATCTGTCATTTGTCTATTAACTTTGTTTATGATATTTTTGTCAGGTTTTTATGTTTATGATATTTCATCAGGAAAATCTGTCAGGTTTTCCTAAATGACCTCTGGATTTCCCATCTTGTTTACAAAGACTTTCTAACCCAAGATTATTTTTTTAAAAAAGGTTCATTCATATTTCCTTCCAATACTTGTATAGATTTGATTTTTATGTTTAGAGCTTTACTCCATCTGGAATTTACTTTTGTGTATGGTGTGAGTCCAGATGGATAGACAGTTGTCCCAATACCATTTACTGAACAGTCTAGTCTTTAGCCACTGATTCAAAACGCCTCCACAGTATCTGTCAAATTCCTCTATATTCTTAGGCCCGCTTCTGGACTCTAATTTTTTTGGTTAGTTGATTTCTCTCTCACTACGCTTGTGTATTAATTGTATCATTACAATTTGTATTGCTTAAGATGTATAGTTCATTTGATAACTACTAGGGTAAATCCCCACTCATTTTAACTTTTTTGCTTGTTTGTTTTTCATGGCTATTGTCATGCACTGCTCTTCCAAAGGAACTTTAGAATAGGCTGCTCAAGTTCCATTAAAAATCCCATTGGAAATGGGATTGCATTTTAATTTATGGAAAAACTGAGTGAAATTTTACATCTTAAATGCATCTGATTTAAAGTACAACAAGAGTTTCAAAAAATAAAATATTTTATAATACTTTTAAAGATTAAACCATTATAAATAAATGGGATGTTTTGTCATTATTTTTGTTATGTCATATCAAGACTTTCCTTTTGATTGGCTGCTTCATCAACCAAACAGCTATTCTATGCTAGGAAACTATAGTATATGTTATGAGTATACAGAGATGTATGCAATGCGGTCTCTGTCTGTGGAAACTTATAACCTAGTTAACCAGAGACATATATACAGGCACATATAAGACATACCGATATACACAATATACACATTGCTATAAGGTGCTTATATTAAGAAACAAATGCGTTACTGTAGACAATAAGAGCACCAAAAGTTCAAAGGCAGGAGATTCATGATGGGAAAGCTTAGAGGCTCTCTCTCATCTTACAGAAGAGAACATTAAGGCCCAGTCAGGTTAAGTCATCAAGCTAAGCAGTAACAAAAAACATCAGATCTGCTAATTCCTATTCCAGGGACCAGTCCACAGCATCAAGCTGTCACTCCCTTACACATTTATTTGTAGACCATTTTAGAATGATCTAGAAATCTGTATTGTGAAGCAGAAGAGTCCTGTGGAAAACTTACATTTATAACTGTGTCAATACCCACAAACTAGTTTCCCAAAATCAGTTAAAAAATGAAAAGGTTGCATTCAAACAACTCTATTACAGGGATTTCTCTTGATCTATATGACATCAAATAACAGATATTAATGATGTTTCACTTTTCAACTAGTGGTTTTGACATTAGAACACACAGCCCGTGTCTAGGTAACAAAGTGGGAGGAATTTTTTTTGCCCCTTTAGGCAATTCATCCCCTTGTCACATTTGAAAGCCCTCAGGTAACAAACCCTAAGACCCACAGGAATCTTTACACCTGCGGAGAAGAGGTTTCTAAAACTCAACATCAAATCCACTTTTGATTTTCCCTTGAGTTTGTTTCTGTCAATGTTAGGCAGGTAACACATTTCAGCTTTTAAGCCATGAAGTGATCTTTTTTTAGAAAAAAAAAATTGCATTCACAGCTTTAATCTTATATTTCCATGCGTATTGAGTTAAATGTTGTAAAACTATCAATTCTGTCAAAACCTAGCAAAGAGAAAGCAGGACACCATGCAATCTTAATGTCCAAACTGACTAGTGATTATCAGGAATTAAATGTGCAGGAATTCCAAATCTTTTTTGATCTGAGATGTCTAGATAACTTTTGTTTTTCCATAATTGTATGAGCTTTCTACATAGTATTTAAGAATCAATTATATTGCAATTGATGTAATTAACTCTAATAATCCATTAAAAGTCAGTAGGAGGGCTATTCAAGTCAATAGAAAAGAAGGAGTATATTATGAAGGTGTTATTAACCTATACAGAATTTTACCAGACATTTTCTTTTCTTACATAATAAATACACAGTGGTTAGGAAGGCTGTCATTATAATTTAATGTGAACAATAGTCCATCACTCCTTTTCCTATGCAACCCTTAACTAATTCCATGTACAGTGCACAAGTAAAATGAAACCTTTTCTAATCAGAGTACAGTCATATCAATCATCTATTACTCCATGATTAAAGAAGAGGTCCTTCCCCAGCTAAGTGGAACAGAATTTGGTACTAGCAGAAGTGTCAAACCCACCTTCCCTTTTAGTTGACAAGTCTCAGTTTCTGATGGCTGTCTATAGATTGCAACTAATCAAAGAGTAAACAGCCATCCAGAAAGTTCTGTTTAGAATACCCTAGCAACCACTAAATTGCCATGGAAAGCATGGCTACACGTTCCCTTGAGCATCAAGTGAACTTTGGAGCATTCTGAACCATTTGAATTAAATGAGAGGAGAACTACTCACCTTCACAGCATCCTACATGTCCACGCTACCGTGGACCTCACAGATATCTAAAACAACCAAACTCAGCAGAGCTGGCCTGGTCATCCCTGGGACTCCAGGTCACACAGCAAGTCCTCGGGGCTCAGCCTGCTTCCCATCCCCTCTCCATTCCCAGAAAAATGAAGTCAAGAGAGCACAGTTTAAATCACAGGTCACCAAACAAACCCACTGTCCTTCTTTGCAAGGACTCTCACCTCTCACCAGATCCCAGTTCTGCTTTTCCAATTTGATAATGAACAAAACTGCTGTACTCCAATATTTTCATGAAAGGACACTTCGTTATTACTCTTATTCGTTTAACCTACTGTAGACTTCAGTAGGAATCCAGACTGTGTTAGCTTGGCTGGCTTCACCTACATATCACAGCAACTGTCCTCAGCTATGTGGGCAGGCATTATTAGGAAGAACACCTTCCTTACAAAGAACAGTAATGCCCATAAAAGTCTAGAGCCACAGGGCTTCTGGGGAAAAGAGGGCAGCACCTGGAATCACGAGACTTGGGATGGATAGAGGCTGTGCCACGAATTGGCTATGTGATCCAAAGACTATCACTCCTTGGTCTCCTCACCCGTAAAGTGAGTGGGAAAAGAACCCACATCATAGGGCTATTATTAAATTAGTCCCATTACACTAGGATTAAATTAGACAAACACGTAAAATCAGCCTCGTAAATCAGAAAACACTACACGAATGTGAGATTGCGTTTATGCTTATAGCATTGTTCAAAGTCACCAAGAGTTCTCAAAGCCAAGGAGAAAAGGGATAAAACAATAATTCTCAAACTTTGGTGCACATGAGATTCATCTCGGGACTTATTTCAAAGTACATGTGCCTGTTTCCCAGGTGATTCTGATTCAAACTACAGGCTGAGAGACACTGGGATAAGGGGTTGGCTGAAAATGGATTCCCATTCATTCATCAGATATTTTAAGCACTAGGAAGCCTTAGAGGATACAAATAATTACAAGATACGGCTCAATGTCAAGCAACTTCAGCTCTACATGTAGAAAGAAGACAAACATCCAGAAATAGATAAAATAAAAGGCACTGTGTGTTAAAGCAGAAAGGCAGCCCGTAAGTAAGACCTCTTTGAGTTTCTCCCTGGAGCCCTGACAAGCATAAATTCATATTCCCTGGAAGGAAATTCTGGTTGTCTCTGACTCCTCAAGTGCACACTGTTAGTGCCCTGTGTCCCCTTCTGCACGAACTCACTCCTAGGCCCCAAGAGTCAACATGATTCTCAGCCAGGAATCAAGGAGAGAGTGTGGGTCCCATGTCCTCTCCTGGAAAGCCAGGCCTCCCTGTGAAGTGGTAGCTCCTACTCAAAGGGTTCATCTCAGAGGTGGAACAAAGAACCCTTTTCATTCTGGAGAACTCCTGTTTTATGTGGTATAGGCAAAGATTGAACAAACCCACCAGAGGCATGGGCAGCCACAGTGACTAGAATAGGAGACTTCCCCTCTGAAGGTTTCACTTTGACTCTCCTCCCTAAGGCCAGTCCTGGAGAGAGCATTTGGACACAGCAAAGCAGTGGCTTCAAAGTCACAGCGACTTTCTACGTGCCTGGGAGGAGATGGAGAATGTCACCTTCCTTTTTTCTGAAACTCCCATCGTCACTTTGTACAGGTCCCAAGAACACAGAGAAAAGAGACCTGGTCCAGGAGTCAAGAGACCTGGGCTGTCATTCTGCCCCTGCCAGTAACAAGCTAGGAAACCCTCTCTTTCTTTGGCCACATCCTTTTCCAAAGAGGAAAATTCAGAAGACTGACATCTACACTAGCTACTTCACAGGGTTAATGTGAGGGCTAGATGAAAAACTTCTTTGAAAAGTAAAAAGTGTCCTGGAAATATAAGAAATTAATATTAAATCCCCAAAGTAAAATTTCCAATCTCTGAATTATCTAATTTGATTACGAACATTGCCCCCCCATTCACTAAGGTTCTCTCTGCTGCTTTGCTTTGAAGGTATAAGCCGGTCCTCCGAAAAGTCACCACCATTGATTCCTTTGCAGATAAAGACTTGCAAGACTAGCTTGCCAGTCCCATTGAATTCCCTCTGACTCTCGCAGGTGTGCTTTCGCTCTCTCTAGGCCTACAGAAGCTTGAAATGCCCTCACTCTGTGCGGTGCTCTCCCAACCCCAGCCTCAACCTGACCACAAGTCCTGGAGGTACCCGAGAACATCTGACCCCCATCGCATTCATGTGACACCTTTGTTCAATGCTAAATTCACTTGAGAGGGGAAAAAAATACCTCAACCAGGAAATAAATCTTTTACGGCTATTTCATCCTCCCCTCACGTGGCGCTGGAATATCGCTTTAAAGAACATTCTTGTGGCCTTTCCAGTTCTTTTCCTTTAGGTCTGCAAACAGGAGTAGCCCGTCCAAGGGGAAACTACTCCCCAGCAGAGCAGTTCTTCAAAGGGGACTTCTTCGGGCAGGAAAAGGGAACGTCTGATACTGTGGCTGAATAAACAGGCTCATCAAGCCCAGTGCCAGATTGGAAAACCAGGCCCTCCGAGCTTGCAGCCCGCCAGCAACGCACCTCATGTGCGCCCTCACTCTGGCTTTCTCGTCTCTCTCTGTCCTTCTGTCTCTGTTTTTTCTTTTCCATTCTGTCGTCTTCTTCACCAAATGCCTTAATGTTCCCGGGTATATAACTATTGTTTTTATTATTATTAATTGACTAATCGAATAGGCTCCGCAGGTTTCAAAGCCCATTTTTAATCATAAACTCTTCCATCATCTCTACTCAAGTTCACTTTGCCTGTCAACATTCACATATTCCCGCAGTCACCACCAACCTTCCTCACAAAGCAGCTCCTTTTAAAGGCAGAATAGACGATTCACACACTTAATGTTGTAAACCTTGGATGGGCGGCTGATAGAATCGTAGAGCTTAATGGATCCTCCAAAAGTCATTATTTTCAGGAAAACCCTCAAATTTACAGATTCAGAAAGATAATTGTTTACTCTTGACTTTGAAAGAGTCCAGAATCTACCCACCCCATTCACGACTCAGTTCAGTGTCTCATAGTCTATAGTAGAAGTATTTCCAAATATTGAAGCTAAATTTATACTATAATTAGTTTTTCCACTTGAGTAGCTGGTCATAAGCGAAATTCCAAACCACAGGTCATAGCAGGGCATAGGCTTAGAAATTGGAATTTGTCTTTTCCATACTGGAAAATTGGGGTCTTTTTCTTTTTAAACAATTATACCACTAAATGTTATGGTTATTCAGATAATGTGGACACTAACTAGTTTTAGCTGTTATCTCTATATCTATGTATACTCACATAGACAGAGACAATTCTCTGTGAATTTCCCACAACATGTTATCAATCCTATCAGGAGTTTTTTCAACTATCCAAAAATTAGGCAGAGGGTCTCACTCTGATGGCTTTGTTCTTAATGTCTACACTCTTTCTTAAATATCTCTTTGAGAAAATAATTCTTGGGTGATAAATGTACTTGGAAAGAGTATATAAAACTTTCCAGTAGCTAATTTTAAAATGAGAGGTCAACTCTTTACTTAGCTTCTATCCATAATTGGCTTCTGGCTCATTCAATATCATACTTCATGACTGTCTTATATAAAATGCCACTTTACAAAAACAACAACAATAAAGGGTCAAAATAAAGAGAATGGTTAAATATCTGGTCAGTAAAAATCTCTGAGACCCAAAGCATTGTTAATTTTTTTCCCAATAAGTTCTTAACCTCAACCACTCAATCCCATCCCACTCTCCCACCAACATTTATGCCTAGGAAGTTATCTCCTAAAAGACTAGTTGAGCCCCACACTCTATGTTTGTCCATTCTGAACACTTGTCAGTAATTACTATAGAATAATCACAAGAACAATCCAATTGTCCTTGATGTCATTAATCACCACCAACCACAAAAGTCCAGATTAGCCATGAATTAGTAAACTTATTTTAGCATTTGCCTAGAGCTGTGTTGTATCTACCTTTGGGAAAGGAGAAAAAAATTCTAGGTCAGCCACTCAGATGCTGTCTGACAAACAACACCTGGATATTTAGAAATATCTCATCAACAAATAGATTTTTCACTTTTAAGTCATATTTTTAAAGGTATCACTATCAGCTGCCTATCAAACTAAGAAGAATAAAAGGCAGTTGTTATTTTTATTCAGTAGGAGTCTGAAATGTACCTCCTGTCCATTTGATGTGCACAGATTAGGTTCTCAGTTATGCAATCATCGGTGCAAACATCCCCTTAGACATGCTGAAGGCACAAGGTGGGAGACATTCATTTCAGTTACCTTTGCCCAGGCTTTATTTGTTCTGCAGATAATAAACTTTGGACTTCTTTACCCAACCAGTCACCTTGCACAAACAGTAAACTACCTCAAAACTTTCTGTTCACATGGGATCCTTGAGAAAACAAAATGAAAAAAAAGCATGATTAAAATCTACTTTCTTTGGTCAACATACTAAAGTTGAGCAATTTCTCGACATCTTAAAAGGGACTGCCCTGGCGTCAGATTGAGAATTAGTAAACTCCCTATTGATCAAATAACTGAAATCAGTAATAACTGGAGTCAGAATTCTGAGATCACAAAAGCTTGTTCTGTAACTATTTCCTGTTCCTCTATGTGGCATCATGAAGACCTTATCCACAGTTATCCTTTGTAACCAGTGGTTTCTAAGCTTCTGATCTAAAGTTTTGATAGAGGTCACACTCCTCTATCAATAAAAACATTTGAGGCATATCCAATCTAGGTATTTCTACTTATAAATTACCCATGCATTATTGTATTGTGTGCATCAAAAATACACACACCAAAAGATTCTTTATTTAAGATGAAATAAAAAATTAAAATAAATAGAAGGTTTAATATCTTCTCTCTGCACTAGGTCATCTTGGATTCTCTATGGGGTCTGGATATCCTACTTCTGAACCCACTACTTTAAGAATGTAATGACCCACCATCGTCCCAAACTCAATCACCACCTTGCCCTAATCAAAACCTGTTTTCAAGAAAAGATCTATGAGTCATTATTGTCTTATGTGAATAAGGACGCATCATTAATGCTTCCCAGAGGATTTTCATTTTAAGTCTATGTCTAATTGTGAGAAGTAAGCTTTATTTCATGTTAATGGAACATCAGGAATGTCAAAATAATTCATAATATTTGGAGGATAGAAAATGTTTCCTGGTGGCCTGAAATCAAACAAGTTAGGATACCCCTTATCTAGTGGATATGCAGCTGCAGCACCAAACTTTGTATATGAAAAGGTTTTAGGGACAGCAAATTGGTTAGAAGAGGGAAGAGTAGGGATGATACATTGGCTAGGAGATTTTCCCTGAGGCCAACCCCAAGTTTCTTCTTAAATTGTATGTTCCTTTAGGGAGTCCGAGCAGAAGGATACTCAGACAACATAGGTCCTCCAAGCTATGCTTGTGGCTCCCTCATGACCGATAAAAACAAACCTGGATAAACTCCCATAAGGCCGACACAGAAATTCAAAGCCTTGGTTGCCTCAAGTTGAGGAGTTAAAGACTTCTATAATTCATGAAAAAAAGCATTTTGCCCCAAATAATCAATCACAAATACTTGCACAGCTCAAGTATTTATGTTTGTTATAAATTGATGAAAAGAATTTTCCCAGAGGAAAAGATGAGAAATAATCTAAATTATTTTCATCTTTGTGAATATGAAGTTGAAGTGCTTTAAAAATATGAATAATCCATTAGGCATATGTATTGATCTAATTCAACAGGTAATTATAAGATAATCTACTTGATTTTAACCCATAAAAATAGAAGGAAAGTGGAGCATGAAGCACGTCTATTAGCTATGGAGAGAATGTCTCCTGTGTATGTATGTAAACATATACTACACATGTAACATGTATGAATATATATATGTATATATGTGTGTATAGAGAAGCTCCTGCTATTCAGTTTACCATCCAGTTGGGCAAATCAGGTGCCCAAGTCATAAAGCGATATATCTATCAGCAGGCATAAAATAACAATGTAACACAAAACACATCAAATAAGCATGTGTTGGCGGAATGAAGAGTAGGATATAATTAAAATCTATTGTGAATTTCCAGAGAAAATAGGGACAGCCATTTCAGATAAATAAATTGGCATGAGAAATAGAAGTTTAATATAGCAAATCATACCCGGGGAACACAGGATTCACCAGCGTGAGAGCAGTATCCATATTGATGAAGTATGAGCTATGAAGTTAAAGTTAATGGACTGATAGAGGAGCCTTGTCATATGACAGTGAAACCAAAATTTAGTTTTGCCTGAAACATTCAGGTAATTAAGGTAAAGTACGTCTTGTTGTTGTTTTACTTAAAATATCCCCTATAATGTTCCTTTAGGCTACGAGAGATAACCTAGACATGCAGATGTAACATAAGAAGGCACTATATGATACTAGGTCCATAGTGGAGAATTAGACAAGTGTGCACAGGAATCCTGCCTGCTCTTGGACCTTTTCGGGCTTTGACCTTTGTTTCTGAAAGGTCAAGGTATCTCTTGTGTCATCATGAGCCCCCCACCCCCAGCCCTTCATAGCTGTCACCACTGAAATGGACATAAACTATGCCAAAAATGATAAGACCTGAGAATTGCTGAACAGCACCAATTCTTCTGTCAACATTCCTGTCCTGAAATCTCTTTTTACTTAACAAACCCAGATCACCTTCCTTTAATGACAAAAAGGAGAAGAAAACTGAGGCAAATAATCAGTTACTTCTCTCCAAAAGATAATTCTCAGGAGGGAAACTGAAAGATACTGCCTATCTAGTTTCTCATATGTTTTCTGGGTTCCCCATCTTGCTTGTTATTGTCACAACTTGCTCCACCTGCACACGATCAGAACTGCTAAAAAGAATGGAAGCTCCTCAGGGGCAAAAGCTGACTTTTCAGCTTCTCTTATATTCCCTGTGACAAGTTCAGAAAGCTACTTTCAGCCTCCACACACAGCAGGAACTCAACATGTTAAGCGACAGACAAATACCCCAATTTTACTCAGTTTATGTTTTAAAGAATGCCTGGATGAATCAGCTCATCGAGTTGGTCATCAAGTTATGAATTAGATAATCACAGAGTTCATTCAATCTGGTTATTGAGAATGCCAACAGGACCAGACGACAAATTATCAAAATATTGATTTGCCAGTTTCATAACCAAATACACTTGGTGTTGAGATTTACTGTTCAGCAGAGGATGTGAAAACTGTCAAGTTGAACTAAAGTTAATTAAGAAAGATTTTAATCTCCACAAGGGCAGAGACTATGCCTGCTTTGTTCAACACTTTTTCCCCAGTCCCTATCACAGTGCCTGTCACATAGTAGGTACTTGTGGTAGCTTGCCATTTAGATGACCACTATCAATTCTTTCCTTCCTTGAATGCATAAGCCATTCCCCAATTGTGAGGTGGAATCTAGTATTTCTCCAACTCCTAGAATCTGGGTTGGCTGGTGACTGCTTTGACAAACAGAAGATAGAAGTGATCTGCATGACTTCTAAGGCTAGGTCTTAAGAGATTTGCATCTTCCGCCTGGATCTTTTAGAACACTTTCACTGGAGGAAGCTGCTCACAATATAAGAAAGCTGATAACCAAGAGACCAACAGTCTCTGAGGAAGCCCAAGCTAACCACTTGGAAAGAAGGAGATTCCTGACTAGCCCAATGCAGACGTGAGTAAAGAAACCTTTAGATGGGTCTAGCCTAAGCTACTGCAACCTGCAACCATATGAGAAACTCCAAGTAAAACTGCCCAGCCGAGCCCATCAACCTCAAGAACCAACAGTGATGATAAATTGTTGCATTAAGTCACTGGGTTTTGGAACTGTTTATTACAAGCAGTAGATACCTGCAACAGTGTTCAATGTTTATTGAATAAGTAAATTAATTGATAAAAGAAGCCATTTGGAATAAAGGTTCCCAAATGAACCCAATGAAATCCATTAAATAAATTATTAAGGTGATGTCAACAACAGTAAAGACCATCAGAAAATTGGACAACTCTGTGGATAATTAAGGCCAAGAGGAAATCTGCTACAGAGCAGAGAAAGTAATTTTTTTGAGAGTGGAATTTTCCAGATTCACTAACCATCTTGACTGTATTCGTCAGATGATTGCTCAACGCCCTACTTCCCTTTACACAAAGTAAACTCATGATTGTGTTTCAGCCATGATTCTAGGTGCAAAGTAGGAGAAAATATACTAACCAAGAAGGAACATGAGTAAGCTAGGCAAATAGACTTTGTGAAGCCTGACTTTTCTATGAAGACTCTAACTCTTCTCTCTATTCTTTTAATTTTGTAAAGTAGACTTTGGTCCAGGTACACCGTGTAAAACAACTAAATATAGCCAGAGATCAGGGTGGGTGGGAATGGAAAAGAGAGACTAAACGCTGGGCACTAGCAGCTGTTACATCATCACATCCCCCATAATTGTGCTATTATGCACACAGCATTCTTCAGTTGGATATGGTCACCACTTTATAATGATAAGAAGATTAATTAGTGACAATCCATATCTTTCATTTCTTTGATGGCTGTAAATAAGTCTGAGTCATTCTACCATTATTTTCGTCATGGGCACAATAGTCTTACCCTTTTTTTGATGAGGAAAATAAATGTCAGAGGGTGTCTGTAATCTTCTGCAGTCTTAACTTTGTGCCTTTTCAAATGAAATCATACCAGGGTCTGGCCTTCCCTTTCCCGAGTATCCTTTTCTTATGGGTGCACAGGTCCTTTCTAACACCCAAGCCCACCCCACCTCCTCCTCACCTATGGAATACTCCTCACCCTGCCCCAATGTAAACTTATAGACCCCACATTTCCAAAGAGATCCTAACTCTGCAAGAGCACAAAGGTTGGGTTCAGAACAAAATGACTAAAACATAGAAATACTTTGACTAAGTCTACACAACCAACAAAAAAATATATATGATTGAAGGTCTCCATGGGTCCAATAAACCAGACTACTGTCAAATCATCCTCCTTTTGGCTACGCAGACAGAACCCAGAGCTCAAACTTAAGGTCATTTGTTGAGAAAGCAGCTCTTCACGGTCACTCTGAGCAGGTCGGGAAGGAAAATGGCTTAAGTAGGGGCAGAATCTAGGACAGTCATTAGGGAGAATTATCAGATTCCAGGGATAGGAGATCTTGAAATCTCACTTAAACACACGGGGATAACTTTATTTGCTATTGATTCTGTTGTCATTCCATTCAAATCAATTCAGAACAATTTTTTCTCTGGTATTGTCTGGCACCAGGGGATAGAGAATTTATTAAGATCTGCCCTCAAGAAAGAGTCAAGAGAAAACGGGTAAGGAGGGATGACCAACTTGAATTTCCCACGAGAAGGACAAGGAGCACTGGTACCAGACATTTTTTGAGACTCAGTAAATACCACCTTTGTCTTTCTAAGCTCCCCTCTGTACAACAAGGGCTGAAAGCCTGGAAACTACATTTCCCAGGCTTCCTTGCCAGGAGGGTTCTTGGTACAATCTGCCATTGAGAGGTGCTCTTGCAATCATTGGAAGGCGGAAGGAAAAAGCTATTTTCTTCTATCAGTAGCTACAAGCAGGTGTGTGGGCATTGGCAGACAGCAGACATATGTCTATGTGTCAGCTTCTGAGCATCATTCTAAGACTCACCCCCTTGAGTGCTGTAGGCAGCTGAAATTATCAGTGGCAACTTGAGTTCCTGGTGATTCCTTCACTTCTGATTTCCTGAAAGTTAGTAACAACCTCCTTGACCTTCACTGCCTAGCTCTCCTAATGATTTGATTCTGTAAACCTCTAATTCCTTACCTTGAATTCCTTCCTTACTGAAATACTTCAAGCATATTAGTCATAATGGGATAGGGATGTTTCGGTACTAAACAACCCCCAAAATCTGAATAGTATAACAAAATACAAGTTATTTCCTGTTCAGGATGTAGGCTGAGTGGCTTCTATCTTGTAGCTACACCATCCGGAACACACATCCTCCAAGAGCCCTGTGGAAGAGGAGGAAAGAACATAGAGAAAGCATATTGGCACTCTTAACCTCCTGGACCAAAGGTGGCACAGCACTTCTGTTTACATTCCGTTACAAAGAATTGGTCCTACGGCCCCAATTAAATTGCAAAGGGGAGGGGATTACGATCTTCTCCTGTGCCCAGGAAGAAGAAATGGTTTGGTGAACACATTACATTCTATCTGCCACAAGAGGCTTCTATTTTTCTGACTAAATTTGATTGTTATATTTGGTACCAGATGTGGTGTCCTGTAACAAAACCCTAAAATATGTGGCACTGACTTTGTGGTCAAGTTGCTAGAAGCAGATATATTAGGAGGGATGGCTGGAGATCCATATCACACAGTGGAAAAACACTTGGCAAAACTGTTGCCTTTGGTAACTTCAAAGTTAGACCACGTGACTCTTGAGCTTTTACATGAAAAATAGCACGTGTTGGTTGTTATTGGCTGCTTTTGACAACATAACAGGAGAATAAGAGGATATCAGGAAATAATTAACTGGTTTTTAAGCACAGATAAAAAGAAAAAGCAATTGCTTCTAGAACTCCCTTCTGGTACCAATTTCTGTTTTAGTCAAGGTAAGTAATGCTTGTTGATAAAATAAACAATCCTCAAAAGCTCAGTGGCTTAACATATGAAAGTTTATTTCTTATATGTTACACAAAAAGTGTAATGTGACTATTCCTGGTTGGGCAGCTGTCCCAGGCTGCTCTCCTCCAAGCAGTGAATCAGGAATCCAGATTCTTTCCAGATAATGGCTCTACATCTTCTATATACAGGTGACATCAAGGTTGTCCTGGCATTATCCGGCCAGTAGATAGAGAGAGAGAGTGACAGAGAGAGAACAGCGCAACTATGTACAATCTTAACTGAGAACAAAAGTGACATACACCTCTTCAATTCAGCTCACATTCCACTGATAAGACCTAGTCACCTGGTCCCACAATCACTGCAAGAGAGGCTGGGAAACACAGTCTCTGGCTAAGCCACTGCTTCCCAGAAACAACTTTACACTGTGGAAGGGGAGGATCAATCTTCATTGGTCAGCTAGCCATCACTGTCGCAGTACTAGAAAGTTCTTTTCTTTTTTGCTGCTGTGTAATTTCTTTCCCCCACTTTAATAACATAGCTTCCTCTTGTTTTTTCCAACTTTTCTTTTGACATGTACTCTCTCTCTCTTTTGTCTCTTGTTTGATCTTACTTCCCTCTCTTATTTTACTGTTAATGATAATTAATCATAGCAATCTACTCTCTTCTCTGAGAAATTTCTAAGCATGAGGTCTAGAGTAAAAGATGGGCTGTCATCTCATCAAAACTGCGAAAGGCAGTCATTTCTGTGCCTTTTCCTTCCAACTCAGATCCCATCTTACTCTTACTGTTAGAAGTGATAGGCAGTGGAAGGGGGAGGTCAAAACAAATCTAATAGGGCAAACAAGATATCTGCAATAGTGTTGAGGCTTTCTACACTTCCTGTTCCATGTTCTTTGCCTTTTTCAGGTTTCATGCTGTCTTTGGGGGAAAAGTTCCAAGTGTTCAGTTCTTAACTTTTTATTCAGTTATTAATAGAGACCACGCATAACTGCTGGATGAGAATGGCAAAAGGGGTGTAGACAGTTGTCAACTGTTCAATAACACAAGTATAGTGTTGAGAGGGTTTTCTTTCACTCAGATGCAACTTCCATCCATTTTCAGTGTAAGGGAAGAAATAAATATACATTTTTGAAAATCTGAATCTTTTATTTTTAGTTTTTTGAATATTGAATTTTTAAAATGTGAAAATGACACACTCCTCCATGAGAGGTAACCAGCACAAGTAACTAATTCTTCCCCACAACCTACCTCACTCTATGCCTTATTTTCTGGGCTTAAGACAGAAGAATAAGATTTCAGTTCCAATCCCGATAGATCCTGTTCTTTGAAATAATCCCCAGTGTAATGAGTTGGGACTGGCTTGCTCAGAAATTTGAGTTTTCTAACTTTAACTGAAATCTATATTGAGCAAGCCTCGACTCTCTCAATTCTGTGTCATTATTTGGCAAAGAGTCCCCATAAAGTCATGGCTTCACAGCATCTTTCTATTTCTGTGTCTGCCCTCTTTTCTGGTAGGGGAGCTGACATGAGGCTAGACCCCTGGAGCCTTGACAAGCTTCTAGAGGCACTTTTGAGTATAAGAGCATCATTCAGTATATTTAGGGTAGCAAAAATAATAACAATACATAACATGCTTTATATGCTTGCCAGACATTGTGCAAACATTGTCTCACTTAATCCTCTCAAAAATGTTATGAGGCAAGTACTATTATTATCATCCCCATTTTATAGATGAAGAAACTGAGGCTTGAAGAAATTAAATCCCTTGTTGAGGAGATAGAGCTGTTGAATGTTACTTCAAGAACTTCAGCTTGGCTCTGACTGCAAAGGCCCATAGCTTAACCACTCTACTACCAGTCTATTTCCATAAAAACAATCCAATGAGTTAGCATTATCATGATGGGAGTGGGGCAGGGTCAATCAGCAAAAAATAAGAAAAAAAATGCAAATTTACAGAGAAATTAATCATAACAACCATAACAATTAGTAACATTTCTCGAGCACTTCGTATATGCCAGGCACTGTTCTAAATCCTTTACGTGGATGAACTCATGGCATCTTCTCAACAATCCTAAGAGGTAAGTGTTATTTATTATAATCATCCTAACTTTTTTTTTTTTTTTTTGCAGAAACCAAAGCACAGAGGGATTAAGTTACAGGATCATACAATTAGCATTTAGCAGGATGTAGAGGAATTAAAATAAGAGCATAATGAATTTATCTGTCTTCCATGGAGAGAATAACGGACAAACTGGAAAGATAACTTTCGAAAGTTCTTCAGCGTAGCTTACCTTCTGTGATTTGCTCTCACAGTCAGAACCGTCCTTAGGTAATGAGAATCCAAAGGCCTGGCCCAACCTCTTTCCTCAATCTGAACATAGGAAGTTTTGGATGGCGCCTGTGTATCCTCATTCCTCCCTCACCAGACCAGGAGGGTTCCAGTGCCAAGGAGCTCTTCTGCCCTATTGAAAGCAAAGAATGGTTGCCTCTGAAATAAGTACAAAGAGCAAGCAAATTTAGTCAGTTTATGCAAAACACAAAATGGCATATGCCATCTGGAAAAATATACCAAAGCCGTGAGCTGTCAAGCCCCTTTCAAGACTTTGGCATGTAAAATCAACATTTTTTTTTTTTTTTTTAAGTCTGAAAGGTCCATGTGAACTCCCAGCTTCATTAAATGTAATTCCCGTTCATCCATTCCTGTCACTGGTCATCCACTCTCCCATCACACACACAGTTAAAAATATGTATAAATATATATTTATATGTCATATATTATTCTTTTTCCCTTCTCAGTGGTGCAAAGGTCTCTGAGAACAAGAACTTGACAACAGAGGGTTTTTAAAAAGAAGATAATAAAAAAATCCTTCATAATTATCTTCTTTTTTGCATTTAAAATGGTTTAAACAAACACACTTGCCCTTGTAATGCATACATATATATCTGGAATCTAGTTTGTCATTGACATTCCAGAGGCCCCAAATGGTGGGTTGATGTTGCTGCAGTCTTGATGATCACAAACTCCTAATATTGCCCCCAGCTGCACTCACTTGATGGACTTCAAGAGAGATGAGAACAAGGAGGGCTGCTCAGGCTTTGCCTTGGTGCCAGGCTGGATTAGCAGGGCATCCAGGCAGAAATGTGTCCATCAGACAGGAGTGGAAATAAGATGCTGGCAATGCTTATTGAAGAGTTATGGTTAAATGGACAGGAATTGAGACCTGGAAAATCACTGATGTGGTTTAAAGGGGAGGCTGGTCAAACCAAATGGACTGAAAAGGGACAGAATCAGAGCCGAAGATGAAATTGTCTATGGTGTTGGAATCAAGGAAGCTGGAACAGGGTCAGGAATAGTAAGACAAGAACACTGGACCAACACATATTTAACGATAACTAAAACACAGTAAGTGATTCCCATTAGATCACTAGATCGTTGTCATAACAACTCTATGAGGGAGATACTCTACATAGGAGAGAACTGGGGTCCAGAGAGATTAGGTTACACTGCTCTCTGTATTTAAGAAGACTGCCTAGCACATTATGTATAGCTTAGACTAGAAGGATACAAACCATGAGACTATCAATTTTCCCCTGGTGGTAGAATGAGAGGTGACTTTTATTTAACGTATTGCTCTATATTTCCATATTCTCTATTTTATAATCAAAATGTTTTGAAAGGTTACTGAGAAAAGAAGCTAAAACTTGCTTAATGAAGGAAAGAAACTGAAAGTTGGTTAATGAAGAGAACTTGGTTTTCGCAGAAGCAGAAAACTCCATGAGGCCAGAGGTGGTGTGAGGATCTGAGTGGCAGCCAGGACCGGTCCTGATGCTGTTCAGACCAGAGTCTACTGCTGTCTGTGACTGATTGGGATACACTTTTCATCTGCAATCATTCAGCTCTTCCCAAGTCAATCCCCTTCCAAGGCTGAGGATCTGATTCCCAAGGTTAAACCTTGGGGAGAAGGGGATTGTACGGGGCAGGGATGATGGGCTGGAGAAGAGTTCACATCACCAGGGCTGATCTGATTAGAGCATCAGATTCTCCACTTCCTTTCTTAGCACAATCTATCTATGTCTAGTTGACTCACTCAGTCATCTCCCACCTCCGTTTAGATGCACCTGATGACAAAGTATCTTTAAGTTGCATTAAAATGAATGCTATTTTGATCATTTCTCTATTCTTTAAATTTAAGGAGACATGCTGAAGTTTCCTGGAAGTTGATGTAACGTGTGTAGCCTGCTCCAATGGAAAGAGGCATAGCTTAGAGTCTGCCAGACAATTAAAATCCTAGCTCTGCTACTTATCAGCTGTGTGACCCTAGGCAATTTATTTAACTTCTTTGGACCTCAGTTTCCACATCGGTAAAATCCAAGATGCTAGTTAGAAGGATTGGATTGGCACAATAAATTATTATTATCAGCCACAGTGATAACACTAGATGCTATCACACATAAATTCCAGCAGAAGACCTATTCCTGCCACTTCTGAGAAGCTGCCAAGTTGCTAGAGAAATGATGTGACAGTGGACTCCAATATATTATTGAAATGACATTCTCCAACTCCGGGGGCTGAGGAGCTTGTTGCTATCACAGAACCCCCTTTAGGCCAGTCTTTTGAGTGTCACTTACACCAGTTTGGAAGTAATCTGCTTGCTCGCCCTTCCAGCAAAGGATGTCATGATCGGCTAATAGAAAGTGACAAGAAGGGATATAATGAATGAGAGGGAGTTAAAGTTTGGGATAAAAAAAAAAAGAGCCTTGTTCTTTTGGGGAATGCACAATGCTAAGCATACCATGTTAAATCGTGCGTGTCAAATAATGGACTAATTAAGAATCTTCATCCATTTTTTTCACATCTCATTTTTGTTGTCCTTTCAAAGATGTATTTTCAAATTAGCTCTTAGCTCTTTAAATAAGTCCCAAGGGGGAAGAAAAAGAAAAAACAAACCTTGTCTATCAGAGAAGCAAAAGATAAATGTAAAAGAAAATGCACAGGGAATGGAGATGGGGGCTTTGTGGGAGACGCTGGGAAGTTTCATAATCGTAGCAGCAACTTCTTGAATAATGGAATTTAATAACATATAATAAACTATGATCCAGGAGAACTCTGATCCAATCCCACTAATTGTTTGAGCCAGTGAAATGAAGGCAAAGTTTATCGTGCCAACACGCTGCTAATGCCACTGAACACCACAGGGGACAGACAATTGTTCCCAGCTGCCTACCTCCTCACACCCAGAGGGCACATGGGCCCTGCCCTCCAAAGACCAGCCTGAATCTCCAACTTTCAATGACAATCCCAGTTCTAGGACTTTAAAGTCACAGAAATGTAATTCTTGCAATCAACAAACTATTGTATTAAGCAGAGAACAGAGGGGTAAGTAGTTACAAAGTCTCCAATTAGGTTATAAAGAATAATAACCAATATGCTTTCATGCTAATGCCAAAAAGTACAAAAACCTATAATAAATCTAATTGAGCACATGATCATAAGCACTGTTTTCCTACCTACATAGTTCTGCTATATTAAGATAGACTCCAAATAGAGAAACACATTCTTTTTCACTGTTATTGAAAGACCTTTTTTTTTTTCTTTTTAATTTGGATCATTTTACCAACGTCAAAAAATGGGAAGGTATAATTAAGAAAAAATGATTTTCTCTGTCGTTACTCATTGATTATATCTAAGCATAAAAATGAAGGGAGGAATTGAAGCAATTATCTGGATAATTCAGGTCTCCCCAAAAGATTAGAGGTTTCTAATAAAAACATATTGTTTTTTTACTGAATTATTAAGATAATAGCCTTAGTTTCCACTTTATGTGTGGACCTGTCTATTGATGAAAAGTCTTTTGTAATCATTTAAAAGGAGCTTTTTTTAGGTTTTTCTGACAATGAAGTGTATGATTTTTTTGTACCTAAACTTTAATGTATCTCAAAAACACACAGTCTAAAATTCTCCAGAACCTTTTGCAAAGCAGCTATTTAAATTACTAATCCTAAAAAACTGTTAAGAATAAGTATTACCTTTCCTTTCCCAAAAAGGTCCATGAAATCTTGGTTACAGTTGGGGGCACGAGGGGGAGTGAAATACCTCTGTAAACTGATCGTCTAAAAACAGGAAAATTAGCATTGTGCCACGGCTATGAGCAGCTAATAAAGAGAACATGGTTAAAAGAGATTAAGGTTCAAATTAAGGTCAGAAAAGAGACTGATTGAGGAAAACTGCCATGTTCCGTTGCATGGCAGTTTAAGTGAGACAGTTTCCCCCTGAATCAGTCTTAGGTTGAAAAATTACACTGTTGGGGTTAATAAAGAGGCCAGGCATTTGTTTGGACTGAGACTTCAATTAAAATGTTATTTGGGGCAGCCAGAGCTAATGTCTTGCTTAGAGGTAAACTGAACTGCCTTTTAAGAGGATGAAAAAAAGAAGAAGAAGAAGAAAAAAGACCACCTAATCTGTCAAAGACCCTGAATAACTGGCAGAAAGAATTGTGTTTGCTGGACCTGTGCCCAACTCAGCAGTGAGCATTCTTAAGGGTTTTGTGACATCATCTGAGGCAGCTGAGGTTTTCTGAGTTTTTGATTGTTGTATGGGGGGGAGGAATGTAACGTTCAGCTGAGCCTTCTTTGAGACAAAGAAAAAAATCTGGTTGGTGTAATATGCCAAGGCTTTTTTTTTAATGCCACAAAAGGGGTGGGACCAAGAATTCTGGGTCTTACTCTCATGACTGTACCCCAGAGACAAAAATTGATGAATACAGTTAATTGAATTTCTCAGTCCATACCAATTTGCTCACAGTTAAACAAAAACCACCAAAGTTTGCTTTCATTTCACTTCTTTAGGGTGAGCGAAAATCCACCCTGAATAAGCTCCTTCTCCTCTATATTCACTCCTATATTCCACAGAGATTCATTAAACATGTTTATTTTGGCCAGCATTGGGCATACCTTGGTCAACAAAGCAGACACATTTCCCAGCCTTTATGAGGCTTACAGTTCGAGGGAAGGGGGAGCAGTCAATAAGTAAAAAGATAAATAAACACATAATTACAAATTGATAAGATTGAAGGAAACAGTGTGGAGATGAAGATCTATTCCGTTTCTCTCCAATCTTTTTCTTAACCAATCCCATGAGCAACAACTATTTGAAGACCTCATTATGAGTGCATGGGGTGGTTGAGGAAGCTGGGTAATGATAGATATAAAATATGTGATTTTCTGTTGGGGAGTTAGGGATCTGGTCATGGAGATAAACAGGGTGATGCACAGAGAGAGAGGGGTGGGACAGCCAAAAGAGCATGGATTAGAGCCAAAATGAACTTAGAGTCTGGACTTTGATTGGTGTTTCTTGTCCAACGAGCGGTACAAACAAAGCAACAGACTCCCAAAGAACTGCAGAACCAGAAAGGGCCCCTGGGGCAGGGAAAGAGGCTGTGTCATGTGAGAAGTGGGGCCAAGTGACAGCACAAAAGAAAAGGTGCACCAGGGTCCAGGGAAGAGGAAGAGAATGGCTCCTGTGGCTCATTTCCTTCACGCTGTTCAATTTTTTTTTTAAACCAAGTCTAGAGAATGGACCCAATTTGTCTGGATCTCACTGCAAACTGATGCCCGAAGTCCAGTTCTGTCATTCAAACTAAAGAAGATAATTATGAGAGCATGAATTCTCCTTCCCCCCATTCCGCAAAAATTAAAACAAAACAAAGCTAATGGAAGATGTTTCATCTTCAGAATATTCTTTAAGAAGATGTGTGGTTGAAAGAAAAGTGGTAGACAGTGCCTTAAGTCCGAGCCACACAGAGGCATAATGCAAAATGGGAAAGATAACACTTTGAAAACAAAATGCCAATAATGAGATCATTGCAATAGGAACAAGGGAACCAGCAAGCTGAGAAGTCACACAACATCATGAGTGCAACGTCTGTCCAAGTCGTGGCAAAATCTGCCAGGCCCAGATTGACTTCATTAGTCATTTAGAAGTACACAGATCACAGAAAAAATTATCCTCCTCCTCACTGAGAAATAGTTGATCATCAGTATAAATAGAAACTGATTAGAACACCAATTCTTCAAAGCATAAATATTTCATTCACCGACGAGTCGCAGTTCTGCCCATGGCAATTAAGAAGAAAGTATGCAACAATACCACACAAAAGGTGTGACTGTAATCAACTTTAACAGGGAATTAGGTTTGACGTGGATTCATACTGGACGTGGGGTAAACACACAGACGACATTATCCCAGATGCAGTCAGGGAACTTGGGGAGAAACAAGCATAACTATATAGCCCCGTTAGTCCTCTTCACTACCCTTAGCTCCTTCGGGTCTTCTGGAACCAATATGCTTCTCATTCAGCAAATATTTGTTACGTACTTTCTAGATGCCAGGTGCTATGTTGGGGATTGGGAATTCTATACTGAACAAGACAACCACAAGCCCTTTCCTCTTATAATCTCCAACTCATTTTCAGTCTCCTTACCCAGCTTAACTTTTTTCCAGAGTATTTGCCACTAGCTGACATTTATCATATCTTTATTTGTTTCTTGTTCATTGCCCCTCTTATGGAGCTCCATGGGCAGGGACTTTGACTGTCTTACAGTATGGTATCCCTGACATCTAGGCCATATTAGGAGCTCAAAGAATATCTGTTGGATGAATAAGGCTTACGCTCAAATTACTTACTCATTTCACTTATGATAAGTAAAATAAAAGAAAACTATAGGTGGTATAAGCAAGTATCATTAGGGCTTCTAACCCAGGAAATGAGGGAGACCTTTCCTGGGCAAATGTCTTTTAAGTTAGACCCCAAATCAAGAGAGGGGTTTGTCTGGAGAAGGGGTTGGAAAGGCCTTTCAAAGAGAGGTAGCAACATGTATAAAGGTGCTTGTGGTGTTGCGATAACAGGAAAAAGGCCAGTGCCATGGAGACGTGGAGCGAGTGGGAAGAGTTTCAAGAGATGAGGCAGGAGCCGTGGACAGGAGGCAGATTATGTAAAATCTTGTAGGGCACATTCAGGATTTTGGACTTTATCCTAAGAGCAATATGAAAAGTTTTAAGCGGTGACATGATCACAATTCCCAATTCATGAATCTCCCTAATAAGCACAAAAGCGAGCATTTTAATCTGAGCATTCTGAAATCGACAGGGTGAAGAAACGGCTGAAATATTTCTGCATGTGGAGAACAGGGAAGTCTGAAGACTTATTTACTGAGTATATAGCAGAGGCATCACTTTATTAAGGCAACATGCAGAGGGTGGTAAGAACAAAAAGATGGGCGTCTCGGAAATGTGCATCCACGGAAAACTTGGAAGTGAGAAACTACAAATGAACATGTCTGCCTCTTTCCTGCTTGGAGGCCATCACTGCCACATAGGGCCCTTCTTGGTCTGCCAGGACAAACCTTTGCTGCCTCTTCCTCCACCAGCCCTGCCCTGGTGCTCTGAACTCCAGCAGGAAGAGTCCACCTCAGGCTCCTCCCGTACAGATGCGGTGTGTCCCCTCCACGCCTCGCACAAGCTGCCTGTCATTCTATCCCTCACTCCACCCTCATGGTGTCTCCTGACAAACTGTTGGTCTCCTGCCCAGGACCCAGCTCTAGGACATGACACACATCGTAGGTGCCCAATAAATATCTGTCAGATTAATGTTACACAGCGTGCTAAAATGTCACCCTTATTACACCTTTATAGCAAACACTAATTGAGTGGCTACTTTGTGCTAAGCACAGTGCTGAGGACTTTTCGTGCATTCTCACTTCATTTTCACAACAATCTGGTGAGGCAGATATTGTTGCTATCTCCAACTTGCAAACAAGGAAACTAAGGCTCAGAAAGGTAGAGTGACTTGCTTAAGATTTCTCTCACCATGCAACAGGGACATCAACTCACTTCTGTTCCTCTCCTAAGCCCATGGTCTGATTAATTACTTGCTGATGCTCACCTCCTCCCTGAAGGCTTCCTTGGTACTCCAAACCACCCCAAAGATAAGCCTCAGGGCTCCTAAAGTATTTTGTGGCAACGTATGATGTTCATAACTATCGTACCTAATGTCTTCCCAACAACACTCACAATCTGAGTGCCTCACATGGGTCTCATTTATCCTGGTATCACCAATGTCGAGAACAGTGTCTGGCACATGACAGGAGGGTAAATTAATATTTGTTGAGGAATAAATGGATGGACGAATAAGCCCAAGGCAATCTAATATAAATTCTAAATGCGCTCTTTGAGAAAACTCATTAAGAAAACACATTATACTCAAATCCAAACAGATAGCAGATAAATTGAAGAATGACCATTCGTATTAACAAAAATTCTACACTCCCCATCCTCTCCTCCATCTCTACCCACCACAATGTTCCTTTACTGGTTTCTCTGGTAAATTGAAAATCCGGCTCATTTTCAAAATGAGAGATACTCATATTGTACCACTGCATAAGGGAGAAAGGGGAATCGTGAAGACTACGCATGAGTCATGGATTCCACGCACAAGCTGAGAGGACATGCAGCTGAGGAGCAAGCAGCAAAGGAACTTATTCACTGCCACCTGATTGTCCCTTAGAAGCATCAAAAAAGCTATACCTCATTTAAAAAGGCAGAAAGATGAGAGATACTGCTTTTTAAACTCGGAATAAGTCCCATAGAAACATTTAAGACATACAAAAGCTGAAATATTCCAAACCAACCACAATTCAGAAGTTGGAATCTCCCTGATGAGATTACTATACTAGAAACAACATGTTTATTGGCTCATAAAAGACATGTCACCTAACAATTCATAATAGGGGGTCTGAAGGAAATAACTCACCCATGGTGAAGTCAATGTTCAAATCAATATCCCTTGGGGAGAAAAATATTGCCCATTGATGGAGATTGATTTTTCTTTTCCTTAAGAAATTCTCAAAGGGTAAACAACATCTTTTTCATAGTGAATGTAACTAAACATGCCAATGTCTAAGGTCTACATTTCAAAAATTATTAGTGTAATTATAAATACCTTTCAACCTATTACAAAATAGATGACAGTTCCATATTTAAAAATCTCCTCTTAATATCCAAGCAACAGGACCACACAGACAACTTGATGTATGTCCTCTGCTTTATTTACCAGCATTCTTATTAGTGAGATAATTTGTGATCTTTTAAAAGAATCGAAAATTAGCATAAAAACTAAGAAAACTGGATCCTGGATTTGTTTACCTACAACTCAATAACGCCTAATTTTTAAAAATTTCTCACTGTTTCTCTCTTAGCTTTCCCAATCCCACCTGGACCCCCAAATGATTACAGCAACATTAAATCTAGCCATTTACCTACTGCCAGAAGTTTTAATGCACAAAGAGAAAAGAAGACT
Organism: Equus caballus; assembly: GCF_041296265.1. Classification (NCBI taxonomy): domain Eukaryota; kingdom Metazoa; phylum Chordata; class Mammalia; order Perissodactyla; family Equidae; genus Equus; species Equus caballus. The sequence continues at coordinate 22,157,495 of NC_091688.1, read as the reverse complement.
GACTTTAATTGGTTTTATATTTAATATGTTGCTCCAGGCTGGTGAATCTTTTAGACTTGTTTACAAGGCTACAGTAAATTATACTGTCTAAGTCACAGATTATCTTCTTAGGCCAAACATGTGACCGAAAGAAAGCTTGCCTTCTACCTTTTTAAAACTCAAAAGTTGCATGAGAAGGGACAGATGGATGATTTGTGGAAAAAAGAAATGCCACTCAATTAATGTTTGCTGAAAAGGGTGTCACAGATCATTGGCGGAATTTCTACACACTGGCAACTCCCTCAAGCAGCCAAAGATTAATTGAGCACCAAGACTACTGAGTTCTACGAGGAGAGGAGAATATGTGTTGGTGATTACAGAGACTGAGCTGTGAAACCAACAGAAGTGTAACTGGATGAACTATCTTTGACATGCTGGAGTAACACCACTGTTACCCCAGTAGCCAAACACACGATTTTTATTGTTTTTCTCCTGTGATGGTGATGGATTCATATCAAGCCACACTCTTGTACCCAACTCCTCCCATGTCCAAAAGAACATGTTTTTCAAGTAGCTTGAACATATAAAATTAGGAACAAAGTTCATGGATTGGCATATGGTCATGACCTACAACTTGACCTTAGGAAAAATTCAAACCACACTTAGTATACTGATTTTTCTCATCTAGTAGCATAACTACAAGCTTACGGTAACACACTAAATGCTGTACAGGAAAGCAACAAATCAAAGCAAAACAAAAACAAAAACTTAAAATTTAAAAAAACATGTAAGACCTAAGCTCCCCTTCCTAAAAATTTTCTTCCGCAGGAAGGAAAAAGAACTTGATCCACCAGAAGTACTGAAATCAAATACTTATTAGTCTTTTAATTTCCTGCTTATTTAAAATTCAAAAATTATTTCCATGCTTTGGTAGGGCTATGTGGTTGCTTCTCACTTAAACAGCATTTCTGTTTTTATCACAAAGTGAAGAGGAGCCAACACCGAGAAACAAGGAACAGGAATAGCAGCAGACACTGGGGATAAACTACAAACTAAGATGAGCAAAGGAGGGGAGAGAAAACATGGCCCTCTAGGAAAAATAAAGTAGTAACAATCTGAACACATCTGGGATTTGATTCAAACTGACCTGGAACCAGAATGAATCTCCAAGCTGTTCTGTACACAAAAAAACACATACACACACACACACTGTGAGATTTCCAAAAGTGAAATTTCCAGCAGTTTTCCAAAAGAGTTAAGCTAAGCAAAGATTTCACTGGCAGGCACAGGAGTAACTTTACCCCTTTTACGGTGATCCATGAGCGGGGTCTATGGCAGGCTAAAGAGACCTTTCTACCGAAAGGTTCCACCTAACCCTCCCACTAAAGCAGGGTTGTGAAGGTGTCAGCAGGATTTGGCTGACTGGATCATTAATGGAGCTTCGGTTAATTATTGACTGATTAGGGATTTACCTTATCTTTCCATCAGGAGCCAGCTCAAGACTTAACGGTAAGCAATTTAGAGCCAGGGTGAACCTACCCATGTGCCTTTTTCTTCTCCTCCTGTGGGTCACTTTAGCTTGTCCTTCCCCATAATTCACATTCAGGTCAGAACCGCCAGTGTTTACAGTGTTTGGGAGTCCTCAAAAGGACTGGAAATGAGAGGGGCCAGGTGTATGGTAAGAAGAGTCCAGAGACACAGGCCTAGAGAAAGGCTGCCTTTGGCAAAACTTTGCTTATTGGTCCAGGTTTTCCCATTAAGTCTCTGGGAGAAAAGCAATGACTTTTTGTCTCTAAAAGTGTTGGTGAGACCCCCATGGGTGAGACTCAGCCCCCTACCCTGCAAGGCGGCCTCTCTGCTGAAGGCCTCTTGGCAAAGCCAGGGAACCAGCACAGGCAGCTCAGACCCAGCTGCCCCAGATAAGAGGTGGCCCGTGTTAATGTACAGGCTTCCTCTGCACCTCAGCAGGGCCTTCCTTTTCTAAACAGTCTCCCTTTAATGTTGGCGAATGTTGTTTTTCCATTGACTCAACATCTCGCCTCTGGTGCTAAGCCAGTGGGGAAAGTTGGAGCGGGGGAGGGAGGGGGAGAGCGGGAGAGAGCGATGCCAAGGCAAAAGAGAGGGGCACGGGGAGCCACATTTCCAAACAAGCTAGACACCTGCTTTGGAAAGACAGGGACCAAGCCTAAAATTCTTGCTTCCTCTTGATTTAGATCAGCTTTTTGTTCCCTGTATGTCTGTGATGGGCCCTGGGACCCCTCCCCACGATGCTGCCCCCTGCGCCAGGAGCTAATTCATTGTGGAAACCACGGCCAGGGATTCCTAACTTTTCTGTATGAATATAACGGTCTTATCTGAAGGAAAGAATGAATAAGGGAGTTATTTGAGTATATTAAAGAGGGAAAAGAAATTCTAGGAAAGAGATGAGAGAGAGGATGAGAGGAAAGCAAGAGAGAAGAAGGGAATTAGAGGAAAACAGAGAAGAGGAAAAAGGGGAAAATGAGGGGGAAAAATAAAGGCATGGAAATGAAAGGCAAAAAGAGAATAAAAGGATAAAACAAAAAATGAAAAGGAAAGAAGGACTGCAGAAAAACGAAATCTGAAATGAGACTTTTTTCCCAGAAGCCGGGTTTCTCAAGACACAGGGACTTTACCGGGTTGAAGACGGAAAGCAGTCGCTGCCCGGGCTTCTCCAGGCAATGCAAGGTCAAGGGGCATCTTCAAAACCAAATCTTGATTAGAGCCAGCTAAATGTTTTGACTTGAAGGAGACACGAAGGATTAAAAAGCGAAATAGACCAGCATGGGTAAGAATGAAACAGGAAAAGAAAGAAAATTTAAAAAAAAAAAAAAAAACTTATGGGAGACACAAAGGGAGTGATAGAAAACACTTCTGAATCAGCTAGTCATCTACTAACAAGCTGCAAAGATTTCCAATGACAAGTTGTCACATTAGTTTAGTGAAACTGAAGCAATGCTTATCCCCTTTCCTGTGCTTAATCTCTGCCTGCGTGCCACAAAAACATGCTACCACGTTTAATAGGATTAGTTTCGTTCACTTTCTCCCCCCACCCCTTTTATTTTTTACAATTCTATTTTCAGCAATCCAGGGACCCTTGAATTCATCGACTTCCTGCAGTGCACAGCAAAACCTGGCATGCATGGTTTTTACCCTTTAAAGACTTCATTTGAATCTGAAAAATGTTATTTTCTACCTTTTCTCCCCAATGAATTACTTTCTCCTCCTGGAAATCTCTACAGGTTGGGGGGTGAGGGAAGAGGTGTTGATGGTAAAAGGGTCAAGACAGAACCTGGGCTACAAAAATGTTGACAAAGCCCAAACCCTGCAGAGGCTTTGTGCCCTAGGAGAAACCGTCATGGCTCTGGCTGCAGACAAACCTGGGTTCCGATTCTAACTGCTATTCACTGGCTTTGTGGCCTTGAGCAAGTGCTGAAACCTTTCCTAGCCCCAGTTTACATCCATACAGGCACCAAGTAGGGATAATTCCTCCCAGGACTGTTGAGAGAACTATATGGAATACACTTCGTTTCCTTACTTCTAAGATTCACTTTTTTCCATATTTTATTAATATTCCTGAAATTAATATGTCTCACAATTGATTGTACATTTACAGTCATAGTGTTTTCCTTTTCTCCCAAAGGCCATCTTTAAATAGATGGTGTGTCTTATAATCTACGGCATTTTAGAATTAAGAAAATGAGATGAGTCTACAGCATCTGGTATAGTTCTGACCTAGGAAGTCCTCAATAAATGCTAGAATTGTCTATCATGGCTTATCACCAGGCCTGTTCACCTCCTTCCCATATTCTCACTGAAAGACCACTTTGGAATATGGGAAAAAAGAGGTGTTGGCACTCTTGCCCCTCATCCAGATTCTTCTGGACTAGTGCTCCTAACTGAGGTTTCAGAAACCCAACTACATCAAACAGAGAATAATTGTCCACCGGTGTTGGGTAAGAACCAAAATCATCCAGTTCACTCTGCTCCCTCAACAGGGTCATCAACTGCCATGCTTTGCAGAGTGTCGAAAAGAGTAATTATCTGTTGACTTGACTTACCCCATTTTCTTTGCGTCCACTTTGGGTCATGCACTCCCTCCTGCCCTCTCCCGGCTCCCCGAAGGTACCACCACCAGAAGATTAACATTGAGGAGATAAAGGGGTGGACTCGCCTTATCCAGGAGGGCAAAGGATGGGGCCTAGGAGGACCTGGGGCAGTGAGGGAGCAACACTGGGCCTAGGGTGGGGATGGAGGGGACGTGGAGCTGGGAGAAAGGAGGAAGCTGGCAGCCCGGCCTGTGCAGGCCTCTGCAGGAGAAGGCCCTGCAGGGGGGCACCAAGGGCCAGGCCCCACAGTCGGAGAGGCGAGAGGGGGAGACGCCGAGTCCTGCGGCCGCCTACACATGCCCACATACGCACACACACAGCGCCCCCGAGAGGAGAACCTGGGATGCTCGCCCCGGGGAGGCAGCGGCCGCGAGCTGGGGTTCCAGGCCGTCCAGCGAGGGCCCGAGGCGCCAAGATGCGGCGCCCTCCCTTCACCCGGGCTGGAGCTGAGGCCAAATTCAGGCTCCCGCCGCGTCCTTTCTCCTCCCTCCCCCTCCGCCCCTCCCACCACCCTTCCTCACCCCGTCTGCCCAGAGGAGCCTCCTCGGGTAGGGGAAGCGGAGCTCCTCGCCCACTCCCGCTCTCCTGCACGCCCCGCCCCCCATACTCCCCCCATCGCACTCCCACCCCGCCCTCTCACCTTCACTCCCTCGCCCCCCCTACACACTACCCTCACCCCCCCACTCACCTTCTGCAGGACATCCACTCCCCTACTCCTATCCCCTAATCGTACTCTCTCCTCACCCCCACCCAGCACCCGCCCTTCCCACCCCCCACCTACACTCTACCTCTACCCCTCCCTGCCCCTCCATACTCTGTCCCCCACTCACACTCTTCCCCTCTCAGCCTCTGCCCCTGTCCCGCTCCCCCACAAGTGTTGCCGAAAGCGCCTCTTCCTCCGTGAGAGTGCCTGGGGTAAGAAACCGGAAATTGTTACCTGTCTCCCTACAGCTTGGCCCCAGATGTGTGTTTCTCTGTAGTTGTCTTGAGGTCCTTTGTTTTGTCCCCAAGAGTCACAGCGCACCCCCACACACACACACAGAGTAGCCACAGAGCAGGGATTTTCCACTTTTGCCCCAAGATATCCACAAACCCTGGAAGGACAGACATCTAGGGGTGATGCTCAGCCTCCCCCTCATTCAGGGAATAGCCTGCTCCCAACCCCGGGTTCATTCACTAGAGGCAGGGCCCACAGATGCCCCAAGCCGCTGGCAATCTCTTCCTTACCCCTCCTCAGAAATACACGTGATTACTTATCTCAAGCCTTCCGAGGTACCAGCAAAATGCCTTTCTTGGGATGTTTAATTAGCCACTCACAGCTTTCTCCAGTTCTAAAATTGTCAGCCTTCTTGATCTGTTCTCTGCTGGTTCAGTCTATTCCGTTTCTCTGGCTTTCTTCCCCTCACACTACCGCAGAGTCGCTGGCACCTTCTCCCCATCCTTCCTTCCCTTCTCACAGCTGTCTTAGGCTGGGCTCTCCCTTCACTACCTTGTCGTGTGCTTCTATTCACTGGTTTGAACATAATTTTATTTTATGAAGGGCTGTATTTTACATAGATTTGGGGGAGTTGTTCATTCAGACATGTAAAAACATATGACTGATGACATACGTGTTTGTTTTAGTTTTACTTAGGAACATTGACCTTTTTTTGTCCTTCTTGTTGTTCCCTCCTTGAATAGAACTTTTTGTCCTGTGGTTTCATTGGTCTGATGGGTGGCTTCTGTAGAAAGGTTTGCCATCTATAAAGCAGGGAAGGCGAAAGGACCAAAAACAGAAAGAAAAAAGCAGACTTCAGATTGGTAAACGCCTCTGTCTGCCAGTGGGCCTGATGGATGGCTCTAGGCCCAAGAGCACAGGGCCTAGGTTCCAAACATGCACCAGTTCTATTTTTATGGCCTAAAAGGTGGGAGGTGAGCATATAAATGCCCAAAGTCACAACTATGATGAGCCAAAAAGTGCATACTTGTACATATCAAATGACAATCCAGTTGCCTTCACCAAAATATTGGGGGGAGGCCACCTGTTTAGGAGTACAGGTCTGCACAAATAAGCACACGTTTGTAGACAAAATAGGGTGCAATTATTGAGCACTCAGGTGCTGAGCAATTTTACTTGCGAAAAAAAAGTCTCTCAACAACTTTTTGAGTTGGATATTTTCCCCACTTCACAGATGAGCAGAACTGAGGCTCAAATAGACAGATTAACACACCCAAGGTCACAGAATCACTAACTGGCTGGGCAGTAATTGGAAACCCAGTATGACTCCCAGATTCCCAGGCTCTCCCTTGATTGCCTAGCTGGGGTGGGCCCAGGTATCTTTATTTTTTAAAAGTCCCCTTGGTGCTTCTTGAGGATTAGCCAGGTCTTGGGAACCGGTTCTCCACTTCAAACCATCCCGCTAACCCTGTCACCACTCAGTCTTGCCTCTGAACAGTCTTCTTCTCCACGTTGGAGAAAACGCTTAAAACATATTTAAATAGCAATTTCGAAAAACTATGCAGCATATGGATTTTTCCTTTTGATCTCAAAATGATGACAAACAGACACTTAGATACTTCATAAAAGAAATATTACCAGAAAAATTATAGAAATCTGGCTTTCAACTTTGTCTTGCTCTAATTTAAACAAAATGCAACTTTCCAGAGCGACTCTCCTCTCAAATAAATCTAAACTGGGAGCTTCCTTCTCTTTTCCCTCTATGCCTGGCCTACACCTATTTATTTCTACCCCGTTTGTCATCCTGAATAAAAGCAATGTAAGACAGACAGTAGGGCTAACTTAAGTCCTGTCATCAAAGCCCCTGAAAATAGAGCACCTCCTCCGAATTCACATCTTTGACTTGAAAGACCGAAGAAAGGGAAGCTGGGAGCAAGGGCCAAATATCCTTAGACCGACAAAAGAAAGGGGGTGGGCAGCAAGGGAGATTTCCAGCCCTTAAAAGGTCACCGCCCCTCTTTCGGTCCCTGGAGAGCCCCCCGCGCCCAGGTTAAGCGCGTCCCCCTGCTGTGGCTGCGCTGCCGCCGCGGCCCCCGCAGCAACAGGCGCACGGCGGGGAGGGGGCTGCGCGGGCCCGGCGGCGGCGGATCTTCCTCGGCCGCGTCGGACGTTCCCGGCTCCGCGCCGCGCGAGGAGCAGGTGGCTGCCCTCTGCGCCCGGCGCACGCTGAGCCCAGGCCGGCGGAGCAGGGCGCTAGCCCCGGGGGGGAGGCGAGGACCGCAGGGCCGGGCCGGACGGCCTGGACCCCCACGGGCCGCGCGAGCAGGAGGGGCGCGCCCTCCACCCCGAGCGCGGCGCCACCGCCGCAGCATCTCGCGCTCGCGCTCTCTGGGCCGAGAGGCCGCGACACCTAGCGCGGGGCCGAGGCGAGGAAGGAAGGGCTGGGCGGGAGGAGGAGACCGCGAGGAAGCCCCGCTCCCGCCGACTATCAGGAGAGGAGCCTCCCAGTCTTCCCTCCCAACCCGAAACTTTTCCACCGCACGCAGGCGTGTTCCTCGCAGGTTTCGGCGGCCCCAAGTCGCCAGCCGGGAGGAGGTTCGGCCAACCAACACGTCCCCCGGCACCCCGGCGGAGGTACACAGGCACACCGGCGGGGACTGGGCCTCTGGGGAGGGGGCTGAGGGCGTGCAGGCAGCAGGCGGCCCCACAGCCGAAAGGGACTCCCCGCGAGCGAGAACCAGTGCTTCCAAACCTGCGAAAGCTCGGAAGTGTAGCGGTGGCCAGAGGCTTTTGCGTAACTTTGCCCACTGCGCCCCCGCGTGCAGAGGCGTCCCCTCACACTCACGCCCTCACCCTTCCCCGCTCCCCTTCGGCTGCTGCCCGAGCCTGGCTTTGTATTTCAGCGACCGAGAAAGATATGCTAATCTGAGCCAAAGAGGGAGGGGTGTGAATTGCGTGAATTCCACTCCCTGGCACCCCCAGATACGGAGGGAGGGCGCCCTGTTCTCCCCGAAAGTGTCCCCTCAGCTTCCCTCTGCCCTTGAGTCTCCAGCTTCTTCACTACTGTGCACGAAGAAGATACAGCACACCCAGATCGAGGCGTATTTTTTTCTGAAATCACGACCTCTCCAAATCCTAGCCCTCAAAGAGCTGGGTGGGGTTGGGGAAAGGCAAGGTATTTCGGGGGGCAACAGCACCCCTCGGAAGGCGCGCCCGCGGCCTGGCGGCGCCTCGCCGAGCTCAGCGCGGCCGGGCGGAGTGGCTGGATTATGTAAGTAACAGCCCTCCATGTGCTCACCGCCATCTGTTAATATCTTGATATTGGAAAGTTCGGTGCCTGAGGCAAAGCCAGGGTTGGCGGCGCAGAGCTCCCAGCCTACTCCTTTCTACTCCAGGGCAGGGAACGTATCTCCCTTTGATTGTTTTCGCCTACTTGCATAAAATCAAGTAGTAGTGTACCCCTTCAATCACTGACAACCAGCCCCTTCTCCCCGCGGGTGTGTGTTTGTGGGACAAGAGCGATTTTCTTCGAGGTCACTTTATTGTAATGAATCCTTTCGATGAATTTATATGTTTTATGACAATTCTAGGCTTCTTTATGCCTTGTGGTGGACCCTTACTTGAGGGTGGGGACTTTATTATTTTAAAAAATTATTTTTTCTGCCAGCACCCCTGGCCCCCAATTCTTGTAAGGGTTATATTTCAACTTTTGGAGTGATTCGCTTCTGTTTACTTTGAAAGCTGTTGGTTAAACAAACATCACTCAGAAAGGCTTCTAAGCAGTGGGGTTCCCAGGAGAGAACCGACGCAGCTGCTACTTGCTACTGATCTTGTGGCATTTCACTTTTCCCCCCCATTCAGAACAAATCCAGGTTGGGCTTGGCGTCACACTGGGCACAGGGGATGAGAGAGAGAGAGACAGAATGGCGATCAGTGGCCTCTAGACAGCCTGAAGCAGGCCGGCCTGCACCCTGGAGCTGGTTTTTGTGTCTTTCTCTTCCCCTCTTCAGGGTGGTGGTGGTGGTGGATGGTGGACTGGGGTTATGCGTGTGTCCAGGCAGGATCTCCAGCATCCTCCCCCTGAAATCCACGCCCACGCTTGTCTCCTCACTGGATCTGGTTGAAATTCCCAGAATTGGTTTGTTTAGGATCCGATGATGGCTGTTTGTAAGATTTTTACATTAAGAATATGCAGTCTTCCCTCCTACCCCCACCTAACGGCTTAAGAAAAAACAGGAGGGGGAAAATACACCGAGGAAACATCAAGGCGAAGTGTGTTTAACCCAGAACCAGATGCATAAGTGATAACTGCAAGAGTTTAACTAAGAACGCACAGATCACCCTTTAAACAAATTAGTCAATGCAGCCTGCAAGGATGGGGTTTGTTGGAAGACCGATCAGAACTTCAGTTAAATTTCAAGTTATTGGGGTTGTGTTGGCAATGGGGCGAGGAAGGGACTGACCCTTGGCTTGGCCACTGGTTTCAGAGATGGAGCCAGTATCTAGGCGACTTCTCGTCTCCTGGCTGACTGATCGCTTCTCCCCTATCAGAAAACAAACCCCGAGTAGCCCAAGATAGGGGGCTTGGGCCTCACGCCTTGCTCCAGGGCGGCCCGAGACCCGAGAGAGAGCCACAGCTCTTGCAAGAGAGTTTGCCTGGAGCCTAGGCTGTATGTCGCCCCGACAGTAGGGGACAGGACAGGGCTCCGCGTACTCAGTTCGTGGTGCTGGGCTGCGGACCGAGCTCGCCCGCCCGCCCAACGTCGCGCGCGCTCCTATTTCAACAAGCCGCTCCTGCGCCCTAATGCGGGCTGCGAACTGCCGCGGCAGAGCGTGGCGAGCCGCGAGCCTCCGCCGCCGAGACTGGGGGTGGGGGAGCTTCCTTGTTTGCCAAGCGGGTTACCCCGACTTCGACTCGGGCCTGCCTTTCCCCGGGAGTGATAAAGGACTTATTGGGGCTCGCAGGGAACTTTTCCCGCCGCCAGTTCCCGGGCATAGTCTATGCAAAACGTGCATCTGAGCGCTAGGTGCAACTGACATAAACTTGTGGGCTAAAGTTCAAGCCATTTCCTTCCAGAGTCTGAGTCTTTTCTCTCTCTCAGCTTCCTTTTTTCTTCCCCCTTCTCCCCCTCCTCCTTCCCTGCCCTCCTCCCTTTTAAATGTCAAAGTGAGCAGATGGTTTTAAGGTGTGGAGGGCATATATCCTTTACTTCTACCAGTTTATTTGTGGGCTGCCGGCTAACATATGTACAAACTGGGATGCTTAAAGAAAATAATAGGACGAAAAAGGAGGAAGTAGCCCTGATCCTTTCACAGAACCCAAATTTCCCCGCTCGGTACACCCGCTTACCTCGAAAGACCCAACCAATAGAAGCATTATTCCATCCTGCTTCTGATGGGCACGTTGACAGATTATTTTTGTTCCCAGCCTAAACTGTCACATCTCGATTAGAACACTTGATACCATAGCCGATCATTGGAAGTGTGAGTGGTGTGTTTGCGCGCGTCTATGTTGTTCTGTAATGGGGTGGAGGGAGTGTCTGGGGGCGGCGAAAGCTGAGAAGTGGAGACTGGGGATGCTCATGCGAGTCCCTTTTCTTATCCTCGACACCTAACCTGGCCAGCCTGATTTTTTTCTTCTTTTTAATGTTTGAATTCTGCGCCAAAAGTTTCCTACAGGGTATAGACTGGGGCATATTATCATCGCTATTCTTATTTAAAGAGAAGACTTCTTCACAGGTTGATGAATTCGGGGCTGCAACTGTAAATGTCCTAGGAAAGGTGTGTGTGAGTGTATTGCAGAAGACACGGTGGTAGTGGCCGGCCAGTGTACTTGTAACACACCTCGTAAACACCCTGTTGTCACGACGCAACATGATTCAACCTTTGATCTGATGAAATTCGAGGGGCACGCGAAAAATACTTGTCCCCATCCTACCTAAAAAATGAATGCCTAATCCACTATGTATGAATATTTCTGCCTCGCAGCCCTTGCACGCCCTAGCTTTTACAGGATCTTTAAGTCATAAACGCCGTGGCTTTATTAAAAGCCGTTTACTGTGCCCGGCGAAAGAAACGTTCTAGCTGCGGCTGGAAGCTCTTTAGCATTTGTAACTTGCAAACCTCAAGGAGCTCTTTAAGAGCCACATTATTTAAAGAAATCTTGCTGGTTATTTTTCATCCAAGAAATGTCAAACCAAAGTGAATTTTCTACGGCTTTACATGGAAGCCCGAAATTCAGAGGTTTGAAATTTCTTACCTAATAAACTTTAAAGTTTGTTACCCAGGCGTCGAAACTGTGTAAATCCTGCATGAACCCTCTCTCTTTGGTCATTCTGGGGTGAGTGAGTGAAAGGTAATGGCGAGGTAGTTAGTAACATTTTTTTTAAAAAAGGCTGCTGTACCTACAACCCAAATAACGTTGTTAGAGGTAACCAAGGACAAGCATTCCTCTTCCTAATAATTTTGACGGGAAGTTGACTGGGACTCAGCCAATACTGGTCTTCTAATACCAGATAGATGCAGCGGAGCCAGTGTGAAACCTCTAGCACCCATTCTTTTAATCCCAGACCTACCTGTATTTTATTGTCCACCTCCCCTTTAAAAGAAAGCAAGGGTGACCTGTATTCTCGATAACACCTATGATCATTTTTAAAGTGGAATGATTTGAGGATCCCCACTCCCTCCTCCTATACCACCCCACCCCTAAAGCCCCCACTTTTTCCCCAGTATACTTTTCCATGCCTTCCTTCACTCAAGTCCGAGGAGCGCTCACTCGCTCGGCCACTGGGCGAACTCGATCAGCTGTATCTGGGAAACGAAGGAAGAAAAAAAAAAAAGGACCTGCGTCCTGAAAGAGCGAGTGTGAGCCGAGCGCCGCTCGCGCCGTCGCCCGCTTTGCATAGTGCCCGCAGATGGCTCGCTCGGGCCCCGGCGCGGCGATCCAGTCGCCCCAAAGCAGTGGCTGGGCGGGGGTGGGGGTGGGGGCCGGGGATGGAGGCGGGGGAGGGGGAGCGCGAGGCCCCTCTCCCCTCCTCTCTTCCCAGCCCCTCACCCCCACCCCTTTTATATTTTTTTTTCCTCCCAAGTTCTCTTGCCTCGCTATCCCCCCTTGAATCCGAAGGCGCCTCGCGATTGGGTGCTGGGGCCGGGTACGTCAGTCAGACTGTGACGTGCAGTCTTCCTGTTTCCTTCAGCTGTGTCTTAAAGTAAATCTTGTTGTGGAGCGGAGCCCTCAGCTGAGGGAGCGCTCTGAAATAATACACCATTGCAGCCGGGGAAAGCAGAGCGGCGCAAAAGAGCTCTCGCCGGGTCCGCCTGCTCCCTCTCCGCTTCGCTCCTCTTAGCTCCTCTTCTCTTCTTTCCTCCTCTCCTCTCTTCTCTTCTGCTCTCTTCTCTTCTCCTCTTTTCTCCTCTCTTCTCTTCTCCTCTCTTTTCTTCGCTTTTCCTCTCTCTCCTCTCCTTTCTCCTCCCCACCCTCCTCTCTCTCTCCCCTCTCCCTCTCCCACTCGCCCCGCTCGCTCGCTCCCGCACAGACTCACCGTCCCTTGTCCAATTATCATATTCATCACCCGCAAGATATCACCGTGTGTGTGCGCGCGCGTGTTTTCCTCTCTCTGCCGGCAAAAAAAGGCTCGGTCCCACTGCTCTCTGCACCGCGTAAGTATCTTCTCCCCCTCGCGAGTCCCCTCCCCTTTTCCAGAAGCACTTGTCCTGGCTTGTTCTTGAATGAGAAGAAAAGAAAAGAGACTCCCATTACTCATCCCCGTGTAAACATTTTTTTTTCCAGGAGAAAATGGTGTTATTTAAATGAATCATAATAAAATAGCCTCTAAACAGTTTCTAAGCAGGAGCCTCAGTGGAACTCTGCGCTCCGCTCCTCCCAGTTCCTAAGAGTAAGTGATCCGCTTGGCTTTTATTTCTCTCTTTCCTGCTGCTGGCTGGGGGTGGTGTTGGCGATGGGGGACAGGCTGTTATTGCTGGACTTGCCGCTGATCTTGTCACCTTTTGTGTACTGTTTCTGGGGTGTGAGGAGGCGTTTGCTTCCTTTCCTTCTTTCCCCTGCCCTCTCTTCTTAGGAGAGAGGACCGCCCGCGAGGGGACTGGGTCGCTTTTTGTTCGTCTGGATCCCCGCTTTCCGCCAAGCCTCATCCTTCCCATCTCCCCGGGTTAAAACTCCTGGGCTAGCCCCCTCGTCCTTTCTCTTTGTCTTGTTTATTATAGCTGCCTTTCTTCCAGGCTCTTCCAATTTGCTTGTCATTTGCATACCTTTCACTTCTCCTTTTTAACCCCAGCAGAGGGCCAGGGAGTGGGGAGAGGGAGGAGGGGGGCGCTCTATTACTTTCCTCTCAAAACGCTGTCGAAGCCGAAATGTTGAAATCGGGGTTGGAGCGCTGGAGAGATGGTCCCAGGAAAGGAGCGCGGCGCCCTTCTCCTGAGCTCCAAGGAACCGGGGCTAGGTCAAGTTGAGGGGGGTAAGGCGGCCCCGGGAGCCTCAGGGGGTCGTGCGGTGGGGGGATTGGGGCGCGAGCGCCGCGAGAGGACGGAAGGATCGCGGTCCGGTGGGGGGTAGGGGCTGTTCTTGGACAGCGGATATGCGAGGCGAAGACTCTTTACAGTCACCGCTGGCTGTGTGTGGTGTCGGGTTGCTTCGATCTTGTCTTTTCTGGGTGGTACCTACAGTTTTGCCCAGTTCGGAGGGCTGGGGAGGGAAGAGAGGAGAGGTGAGAGTAATTGTTACTGCGAAGAATAGTGAGGAGGGCGGGAAGAGCTGCTGTCTTGACTGAACAGGCGAGGAGGGGGACGCCGGGGGGGGGGGGGGGGGCGGGGTTGCGGGGGAGACATCACCCAAAGTCCAGTTTAGCAAGTTGTTGGTTCTTCTGGTGTGCCAGCCAGTTACTCTTCTTGCTGAAGTTGAGCGTTGGTGGAGAGTGTGGATTGGGGTGGGGGGCGGGGAGGTCAAGGGGGAGCAGCTTCCAGGAGACTCATAAGTCTCCAGCCTCTTCTTGGCTTCTTGGGAAGTTGGGGGTCCTCAAGGCAGGTGGAGAGAAGGTCTAGGAGGAGGCGTTGGGCGACAGTCTTAAATAACCCAAGGAGGCAGGTTGGAGTGTGAAACTGCTGTTCTTGGCAATACAGAACCCTACTCCGCCTCGGGGAAGGCTGGGCACTCACCTGCTTGTTTTTATTTTTCCAAGAAGGTCTGTGTTGTCTCCTTGAACTTATAAAAACAGGGCAAGCACAGAGTGGCCTTCTCGCAAAGTCAAGGCTAGAAGTCTCTTTTCTTGTTCTCTCTCTCTCCTCCCACCTATACCATCTCTTACAAAAAAAATCATTTCCTTTCCTAAACCGGGTAGGCAGAGGTCTCTTAGCAGAGTGCGCATGGGCAGGGCCTGACAGGTGTGTTGTGTCAAGAAAGACAGGTGCAAATTTCCTCTGTGTCTGTGTGTGTCTGTACAGTTCCAGACCGCAATGCGTGCTCCAGGGTTGTAGAGGTTTATGAATTTATGGTTGCCCTGGATAATAGGATTGTCTAGGCTAATGGGAACTGGGCTGTTATTAGGTTTTGAGCCCTGCCATGTGAGTTCTTTGGTTGGGGGTGGGGGATAAATTGTTATGTGTTTGTTTATTTTTCTTAAGGATGTTGGCAGGCTGCTGCTGAGGCTGTCTCAGGCTCCTGTCTGAGGTGGCTCAAAGTACCCCCACTTCAGGCAGCAGGTGGAGGGAGATTGACCTTCCTTTTGCTTCTCTCCAGTTTATGCTTCTCTCCCAGGTCCACGGTGTTGGGGGTGGTGAGAACCGTCTTTTGTGTGTGTGTGTGTGTGTGTTTTGGACAGCCATGGGTGGTACGTGTAACTGCCAAGAATACCAAAGTCAGTTTGAAAGTGTTACTGTTGTTAAAGCTTATCTTTTTAGCGTGCTTTCTCCCTGCCCAGAAAGAATAGGCATGTGCATAAACTCTTTCAAGTCATATGTTAAATACTCTCATAAAGTAGAATGAGCCTGTCATTGTACCAGACATGTGCCAGATGTCCTAGTTATTACTTTGATGGAGAAGGAAAATCTCAAGTACGTGCGAGGTAACTGTGCTTTTCTATTTGATGCAAGATGTGGGCAGTCAGTTCTATGAAGAGTTTCTTGCAAGAACTTCTGAGTATTTTCAAAATGAAATGGGCTGTGTGTGATGAGGAAGAAAAAGGGGGAGTATTCAGGTTGACCTGTCCATGCGCTACAGCATGGACATGTTTTTGTAAGGGTAAAATAGACCCGGGGAAGGACTCTGGCTTCATGTGTGAGGGAAGAGTTTGAGAATTCAGTGTAAGCACGGTGTCTGGATTCTTAAAACTTGACCTTTTAAATTTGTCTTTAAACAGGCTACTTCTTGAGTTGCATAGAATTAGGTTAGATGGTGAATGGCCTTTGTTGGTTGGTTTTGTTGCTTTGGGGATGATCATTGTTTTATGAAAATGAGATAGTGTGTGTCATTTATTCTTTAGACTTAAACATCAAAGTCCCTCCCGCCAATCGTCTCCTTGGATGCTTTTGAAGTTCTTTCATAATTAAAATGTCATCTATGGATATGTTCATTTGCTTTATTTGTAGTAGGGGTTATCTGTGCTTGGCACTTATTGATATTTTTAAGTGTCCATTATGCAGAATTCTATTTAGTTTAATCACCACCTTGTGGGAAAAAAAGTCATGCATACATAACATGCATCTTTGTTCTCACTTTATTCATTTCCTAGCATCATCCCTCTTTAAGTAGCGCTTGTAATCTTAAAACATAAGCTAGCTGCCAGGCTTGCTCTTTATTTGTTCAAAGTGCAAGTACATCTTTTTTCATGAATTTCTTGTATCGTTTTAGAGATTGTCTTGCATTTGCAACTGCTAACAGAAGGAATTTTTAGGTTCGGGCTTAACATGAGAAATTATAAAATGTTACTGATTTTATAATATGAAGATGGATTGTGCATGATATGTTATTATTGGATTCTAATTAAGTATTTGTGTAAATTGGAAAGGACACATGCATAAGGAATTTCTCAAACCTTATTACCTAGTGTATTCTAAAGCTTCAAACGACATTTACAGTATTTCGGTTTTCTACAAAAAGAAAAAAGTGTAAGTGTTTTTTCTTGAGATTATTTCTGTCTCTTTTATTTGTTAATTTGGTGAATTGTTACTTTTTAAATAAGTAGAAATGAATATTTTAGGCATGTCTCAGAAAATGTTCTGTGTTCATTTCGCGGGTGAAAAATGTATGGGATTTTTGATAGGATGGAGGAATTTTAAATGAAATGGTTATGACTTGAGACCTTCATTATGATAAGAAATTTTAAAACCTAATATAAGATTTTGACAATACAATCTTAGCTCATTGAAGTATTACCTTATTCAAGTGGGTTCTTTAAAATAAACATCAAAGGCTTTCTTAACCTGATAGTAAGCTGAAACATCTCCAGAGGAAAAGTTGCTAATTAGCAGAAATGAACTCCTGAATACAGTGAAGGGGGCAGCTTAGTGATTTGGTTGGGGCGTGGAGAGGGGGTACCTCAATCAAATCATCTCACTTTTCCCCCTCGAATTACTGATTTCCACATGGATTTAAAAGGTTCTTTGTTAATGATATTCCATTTGAAATTTCATAACCCGAGTAGATTAGAGGCCCATCCCATTCACAGGTTGTTTTCTAAAAGAAGTAATGTGTAGGCTTGAGTAATTTTTTCAAATAATTTTATCAACAAAGACAGATAATCTAAATAATCCAAACAGGAAACCATGCCAGCCTTGCACTCCCCCATCTCATAAAAGATTTGTCTGAACTCTTTGGGTAATTACCATAATGAACACCCCTTTGTCCAGAATCTGGACTCCAGATAGACGTGTAAAAGTTGCAAATAACTTCTTTATTAAAGTAGAGCACTTAAGCACTTTCTCCTTCCCACTGCGGTGTTCTTTGAAATTCTTCACTGCAAATTCTTTCCTACTAACATTAAGTGAATAGCTTCCTTAGGCTTCTCCATATTAAAATATCTGACATTCTTCAGATAATTCAGAATTTAATAAAGAATCTTTTGGAGTAGTTAAAATCTGACTTGATCACACCTGGATATTTGTTCTTATCTTTTGCTGGGACGAGCCTACTATGTTAAGATATCCATTGTATAGGAATTATTAAAGCATTTGTATAGTTAGGGGCCAAATGGTACAACAAAATATTTAATAATAAAAAATATTCTATATAGATTTTCATATTATTTAAAGAGGCGTTTACAGGACTAGACTGTGTATCTGATCAATAATACATTGGGGTTCAGATTCTACATCAGTATTTTTTGGCATACTTGCTGATATTCATGTTCACCAGCGCTGATCAAAAGGCTTTCTATTGCCTGGTTAAACTCAAAATTAATGTTAAAATTAAAACATGATAATCAATAATGACTATAGTTGAAACATTACTGTTTAGTACATATGTTGAGAAATAAAGGCATTTAAAAAAATCCTAATGGACAGGATGATATCAGTGTTAAAGTCATTCCACAACATTGTCTAAATTCTGAATTGGGAAATCACAGAGGCACCTTTGAAAATGTTTTCAAGTGATTTAATTTACATTATGATCATTTAACAATGCATTTTCTTATGTGCTAAATGTGTTCACATATGTATCTTGTTTTGGAACATAATGCTAATAAAGTACTGTATCAACCAGTTATAATTATTTAATCTTGCCTATAGCCTCCAGGGGTATGGTCCCGATGTGTACCACTGTTATACTTTTATTCCCAAGTTTAGATCTAGGCTATGTGGAGAGAGATATTTATTCGTGCCTATTAATATAATGCCTTGTCTTGCTGGATTATATAATTTTTCCTATTTTTCCCATTTGTTTTGTCCTGTCTATGTGTCAGCTGGACATTTTACAACAAGACCTAAAAGTATTTAAATTCTCTTAGCCCAAACCAAAAACAAATCATGATTTAGTCTAAAAATGCTGACCAGTTGAAAGAGAATTGCAAAGATCAGCTTAATTTGTAAATTTGGAGGAAGTTACAGGATATTTTGTTCTTAAAAGACCCAACAAGCATGTTTAGTTCACACTTACTCTCCACTGAAGATGAAAGTATCGTTTCTTTCCACCTTAGGAAGAGCGCAGCCCTCCTCTTGGCTCAGGCATGAGGCAGGGATGCAGCTGTTGGTACCTAGGCTAGATGAGAGGAAGTGCAGTTGACGCAGAGGTAAATGGCAGCTGGGAAAGGAAGGATGCCTGGGGATGACCTTGTGCTCATCTCTTACACCAGTGTGTCATTTCTGAGCCTCTGTTACAGAAATGGTCTTCCCATAGCAGAGAATGGTAGGAGAAAATCGAGATTGGGTGTTAAGATGAACAGGGGAAGGAAAAAATACCTTGGAAAGTTTGTTCAGCATTTTGATTGGAGATCCATGTGCTTTTCAGGTGATGTTAAATAGAAAAGGATTTGCACACAAAAAGAAATGAGGTAAAATTTTAAAATAATGGCAATGAATTCTATTTTTGGAAAGCTGATATACGCACAAAATGTCCTCCTTGCAAAGATCTCTCGCCCCCAATTTGCAGGTCTTTCTGAGCTTTGAAATAATTCATCCTCTCTCTTCTGTCTCAGTCTCTCCTTTTTCTTTCTCTCACCTGACAGCTACACCTGATTTATCAGATCTAGTGTGTTAGTGAAATATTTGCATTTTCGTATCCCTGAAACCAGTTTTATTATTAATGTGTGAGGGGTCGCAATCATTGTGAATTTGATTTTGAACCCTCTATTGAAGTTATTAAGATCTATTTCCATTCCAAGTTCAGGAAATTTTATCCTCAGGCATACAAAAAGTATTTTATCCTCAAGCATACAAAAAATATGTAAAGAGGCATCATATTGTTTTCATACTCTTTTAAAAATGTTGTATCTTTGTGTAGAAACCAGGAGCATGATGAAATCTTTGTCGCTTAAAAAAAAATATGTTACCATCTAAGCATTGAGCATTTTCTTGATTTTTACAGGTTATTTCATGCTGAAATTATGCCTATTTGCATGGATAGTCATTCTTTAAAACTAGCCACAGATGCAGTCCTAGGGAGCACGTAGATGTTTTTACAGGTGAACCGAAAGAGATGGGAGCTGTTCCAAGCACACTGCACGCTGCCTTTGGCAATAGACCCTGTTATTGTGAAGATGTGCTCTGTTAAGCAAACGTGAAGTTTAATATTAGATAAACCCTGTGTGAAAAAAATATTTTCATTTTCTTCATAACATGTTAATTGTAAGCAAAATGATGTCACATCTTATATTTATCCAAAATTTGGGCTTAGCATCACTAGTTAATAAGTCACAAAATATGGCAAGTGCCTTTTATAAAATGCAAGGAAGGATGTTCTCTTTTTACATTGTGTTCCCAAGAAACAATGGAAGTTCATATGCAGAGAAGGTATTTCCCTTTCTCACGTATTTCATTGATGTTTTTTCTTTCTTTTTTATTTATCTTCTCTCAGTCTTTTTTTTTCCTTTACTTTGGCATAAAAAATAAGATTCACAAATGGTGTATGTTAAAGAGTGTTAGGCATTGGAAGTATTATTTTGGCAGATTTTAGCAAAAGAAAACTAGTACTGAAGATGTATTTAATCCTTGCCTAACTCAATAATTTATTGTTCCACATATTGATTTCTAAAATGTGACAACGTCCTTCTTTTGCAATGAGTCACACTTTATAATAATTTGTCATCAAAAAGACATCATGAAAATTTATAAATATTCTCATACTTACATTAAAATAGAGCAACAGATACCATCTTCAAATGTGATTTTACTACTAAAAATGCATATCTATGCTAAATAAGCAGACTTGTAAAATGAGTATTTGTGCATTTATTTCAATGTTAAATTGGCCATTTATGTTGGAAAGATGTTGATGGGGATGTTCTCCTTCCAATTTCACATATGACAAAAATATTTTAAAATTCAGTGATAAAGGGTGTGTGTTAAATATTTACATTTATTTTAGTCTTTTTTCTCTAGTAGCATTAAAACCACAATAATTTTAATGCAGAAATGGAATTTTTCATCCAAATTTCATGCAGCCTCAAAATTTAACCTTATTTCTTAAGTATAGATCACTTTCATCTTCTTTTGTAATATGAATCTCAACGCCCAAAATTTAATCAATTGGTTGTCAGAGGCTGTGTTCTTATAATCTACTGTTTCTTCTGAAGATAAACAGTATCATTTTAGGCATTTGTGAAAGAGAATCATATTACTGGTGCTTAAGCAGTTTTTGCTTTTTTTTTTTAATCTTAATCCATCTTAAACCAGTGGAGCAGAAATATTTAAAAATGTTTCATTTCAAGCAGAGTGCATAATAAATTGCAATAATTGTAATGTGCCATAAATCCCAGAGCCTATGCATTTTGCATTTGATTCAGGATTGAGGTCAGGAAATTTGGAGAAATTTAAAGAAAATGATTCATCAGTCCTTTTGTTCTGTTGGCCAGGGTCCCGGGATTCTTGAGCTGTGCCCAGCTGACGAGCTTTTGAAGATGGCACAATAACTGTCCAGTGATGCCTGACCATGACAGCACAGCCCTCTTAAGCCGGCAAACCAAGAGGAGAAGAGTTGACATTGGAGTGAAAAGGACGGTAGGGACAGCATCTGCATTTTTTGCTAAGGCAAGAGCAACGTTTTTTAGTGCCATGAATCCCCAAGGTTCCGAGCAGGATGTTGAGTATTCAGTGGTGCAGCATGCAGATGGGGAAAAGTCAAATGTACTCCGCAAGCTGCTGAAGAGGGCGAACTCGTATGAAGATGCCATGATGCCTTTTCCAGGAGCAACCATAATTTCCCAGCTGTTGAAAAATAACATGAACAAAAATGGTGGCACGGAGCCCAGTTTCCAAGCCAGCGGTCTCTCTAGTACAGGCTCCGAAGTACATCAGGAGGATATATGCAGCAACTCTTCAAGAGACAGCCCCCCTGAGTGTCTTTCCCCTTTTGGCAGGCCTACTATGAGCCAGTTTGATATGGATCGCTTATGTGACGAGCACCTGAGAGCAAAGCGCGCCCGGGTTGAGAATATAATTCGGGGTATGAGCCATTCCCCCAGTGTGGCATTAAGGGGCAATGAAAATGAAAGAGAGATGGCCCCGCAGTCTGTGAGTCCCCGAGAAAGTTACAGAGAAAACAAACGCAAGCAAAAGCTGCCCCAGCAGCAGCAACAGAGTTTCCAGCAGCTG
The DNA here is from genome assembly GCF_041296265.1 of Equus caballus. Classification (NCBI taxonomy): domain Eukaryota; kingdom Metazoa; phylum Chordata; class Mammalia; order Perissodactyla; family Equidae; genus Equus; species Equus caballus. The sequence goes on along the minus strand of NC_091688.1, from coordinate 22,136,195 downwards.
GTTTCAGCCCGAAAAGAACAGAAGCGAGAGGAGCGCCGACAGCTGAAACAGCAGCTGGAGGACATGCAGAAACAGCTGCGCCAGCTGCAGGAAAAGTTCTACCAAATCTATGACAGCACTGATTCTGAAAATGATGAAGATGGTAACCTGTCTGAAGACAGCATGCGCTCGGAGATCCTGGAGGCAAGGGCCCAGGACTCCGTGGGGAGGTCAGATAATGAGATGTGCGAGCTAGACCCGGGACAGTTCATTGACCGAGCTCGAGCCCTGATCAGGGAGCAGGAAATGGCTGAAAACAAGCCGAAGCGAGAAGGCAGCAACAAAGAAAGAGACCACGGGCCAAACTCCTTACAGCCAGAAGGCAAACATTTGGCCGAGACCTTGAAACAAGAACTGAACACTGCCATGTCGCAAGTTGTGGACACTGTGGTCAAAGTCTTTTCGGCCAAACCCTCCCGCCAGGTTCCTCAGGTCTTCCCACCTCTCCAGATCCCCCAGGCCAGATTTGCAGTCAATGGGGAAAACCACAATTTCCACACCGCCAACCAGCGCCTGCAGTGCTTTGGCGACGTCATCATTCCGAACCCCCTGGACACCTTTGGCAATGTGCAGTTGCCCACTTCCACAGACCAGACGGAAGCACTGCCCCTGGTTGTCCGCAAAAACTCAGCTGACCAGTCTGCCTCCGGCCCTCCCGCTGGCGGCCACCACCAGCCCCTGCACCAGTCGCCTCTCTCTGCCACCGCAGGCTTCACCACGTCCACGTTCCGCCACCCCTTCCCCCTCCCCTTGATGGCCTACCCATTTCAGAGTCCATTAGGTGCTCCCTCCGGCTCCTTCTCGGGAAAAGACAGAGCCTCTCCTGAATCCTTAGACTTAACTAGGGAGACGACAAGTCTGAGGACCAAGATGTCATCCCACCACCTGAGCCACCATCCTTGTTCACCAGCACACCCGCCCAGCACCGCAGAAGGGCTCTCTTTGTCTCTCATCAAGTCCGAGTGTGGCGATCTTCAAGACATGTCTGAAATCTCACCGTATTCGGGAAGTGCAATATCCTTTTATTCTCCCCTCAAGCAAAACAAAACAAAACAAAAAAGGCTTCCCAAAAGATCAGGTTTACACAATATATAGAGTAACGTAGATGAGTATCTTCTTAAGAATGGCAATCTTTCCTACTATTCAGAGGAATGGGCTTTTTGTCAGCACGCGTGTGGCGCTTCTGATTGCACAAAAACTTCACAGGAAACCCACAACTTTGCAACTTTCACAAGTTGTTAATTTCCTCAGAGAGCTGGTCTTGAATATGTGCTTCTTTAGCAGTGTTTTTTTCTGCTGTTCTTCATAGTTATCTTCTTATCCTTTGTTTTTTAAAGGGTAGATTCAGAGATGGAAAAAAAACTCACTGTAATATTGAATTCTGTCAGATATATATTTTTAAAGATGGTAAGTTTTATAATGGAGTAAAGGGAAAAGTCAGTTTTCAGATCCCTAAGATTCCGTAAGAAGAATTCTCCCTTTAAACTGCCTGTAAGGCCCCTGGTCCATTTAGAGAAGGCCTGATTAAAGCTTATGCAGGGCGCTTTACTGGTGGGAGGCTGCGGTGGGGCAGACATGGAGGTGGGTGGGAGTTAGGTTCTCTCTTTACTCTTTAAGTGAGACATGGTTTTTTTAAAGGAAATATACAGGTACTGATTTATTCAGACGGCATCGGTCTCTCTCTCGTTCACCCAAGGTCTGTTCTTTGGGTCTGGTGCAGCTGCCTCTATGCATGATTAACCTCTGTTCAGCCATACACAGAAATCTTTTGTCCTAACATACACAAAGCAAATTATTTTGGAAAGCGAGAGAGCACAATTAAATATAAAACTCAGCTGTATTCGACTTAAAAAAATGGCTCTTTTTGTGACTCTTTTATATTTTGAATCTGACTTTTATGTACAGATGCTGCTTATATTTTTTATTAGACCTGTCCTGAACCCTAGCTATTTTTAACTGATTTTTCCCCCCTCTGTAAACTGGCCCTTTCAGTAAATTTTTAAAAATCTTGTGGTCGTTGGTGTTTTGGGGTAGTGGGATAGTAGCATTCGGGGACAGGTAGAGGCGTGTTTCTTTTGTAATAAATCGCCAGATGGATATAAAATTTAGCAATTAAGTTGGCTGTTGCTAAATTGAGGATTTTGAGCAATCGTCTTGATGACTAGAGATTGACATTTTAGTATCTAAACCCACTCCAGAGGCTGCCACGTAAGTGCAAAGTCCCAGCGATGGTGGAAATGTGTTTTCCTAGGTAGCAAAGGTCATCCTTCTAGCCAGCTCTCAGGATCATAGTGAAGATTTCTGATGAGGTGAATGGGAGATGTCTCACCAGTATGAGACAAGAATGAGACCTACTCGGGCAGTTAAACAGAGTTTCTTTCCATAGTGAGGAAGAAAATAATGTCGTGAGAGAAAGAAAGAGAAAGATGTTGAGGACTTAGATATAGAAATAGAAATTGCGTCTTGGTTTGGTTGCGGATTTAACTTCTACCTTTCAACAATCTAAAATTTAACGCACCAGTCATAAATCAAAGCTGGGCCACCCTCTCTGCCTTACACATTATAAGCAGGCAATAAACACTGGTCAGAACGATTGGAATATAGCTGTTGGTGATGAGAAAGACAAAGTGAGAAGACGCAATAGCTTGAATGATTTTTCACCCTTTGCAGGAAGAGCATCTTCTGAGGTTCATACCAAGCTAGTGTCCAGGGCTAGTCACCCTTGCTCCTCAGAGATCCCTTACTTCATTTTGAAGCCAGTAGTAGTGATGGTGGATTGGTTCTCTCTCTCACACACACACACACTCACAGAAGAAAAGAGCATGTCTAGTTTGGTGGATATTTGAAGCCAGCTTTCCTAAGGACTAAGTCCATTCTAAACTCTTAAACTCAAGATCCAATTTATGTTTTTTTTAGAATTGATTAGACTTTTCATTGTGACCAAATAATTATGCCTTTGCTTTTCTTTTTTAAAGTAGGTTCGATCTTCTGGGGAAAAAAGCTTTTAGATTGCTTTAAGTGTTGGCTATGCTCACCCTCTCACCCTCTCTAAATCCTCTGAGGAATTTTGAGGATTTGAATTGAAAGAAGTTCCTTTTATTTCTATACGTATCAAAGGCTTTAAAGAGAATATAGTTGCTTCTTCTTCAGATGAGTAACTTCTCTCTTCTACCAATATATCTCTCCTACCTGCTAATGAACAGTGATGGTTTGGAAACACCTGTGTTCATATGAAATGTTAGTTACTTGCATCTGGAGTTGTTTCTTCCTTGTAGCTAAATGATTTTGGCCTCTTACTACAATTAATGATTACATTTCCCACCTCTGGGCTTCTGTCTTCTATTTATTTCTCTTTCCCCTCTACTACATTGTACTTTTAGTCATTTATCTCATAGATATACTATTTCTCAGGAAGAAGATATAGACAAGTAACCTTTTCTATAGTCCACAGAATTCTAAAGCGTGTGAGGATCTGAGTGTTTATTGGGAGACTGGATCCACTTTTCTCCTCTCTCCATCCTTGTATGGCAGTGAATTCTTCCCTTGATTTACCTAATGGTGTTTAGGCAAAATTCTCAAGCTTTTAGTTTAAAGAAATCGCTGGGAGTCACAGTGAGTGATGTCTTACTTCAGTTTTAGGCATCCAAGGCCATATTTGAACATGTTGTACAGTTCCTAGAAAAGAGCAATAGAAATGAATAGAAATGGGATGAAATGGTACCACTATGTTTGTCGTTATTATGTTTTTACTTTTGGTTCATGGCTTTCCAAATAGTAATGAATAATTTAATTCTTAAGGAACGATTCTTTCCTACTCCAAAGGGCATCCTGTTTCTTTGAACAAAGTAGCCAAGATCAGAGCTATTAAGAATACCAGCTTATCAGATAAATCCATTCTAAGTTCAGCCTGTTAAGCATATATGTTCTATAGAATAGAGCACACCACCTCCTTATACCTTCTACTAGGAGAGAAATAGTGAATGTATCCATGTTAAGCTGAATGTCAGTGCACCTGCTCCAAAAGCTCGTCTTAGATATAAAAAGTGTGTTCAGTATCTTTGCAAATGAATCTATTTAATCAAATATTAAGTTTTATTCAAATTCCAAAAGAAACAGCCAGCCAATTGTTTGTCTTCATGATGTTCCTTGTCATTCATCCTCTTTGCATCTCAAGAAAAATAGCCTTGGTTAGGCCTCAGACATTTGCATGCACCCAATTAAAGCACAAGAATAGTATTATAGGCGGTTAAGACGCGCAGGTGAAGAAGCCCAGCCTGTTCTCTGTGACAGCCAGCTTTCCCTGCTCCACTTTTAGGGAGAATGTTAAAAATACTTGAAGTTTATAGAGGAATATTGCTTAGTAACTTGAAATTAAAATCCAACTGGAAAACACAGATTAAAAATTAATTTCTAAAATGTGAGATAATCCATAGAAGTTGATCTTGCACATTTTTAGAAGTCTTATGGGGCCATAGTAATTCTATTAGCTATATTAACTAATAGGGAAACATGTATATTAAAGACTGAAAGACTCCTGGTTCCTACCATGCCCCAAATTATGAAACAAGTAAATTTTTAAAACAATTTCCATCAACTACACATGCCGCCAGTTACACTGAACTTGTTAAAGGGGCGACAGCTTGCTCTGTCACTATCATTAAATGAGAGAGTTTAGATCCTGTCTCCCCATTTAAGGTTTCTAGGGGGCAAGCCTCTTAGAAACAGCAAATCAGAGCATAAGGAGAAGGCTATGCTTTGGGTTTCAAAGTATTGTAGAAAATGTGGGTAAGTGGTCCTAATCCATTTGGTTGGAACTGCAGCTTGTGAAATCTCCAGCCACAATTCAGAGTTCAAATGGAAAAAAAGAATTTTCTTCCTCCAGCCTCCACCACCTATTATTCTTCCGTCCGCCTTTTTGCTGCCCCCGCTGCTGCTCCGCTGCTGCTGCCTAGGTAAGGTTATATTGTGCTTGGTAAACAGACAACACTTGGAGTCTCAGGTTGTTTGAACACTGCTTTAGGTTCAGCTGCAGTACCCTCCTTCTCTGATCTTTTATGTTCCCCAGCAGATGTCTTTCATTAATTTATGGATTTATCATCTTTTCTTTTTTTTCTTCTTCTTTTTCTTTCTTTCTTTTTTTTTTTTTTTACACCTGGCAGCTGTCTCAAGTTTCAGCAGTTATTGTCTATTTTGCATTACACATAGAATTGAATGTCATCTGTCTTCACAAAGCTATGGCTAAGAGAATTGAGGCAAAGCCGCATGAGCTGCCGGGACAGATCTTGTTTGCGTTCCATCCCCCCTCACCCACCCCCCTGTACCTCCTTAATATTTATTTGTGCTCATTTTCTTTCCTGGCCTTGAATGGAGCTTAGCTCGTGTTCGGTACAGCTGTATGTTTACTGAATCTATTCCATCATGAGTCATTGTGCGTGTGTAAGTATCCTGGAAACAGCTAGTGCTTTCTTGGAAGAACAGTTGCTTTTCAGCACAAGCACTTAAAAGGGAAATTAACCAATTGGTCAGTTCAGATTTATTTTGAGGAGAAAAAAAAGGATTATCTAACTGTTGACTTTTAAATGTTTCATTAGCTATTTTTAATAGTTTATTAGAAACATATATTTTATGGGGATTTTATCTTAATTACACGATGAGCAAGAGATAAAGATTTATTCTGTGTTCCATTTCAACGGATCAATTCCAAGTATTACCAACAGGAAATGTTTTAAAGCAAAAATGAACTTGAGAAATTCAAATTAGAATAATTTTTTGATGAAATAAAAAGCCTCTACTTCCTGATCAAGTAAGACGGCTAGTTTTCTTTGTCTTTTAAATAAAAAGAACGAAAACATCTTACCCTTACTTAAATGTGTTGGAAAGCTTCAGGAAGTTTTGGTAGCTCTGTTACTCTCTGAGGACCACAGCAAAACAACTGGTTTTACATGAGACCAAATTTTAAAAGATTTGTGACTTTTCCCCCAACTAATAATTAAATGTGCAAGGTTGTTTTAATGTAGCCATCTGAAAGAAAAGATTAGAACCCAGATCTGAGAATGTTTGGCGAAGTTTGGACTTGCCTAAAACTCTTATCACGAGGCAATAGGAGACAGCTTGCAACTATTATTTCACTTATCCATTTGGACAGATGGTCCTGAAGTGTGCCCGACTCCTTTAGTCTTCTCTATCGGTCTAATGGAGGTTACTGGAGGGTCTTTCAGCTCTTTCCTTGGCACAGGAAGTATGTCAGTCATAAATTATCGTCTTTGTAATCATTAAGGATCCAAACAAAAACACAAGTTCAGTTAAGCCGCTTTGGCTTACACATGTAAAATCAAAATTTCTTTCTTCACTGTTTATCTTCAGTGGGAAAAAAAAAAAAGCACAATATTTAACTTTTCTAGTTACAGACCAAGGTGATCTTTTAAAAATTTGCATGATGTTAAAGGGAATGCTAATTGATCATATTCTCAGCAGAATATTTGGTTAAACATGCTGTTATACGTAGTCAAGAGCTTATCAATATTAATTTGATTATGCTTCTCTGGTAGCTTTCTGGTTTCCCTCTGTTCCTAAGATTGGTCACGCTGTGCCTGATGGAGGCCATTGGAAACCTTTACCTTTCCTAAATAGCTGTGCTTATTTGACCTTTCTTCATAAGGTGTGGAATTTTTGTTGGGCAGCAAAGTGTGTGTGTATGTGCGTGCAATGCACATGCGTGCACACATGCATACATATGCACATATTTTCTTTTCTTTTCTTTTCTTATTTTTCCCGGACTCTCTTTTAAGAGAAAATCCTTAGAGAAGCTTCTAGGAAGGACCCTTAATTGACCTTGTGGGGGACCACATTGATTTTCTCCACGTGCATCTTCATTTCTGATAAATTATAAAGCCATTAATTTGCTGAGGAAATGGCAGGGCCAGGCTGCGGCACAGATGTGACCAGAGCCATCCCAGCTCCGAGTCTGCTGAGGAGTGCCAAGAATCTGGGGGAGAATCAGGAAGCCTGGATTGTTATGGTTAGCCTCACATTCTCTTGGGAACTGTTTTAGTTGCTGCTGTTTACAGATCTAAAAGGTAATGATGTTTCCAGATAAATAGGCCTTCTTATTTTGGGTAAGTGGCCATTTATTGATCTGCTAACCCACGTTTATTGATTTGTTAGCCTCAACCACGGTGCCACTCTCAAAGGAGTTAACTATAAATCCAGGAGAGGCAAATTGTATTTGGTTTTGGATCGTTGCTTTAACAAAAGGGACACCCCCTCCCTGCCCTCTCTCTGCCAAAATTACCCCTCCCAAGTTTTAGCTATTATTTAAAAGGAAACAATTAAAAAGATATAATAATAAGATAGGAAGAAAGTGAGTCAAGATGCTGCATTAGCTTAGCACTAAAAGGTAAGTTGTGAAGCTTGCCTAACAGTGTTCAAAATAATGCATTTTATATTTTCACGTACATTAGTACAATAATTTGATGTAAACTGCAGAGCATAGAGAGATGAACAAACAACTGTAATTGTGAAGAAGAAAAAACTCTCATGATAAGAGTTGTGCAGTACGTGTTGGTGCGTTTGTCTCCTTAGCAACAAGTGAACGTATAGATAGGACCTCATACAAGGGGTATATTTTGCCCTCCTCACCATGAAGTAGCCAAGATTCTGCAACTAAATTGTGCATCCTCACCATTACATTTGGCAGTTTCTGACAGGCAGTGGTCATTTTGAGCAAGCAGCAGCAAGTTAGCAAAGGATTCAATCCAAGGCCAGCACCATTTACCTTCCAGAATTCCCACGGCTGCTTGGTGGGCCTCCAGACTCTTGAGGGGAGGGATGGTGGGTCCTTGTGTTCAAAGAAATGTTTTCCTTAACCAATTGCATCCTACATGCAGGAAGGATTGTCACCCAATCACTTGAAAAAAGCAAAGCTCATGTTCTTTTATACCCGTTATCCCAGCTCCAATATGCTGAAGACCTACTTCTCCGATGTAAAGGTAGGGACATTTTGAATGATTCATTTCTTCATTTTCCATGCATGTGGTAGTGAGTTGAAGGCCTGGAAGTTAATGGAGATGAGTGTGGAATCCGTTCGTTAATACACCTGTGTTGTAATTGATTTAATGCACTTGTCCTTTTGTCTAAAGCTGTGCCAAGTAAAGATGCCTCTTGCGTCTCAAGACCAAAGGACTGGGATTAATAAATCGCATGGGTTTCCAGTGTAGTCCGGAAAACTTAGCCTCGGTCTTTATGTCTTAGTAACTCCTTGGAAGAAATTTCAGCTGCTATTGGAGGGATGTGCTTTAGAGAGTGTTTTTCCCCTCCCCTCAGCAACAGTCAACTGCTTGTGTTTTTGTTTCTGTTGGTTTCCCCATATTTGTGCTTATGAAAGCAAACTCTAGCACCTCTCTTTCCCCCTGTCGAAAAGGAGCGTACATTGAAATTCTCTATGCAGTAGCTGCTTAAAAACAAAAGTGATGATTGTCTCTTATTTACAACTTAATTTGTTGTTGATGTGGAGTACACTGAGCATAAGGAGAATGAATAAAGTGACAGATTCAGGACACATTATTCAAATGAGGATATGAAAGCTGTCGGCCTACAGCTGCAGCCTCCCTCATTCTACAGAATATGGGGACCTCCTGGTTCTGTGTGTGTGTGTGTG